>NC_080039.1:21683511-22283511 GCF_030020395.1 Manis pentadactyla
TCATGATCTGGTTTCCACTCTTTAGTGGGGAGAAAAGTTACTGGATTCAGTTTCTTTACTGTTTCATTGTGGAACTGTGTTCATGAGGAACACAACAGCATGGGGGACCTTGACATTTAGTTTTTGCCTCAGGGTGAGTTTATTTGCATCTTTAATGAGTAGAAATGTGTCTGCCAGCAGCCTGAGGCAGAGTGGCCATCCTGCCTCGACTGGGTCCAGTCTTGTTGTTGTTCTTTTATTTTTTATTTTAATTTTTTTATTTTGGTATCATTACTCTACAATTACATGAGGAACATTATGTTTACTAGATTCCCCCATCACCAAGTTCCCCCCACATTCCCCATTGCAGTCATTGTCCATCAGCGTTGTAAGATGTTGTAGAATCACTAATTATTTTCTCTGTGTTGTACAGCCCTCCCCGTGCCACCCCACATTATACATGCGAATCATAATGCCTCCTTTTACACCCCTCCACCTTACCCCTCCCTTCCCACACATCCTCCACAGTCCCTTTCCCTTTGGAATCTGTTAGTCCATTATTGGGTTCTGTGAGTCTGCTGCTGTTTTGATCCTTCAGTTTTTCCTTGGTTCTTATACTCCACAAATGAGTGAAATCATTTGATACTTGTGTTTCTCTGCCTGACTTATTTCACTGAGCATAATACCCTGTAGCTCCATCCATGTTGTTGAAAATAGTAGGATTTGTTTTCTTCTTATGGCTGAATAAGATTCCATTAAGTATATGTTCCACTTCTTCTTTATCCATTCATCTACTGATGGACACTTAGGTTGCTTCCATTTCTTGGCTATTGTAAATAGTGCTGCAATAAACTTAGGGGTGCATATGTATTTTTGAATCTGGGATCCTGCATTCTTAGGTTAAATTCCTAGGAGAGGAATTCCTGGGTCAAATGGTATTTCTATTTTTATTTTTAAGGAACTTCCATACTGCTTTCCACAGTGGTCGAACTAATTTACTTTCCCACCAGCAGTGTAGGAGGGTTCCCCTTTCTCCACATCCTCACCAACATTTGTTGTTGTTTGTATTTTGGATGGTGGTGATCCTTACTGGTGTGAGATGAATTCTCATTGTGGTTTTAATTTGCATTTCTCTGATGACTTGTGATGTGGAGCACCTTTTCATGTGACTGTTGGCCATCTGAGTTTCTTGGAGAACTGTCTATTCAGCCCCTCTGACCATTTTTTATTTGGGTTATTTGCTTTTTGTTTGTTGAGGTGCATGAGCTCTTTATATATTTTGGATGTCAACCCTGTATCGGATCTGTCATTTATGAATATGTTCTACCATTTACTGGAGGATGTCCTTTTTTTCTATTGGTCGGTGGTGTCCTTCGCTGTACAGAAGTTTTCAGTTTGGAGTAGTCCCACTTGTTCGTTTTTGCTTTGTTTCCCTTGCTGGGGAGAAATATTCATGAAGTCACTCATGTTCATGTCCAAGAGATGGGTCCAGTCTTTTTGACAGATATGCAACTGGCCCTTGCCAGGGCCCAGAAATTGGTGTGAGAACCTTGAGGGCCACTTTTTCCTTTTTATGTATGAAGAGACTGAAGTGCTTTTCTATATCTAAGAGGCCTAGGGCTGGTGTCTGTCTTAAAGCAGCCTTTATTTCCAGGAAGGCGGGTTTTGCCTCTTCTGTCCAGACAGGGAGCTCTTGGTCCGGCTCTCCAACAAGGCTGCAGAGGAGTCTTGCCATTGTCGAGAATTCAGGAATCTGGATTCAGCAGAACCCAGTGGCCCCCTGGATTTCTTATATACCCTTTTTTGTATGGATCTGGAATAAGGAGGTAATGGCCAGTTTCCTCTCTGGCCTTAGTGCCCTTTTCCCTGGGTGATGAGAAAGCCCAAGTACAGGACTTGTTGCTGGCATATTTGTGCCATTTCCCATGAGACTTGGTATTCTGAGTCTGACAGGAGTTGCAAGAGGGCCTTTGTGCTTTTGCACAGTTTTCCTGGGTGTCGCTGGCAAGGAGGAGGTCATCTAAATACTGGAGGAGGGTGCAGCACATGGCTTCTCTCAGAAAGCTGGCAAGATCTGCAGCCAACCCCACTCCAAAGAGAGTGGGTGAGTTCTTGAGCCCTTGTGGAAGCCTCATCCATGTTAACTGCATATGCTACCCTGTATCCAGTTCAGTCCACTCAAGGACAAAGAAGGGCTGGCTTTGGGGGGTCAGCTGGAGGCAGATGAAGGCAACCTTTATGTCTGTTCAAGTGAACCATTTGGCATACCGTGGTATCTGGCTGAGGAGAGTGTACGAATTTGAGACCACTGGGTGTAAAGAAACAGTCATTTTACTGATGGCTCACAGGTTTTGAACCGGCCAGTACCCTCCTTCTGGCTTTCTGACTGGTAGAAGTGGGGTGTTTCAGAGTGACTGACACTGTTAGAGTGCCTGCTCTTGCCTCTTGTGAGAGGGGGTACTGCTGCTCTCTTTGAGGCTGGGCCCCCAGACTTAATTCTACAATGACAGAGTCTCAGTTATGAGCAAGGCCAGGTGGGTTGTCTTCAGACCATACTTGGCTCTGAATTCAGGTGGGCTACTTGAGGGGGTCTGGGCACAGAATAGCCTGCACTCCTCTTCCCTAGGTGCGGTTATTGCCAGTACAAGACGGACCCTGGCTCTTTTGGGCATTGGTTTTGTTTGAGGCTGGTGCACCCAGTGGGTTCAAACGTTTTTGGGCTGTGAGCTTTGAGAGTATATCTCAGCTGAGGAGGGGTATGGAGCTCTCAGACAGGTAGAGAAACTCATGTCAGCCCTTGTGTCCTCCAAGTTCACATTGGTGTTCTTGGCCAAAGTGTTGCTGGACTGCTTTTGTCCTGGTGGCTCCTAGAATAGTTGCAGTTTTTTTCACTGAAGGGGGCTACAGGGAGGGTGACCACAGACTTTTCTGCTCCTGCGTTAACCATAAAAGTCATGTTTTTCCACCCCACCACTTTCTTTTTGACCGTGGGCTCATGGGGGCTGAGTGCGAGAGAGCCCGGTCCATGTCAGTCTGCGACTGCTCCTGCCAGGCAAGTGATCCTTTCTCCATGAGGCTCCTTCTGGTAGTGACTGGGTTTCAGGGCTTTGCCTCAGTTGGGGCATTCATTCTTCCAATGACCCTTATCTTTACAGTAAGCACACTGGTCCCTGGCTAGGGGTGTCCTAGGCTTCCCCACTCTCGGCAGCCAGCTTTTCTCTGACTTTTGATCATTTATTCCTTTTAAAGTGGCTGCTGGGAGACTGAATTTTTCCTCATAATTCTTTCAGCCTCTTGTCAGCCTGTTTAGATATACTTTGTGGGCAATTTCAATCAGCTGAGTGATTTTCATCCTGGCAAAGTCCTCAAGTTTCTGAGGCTTTCATCTGATGTCTGGGGCAGCTTGGGCCACGAATGAGGTGTTGACCATCTGTTGGCTCTCTTGTGCCTCACAGCCAAAAGGGGTGTAGATGTGATAAGCTTCACACAGTCTTTAATAATAGTAACCAGGATTATCTCCTGGTTCTTGAGTGACTTGAAAATACTTTGGTCATATTCATAGGCCTTTTGGGCCTGGCTTTGATCTCCTGGAGGAGGGCATCCCAATATCAGTAGATCTGGTGCTGCCTGTCAAGGGTCGTGAAGTCCCACTCAGGGCCCTCCTCGGGGACAGCAATTTCAGCCCATGCAGCTTGATCTAGGACCCTGGCTGGTGCATGCTAATTCAGGTTTTGGTGAGCCCCTTTTGTAATCTGTCTCCTCTCTTCCATGTTGAACAGGGTGTGGGAAAGCTGCTGGCAGTCTTCCCAGATCATCCGATGAGTTTGGAAGAGGGATGTCATGAGGTCAACCAGGACTTGTGGCTTCTCCAAGTATGACAGAATGTTGTGTTCCCAGCTGAGGAGGTCAGTCGTGGTAAAGGGTTGATAGTAAAGCATGGACCAGCCTGGCTGTGTAGTTCCATCCTCATCACACCTCTCAGGCTCCTGTCTCTCTTGAACCAGCATCTGAAGGGCACCTGCTCCCAGCCGAGGGTTCAGTCTGGCTGCAGGTCCAGGGTGAGTGGGTCCACTGATTCTGGAGGTGGCATGGAGGCTGAAGGGGTGGAATATCCAGAACTGGGGGCTGAGTGCTGCCAGAGTTGGCGGTGTATATGGCGGGGGCAACATTAGCTCTTCCTCTGGATCACCTGCAGGAATTTGCAGAGGCTCAGGCTTTTGTTGATCCTTTGTGTGCTGCTCTGTTGAGGTGATTAAGACCGTACCTTGTCCCTGCCCGTTGCAAGTGAATTGCACCCAAGGGGGAAGAGTCTGGGCAACTCCTAACCAGGAGTCGGTATGTGGGAACTAGTCAGAATGACCTGGGTCTCCAGTGATGACCCACCACACTCAGCAGATTGGTGGGACATCTAGGGTTCCTTCTGGAGGAGGCCCCACACTAAAAGTGGGCCATTTGGATTCACACAGGGTTTTTAACCTTCCAGGAGTTAATTTTACTCTGTAGTCTCCTGAAAATCTCCTCCTGAAATTTTTGATCATGGTGTCAAAACTGGGTTTGCTGTGCCCTGACCCCATTACATGTCCATGTAACGGTACCATGACAACAGACAAGGGAGGCGTGCCTCCTCTAAGGAGGTGACCAATCAGATACCCATCTGTTTGTGCTCCTCTTGGAAACTTTGGTCAGCCTTGACCCGTATAAGTCCCAGGCCAGTTCAGCTGCAGCTGAGTCACCAAAATGCTGTGACAGCCAACCATGAATGTGGATGAGGGCTCATTCAGAGTCTGTAGTGCAGACCATGGAATCACAGATTCAGTGCAGACTGAATGACTTCAGACCCCCTGCACTTATACACACACACACACGCACCCCAGAGTTTAAACATTGCCCCCCTGGGAATGTCTACCTGTGAGAATTCTGGTGTCCGGGAGGTGCTCAGGTTCCCCTTCCACTCCAGCGGGTGGGACTGTCTGGGTCAGGGGACCCTGGGCCTTCCCGGATGTGACGTCAAAACCAGGTCCCCACCTGCCAAGCCTGCTTGAGACCAGCGGGAACAGCGGAGTGAGGCTGGCCCATGGCGACCGGGTGGGGTCTGCAAAAAGATCAGGCTGGGTGCGCCTTCTCCATTGCAGTCCCCTGTTCCATCACCGGCCCACGGCTGCCCCAAGCTGGTGGCAACAATGGGCCACAGTGGTTGGGATTCCTGGTTAGGGAGCCAAATATGAAGGAAAACCTGAAAACCTGGACTGGATCACTGAGGGAAGAACTAAGCGGCGCTCAGAGGTCTTTTAGTGCTGAGTTTTATTTCACACCAGCAGGCTCAGAGGGGAGTAATCTCCAAGGTCTGAGCCCTGAACAAAGACAAGGGTAGCAACTGATATTTTTCTGCTTCCATATCTGTAACATTTCTATGACGCAGGCAGCAAGCAGGGTGAAAAAGGAGTTTGAGGATGAAGCAGAAAGGACTGGAAGTATAGTTTGAGTGTTTCGTTTGAGAAGCAGAGGGGACCACCAGACTGGATCGCTGACCCTGTAAATGTTAAATGCTTTCCTTATCATAGACACCGGTGGCCGCATGTGCCTGGCCCCCGTGTGGTCCGCGGATCTGGCGGCCCGCCTCCCCGCACATGGCCGTGTGGCCGGCTCTCTGGGGCTCGCAGCCAGCCCTGTGGACCACGCCTTGGCCAGGGAAGCCCCGGAGGAGACAAGCGCAAATGCCTCGTGGGCTCAGCACCTTGGCGCCCGTGCCCACGTGGCCCCTTCCCCGTGCAGAGGGCTGCAGCCCGAGTCCTCAACTCTGCAATGGGAAACCGGCCCCCAGCCCATATCCGCAGCTGGGAATAGGGCGGCGCCAACTTCAGGGGTGGGTGGGCGGTATTTCCTCTTGTCCAGAGGCCTCTTGTGATCGTGTCGCAACCTTTATGCCAATGGACTGGATGGAAAACCAGCCTCCCTTCCTTCAAAGCTGGACTTTCCATAAAAGAGCCTGTGGGTAAAGTAGACATGTTTCGAAATGACCGTGAACCCCCAGCTTCCTTAAAAATGTTTGCAGCACAGGAGTGGTTTTCCTCTTCTTTCCAAAACTGCACTGTCTCTCCTGTCCACTTTGTTTCCCACCAGTCTGGCTTCAACAGTTAAATTGTTGATGCTCACCATTAAAGAGCAGCAGAAAAAATTAATCCCTCCATCCTTTTCCCATTTCAAAATCAAGTAAAATTGTTTTGTTTTGTTTTTAACTTGAAAACGTAGGTGTGTGAGAGCGTTCTCATGCTATTCTTATGGAGGTGAGTGGTGTTTGTCTGCTGGGCACTGTGCACATTTGGGGCTGCATGATTCTTTGTGCTCATGCCAACATGCACACAGTAGGCTGTTTAGCAGCTTCCCAGGCTGATACTCACTAATGGCAGCAGGATTGTACTTCCTAAGTTGTGACAACCCAAAATGTGCCCAGACATTGCCAGATGTCCCCTGGGGGACAGAATGATCCTAGCTGAAAATTGCCGACTCAGACAAACTCAAGCTGCTTTCTCTTCTCTGCAAGGAGAGTCTAGACATCCCTCCCGTACCCACCATTTTGGGATGATCCCACCCTCCTGCTCGCAGGATCCAAAGTTGGAAGAGCAGTGACGTTAGCATCTGTACAACCCCAGCTTTATTTCAGTGGCTTCAGTCAGACCCATTCCTTCAAGTATCCAAAGGGCTCTCAAGGAGGAATGGAAACATGCCCCCAAATGGGAAGGTTCTGTCTGAAGCAAGGAGGCTCTAGAATCAGCCTCACAGCCATGGACACCCACTTCACGGCCTTCTTCACGTCTCCCTCAGCTCTGACCGGGCCTCCTGAGGCTTCTTCCGTGGGGCCTTCTTCGGGCCCAGCTGGCAGCCTGGTTTGTAGGGTGAAGAGCGACCTCCCTGACCTGCATTGGTCCACCTGGGATACACTTTGTGACCCCACCGAAGTTCTTAGCCTTTGCTCTGTGAGAGCTGAACTTCCCTCCTTTTCCCCAAAGGTTCAGTCACACATCTCAGAATGCCTTGCAGCCCATTCTGTCTGCCATGACAACCTGAGCAGCCCTTAACCTGAGGGAAAGGGGACACTGGATTAGCTAGATTGTTCCTAGGAAATTCGTGCTGGCCACTGAAGATTGCCATCATCCTATGAATTCACAAATTATACCTTTGTCATTTCCTGGAATTTTATAGTTATTGACATTAAGCTTACCGGTTCTCAGATTTAAGGATTTGCTTCTTTATCTTTCTGAAAACCAACGTGACACTTCTCTGCCTTCAGCTGATGGCCTGTCAACATTTTTTTGAAGTGACAAAAAAAGGTATTGTGGCCCACGCCCTGGGCTGGAACCCATTTAGACTTGCAGAATAGAGTCTTGTGACCCAGCAAGGCACCTATGAGTGGGCCACAAAGTGAAAGAAAAGCATGTTTGAGTACCATTGTTCTTAAGAGAGAATCAGTGAGAACTGCCAGGCATCTATCAAGTGGGGCCCGTGTGTAACTTCCAGTAACAGAGCTGAAGGAATAGGCGGCCACATGACTACCATGCACGGAGTGTTTACTGGGCATGTTGAAGAACCTAGCCCGGTTTATGCCTCTTAGTGTCGACGTGCTGAGGACAATCACTCCTCCTCAGGTACTGCTCCATGTTTATAGGTGGAGTGCCTGGGGGACTGAGGTAAATCCTGAGCCGAGGTCAAACTGTAAGGGGCTGTTGAAGATGCTGAGTGTCACACTGTTGGCTCTGCTACCTTTCCCATTTCAGGCACCTGCCAGCAGGCAACACGTTAGATTCTGGCCTGGGGTGTGGTGGCTGTGCAGGCAGGTTGAGGAGTTTGTAAGTCACACAAAGGCCTACAGAGTGTATATAATGCTGGCTCTGATCGATACACCTCATTGGTAACATTAAGGTGTGACTTCCATTTTCTACCACAAACTATACATATGAGCCCTGACTGATTTTTGTGACTTCTGGAGTGGAAGTCTATATTCCCGGGGCTCTGAAGTTCTCATGGAATGACTGTCCAGAAGAAGTCCATACTGCACAGCTCAGGAGGAGCCTGGGAATAGCAGCTCATCAAGCTTCATGAGAAAGTGCAGCGGACACGGCTGTGTGTCCCCCACGATCTGGTTTTCTTCCCTCCTACGCATGTCCCAGAGCCAGATTTCCCAGCCATGTGGCTGGGACTAGTCACTGTTAAGAGAGCACACGTACTGCACACCACTGCCTGGCCAGCCTCTGAAGTGCCCCCTGAGTGATGTTCCACATGCCTTTCACTTCAGATTGAGGCAAACAGGCCCAGAGAACTCACCATCTACCTGTTGAGGAAAAGTGGCTACAAAATGGAAGGGACTGGAGTCTCCGAGTCATAGCTTGCAGGACACAACCTGAGGCAGAAATACAACTACACCGTGGGAAGTCACTGTTGTTTCATCTTTTGTTACAGCAACTCATGCTCCCCAAAGGAACACAAAACTCCTGTGGGTTTTCGATGGAATTACACTGAGTGGAGAATTGCCAGCATAACAATATTGAGTCACGTCATCCGTGAACAGAGTCTACATCTTTATTACTTACTTGTCTTTCACAAAGTTAATCTCATTTTTAAAATCTTAAATTAGATTCTTTTTCTTTCCCCATAAGAGTCCCGCACATCTTCCACTCAGATGTATTCCTTTGACCACTGTTGGTTTCCTTACCACTGTAGATAGCATTTTTTAAATTCTAATGTATTTTTTAAATCAATGTGTCACTGACATACACTCTTATGAAGGTTTCACATGAAAAAAACAATGCGGTTACTACATTCACACATATTATTGAGTCCCCCCATACCCCATTGCTGTCACCATCCATCAGTGCACTAAGACGCCACACAGTCACTACTTGTCTTCTCTGTGCTACACTGTCTTCCCCATAGTTTCCCCCCTCAAGACCATGTGTGCCAATCATAATGCCCCTCAATCCCCTTCTCCCTTCCTTCCCAACCATCCTCCCCAACCCTTCCCCTTTGGTAAACACTAGTCCCTTCCTGGAGTTTGTTTATGAGTCTTGTAAATAGCATTTTTTTAATTACATTTTTTAAAAAGTTGTCACTGGTGTACAGGAATGCAGTTGGATTTATTTTTAAACATGTCTTCTGAGATGCACTTTGTATACCATAATATTCACTCATTTAATGTGTAGATTTTGAAGCATTTTTAGTAAATGTATGTAATTGTAGCACCATTACCACAACCCAGTTTTGGAACATACCTGTCTGCCCAAAATGTTTCCTAGTGCCCATTTGCCAGAACTCTCACTCCTGCCTAAGCACCAGAAAACCACTGCTTTATGTCATCTTTCTCCATACTGTTACCCTTTCTAGAAAAATCCCTGTGCATGGAATCATGGCCATGTACTCTTTACTTGGATATTCTACATAATCATGTTACCTATGAATAATTATGGTTTTGTTTCTTTCTTTGCAGTCCTTCCTCTCATTTTCACCTTCTGGCTATTTTTTAAGTGGTTACCCTTAACATTCTAACATACAGAACCTGCTTAAAATCCAAAGTTAATAACTCAGAACACACAAGGATCTTAAAAAGTTCTAGCCCTAAATATTCCTCCCTTACCTTACATGTTATCTGTGAACTCCAGGGTATAGAAAGTTCAAAGCTCTAATCAATGCAAGCGTAGATGGCCCATGTGTGTACCAATTTCTTTGTTTACTACTGTTCCTCAATCAAGCTCCTCCTTTCTGGGTCCACTCACTTTGTTCCTAATGACTCCCCTTTCATAAGCTCTTTATGTTCATTTTGTCCTCATTCTTGACTGATGGGTTTGTGGATAGAAAATTACTGGATGACCACTACTTTTGTTCAGCACGTTGAGGATCCTATTTAACTGTTTTTGCTCCTTGTTTAAAAGGCTGGGGCTCACTGATTTAATGTACATCCTGCATCATTGATTTCTGTTTTCTCCCTGGATTCTTTTAAAAATTTGTGTCTGAAATTTCTGCATTTTCATTATCATACGTCTAGGTGGGAATATATTTTTATTTATTCTGCTCAAGACTCAATGAACTATCTCCATCTATGGCTTTCACTAATTCTGGAAGCTTTTCGACCTCCTTTCAGTACCGCCTTCTTCACCATCTATTTTTATCCCACTGAAATGCCTTGAGACACACATGGGGTATTCTCACATTCATCTCCACACCACCTAAGGACTCTACCACTGATTCCTTCATGCCGTTGGTCTTTGTGCTGTGTTTCAGGCAATTTCTGCAGATTTATCCTCCAATTTCCATAAGTCTCTCACCAGCACTGTCTTGTCTAGGTATGTGGTGCTTCCCGGCATTTTAGATCTCAGCAATTTCATTTCACTGATCTTGCCAAAGGTGCCCAGGGAAAGGCAGGCAAACCACCCCGATAGACATTTGAGTTCAAAGCAGCCAAAGTCCCATGCAGATGGATGCTAGGGTCTGTTGAGTGTGCCGTTTTATTTGATAAATCGTCTGCGTGAAAATCATCTCAACATGCCATGGCATCCATCAGCGAGTGTTGTTGCCTACCTCTGACCTACTGGTTCTCCATGGGGAGCACTGGAAAATTTCTGGAGACATTTTTCAGTATCAACTGGGGTACAGACCCCCTCCTGGCATCTGGGGATTAGAGGCCACAGGTGCCACTTACCATCCTACGGTGCCAGCACAGCCCCCCTCCCCACAGAACCCAGCCCGAAACATCAATACTGCTGAGGAAACCCTGCAGTAACCAACCAATTATTATCTTCAAGATCTTTGAGCTGTAAACATATTTGCTTCTTGTGTGCACATGTGAGCTCACTGATAGCCTCTGGCTCAGCTTAGAGTTGGCTGTGCTCACTGATGCTGTACTTGTGTGTTTATGCCATAGCAATGTTTCCTTTTCTGCCTTTGATTTTTTTTTCTTTTGGTATCATTAATCTACAATTACATGAGGAACATTATGTTTACTAGACTCCCGCCATCACCAAGTCACCCCCACATACCCCATTACAGTCACTGTCCATCAGCGTAGTAAGATGCTGTAGAATCACTACTTGTCTTCTCTGTTGCACAGCCCTTCACATGCCCCCCCTCCACATTACACATGCTAATCGTAATACCCCCTTTCTTTTTCCCTGCCCTTATCCCTCCCTTCTCATCCCTCCTACCCAGTCCCTTTCCGTTTGGGAACTGTTAAACCATTCTTGGGTTCTGTGAGTCTGCTGGGGTTTTGTTCCTTCAGTTTTTCTTTGTTCTTATACTCCACATATGAGTGAAGTCATTTGGTACTTGTCTCTCTCCGCCTGGCTTATTTAACTAAGCATAATACACTGTAGCTCCACCCATGTTGTTGGAAATGGTAGGATTTGTTTTCTTCCTATGGCTGAAAAATATTCCATTGTGTATTTGTACCACATCTTCTTTATCCATTCATCTACTGATGGACACTTAGGTTGCTCCCATTTCTGCCTTTGATTTTTGACAGTGTATGTACATGATATATCTGCCTAGATTTCAGGAACTGAAAGGCTTCAAAGAAATGAAGAGGTTTCTGAATAAAACATCAGAGGAGACTATAAGCTTCAGAAGTACCGGGGAAACCCAAATATGTTTTATTTTCAATGAGCAGATGATACAATGTGATGTGTACATAAGGAGTTCCTTCATGAAAACAAATGCCAGCGACTGTGAAGAACAGCCCATTCAGACTTCCTCTGAATGTTTGGCATAGGAATCACTCGATTTGACCGTTTTGTTGAACATTTGTCACAGAAAAATAAGGTGGCACTTTTAGCGAGAGGATGGCCATTGTGATTCCTAGTGGGAGCACATAGGTGAAGCGTTCCTTTACTAGCATTTCTTTTATAACCAGAAAACTAGGTGGAAAGTCAAGGGTGGTGTGGCCATAAAAATCCACATAGAAATTCCAGGTCACTGCAGTAATATCACCAGTGCCACTGAAGAAAAGAAAGGAGGTGGTGATTTTGTAATAAAATCGGAGGAATTCTGGGTGTGCATCACTGATCAGTGGACCCAAAACGCCTTGGAGTCAAAAACAAGGGCGACTGACACCATGCAATTCGCGGCCACTATCGGGTCCCACCCATACAGAATTTCACTTGAAAGGACGCAGCTCCCGTTAAGACTGCTCTCCGTGCTAAGCGAAACTATCGAGCTGAAGATGTTCACGTTTTGAAAATAGAAAACATCCCAAAGTCCAATGAACACAACAGAAGCAATGTTGCTGTCAATTTCCTCCACACACACCAGAATCTGCTTCTGGCTTGGATTATGCCCAGAGACCATACCCAAATACTAATAAGGAAGCGCGTCGTTTTGACGAAGAAATGCTTCTGCTCAGCTTGACTGACAACCGGGTGGAGGCATCATGAAGACATGCCAGGAACACCAGAGAGAAAAAAACGAACAGATGGAATGAGCTTCAGTTTATCAAGGGCTAATATTTACACACTGTCCTCCTTGTATAACAGTTACATTTAAGCATTCTGTGAATGCATTGGCTGTAAACTGGTGCTCTAAAAATTTTATGTAAGAATAAGATGCATAGAAATCCCTGAACATGGTGAGCATATTAATTTGTAAAGCATTATTGGGACATAATTTGACATAATCTTTCAAAAGTTGAAATGTGCATACCAGTGTCCAGCAGCTCCAATTCCAGGAATTTATACTGAGGGATTTATAAGAATTTGCAAAAATGACACAGAGACACATTAGTTTCAGCACCATTTATCATAAACATTGGCAGTGACCTAAATCTCTATTAATAGAGGAATACTTAAATAAACTAGTGTAGATCCAGGATTATGGTGGAGTATCTACTTGGCCATTATAAAAAATGAGTTAATCTGTTTGATTTCTCTGAGGAAACTTCTGTTATATACCCAATAAAACAAAATAAATAATAATACACATGATACACCCATTTGTGTTGAAACAGGCTAATTTTCTTTATACATATATACAAATAGGTCTATACATGCAGTTTTTTTTTAAAGGGTACGAAGTTGCACACAGGAAGTAGTTCTTGGGAGACTGATGGAGAAGGGTAGGGACTTTGATTCTTATTTACCTATTTTTCTACAATAGGTAAATAAAAACCAAACATTTGCATGGTTTTAATCATAAACATACTTTTATAATTAAGAAGAGAATGAATATGACCTTGAAGATCTTCACACAGCAAATCATGCCTATTAATTTTTTACCCATCACTTGCTCAAAATCCCAACTTTTGATTTTGGCTTTTCTTGAGTTAAAAATATCCTGATTTTCTTTTTTTTAGAAGAAAAGAAGACAATTTCAAATTGATAACAACTAAAATATCTTTTCTGTCCCTTATGCCCTTCTTGTTCAGCACAAACAGAGAATAAACAAATATCCAGATGTATTTTCCATGAAGCGATAGCTCCCAGGGAGACTGTGACCACCTTATTTGGATTATTTCTAAGTTTGAATCCTTAGGAATACGTGGCAGGGAACATCAGGAAATGATATTCCTAGGTCTTCTCCCTCTGTTGATTAGCAGAAGGGAAAGATGCCGGGTCTGCTCAGGGAGGACCAGTGTGTGGGCAACCTAGGCACCTGTCATGCGGAATTTAGAGGCCCCTGAGTGTGTCACCTTGCTTGGAAGCCTGATATTCTCAATATTGCTTCCACTTCTGCAGTCTTTCTAATCACTTGGGGACAGTCGCTGAACTGCTTGGGAAGTGACATTAGCAAGATGGGTTTGGGACTGGCTGCCAATTTGATTAAGTCCCTCTGCACAAGAATGAGACTCCCTTGCCAACGAAGGTCAGAGGGAATGGCCCACAGGACCAGTGAGGTTTTACAGAGTGAAGGAATCAGGAAGGAGAATGTTACAGTTGCAGGGAAATGTGCCAGCTTGGGGAAGTTTGGGGACATCTGTGCCAAAACTGGTGGGGGTGGGGACCCGTTTTCCCTGAAGAACAAATTGAAAGAGTCCCTAGATGTTACTTTACCATTTTACAGTGGGCCCTGTAGAAGGACTAAAGAGTTCAGAAGACCAGGGAATGGCCAATATTTGTTGTAGCAGTGGGAAATGAACAGGAAGGTGAAAGTTGCAGCCAATTAAAAGATTCGCAGAAAGAGAAGCACCTCCAGTAAAAGGCATGGTTATGTAGTGTTTGGGCCTCTGAACAAAGCCAAGTGAATCCATGCTTTTCACCAAAAATGCATTGCAGGTGTATCTTGTGCTTTGTATAGGTCATGCCCTATTTCAAATACTTTATGAATATCAATACATTCAAACTTCATGGCAGCCAAATGACAGATGTACAATTATGCCCCCTGTGGTATAGATGAAGGAGCTGAGCCGAGTGTCACACAGATACACACGGCAAAACCACGCTCCAGAGCCCTTGTTATTGACCCAGGGCTTCTCTGCTGGGCTGATGTTGGGTGGTGTTTATTCACATAAAAAACATATGAACAAGAACTAGCCAAACCCTTTATCAGTTAAAACTATAGCTATTTCTGTCATTCTCCATGTCACATTTAAAAAAATGAAAGTGATGCTTGCAGGATTGCAGTGTATAAGAAAGTCTAAATACCTGCTTCCTTGTCCCCTTTATCTCAGTGACTAAAAACTTTTTAGATGCTGATGCTTTGTACATATACACAGTGGGATATTATTAGCCATAAGAAGAAAGGATATCCTACCACTTGCAACAACATGGATGAAGCTAGAGGGTATTATGCTCAGTGAAACAAGCCAGACAGAAAAAGACAAGTATCAAATTATTTCACTGACATGTGGAGTAAGTATAAAAACAAAGAGTAAAACTAAAGTGACAAAACAGCATCAGACTCACAGTACCCAAGAATGGACTAACAGTTCCCAAAGGGAAAGGGACTGGGGAGGATGGGTGGGAAGGGAGGAACAAGAGGGGAAAGGGCACATTACAATTTGCAGATGTAATGTAGGGGGTGGGCACAGGGAGGGCTGTTCAACACAGAGAACACAAGAAGTGGTTCTATAGCATCTTACTATGCTAATGGTCAGTGACTATAATGGGGTATGTGGTCAGGACTTGATGATGGGGGGAGTCTATTAAACATAATGTCGCTCATGTAATTGTAGATTAATGATTTAAAAAAGCATAGGCAGAAATCTCTTGAACATAAACATGAGTGACTTCTTCATGAACATATCTACCCAGGCAAGGGCAACAAAAGTAAAAATGAAGAAGTGGGACCACATCAAACTAAAAAGATTCTGTACAGCAAAGGACACCATCAATAGAACAAAAAGGCATCCTACAGTATGGGAGAATATATTCATAAATGACGTATCTGAGAAGGGGTTGACATCCAAATTATATAAAGAGCTCACGCACCTCAACAAACAAAAAGCAAATAATCTAATTTAAAAATGGGCAGAGGAACAGGCACTTCTCCAATTCAGAGGCCAACAGACACATGAAAAGATGCTCATCATCTTTTCATCAGAGAAATGCAAATTAAACCACAGTGAGATATCACCCCACACCAGTAAGGATGACCTCCATCCGAAGGACAAACAGCAACAAATGTTCGTGAGGATGTGGAGAAAGGGGAACCCTCTTACACTGCTGGTGCGAATGTAAATTAGTTCAACCATTGTGGAAAGCAGTATGGAGGTTCCTCAAAAAACTAAAAGCAGAAATACCAGTTGACCCAGGATTTCCACTCATAGGAATTTACTCTAAGAATGCAGCCACCTAGTTTGAAAAAGACATATGCACCCCTATGCTTATCACAGCACATTTACAATAGCCAAGAAATGTAAACAATGTAAGTGTCCATCAGTAGATGAATGGATAAAGATGTGGTAAATATACACAACGGAATATTTTTCAGCCATAGGAAGAAAACAAATCTTACCACTTGCAACTACATGGATGGAGCTAGAGGGTATTATGCTCAGTGAAATAAGCCAGGCAGAGAAAGAAATGTATCAAATTATTTCACTCATATGTGAAGTATAAGAACAAAGAAAAAAACTGAAGTAACAAAACAGCAGCAGACTCACAGAACCCAAGAATGGACTAACACTTACCAAAGGGAAAGTGACTCGAGGATGGGTGGGAAGGGACTGACAAGGGGGGAAAAGGGACATTACAGTTCACACACATTATGTGGTCAGGGGACAGGAAAGTCCATATACACAGAGAAGACAAGTAATGATTCTGTAGCATCTTACTATGCTAATCGTCAGTGACTGTAATGGTGTAAAGTGGTAAGGACTTGATAATAGGGGGAGCCCAGTAACCATAATACTTACTAGTAATTGTTCACGTAATTGTGCATTAACAGTACAAAAAAAACTGATGCTTTTATTTAAAAACATACAAGGGTAGTCAGAAATGTGGAGAAATTGGAATCATTGTGCATTGCTAGAGGGGATGAGAAATGTAGTTGCTGTAGAAAAGGGTACATCAATTTCTTAAAATATTAAACAGAATTATCATGAGATTCAGCAATTCCACTTCTGGATATATACACCCAAAGGAAGACAAAGCAGGGAGTCAAACAGATATCTGCACCCTTATGTTTATAGCAGCATTATGTACAATAGCCAAATGGTGGGAGCAACCCAAACGTCCACTCACAGATGTGTGGGGGGAAAAATGTGGTCCATACACACAACAGAATGTTATTCAGCCCCTGAAAAAGGAAGGACATTCTGACACCTGCTTCAACACGGATGAACCTTGAGGACATTGTGCTCAGTGACATAAGCCACTCAGAAAAGGACACAGACTGTAGGACTCCACTTGTCTGAGGCACCTAGCATAGTCAGATTTTACATGGAGAAAGTAGATGGTGGGTGCCAGTGGCTGGGGAGGGAGGAATGGGGAGTTAGGACAGAGTTTCCGTTTGGGGAGACCATGAAGTTCTGGAGATGGATGGTTTTGATGGTTGCACTGCAGTGTGAATGCCATTAATGCTGCTGAACTGAATACCTAAAAATGGTTAAAACAGTAAATTTCATGTTATTACAAGAAAAGTATCACAAAAATGCTGGTATTTTATAAAAAGCGAAGATGTGCTCACCTTGCTGAAGAAATGACAACCCGAAGTTTGGCGACACCATCTCTTCCCTTCTTAAGGCACAGGCTAGCCATTTGCTTTCACACACTCACTCAGTTGGATGTGAGGGTGGAGATGACATTACCCAGTATTGTGAGTTGGAATTGACATTCAAATTAGTACTCAAATGGCCTCATAAAATCCAGCAGCACAGAGGCTAGCAGACATGCCCAACATGGGAAGCTCGTCATTGGCGGCTGGGGCTTATCCTTGGTAGGCTCATCTAGTTTTTCACAGGGAAGATGAATGAGTGAGGTGACCCAAGAAGTCTCAAAGTTCTCCTTAACGACGGCAAGAAAAGATAAATCACGATGGTGCTCCGCAAACACAACAAAAAAGGCAAGAGTTGTATTTCTCAGAAGTTCAAAGAGTGGTAACTGCCAGGTTCTAAAGGAAATAAAACATTCTTATGATTTATCTCAGGGAAAGCTGGTGAATTCTGCATAGCGGACACGCGACAAAAGATGCTGGGCCAGGGAAGTCAAACACCCTTTTAAAGCAGGTGATAGAGGGCCCATGGACAGGTAGCTGTTCAGGGCCCTGGAAGCTTCAGGGCACTTGTAAGTTTCATAAAACAAGCTCCAGTGAAACTCAGCCATTTAAAAGGAGGCTTAGTTAGATAGACCTCAGCTCTGATTGGTTATGTCCTATACAAAGGAAGCATTCTACCGTAAGCCAATCAGGAGCGAGTTGTGGATGTCATCAGTTCAGTTCTCTATTTGGTCCGGTGGGGGAGGGACTTCCTCCTCTCAGGAGCCAATATAAACCCCAGACTCCACAGCCTTGACGTCATTCTCCTCTGGAGCCCCTCCTGAGAAGTAGGGGCTTCCTTTTTTCGCTCATTAAAAGACCTTTGCTGGTTGCCCCATACTCTTCTCGGCTGGCGTCATTCTTCATAGCCTCCAAGACACAATCCTGGGAAAACCAGCATCTCAGCCGGTAACCCCTTGGAGAGTTGAGAGGTCTTTTTAGATTAGAAATTTCTGTTTCTGAGGGCGTAGACCAAACCACTCTTTTCATGTCTCCCACACACATGATTTTTGCATGTTATTACTTCATATAAACGGAAACATGCAGTGTGTAATTATCTCTGGAGTCTGGCCTCTTCGCTCAGAGTGATGTCAGAGTCACCTGTATGGCTAACTGCATCATCACGTCAGTCACTTTTATCGTTGTGCACCATTCCACTCTCTGGGGGGCATACCCCATTTTGTATGCATTCTCCCGGTGATGAACATTTGGGTTATCTTAGTTCAGCACTGCTTTGGGGAGGAACTTTTGCTACTAAAAATATAAGGTGTATGTTTTCTCTTTAATTGGATGTTTATGCTCAAGCAGCATATGAAGTCTATGCTTTGTGGAATTTGGTTTCTGTCAGAAGTGCGGCCAGTCAGGAGCCTACACAGGCTTTTCACATTTCACAGACAAACCAAATACACTATTGTTGCTGCCCTGACTTTCTCCTTTAGGGCAGCCTTCCACCCATGAGAGGCTAAACAACTCTAGGAAAGACAGATGGAATCTTCTAGCCTCCAGAAGTCTGTTGCATGTTCTCTTTACCTTGTGACATGCTCTTTCTAACAGTTGGTTAACGAACATTATCAATGAAAGCCTTGTATTCTGTCTGGAAATGCAACTGGATATCAATGGAGGTTCTTGGAAACTTATCAGAAATGCAGCCAAGACTACGTGGTGTATTATGGTAGGTCATCTTGATTTAAGTTTTATTTTTGGGTAAAAATCCACTCAGAAATATGATGTATGATTTAAATATGTAATGAGTTGAACAGGTTCCTGGGCCTGACCAGACTCATTCACTGTTGGGAACATTATAAAATCGGTACTGCTGTGATAAATCAGTTTGGCACAGGGTATCAAACTTTCAGGCAGACTCAGAATATCAGGGACTCTCACTTAAAGAAATATTTGAGACTATGAAAAAGGGATGAAGGAATTCGTTAAAACATTATCCGTAAGTATAAAGCATTAGAGGCAACCCAAATTGGAAAAATAAAAGGAAATTCTTAAGTAAATTATGGGCATAATTGATAGAATGTTATGCAGATGTTAAAAATGATCACTATGAAATTTCTGAATGAAAAGTGGAGGATATATAAATTAGATTCATTAGCGCTACATAATAACATGTGTGAAAAAATACTGGGTAGACATACATGAAATGATAGTAAGGGAGAAACAGTGTGGGTAGATTCCTCCCAGTGCTTTCACTATTCTGCATTTATGTAATAAAAACAAACCATGATCTGTTAATGGAGAAGTGCACAGGGCCCTACGCAGAATTCATATCTACGTTTCTTCAGAACTGGGAAAACATGAACCGTAAGGACTTTAAAATAAGACCAGCATTAGCTGCTCGCACCCCTGCACTGTGGTCCAGGTTCTTGCTCGCTCAGTTCCTTGGTTCGCTTCATGTGTTCACATCACACGCAGTGGAGGAATGGTGCCTAGACTCACTGTCGGCCTCAGGAGCCTTTGTCGAGTCCCATGATGCCTTGGAATTTATATGTCTTGTGGGAGGGCAGAGCCTCATTGCAGAGGTGAAAGTGGGATTGTCCAGTTACCCTGTCCCCTGCCCCACCCCACCTGCTGTTTTCCCAGGTGCCCCTGCATGTACACCATCTACTGCCAATCATGCTCTGGCTCCAAACCAGCCAACAGGGTCACTTACAGGTGAGGCATCCCAGTGGGCATGTTGTGTGGAGGGTGTCACTCTGTGACCCCCCAGAGCTCTAATTCCTGCTTTGTACCCCAACCCATGCCTATATTTTGTGCTCCCCTCCAGGTAATTCTGAACCCAGCCCAAGGATTTCTGTTGCCTCTGGCCTTCTATGGTTGGACAGGATGCAGCCTGTATTCTCTGTCTGCCAGGAAGGACATCCATTGGGAGTTGATGACCTCGGCCAATGAGCGGGCCTCCCCATCTGCAGAAGGCTCCTGTGTGCCCCGGGACTGCCAAGCGTCCTGGAAGGTGGCAGGTGCTGGCAGACACACCTCTGATGAGGCCCTGAGCATGCTGTCAGAAGGTAATGACTGTCTGCCTGGCAGGTAGACTGGCAAGGCCCCAGCTACCCCAGAGGTCCTTCATAGGACTAGGGCCAAGGTGGAGGTGCCGCTGTATCTGAAATGTCCTCAGGTGGCGATAGACAGGTTCAGCAGCCAGTGCCAGTGCCCATCTTGCATTCCACCCTCCACCTCTCCTTTTAGCATATCAGGGATACCCATCTGAGTTTTGAAGCCCTGAAGTATACTTCAAGATTAGTTATAACTGGCTCCCCCTTGGGCGGTATGGCATGTTAATGGTGCAACATCTATACACGACATGTGGGAAGGGTTGACCCAGCTCACGTGGGGGCATTTAGGGGAAAAGCTGGTCAGCTCATGCTGGCTCTGCTGATATGCTGTTTCCCTTTAAAGTCCCTAGCACTGTGCTCTTCACACATTGCTCTAGGCCTCTAGGAAATGGGCCAAACCCTGTATCAAAATTCACACAAAAACTGGAGAAAAATTGTGCGTATTTAAATATGCTGGTAACCAAGTACTAACCCAGCCAAGCCCACCAACCTGTTACCACATCCTACCGGGGTTGCTCATGTGTGTGTGGAGTCAGAGTACAGTGCACTTCATTTAAGTGGAAACTGTCCTGGGAGGACAAGATGCATTATCTAGAAACCACCACATTTCAGCTCTGAAGCCATTTACAACTACATTTCCTTGATGAGGTACAATCAAAGCAAGACACCATAAAAAAAACCACATGTCCAGGTTGACAGGCACTCTCTTGCTGACCTCAGTGTTTGGTTTCAGAGTGTTGTGTTGATTAAAGCAAGCTTGTGGTTTGAGCTGATTATGTGTATTTTTATACAATCCAAATGGAAACTTCTGAATCGCCTTTTGCTACTGGACCACTCTTGTCTGTGTCTGAGCTTCTTGTAGGGTTTTGTTTAAGCAGAAGTGTATCTTTAAGAGAAAGGGTTTGAAAGTCAGCGTTCTGATACCCAAGAAGATTTCACTGACCCAATGGTTTGTGACACACAAGCAAATGGATCCTTAGGATATCTTTGGTAGCTGTAATTTTATGGTAGCCCACTGGCTGTCTAAAAGAGGGAGAGCGAAGCCGGAGAGTGAGAATGGTTAGGACGGTTGACCGGGAGGCTGCCTCACCTTTCCTCAGCTGGTGAGTGGGTAGAAACAGACCTGGGCACTCTGTGCAAGCCCTTCCCATCGCCCATCTCCTGTCTCTGTTTACAGCACCAGCATATGGTCGTGGGGCTGGGTGACCCCTCGTCCTGGGATTTCCTGTGTGCTGTGGGGTGGTGAACAGTCTCTCTGGGCTCAGCCCAGCTAATGCCGGTGACACCCTCCCCAGTGCGGCAAGAGCACTGTTCCCAGACATCGACCACAGTGACCCCAGTTCAGGATAAACCAAAAGCTTGGATCCAAATATCTGCTTTCCCCAAAGTGTTGTCTGAACTAAATGCACACACACACACACACACACACACACACACACACACACACACACACACGAAGCTACAAAAACCATATGATCCAAACCACTTTGTGTGTACAGATAAAATGTTGAAATTTAGAATAGGGCAAATAGGCAGAAGGATGTTTGGAAATGACCTCAGAATTTCATCATCTTTTCCAATTCTACTGTTCAAATACGCTGAAGGCTGCTCTGCTTTCAGGTGCCAAGTCTGGTTTATACTCAGGGCCTAAAATACCATGGTGAGTTGATAGATTTTACACTCAGGGCCTAAAATACCATGGTGAGTTGATAGATTGAGTCCCTGAGGGACGGTCTGGTCATAATTGGGAGCCTGGGAGGGCGACAGTAGCTGTGGCTAAAGCTAGAAGATGGAGACCAAGTGTTGTGTTCACAGCCGTTCTGTCTCATGCAAGCTGTTCAGCGAGGATGAGGGGCCCCAGATGACTTGCTGCTAGCCTGGAACCAGCTGGGGAATGATACTGCCACACATTTTATCCCGCACTGTCAGGCTCTGTATTCCCACCCTGGTGTCATAAAGAGGTGGAGCCCACCTTGGGAGGTCCGTGAGACACTGGAAGTGACAATAGAGAGCATCCCAGTCTGCCCCAGCCAAGCAACAAGATCACTCAGAGTCCCTCACTTCATTCTCCCCAGCAAGCTGTTGCCTGGCCTGCCCCTCAAAGGTTGGAGGTTTTCGCACAGGTTCTAGAACAAGCAGCTAGAGGTCCAACAGCAGAGCCCTTGGGACAGGTGGCCTGTGGCCGCTCTCCCCTAAAGCGTCCTTCCCTTACCTCCTCCTCAGGAAGAGCCCTCAGTGGGGCTGCCCTCTCACCATCTACACAATGCTGTCATGCAGGCAGAGTTTGTCTTTGAAATTTGAACTCCATTTTGTTAGTTCATAGTTTGGAGGATGAGAGGAAGGAGATGTCCCGCAGGTCTTTGTATCTGGGGCCTCACCAGCTGCTGTAGGTGGACGTCACGTAGTGGGCTATTCCTACAAAAATTCAGCAGAGGGATGGGCAAACTGGCCGATGGGTCCCAGGGGCATGCTGCTTTTTGAAATTGAGATACAGTTCACATACTATAAAATTCATCCTTTTAAAGTACATTTTACACTTCAGAGGGTTTAGTGTATTCACAACATTGTGCAGCCATCACTGCTATCTAATTCCAGAACATGTTTACCCTTCAAAAAGAAACCCCATACATACTAACAGTAGCTTCCCAGGTCACCCTCTGCCTGGCAACCACAGTCTCCTTTCTGTGTCTGGATTTGCTGCCTCTGCACATTCCATCTAAATGGATATTTGCCCTTTTGTGTCTGGCTTCTGTCAGTCAGCACCATGCTGTTAAGGTCCATCCACATCACAGCTTGAATAACACTTTATCCTTTTCTTGTTGAGTAATATTCTGTGGAATGGACAGACTCATTCTTTATCCTTTTCATAGCTGATGGTGTCAACAACTCCACCAGGTCCTGTGCTGGGGGCTGGGGTGGGTACATGGACCAGAGACCATAAATTCTGCGCTCAAGGATCTCAGACTCTATTGGAGAAAAATTTAAAGCTAAGAGTGGAGTGATCAATGGGAAAGCTGGTTTGAGGAAACCTTAGAGGAACCTTGGAGAATAAAATGAAAGACTTTGGAGGTAAACAAGAAATGCAAGCGGTACTTTTGTTGTGTAAAGTATTTCTGTAAAACAGCAGCTGTTACTTGGAACCACAGTGACGTCCTGTGAGCTACCATTTGTCGCAGGACAGGTGTTTTGAGTATTTTTAAAGCATAGTGTAAGTTTGCAAAGTCAGCCACCACCATCTGCTAGTGCATATGTTACAGTTGAGGCTGAGGTGGGGGTAGGGTTCTCTGAGTTTGTATCTGGCCACCTTGGAATATTTTTAAATTACTGCTCAGATACAGTTGTCACCATTTTGTGTAATAACACTGTGCAGGAAATTTACACATGCTAAAAAGCATTAAGAGAGATTTTATGCAGAATTTAATCATGTATTTTACTACTTAGGACACTTTAGCAAGTTGTTGAAGGTCCCCACGGGGGGCTTTGGTGCCACAGCCACTGCCCTCTGGGGACCATTTCAGGAGTCCCTCTAACTCATCTCTGGTCAATGTGTCTACTGGGCCATTTGCCTATCAACTGAGAACTCGCTTTACTTCTGGATCAGGGGAGGAAACTCAAAGGTCATTCAGATACACTACCTAGAGGCATCGCCAGCCTGCAGGAGCCTTTGCAGGCTGCCTCCCGTGCTGCTGGGAGCACAAGCTAACTGGTGGACACTGGGCAGGAGGACCCTGGGACAACACAGATTTTCGCCCTGCACCCATCTGCCCCCACCCGGCCCCTCACTAAACGGAGCTGAATGTGAGTGAGCTACATGTCCCCGAGGAGCTGCCTTGGTGCCCAAAGTCAGGGAAAGGTCTTGTGGGAACTGTTTTTAAGCAGAGAAAGCTCACCACTCCTATAGTGTGGAGGATTTTCTTAGAACGAGAACTATGCCTTCTTTTTCTTTACACATGTGACCAGTAAAAGTGACAACTTCAGTTCTTCAAACAGTGTGTACCAAGTATTGGCTGCAGTAAACTAGCGCCCAAGCTTCTCAAAGAGCTCTCAGCCAGGACGCTCTGTGCTTACATTGACGAGAACGCAGTTTGGCCTTAAGCCTTTCGCGGTGCTGGTGGAAAGGAGGTTCCACTTGCACGCGAGTCTGTTCTTTGTGAAAATTGGTTTCCTCGATGGCTAGCACCACATTTTGGCTGTTCAGTGCACTTTTCTTGGGAAACTTTCTCCCCATACCATCAACCTACCTTTTCTATGCATTTTCTCTCTTTATGCTGCCCTTTCCAAATGCCTGCTCTTCTCATTGGAGATAATGCCCATTAACCTGCTTGATAAGGGGTAGAAAGTATCTGCCCAAATCATATTTCTCTAAAGATTGCCATTTACTAACTCTACTACACATATTTACATGTTCTTGTTTATATATTGTATATATCTATTATATTAGACACACTTGTCATTATACTTCAGAATGTACATACTAAAACCTTATAATTTATCAATTGCTCTGTATCCTGAATTTATATCTATAATAAGCAGATTTACATTCTAATCAAGATCAGTAATGAGAAAGAATAACAACCAGATCTATGAGCCTTACTTGTAATTAAATCTCAATTTCAGGCACTGTTAGGATGACTGATTAATTTTACCTTCCCTCATCTACTCAGATTTTAACCCCTTGAAAGTTTCCGGTCCATAAGCAGCTAGCTGTTAGTGTGCAGAAATGCAATGGGAAATGTATTCCAGGAAGCGACCACCTTTCTCTCTGGGTGGGGGGTTGACTGGCAGCAATGCTATACGTGGAGGAGGGCACCCTGCTCCCCACTGTGTCCCCACTGAGGCCTGAAGCTCCTCCTCTACCCACTTTATTACACTGCAGTGAAAACACCTTTACCAAAATGGACACCCATTGCCAGGGTCGCTATTAACTGCAGTTCTACATCAAACGGCTGTCTATACTATGTACTTCAGCACTGGCACAGAGTAGGCATCCAATAAATGCCAACTCTAGGCATAAATAAATCTTACATATCCCTAGACTGGGAAAAAATGGAGCAAATATTGGTGAGGTATAGAATTAGAAGACAGTAACAATTCCCAATCCCCGTCTGAAATATCAAGTTAGGTTCAGTAGGGTTGCTAGGAAGGGGCCTGTTCCCTGAGCTCCAGGAGGTCGTTGGCACCTGCATTTCCTGCAGGAACACTTCCAGATACTCTTGCACCAAAAAAGAATGAGTCCACACCACCCAGTGGCCTCACTGGGTGATCCCAGAGACTTGCTCAGCCTGTGTACATCCTCACTTTGTGGAACCTCAAAAGCCAGAAGAGAAGGCCCACGGACAGCTGCGCCTGCAGAAATCAGACAGCAGCAGGCAGCCGGTGACCTCAGGGCAGGCAGGGCTGGGCCTAGGGCTCCAGCAGCAGTGGCGTCTGAGAGAGTGGAGATGACACCAAGTGGACACCCTCCCTGACATGGGTGGACGAGCAGGAACTCTTAGAAAGCCACAGGGTCCCGAGCGTGCCCCCAAGGGTGAGCTCGTGGGCGGGTGTCCTCAGCCCAGACCTTGATCACAAGCCACCATGTGACACTACAGCCCAGACTTTTTGAAAAGAGCACAGAAATGGTACACAAGTTCCCACGAGTCCAGGATGTCCTCATAAACAGTGCGTGGCCCTGTGAGGTTCAGGTCTTTCTGAAGTGCCATCAGCGCCTTGAGCAGGAATGTGGGCCTGGAACTGTCTTCTAGGAGTCTCCCCAGCTGGTGCCAGTCTCCCACGAGGCCTGTGAGGAGCAGGTTCAGGCTTCCAGTGTGAGGGTTTCTCCCACTGTCCTTGCTGGCAACCTGAAGTCTCCTCAGGGTCTGGCTGCAGGGCCTATGGCCATAGTGTTAGCCCTTGCACCGTCCTTTCCCCCTCTAAACGCTGACTTACTCAGACCTATATTATCCCAAACTCGCCCTGATCCCACCCTGGGAGGGAGATCTGAGTGCTGCGCCTCCCACATGTGTTGAGGCTTTTCTGTGCACATGCATGTATGTGGGGGGGCGGGGGGCAGGGATGCTGCACCCCCATCCTGGTTTTGGTTGCTTTTATCATCATGTCTTCTGTAACTTCAGGTTTCCCAGACATTTCCAGGCACATCTCTCCCACTGCCACAATTTATCACCCTTTCTATGTAATGTTAAGGTGCTCTCTTCCTTAGGTGTCCCCCAAAACTTGCATGTATCTCTCTTTAAATTCTGCTTATTTGTGCTCTTCTTAGTTACCCATCAGTCTTAATTAGTGCTCCAACATACCAATGCTGCAGCCACCTGATGCCAAGGCACTTACTGCATTGAGTCTGTGCTCAGGTGTCAGGTGCAGTTGGAGGCTCTAGTGATATGATGGTGACTGGGACAAATTGCATGCGAGTGAGACTCTCCAGTCTAACAGCAGAGACAGAGACTGGGAACCACTAATGACTGTAAAATGCTCCAGGTGGTAAGAAGTGCTCCAAAGAAAAACACACCAGGAGGGGCAGGATAGTGGTTTCAGATAGGGTGTCCTGGGTACCTTGCTGAGGATGTGTGACCTTTGCATTGAGGGTAAGAATGAGCCATAAAGAAATCTGCAGAGGAGTTTTACGGGCAGGAAAAGAGATGTGCAAGGGCCCTGTGGCAGGATTGATCTTAGAATGGGAAAGAGAGACCAGTGTGCCAGAGGATGTGAGTGAGCAGAGAGGATGGGACAGGAGACTGCAAACATCAGCAGGGCCCATTGGTTGAGGAAGTTGGGGATTTGAAGGTTTTCATAAATGGCAGTCACTGGGCCAAGGAGCAGTTGAAAATCCACACTCTGTGCCTTCTATCTTTATATTCCCTGCACACAGCCAGGAACCTGGCACCCAGTAATCACTGCTAGATATTTGCAGAATTAAATGACAATTCTGACATCTTTAAAAAGGATTACTGCAGATTTTGTGTTACTGGGATGATTTAACAGACCTCCAGAGTTGCTCGTTTGCTGGAATGACATTTGTGTTCATTGTACTGACTTACCATCTCCCTGCCTCAAACCATGTGGTTGGTGTCATCCATAAAAAGAAAATTCAGAGGTGTCTTTTACAGAGGGGGTGGTCCCCCTACCGTTGGCCACCTCCTGGAGTTGAGTGCATTAGATGAGCTAACCTGTGGACCCTGTTGCCTGAGTTGGTGCCCTACTGTGGAAAAGTGATGGTGTACTCTCCAATTTGATAGCATGGGACAGGGGGACCCAAAGCCTGTCCCTGTCCACAGTTGGCTTTCATTTGGTCTGCAGCACCCACCCGGGTTAGCTCTCTTAGATTCATTTAGCTGTGCATGGCAGAGGTTTGGAAAAAGGGATGACATGGTTGGTGGACATACAATCATACATCAGTTGCTTTAGATGATTCTGTATGATCTGTTAATTCCTTTGGAAAGATT
Source organism: Manis pentadactyla (assembly GCF_030020395.1). Lineage (NCBI taxonomy): Eukaryota > Metazoa > Chordata > Mammalia > Pholidota > Manidae > Manis > Manis pentadactyla. The sequence goes on from NC_080039.1 coordinate 21,711,158, forward strand.
TAATCAAATGTAGGTGAAAGTATCATGTAACTTTTTTTTGGTATCATTAATCTACAATTACTTGAGGAACCTTATTTTAATAGACTCCCCACATCACCAAGACCCCAACACCCCCCACATACCCCCACCACAGTCACTGTCCACCAGTGTAGCATGCAGCTGTAGAGTCACTCCCTGTCTTCTCTGTGTTGTACAGCCCTCCCTGCACCCCACCCCCATATTATACATGGGAATCATAATGCCCCCTTTCTTCACCCCTGCCTTATCCCTCCCTTCACACCCATCCTCCCCAGTCCCATTCCCTTTGGTAACTGTTAGTCCATCCTTGGTTTCTGTGAGTCTGCTGCTGTATTGCTCCTTCAGTTTTTTTCCTTTTCCTTACACTCCACATATGAGTGAAATCATTTGGTACTTCTCTTTCTCCGCCTGGCTTATTTCACTGAGCATAATGCCCTCTAGCTCCATCCATGTTGTTGCAAATGGTAGGATTTGTTTTCTTCTTATGGCTGAATGATATTCCATTGTGTATATGTACCACATCTTCTTTATCCATTAATCTACTGATGGAAACTTAGGTTGCTTCCATTTCTTGGCTATTGTAAATAGTGGAGCGATAAACATAGGGGTGCATCTGTCTTTTTCAAACGGGGCTGCTGCATTCTTAGGGTAAATTCCTAGTTGTGGAATTACTGCTTTAAACGGTATTTCTATTTTTAGTTTTTTGAAGAATGTCCATACTGATTTCCACAATGATTGAACAAATTTACATTCCGACCAGCAGTGTAGGAGGGTTCCCCTTTCTCCACATTCTCGCCAAAATTTGCTGTTGTTTGTCTTTTGGATGATGGCAATCCTTACTGGTATGAGGTGACATCTCATTTTGGTTTTAATTTGCATTTCTCTGATGACTAGTCATGTGGAGCATCTTTTCATGTGTCTGTTGGCCATCTGGGTTTATTTTTTGGAGAACTCTCTGTTCAGCTCCTCTGACCATTTTCTAATTGGATTTTTGCTTTTTGTTTGTTGAGGTGCATGAGCTCCCTGTATATTTTGGATGTCAATCCTTTACTGGATCTGTCATTTATGAATATAGTCTCCCATACTGTAGGATGCCTTTATGTACTATTGATGGTGTCCTTGGATGTACAGAAGCTTTTCAGTTTGATGTAGTCCCACTTGTTCATTTTTCCTTTTGTTTCCCTTGCCCAGTGAGATGTGTTCATGAAGAAGTCGCTCATGTTTATGTCCAAGAGATTTTTGCTTGTATTTGTTTCTAAGAATTTTATGGTTTCTTGGCTTACATTCAGCTCTTTGATCCATTTCAAATTTACTTTTTTGTATGGGGTTAGACAATGATCCAGTTTCAATCTCTTACATGTAGCTGTCCAGTTTTGCTAACACCAGCTGTTGAAGAGGCTGTCATTTCCCCTTTGTATGTCCATGGCTCCTTTATCATGTATTAACTGACCATATATGTTTGGGTTAATATCTGGACTCTCTATTCTATTCCAAAGTGGTCTGTGGATCTGTTCTTGTGTCAGTACCAAATTGTGTTGATTACTGTGGCTTCATAGTAGTGCTTGAAGTTGGGAAGCAAGATGCCCCCACTTTATTCTTCCTTCTCAGGATTGCTTTGGCTATTTGGGGTCTTTTGTGCTTCCATATGAATTTTTAAACTGTTTGTTCCAGTTCTTTATTTTGCTGAGGCTAGTTGTAATTTGATAGACATTGCATTGATTCTGTAGATTGTTTTAGGCAGGATGGCCCTTTTGACAATATTAATTATTTCCAGCCAAGAGCATGGGATGAGTTTCCATTCGTTAGTGTCCTCCTTAATTTCTCTTAAGAGTGTCTTCCAGTTTTCAGAGTATAGGTCTTTCACTACCTTGGTTAGGTTTATTCCTAGTTATTTCATTCTTTTTGATGCAATTGTGAATGGAATTGTTTTCCTGATTTCTCTTTTTATTGGTTCATTGTTAGTGTATAGGAAAGCCACAGATTTCTGTATCCTGAAACTTTGCTGTATTCAGATATTATTCCTAGTAGTTTTACAGTGGAGTTGTTAGGGTTTTTAATGTACAATATCATGTCACCTGCAAATAGTGACCGTTTGACTTCTTCTTTACCAGTCTGGATACCTTGTATTTCTTTGTTTTGTCTGATTGTTGTGACTTGGACCTCCAGTCCTATGTTGAATAACAGTGGGGAGAGTGGGCATTCCTGTTTTGTTCCTGATCTTAGAGGAAAAGGATTTCAGCTTTTCACTCTGAAATATGATATTGGCTGTGGGTTTGTCATATATGGCCTTTATTATGTTGAGGTAGCTGTCCACTAGGTAGCAGACTAGGCAGCAGGTTCTGACCAATAATTAATCCTTGGTCCCTGAGCTCTGTTGTGCAGACAGTAGAGAGATATCTGGCCATCAGACTTCTGCATAGAATGTCCTTTAGTATCCACCAGAGGGTGGACCTGCTGTCATGTTGCATGAGTAATTTACCTTCGGTCCCTTCTATATGATGAGAAGAACTTCACTGCCTACTATGCAGCAGACGAGGAGCCAAGTCCTGATCAGTCATTTATCTTCCATCTTTGTACTGTGTTGAGCTGTCCTTCCCTACCCAGTAGGGGGCAGATAAGACAACAGGTTCCAATCACTAATTTATCTCCAGTCTCAGAGCTGGGAAGGAGACATGGTATCTGCCTTCTTCTTTGCATGTCCTTCAATGTCCACAAGGGGGCAGACATGGTGGTAAGTTCTGATCAGTAATTTATCTTCCATCCCTAACCGTGATGAGTATAACTTCCCTGCCCACTAGGTAGCCGACAAGGAGCCAGGTTCTGATCAGTCATTTATCTTCAGTCCCCGCCATGTGTTGAGCTGTCCTTCACTGTGCAGTAAGGGGAAGATGAGGCAACAAGGTCTGAACACCAATTTATCCCTGGTCCCAGAGCAGCAAGGGAGACCATGTATACCGTTGTATCTGACTTCTTCCTTGCATGTCCTTCAGCATCCACAGTGGGGCAGAGTTGGTGGTAGGTACTGATCAGTAATTTACCTTTGGTCCCTGCACTGGGATGAGCACATCTTCACTGCCCACTACAGGGCAGGTGTGGAGCCAGGTCTGGATCAGGCATTTATCCTCAGTCCCTGCATTGGGTTGAGCTGTCCTTCACTGTCAACTAGGGGGCAGACTAGGTGGCAGGTTCTGACCAATAATTAATCCTTGGTCCCTGAGCTCTGCTGAGCAGACAGTATAGGGAAACCCAGCCCTTATGACTTCTGCATAGCATGTCCTTCAGTGTTCACCAGAGGGCAAACCTGCTGTCATGTTGTATGAGTAATTTACCTTTGGTCCCTGCCATGTGATGAGAACTTCACTGCCCACTAGGTAGCTGACAAAAAGCCAAGTCCTGATCAGTCATTTATCCTTAGTCACTGGACTGTGTTGAGCTGTCCTTCACTGTCCACTAGGGGGCAGATGAGGCAGAAGGACACGGTCAGTACTTAACCCTCAGTCCCTGAGCTGTGCTGTGCAGGCAGGTAGGAGAAACCTGACAATCTGAGCTCTGCCTGGCATGTCTTTAACTGTCCACTAGGTGACAGATGTGCTGGCAGCTTCTGATCAGTAATTTAACCTCAGTCCCAGAGCAGTGGGGGAAACCAGGGTATCCGACTTCTTCCTTGCATGTCAATCAGTTTCCACAAGGGGGCAGACTTGGTGGCAGATACTGATGAGTAAGTTACATTCAGTCTCTGAACAGCGATGAGCACATTTTCACTTTCCACTAGGGGAGAGATGAGAAGCCAGGTCCTGAACATTTATCATCAGTCCCTGCCTTGGGTTGAGCTGTCCATCATTGAGGCACATCATATGTGGCAGAAGAGGCAACAGGGTCCTATCACTAATTTATTCCTGGTCGCAGAGCTATGAGGGAACCAAGGGAATCATACTTCTTCCTTGCATGCCTTTCAGTGTCCACAAGGAGGCAGATGTGCTGTAGGTTCTGATCAGTAATTGACCTTCAGTCCCTGCAGTGTGATAAGCACATCTTCACTGCCCACTATGGGGCAGGTGAGGCTGCACAGTCTCATAAGTCAGTTACCTTCCATCTCTGTGCTCAGTTGAGCAGGTCTTCCCTCTCCACTAGAGGTCACTTGAGGCAGAAGGACATGATCAGTATTTAACCCTCGGTCCCTGAGCTGTGTGGAGCTGGCAGTCAAGAGAAACCTGGCAATCTGAGCTCTGCCTGGCATGTCTTTAACTGTACACTAGTTGGCAGGCCGTGTGGCAGGTTCTGATCAGTAATTTATCCTCAGTCCCAGAGCTGTGGGGGAAACCAAGGTATACAACTTATTCCTTGCATGTCCTCCAGTGTCCACTAGGGGGCAGACTTGCTGATAGGTTCTGTTCAGTATTTAGCTCTCCGTGTCTGTGCTGCCTTGAGCAGTTCTTAACTATCCACTAGGGGGTAGACTAGGTAGCAGTGTCTGACCAATAATTAATCCTCAGTCCCTGAGCTCTCTTGAGCAGACACTGTAGGGAAACCTGGCCATCTGGTTTCTTCATAGCATGTCCTTCAGAGTCAACTAGCAGGCCAATCTGCTGTTAGGTTGTGTGAATAATTTGCCTTCGGTTCTGCACTGTCCAGCAGGTCGCAGACGTGCTGGCAGGTTCTGATCAGTAATTTGCCCTCGGGCTCTGTGCTGCATGCAGCAGTTCTTCAGTCTCCACTAGGGGGAATGTGAGACAGCAGGTTCTGATCATTAACCCTGGGTCCTTGAGCTGTGTTTAGCAGGCTGTGCAGGGAAACCTTGGAATCTGGCTTCGTATGGCATGTCTATCACTGTCTACTAGGGGCAGGTGGGGCCTTAGACATGACTTGGAATTTACCCACAGTCCTCATGGTTTATTGAACAGGGAGTTCAGTGAATCCCTGGAACCTGACATGCTCAGATCATTGCTTAGGGCTCCTTACCGTTAGTTTTATTAAATAAACACTTCAGTATATGTAATATGTAATTAGGTTATATAATAATAATTACACATATATACATGCTTTTTCTGGGGGGGAGATTACAAGCCTCCTAGGTATGTCTGTAGAAAAGCCAGGCCTTGTTAGCCCAGGACCTTGCACACAGCCTGCCACATGACTCCTCCCTACATGTCAAGACAGTGTCCTATTGCTCTAGGAAAGGTAGCCAGAGTTGGTACTTTGGGAGAGTCGTGTGGCCACAGATGGTTCCAGGGACCCCTCAGTCGTGCCTCCCAAGTCCTGGAGTTAGAAGCTGGAGCCCAGGGAAAAGGGACCCCATGGGAAGGCAGCTCATGTGTGCTGCTGGGTCCAGTTGTGGCCAGTGTGGGCAGGCGGGCAGCCCTAGTGCTGGGTCTGTGCATGTGTCACCTGCTAGGAACTGACCCTGTAGTCCGATTTTGGCTGATTCTGTGCATGTGGCTTCTGATCCTGAGTCTCCAGTGACTCCGGAGCCACCCAACATCGTCATGCTTTCTTTTTGGTTTATATTAGCCAGCATCATGTTTGGAAGCCTACACATGAACAGTCTGACCTGATTATCTGGTGAATATGGCTCCTGGGTGGGGCATCGCCAGCTGGCATAGTGGCTTTAAGTGGTGTGGACAGAGAGGGCTGTGCCACCTTCTTCACAGCCGCTGACCAGGCACCCAGCTATGCCTCAGCACTGGGGCACCCCATGAGGTGCAGAGACATGCACCGAGTCAATCTAGGGAGTAAGAGAGTAACTGAGCAAAGGGATAATAGAAGTAGTGACAGGCAGCCATTGGCCTTAAGTGACTTCCCTGTAAGGCTACTGCAGGGGTGTGGCCTTTTGGTGAGAAAGCGGGGACCATGAATGGGAAGGTAGGGAGATAGGCAGGTGTGTTGGCTAGACCGACTGGTGGAGTGGTAAGAGCAGCTTGGGGACAGGTGAGACTCTGATCAGGTAGCTTCCGTTGGACTACAACTCACTAGCCCATTTATTAATCATACTATGAGGAACTTAAGTCTGCTCATTTCCTTATTCCTCCTCATTTTCAGTCATGTAGTGTGGAATAATTCCGCTCTCAAGCAACCCAGGGTGAAAGATAATGCAGGATCTCACGCACATACCTCAGGAGCATGAAAATTAATGAGTAGGAGACAGATTACCTGTAAATGCTGGATTGACAAGACAGTGATCATGTTGGAATTTTCTTGGCTGTTGGTAGTCAGACGTGTGGTCATATCCACCTGGGGAAGTTTTGCCAGATGCAATACCAGAGGCGACCCACATGGCATTAGTCGCACAGACTGGACTGAATTGTGTGTGTGTGCACGCGTGTGTGTCCAGACTGATTTTGTCTGCTTGGGAAAATCCTCAAGGCTAGTTTCAGTTTGTTTTAAATCTCTCTGAGGCCCTGCCTTGAATCCAGTCAGGCCACATCCTATGGACTCACCAGTAACTTGCTGCTTGTCCTGCATTGCCGTTCCTCCGCTATTCCTGAATAAATCCATATTCTCGAGCATGCCCCAGTTTGCCTTTTATTAGGATCATCAGTCCTTCTGGTAGGATGGAGCACACCAGCCATTTTCCTGTGGTTTCAGTGGCTCTGCTTGAGGGAAAGTACAGTCCTACCAAGACCCCCTTCCCCAGAACCTGAACCTCAGTGTGGGTGGGTGCTATCACTGTTTCTGTCCCTGACTTTCCCCAAGGTTCCCCACGCCCCATCATCCTCTACATGAAGCTTCATCCTTGTGCCTCACTTTCAAGTGGATGAGACACTTGAGAAGAAGGAGCCAAACTGGGAAGAAAATAACCCTTCTGCCAAATTCTGAGTCTTTCTTAAGGGCATCTGTATGCTTCCCGCTGCCTCCTTTCCATGCAACTCACAAAATGACTTCCAGGTTTGTCAGCAGTGACCAGCATCCAGCACCCATCCACAGGTGCACAGAACTTTCCGTGAATACAAACATTCTCCAATGCCCTTTAGGAACTGCACCAAGATGTTCCTAGCCAAGTCCTCTGTTTAGGGAGTGGAAGCTTAGATTCTCAAAATAAATAGAATGGAGACCCAATGCACAAGGAAAATCATTTTTGAACAGCAAGGGGTTCCTTGTCTGTGAAGAAATTTATATAAATCTCAAGCAGTCTTTGTGGTCCCATTTAAACTACTAATATGTTACTGGCATTGCTGTTGTAACCCCCAGAGCCACACATCACATACGCCCTTGTCTTGGGGACTGTCATACACTTCGCTTCCTGCCTGTGAAACTTTCTCTACAAGGTTCTTCCCTGGACCTTCTTTTGGCTCTACTAGTGGGGGTCTGGGGTGCTCAGAACTTCACCCCAAACCCAGCATGGGGGAGCATGGATGGCTCCCAGCCCCCTGTTTAGCTCCAGTGCAGAATCAAGCTGGAATTAGAGGGAATGACACCATGACCTTCTTTGCAATTTGCCTGTACAGCAAAATGCAGCCTGTCTCTCCAAATCCACGTCCTCTTCCCAATGATGGGAAAAGAGCAGTGTTAGCTCAATTACATGACACCCGACAAGTGATTAAAGTGGTAAAAATGGAAACACCCAGAACTTCCTGGCACAGAGCAGGTGCCCAGACAGATCTGCTGAATGTCAGTCTACACCACACAAAAGTTAAAGTCACGTGTGCCCTGTGGCTTTAGGTTCTTCAAGTTACTGAGCTGATCCTTCCACTCAACACCTCGCCACCCCTGGCAAAACAAAATCCATTTGCTTTGGCGTTTTGAAACAGCCAACCTGAAATAAAAGCAATTCTAAAAAGCATACACACTCTCTCTAGGTAGTAACCTTTTCATGTAATTGGGAGGCATTTCCTGCCTTGCCAGGGTGCTGCGTTCCTTTCACCTACTTAAACTCATCCCGCAAAGATGCCCTCTAGTCACTGGCTTCCCAAGAAATAACAGAGCAATGTGTGAATTCACTGGTTCCCATGAAGCTGAAGTGTTCCTGTAGGACATGAAAAAAAACACACCCAGAGTGTTATCTCATATCAAAATAGAGCAATTTATTCAAGACGCTGAGTATGATCTCTTGATTCTCTCGAAACGAATGAGCGAGGACACAGACGTGAATTTCTCTCAGTGCGCATGAGGGTGTGCAGGGTGGGGGTAGAATAGCCTGGGGGTCATGGGGGCAACCAAATCTATAAGATGCCAATAGGAACCCACATCTGGCTGTACGTCTGACACAGACAATATCAACTGCAGAAGCCAGAATTCAGAACTTCAGTTGCAGGAGGAACATGTCTGCATTTGACAAGAAATGTAATTTCTTTCTATAAAAAGTGGAACAGGGGCAGAGCCAAGATGGCCATGTGAGTAGGACAGTGGGACTCTCCTTCCAAAAACATATAGATCTTTGAAAATACAACAAATACAACTAATCCTAAAAGAGAGACCAGAAGACACAGGACAACAGTCAGACTGCATCCACACCTGTGAGAACCCAGCGCCTGGTGAAAGGGGTAAGATACAAGCTGAAGCCAGGCAGGACCTCAGGCCCCTCACCCCAGCATCCGGTGGGAGGAGAGGAGTTGGAACAGGGAAGGGGAGGGAGCCCAGGACTGCTGAACACCCAGCGCTAGCCATCTGCACCAGAGCGCAGACACACAGTGCATGCGTGGGGTGCTGGAAACTAGGGAAGCAGGACATTAAGACCTTTGAGCAGGTCCCGAAGCTGGCACCCTGTGACAAAGAAAAGCGAGTGCTTTTTGAAAGTCTTAAAGGGACAGACACTCCACAGCTGGACGGAAGCATCCCGGGTCACAGTCCAGCAGCTGGAAATTTCAGGGAACTCCGGGCGCACTAAGCCCCTGGGCAACAGCTCTGAGACCCTTCACGAAGGTAAACAGCCAAACAGCCCCCCGTCCACTACCCCTCCGAGGCCCCGCCATAGCAGAGCAGCGGCCTGAGGCAGGCCACGCCCACAGCAAGGGAGCTTCCTCCATAACGGCCCGGCAAGGTACAGAGACCCAGTCTACACGCAATTGCCCAACACAAGCCACTAGGGGTCGCAGATGTCCCAGTAAAGAAAGGCCAGGAGCGAGTGGAAAGATTCTTGGCTCTCCCGGCTGACAGTCGAGTCAATAGCATACACTGGGCCTATCAACATGAAAATGCAAAAAAATTTGATCCAGACAAGACTAACCCAGACAGCTTCGACATCTACATCTTCCCCTGAGAAGGAACCTGGGGAGTTAGATTTAACCAGTCTTCCTGAAAAATAATTCAAAACAAAAGTCATAACCATGCTGATGGACTTGCAGAGAAATATGCAAGAACTAAGGAGGGAGAATACAGAAATAAAACAAGCTCTGGAAGGACTTCAAAACATAATGGACGAGATACAAGAGACCATTAATGGACTACAAAACAGAGAACAGAAACACAGAGAAGCTGATGCAGAGAGAGATAAAAGGATCTCCAGGAATGAAAGAATTTTTAGAAAACTGTGTGACCAATCGACCCAGAACAATATCCGCATTACAGAGGTACCAGAAGAAGAAGAGATAGAAAAGGGGATAGAAAGTGTCTTTGAAGAAATAACTGCTGAAAACTTCCCCAAACTAGGGGAGGAAATGGCCTCTCAGACCACAAATGTACAGAGAACTCCCATGACGGGATCCAAGGAGGGCAACCCCAAGACACATAATAATTAAAATGGCAAAGATCAAAGACAAGGACAAAGTATTAAAGGCAGCCAGAGAGAAAAAAAGGTCACCTACAAAGGAAAACCCATCAGGCTATCATCAGACTTCTCAAAGGAAACCCTACAGGCCAGAAGAGAATGGCATGATATACTTAATGCAATGAAACAGAAGGGCCTGAAAAAAGACTACTGTATCCAGCACGAATATCATTTAAATATGAAGGAGGGATTAAACAATTCCCAGAGAAGCAAAAGTTGAGTGGATTTGCCTCCCACAAACCACCTCTACAGGACATCTTACAGGGAATGTTCTAGATGGGAGCACTCCTAAAAAGAGCACATAACAAAACACTCAACATATGAAGAAGGGAGGAGGAGGAATAAAGAGGGAGAGAAATAAAGAATCATCAGACCATGTTCATAATAGCTCAATAAGCAAGTTAAGTTAGTCAGTAAGACAGTAAAGAAGTTAACCTTGAACCTTTGGTAACCACAAACTTAAAGCCTGCAATGGCAATAAATACATACCTTTCAATAACTACCCTAAATGTAAATGGACTGAATGCACCAATCAAAAGACACAAAGTAATAGAATGGATAAAAAAGCAAGACCCATCCATATGCTGCTTACAAGAGACTCACCTCAAACCCAAAGACATGCACAGCCTTAAAGTCAAGGGATGGAAAAAGATATTTCACGCAAACACCAGAGAGAAAAAAGCAGGTGTTGCAATACTAGTATCAGACAAAATAGACTTCAAAATAAAGAAAGTAACAAAAGATAAAGAAGGACATTATGTAATGATAAAGGGCTCAGTCCAACAAGAGGATATAATCATTTTAAATATATATGCACCCAATACAGGGGCAGCAACATATGTGAAACAAATACTAACAGAATTAAAGGAGGAAATAGAATGCAATACATTCATTATGGGAGACTTCAACACACCACTCACTCCAAAGGCCAGATCCACCAGAAAGAAAATAAGTAAGGACACAGAGGTACTGAACAACACACTAGAACATATGGACCTAATAGAGATCTATAGAACCTACATCCAAGAGCAACAGGATACACATTCTTCTGAAGTGCACATGGAACATTCTCCAGTATATGCCACATACTAGGCCACAAAAAAGAGCCTCAGTAAATTCCAAAAGGTTGAAATCCTACGAACCAACATTTCAGCCACAGAGGCATAAAACTAGAAATAAATTGTACAATGAAAACAAAAAGGATCACAAACACATGGAGGCATAACAACATGTTCTTAAATAATCAATGGATCAATGACCAAATCAAAATGGAGATCCAGCAATATATGGAAACAAATGACAATAACAACACAAAGCCCCAACTACTGTGGGATGCAGCAAAAGCAGTCTTAAGAGGAAAGTATATAGCAATCCAGACATATTTAAAGAAGGAAGAACAATCCCAAATGAATGGTCTAATGTCACAATTATTGAAATTGGAAAAAGAAGAATAAATGAGGCCTAAGGTCAGCAGAAGGAGGGACATAATAAAGATCAGAGAAGAAATAAATGAAATTGAGAAGAATAAAACAAGAGCAAAAATCAATGAAACCAAGAGCTGGTTCTTCGAGAGAATAAACAAAATAGATAAGCCTCTAGCCAGACTTATTAACAGAAAAAGAGAGTCAACACAAATCAACAGTATCAGAAACAAGAAAGGAAAAATCATGACGGACCCCACAGAAATACGAAGAATTATTAGAGAATACTATGAAAACCTATGTGCTAACAAGCTGGGAAACCTAGGAGAAATGGACAAGTTCCTAGAAAAATACAACCTTCCAAGACTGACCCAGAAAGAGACAGAAAATCTAAACAGACCAATTACCAGCAACAAAATTGAAGCGGTAATCAAAAAACTACCAAAGAACAAAACCCCCGGGCCAGATGCATTTATCTCAGAATTTTATCAGAAAAACAGAGAACATATAATACCCATTCTCCTTAAAGTTTTCCAAAAAACAGAAGAGGAGGGAATATTCCCAAACTCATTCTATGAAGCCAACATCACCCTAATACCAAAACCAGGCAAAGACCCCACCAAAAAAGAAAACTACAGACCAATATTCCTGATGAATGTAGATGCAAAAATACTCAACAAAATATTAGCAAACCGAATTCAAAAATACATCAAAAGGATCATACAGCATGACCAAGTGGGATTCATCCCAGGGATGCAAGGATGGTACAACATTCGAAAATCCATCAACAGCATCCACCACATCAACAAAAAGAAAGACAAAAACATATGATCATCTCTATAGATGCTGAAAAAGCATTTGACAAAATTCAACATCCATTCATGATAAAAACTCTCAGCAAAATGGGTGTAGAGGGCAAGTACCTCAACATAATAAAGGCCATATATGATAAACCCACAGCTAGCATCATACTGAACAGCGAGAAGCTGAAAGCTTTTCCTCTGAGATTGGGAACAAGACAGGGAAGCCCACTCTCCCCACTGCTATTCAATGTAGTACTGGAGGTCCTAGCCACGGCAATTAGACAAAACAAAGAAATACAAGGAATCCATATTGGTAAAGAAGAAGTTAAACTGTCACTATTTGCAGATGACATGATATTGTACATAAAAAACCCTAAAGACTCTGACTCCAAAACTACTAGAGCTAATATCGGAATTCAGCAAAGTTGCAGGATACAAAGTTAACACACAGAAATCTGTGGCTTTCCTATACACTAACAATGAACTAATAGAAAGGGAAATCAGGAAGACAATTGCATTCACAATAGCATCAAAAATAATAAAATACCTAGGAATAAACCTAACCAAGGAAGTGAAAGACCTATACCCTGAAAACTGTAAGACACTCTTAAGAGAAATTAAAGAGGGCACTAAGAAATGGAAAGTCATCCCATGCTCCTGCATAGGAAGAATTAATATCATCAAAATGGCCATCCTGCCCAAAGCAATATACAGATTCGATGCAATCCCTATCAAACTACCAACAGTGTTCTTCAATATACTTGAACAAATAGTTCAAAAATTCATATGGAAATACTGAAGACCACGAATAGCTAAAGCAATCCTGAGAAGAAAGAATAAAGTGGGGGGGGTCATCTCACTCCCCAACTTAAAGCTTTACTACAAAGCCATAGTAATCAAGATATTTTGTTACTGGCACAAGGACATAGCCACAGACCAATGGAACAGAATAGAGACTCCAAACATTAACCCAAACATCTATGGTCAACTATTATTCAATAAAGGGGCCATGGACATACATTGGGGAAATGGCAGTCTCTTCAACAGATGGTGCTTCCAAAATTGGACAGTTCCATGTAAGAGAATGAAACTGGATCACTGTCTAACCCCATACACAAAAGTTAATTCAAAATGAATCAAAGACTTGAATGTAAGTAATGAAACCATAAAACTCTTAGAAAAAAACATAGGCAATAATCTCTTAGACATAAACACGAGTGACCTCTTCTTGAACATATCTCCCCGAGCAAGGGGAACAAATGCAAGAATGAACAAAAGGGACTATATCAAGCTGAAAAACTTCTGTACAGCAAAGGACACCATGAATAGAACAAAAAGTTGTCCTACAGAATGGGAGAATATATTTGTAAATGACAGATCCGATAAAGGGTTGACATCCAAAATATATAAAGAGATCACACACCTCAACAAACAAAAAGCAAATAACTCAATTAAAAAATGGACAGAGAAGCTGAATAGACAGTTCTCTAAAGAAGAATTTCAGATGGCCAACAGACACATGAAAAGATGCTCCACATCGCTTGTCATCAGAGAAATGCAAATTAAAACCACAATGAGATATCACCTCACACCAGTAAGGAAGGCTACCATCCAAAAGACAAACAACAACAAATGTTGGTGAGGTTGTGGAGAAAGGGGAACCCTCCTACACTATTGGTGGAATGTAAATTAGTTCAACCATTGTGGAAAGCAGTATGGAGGTTCCTCAAAATGCTCAAAATAGAAATATCATTTGACCCAGGAATTCCACTTCTATGAATTTACCCCAAGAATGCAGCACTCCCATTTGAAAAAGGTAGATGCACCCCTGTGTTTATCGCTGCACTATTTACAATAGCCAAGATATGGAAGCAACCCATGTGTCCATCAGTAGATGAATGGATAAAGAAGATGTGGTACATATACACAATGGAATATTACTCAGCTATTAGAAAAAAATAGATCCTACCATTCACAACAACATGGATGGAGCTGGAGGGTATTATGCTCAGTGAAATAAGCCAGGCGGAGAAAGACAAGTACCAAATGATTTCACTCATATGTGGAGTATAAGAACAAAAGAAAACTGAAGGAACAAAACAGCAGCAGAAACACAGAACCCAAGAATTGACTAACAGTTACCAACGGGAAAGGGACTGGCAAGGATGGGTGGGAAGGGAGAGATGAGTGGGAAAAAAAGAAAGGGGGTGTTACAGTTAGCATGTATAGTGTTTGTGGGGGCATGGGGAGAGCTGTGCAACACAGAGAAGACAAGTAGTGCTTTTACAGCAAAAAAATATAAAAAGTGGAACAGAAGTTTAAAAAAGAGAAAATTAACAAGGAACAAAGCAGACCCTTACATTTCAAAAAGTGCACTTCACTTGGCTCTGTGACCTAGTTTTAGAAAGACAAGTCTGGGTGGTATGGGGTAGGTTGGGGCTGAGGGTCACAGGGTTGCAAACTTGTCACATCTGGCTGGCCTTTCTTGGCCCCAATGGCCAACAGCCTTTCCCAGTTTTGCAGGCCCTGCTCTCGGTCGCTCCAAACCCAGCTGAAGATGCAGGAGGGATCCTTGGGCTGCTTCCAGAATCGAGGTTACATTTGGTCACAAATACACACACAAGTTTTAAGAGCTGTAAATGGTGACCAACAGTGTCAGGACACGGCCCGCCCTGCTTCAGAGTGACTCTGCAGGCTTTCTGGCAGATTCTGAGAATAGGGGGAGACTTCGGGGGTGCTGTAGGCACCCTGGGGCTCGGTCCCCCTCAGGGCCTGTGGGGAGCTCTCCCCCTGCCACTGGAGGAATCCAGGAAGGCAGGTGGCATGCCCTTGTCATCCTGGACTCCCGCATGCCTCCATGGCCTCTGGGGAAGCCCAACCATTCCCAGTAGATTAGACTTTTCAAGAGGCTGAGGTGCTCACCTGAGCGAGAGCCTGGATACTGCCCCCTAAGTGAAGATCTTCTAGCAAACCCGATGGCCTGTCCCCACCCTGCCACTCGACAGCCCTGTTGGGCCTGTCAACAGCAGATGACACGTGAGCCCAGCCGACCCTCAACCACTGACTCTCCATGGAGATGGATGCATTTTTACTTGGGGGAGGAAGGGGGTGAGGATGGTGTGCGTCTGCACCCCCACGGACTGCAGGCCAGACCTAATGAGCTCTTGGGGCAGGAAGTGAGCAATACAGCTGGAGGTGTGTGTGTACTTCAAAGACCGGATGGTGGCGCCATAGAACTCCGACCTCCTCAGCTCAGTAGGCATTTAGGTAGCAGACCCAGAACACAATACCCAACTCATACAGAGAACACTTTGTGGTATTCTCTCGCTAGGGTTTGAATATTTCACATGTGCAAGTGAAGGCTAGTTAATGCCCGACGATGACAAGCACACTCTGACTTTGGGAGCTGGCCCAGGCACACTCCAAGCTGAGCACAATGCCCTTGCCCTGCCCTGCCGGTCAGTTTTTGGCTCCACAGATGGATGCCAGCCTCCAAAGGGTCCTGTCTTGTTGCTGGAACACACACACAGCAGAATCCTGTGCACGGCAGCCCCCCAGGCCTGGCCAGCTTCCCCTCCCTTCCCATGCCTGCAGGAAAGAGAACGCAGAAAGAGGCCTCATCTCCCGGCCCTCTCCCCCACTGATTCATAAAATAGGTCAGTGTCGAGTTAAAACAAGTGTAGAAAGTCACCTGACCCAATGAGAGGAAAGTCCTCTATGAACACAAAGCCAGGTTTAATGTTTTAAAAACAGTAAAAAGATTCATTACTTAGAAAAAGAACATCTTTCTCCTACTCTGTTGTGGGAGAGAAATTACAAAGATGGCAGA
This sequence comes from Manis pentadactyla, assembly GCF_030020395.1. Classification (NCBI taxonomy): domain Eukaryota; kingdom Metazoa; phylum Chordata; class Mammalia; order Pholidota; family Manidae; genus Manis; species Manis pentadactyla. The sequence goes on from NC_080039.1 coordinate 21,726,929, forward strand.
AATTATTAGTGACATTCTACCTATGAAATTCATCTGAAAATCTTTCCCCATTCATTTCTGTCATTGTCAGACCAAACACAACCCTGGAGCCTTTCATGTCAGCTTGGCAAGGACTGGTCAAACTGTGGGGCCGATGGCCACTGGTCCTATGGCTGCTGTGAGTGGGGTGTCTCTCACCGCAACCTGACCACGGGGTCGGCCTGATGGCTTCTCCGATTTCATTTGGTTCGGGAATGTGTCGCATGGTGAGAGGACACCGTTATTAATTTCTCCTGCTGCCTACGTGGGTGAACACACACTGAGAGATGCAATGCTCTTCTTGCAGCCAGAAGATCAGGGATGTTTCTCTCTGGCTGCAAACAACCCTGCTGGCAACCCACAGGAAGGACCTTTTCCACCCAGAGTTCTAAGTACCTTTAGCGAAGCTAAAGGAGGCAGAGTCCCCAGACCCTGCCTGTGTCTTCCCAACATTGTTTTAAAATATGAGTTACACAAAGTTCTCTATGTCTGATGGCCATTTTAGGATTTTTAAAATGGTTTTAACATAAAAATACCTTTTTTTCCAAAAATAATCTGGGCTCTCTTATATATATTTTTTCTCCTGTAAAAAGTCCCTCACCCCTGCCTTCTTGTAATGCAGTTATTCTGCACAAAAAGTACCCTTGAGACCTAAGATCTGAAGCAACTGTAACAAAGGTAGAGAGTGAGCAAGCGGTGATGGAGACAGAGGGAAGGGCGGGTGGGCGGGCGGGAGGGGAGAGAGCTGGCCGCCAATGGTTCCCTCATGGTCTCCGTGGTGAACTGCAAATCAAGAACACAGCAGATGAAGGGAAAAGGTGGACGGGGGGCTGATAACCACAGGGAAGAAGCGACAGAGTGAATGCAGCTTCCATCTCACACTGAAGGCCCCCAGAAGACAGGATTCCAGCTGATAGAAAAACCACCATCCAAAGACTCCAGAAAATAGAAGTGTTGACACCACAAAGCTGAGCATTTCATCGGTACAAACTGGTCTTTGAACATCCTTTGCAGAAGCAACTGTAGTGTCCAAACTGTCAGCAAAGAAAGAATCTACCAACCCACCACATGGAGGACAGCTCCCCCACCCTTCTGGTTTATCACAGCATTTTCCCTTTTTTTCCTTTTTCTCTTCTTTGGTGCAGCTTTTCTTTCCTCTCCATCAGGGCATCAGAGCCTGTTCAGGATGGAAAACAAACCGTGCACCACCCAGCTGGTGGCCTTGTTCTTCCCAGGCTGAAGGTTCCAGGTGGAAACCATTCTTTTCCCCTTTGAATAGACTGGGTGTATGTTTCTGCTTTAAACTTCTTGATGAAGATAATGAAAAAATAAACTCCTGAGGCCAGGGATGAGTTGCTTTCAAAGTACACTCTAATGGTTCATACAGTTTTGGAGCTGATAGGATTGTGTCTAAAGAGTGCTCTGACCTGCACCTTTAATGCTGGTTCATGATATTTCTCTTTTCTTCTGTAATATTTTGTGTTTACTTTTTCAGATCTAACGCACACACCTGGAGGGAAAGACACCTGTTATCTTGAGATATGCACAAAGATGCAGATGATGGCAAGCTATATAGCCCATGGACCAAATCTGGTCCACCATCCGTGTTTTACAAATAAAGTTTTACTGGCACACAGTCATGAAGGTTCCGAGTTCTGGCTACTGGCTAGTGTCTCAGCATCTGACCAATCAACTCCAAGCCAACAGCATGGAAGGGAAAGGCAGGTCAGGGGCAATGCCAGGAAGTACTGGGGGTGGTAGTGGCCATCAGCAGGTGTCAGACCAGTCACCCACGTGGTGGGGCACATGACAACTGAAGCCTGAGCACAGTGGCCTCGGAGAACATTTGGGGACCACGCTGACACTCGGTCAGCCAGTGCACTGCCCTCTGCCTTAGGCGTCATGGCAATCGCAAGTGGAGAGAACTAAAAAGCCAGAACATGGGATCAGAACGGGGCCAGTGGAATCCAAGAGGCCTGTGGAATGAATGGAGCCTCTGCTCAGTGACCTCCAGGGGCCGGTCACCTCTCTGCTGTGGGGCTGTCCTGGGCATTGTATGAGGCTGAGTGGCATGCCTGGCCCACACCCCCCACCAGAGTAGAAAAAGCAAACAATTCCAGATATCCTCAAATGTGGCACCAATCCCCTGGGATCTAGCCTGGAAACTGCCTTTCCCCAGGGCACATCTGTGCAGTGTCTGCCAGGTGCCAGGCCCTCAGAGCCGAGGACCCATCGCACCTCCTGGAAATGTGCTCAGGCATTGGCCGCCTGGCCCTCATTCTTTCTGTCCTCAGGCCCTCCACTCCCTAGCACAGCCCAGGTGCTACTTACGGAGTCATCCGATGCACTGGCATCCACTTTGTCCCCTTGGGTGCTCCAGTATACCTTGAAGATGCCGCCAGTGCCTCTGTAGGTGTGAATGAGATTCCCAGTCTGCAAAGCAAATTTGTCACCCATTAGGATGCAAGGGGGACTTACAGCACTGGTAAGATTTAACAGGCAACCTCTCCTTGACCCCCAACATGTCATCATGAAAAATTTTAAACACAGGTAAGTTAGAATTTCCCCTGAATACTCAGGTGGCTGTAGAAGTGTGCCTCCGACTTCCCTCCACAGACAGCCTGGGGTGCACGGCTGTACATGGGATCTGCCTCTGCGTTTTGGCTGAGGCCATGCCACCTCCTGGCCAAGGGCAGGGAGACTAAGGTGGACCCTCCCACAAGACCGGAACTGGGCAATGAGGGGGGTCAACATTATATATTATTTTATATGTAGAGGTGTCCATTTCGAAGTGAGCTTTAAAACATCTCAGAGACCTTTGTGATTCATGAAAGAGCAGTTCAATGAAGCTTGACAGGAGGCACCACCAAACCGATGATGTCATTTACAAATCCATTGGTAAGTATTTGTGTAAGTGCTTCACCAACAGAGTCCTGCACATGATTCCTGGGATATGTGTTCTCTGTGCATTTTCGTACCTGGGCATTTCCGGCTCATCTTGGTCATCAGGCTGGTTCTGACTAGGGTCCACCACTGCCTTTCCTCCCCTGAGAGGACGTGAGGCAGTAACTGGGGATGCCTGAGGTCTCAGTGGCCCTCCCCCTGCCCCACGCCTCTTAGCTTGGCATGTCATACCTCCCCCTGCCACAGGGGGTCGTGTGCTTGGGAGAGCAAATCCACCTGGACGTCAACCAGGCCAAAGGCACTCAACCAGGAAGGTGGACTGGACTAAAAGGGCAGGGGGAAGTCATGCAGTTCATCGGGAGATCAAAATGGATCACTGGCTATTTTCAAGGATTCCACCATACCACCATTTCGCTCCCCCCTAGAAGGTGAACCAAGGCCGACTGTCCAAAGTAATGCTTTCTACCACACTCAATGCTGTTCATCACCACTCTCAGTATTCACCACCTTCAGTTTCCTCACGTGTGAGCAGAGGTGCCCACAGTGGCTCAGGGGATTATCCCAGAGGCTGCTCACAGTGTAAAGGTGGATGCATAGGCAGCAGAGAAGGGCAAGGCAACAAGAAAGCAGAAAGCAGGACAAACATGCCACCTGCCTGCAACCACTTCTATCACCATGAAAAGACAAAAGAATCTGGTCCAGTCAAAAATTAATCAGAAAAAAGCAGAGGTCCTGGGGAGTTAAGTATAACTAATCTTCCTGACAAATAATTCAAAGTTAAAGTCATAACCATGCTGATGGACCTGTAAAGAAATATACAGGAGCTAAGGGATGAATTCTGGAAAGAGATGACACAAATGAAACAATTAATAGAAGGGCTTAAGAGCAGACTGGATGAGGTGCAAGACACTGTTAATGGAATATAACTTAGAGAACAAGAATAAAGAGAACCTCTGACAGAGAGATACAAAAGGATCTCTAGGACTATATAAACAGTTCACATACCTAAACAAACAAAAAGTGAATAATCCAATTAAAAATGGGCACAGGATCTGAACAGACACGTCTTCAAAGAAGAAATTCAGATGGCCAACAGGCACATGAAAAGATGCTCCAGATAACTAACGATCAGGGAAATGCAAACTAAAACCACAATGAGATATCACCTCACACCAGTAAGGATCGCCAACATCCAAAAGACAAACAACAACAAATGTTGGCGATGTGCAGAAAGGGGAACCCCCCTACACTGCTGGTGGGAATGTAATTAGTTCAAGCATTGTGGAAAGCAGTATGGAAGTTCCTCAAAAAACTCAAAATAGAAATACAATTTGACCAAGGAAATCCACTCCTAGAAACTTACCCTAAGAATGAAGCCGTCTAGTTTGAAAAAGACATATGCACCCGTATGTTTATTGCAGCACTATTTACAATAGCCAAGAAATGGAAGCAACCTAAGTATCCATAATAGATGAATGGATAAAGTAGATGTAGTACATATACACAATGGAATATTATTCAACCATAAGAAGAAAACAAATCCTACCATTTGCAGGAACATGGATGGAGCTAGAGGTTATTATCCTCAGTGAAATAGGCCAGGCAGAAAAATACAAGTATCAAATGATTTCACTAATCTGTGGAGTATAAGCTAAAAGAAAAAACTGAAGGAACAAAACAGCAGCAGACACACAGAACCCAAGGATAGACTAAGAGTCACCAAAGGGAAAGGGACTGGGGAGTGTTGGTAAGATGAGAGATATAAGAGGGAAAAGTGACATTATGATTAGCAGACATAATGTGGGGGGTGCAGGAAGGTCTGCACAACACAAAGAGGACAAGAAGTGACTCTACAGCATCTAACTATGGTGATGGACAGTGACTGTAATGGGCTATATGGGGGGACTTGGTGATGGGGAGAGTCTAGTAAACATAATGTCGCTCATGTACTAGTAGATAAACAACAACAATAACAAAAAAAGCTGGAAAGCAAAACCAAAAAGTATTTCTAGAAATGAAACAATATTGAGAGAGCTGTGTGACCAATCCAAATGGAAACATATTCGCATTATAGGGAAACCAAAGAAGAAGAGAGAAAAAGGGATAGAAAATGTCTTTGCAGAATTAATTGCTGAAAACTTCCCAAAACTGGGGGAGGAAATAGTCTCTCAGACCATGGAAGCCCAGAGATCTCCCAACACAAGGGACCTAAGAAGGACAACACCAAGACATATAATAATTAAAATGGCAAAGATAAAGACAAGGACAGAGTATTAAAAGCAGCCAGAGAGAGAAAAAAGATCACCTACAAAGGAAAACCTATGAGGCTATCATCAGACTTCTCAACAGAAACCTTAAAGGCCAGAAGAGAATGACATTATATATTTAATGCAATGAAACAGAAGGGACTTGAACCAATAATACTGTATCCAGCACAATTATCATTTAAATTTGAAGGAGGGTTTAAACAATTTTCAGACAAGCAAAAGTTGAGACAATTTGTCATCCACAAACCACCTCTACAGGGTATATAAAAGGGATTTCTCCAGATGGAATCACTCCTAAGACTAAATAGATGTCACCAGAGAAAATAAAGTCACAGCAAAGAAAGCAGATCTACTAAATTAAAACTAAAGGCAAAAAATAAAATTAACTATCCACAGAAACAGTCAAAGGAAACACAAAAGAGTACAGAATAAAATACCTAATATTTAAGGAATGGAGGAGAAATAATAAGAAGTGAGAGAAATAAAGAATCATCAGACTGTGTTTACAATAGCTTAATAAGGCAGTTAAGGGAGACGTTTAGGTAGTAAAGAAGGTACCCTTGAATCTTTGGTAACCACAAATCGAAAGCCTGAAATGGCAACAAGTATATATCTACAGATAACTCCAAAATGTAAACAGAGTGAATGCACCAGTCAAAAGACACAGAGTAATAGAATGCATAAGAGGAAGATCCATCTTTATGCTGCTTACAAGAGACTCACCTCAAACCCAAAGGTGTACAAAGACTAAAGGTGAAGGGATGGAAAAAGACATTTCATGCAAACATTAGGAAGAAAAAACAGGTGTTGCAGTACTTGTATCAGAACAAAACAGACTTCAAAGAAAGTACCAAGAGATAAAGAAGGATATTACATAATAATAAAGGTGTCAGTCCAATAAGATTATATAACCACTATAAATATGTATACACCCAATCAGGAGCAACAACATATGTAAAATAAATACTAACAGAATTAAGGAGGAAATAGAATGTAGTGCATGCATTTTAGGAGACTTCAACACATCACTCAGTCCAAAGGACAGATCCACCAGACAGAAAAGAAGTTAGGACACAGAGGCACTGAACAACACACCAGAAAATACAGACTTAGCAGACATCTACAGAACTCTGCACCCAAAAGCAGGAGGATACACATTCTTCTCAAGTGCACATGGAACATTTTCCAGAATAGACCACAAACTAGGACACAAAAAGAACCACAGTAAATTAAAAAAAAAAGAAATTGTAACAACCAACTTCTAAGATCACAAAGGTATGAAACTGGAAATAAACTGTCCAAAGGGGAAAAAAAGGCCTTTAGACACATGGAGGCTCACCAACATGGTCCTAAATAATCAATGAATCAATGACCAAATGAAACAGATCAAGCAACATATGGAGACAAATCACAACACTAGCACAAAGCCCCAACTTCTGTGGGAAGCAGCGAAGGCAGTCCTAAGAGGAAAATATATTGCAATCTAGGCCTATTTAAAGAAGGAGGAAGAATCCCAAATGAATAGTCTAAAGTCACAATTATTAAAATTGGGAAAAGAAGAACAAATGAGGCCCAAAGTCAGCAGAAGGAGGGATATAACTAAGATCTGAGAAGAAATAAATAACATTGAGAATAATAAAACAATAGAAAAAAAAATCAATGAAACCAAGAGCTGGTTCTTTCGGAAAACAAACAAAATAAATAAGCACATAGCCAGACTTATAAAGGGAAAAAGAGGGACTACACACATAAACAGAAACATAAATGAGAAAGGAAAAATCACAACAGGCTGCACAAAATACAAAGAATTATTAGAGAATACTATGGAAATCTACATGCCACCGAGCTGGAAAACCTAGAAGAAATGGACAACTTCCTAGAAAAATACAACCTTCCGAAACTGACCAAAGAAGAAACAGAAAACCTAACAGACCAATTAACAGCAATGAAATCAAATCTGCAAATAAAATAAACTGCCCAAGAACAAAACTCCAGAGCCAGATGGATTCACTGCTGAATTTAATCAGACATATAGAGAAGACATAATACCCACTCTCCTTAAAATTTTCCAAAATATAGAGGAGGAGGGAATACTTCCAAACTCATTCTATGAAGCTAGCATCACTCTAATACCAAAACCAGGTAAATACCCAGCAAAAAAGAAAATTACAGACCAATGCCCCTGATGAACATAGATGCAAAATTACTCAACAAAATATTAGCAAACCGAATTCAAAAATACATCAAGAGGCTCATATATGATCAAGTGGGATTCATCTCAGGGATGCAAGGATGGCATAACATTCGAGAATCCATCAACATCATCCACCACATCAATAAAAAGGACAAAAACCACATGGTTATCTCTATATACAATGAAAAAGCATTTGAAAAAAAAATTCAACATCCATTTATAATAAAAACTCTCAACAAAATAGGCATAGAGGGCAAGTACCTCAACATAATAAAGGCCATATATGACAAACCCACAGCCAACATCATACTTAACAGTGAAAAGATGAAAGCTTTTCACCGAAGTTTGGGAACCAGACAGGGATTCCCACTCTCCCCACTGTTATTCAACATAGTACTGGAGGTTCTAAAGATGGCAATCAGACAAAACAAAGAAATACAAGGCATGCAGATTGGTAAAGAATTCAAACTGTCACTATTTGTAGATGACTTGATATTGTACCTAAAAACCCCTAAAGACTTCACTCCAAAGCTCTAGAACTAATATATGAATTCAGGAAAGTTGCAGGATACAAAATTAATACACAGAAATCTGATGCTATCCTATACACTAACGATGAACTAGCAGAAAGAGAAATCAGGAAAACAATTCCATTCACAATTGCATCAAAAAGATTAAAATACCTAGGAATAAACCTAACCAAGGAAGTGAAAGACCTATACCCTGAAAACTGTAAGACACACTTAAGAGAAATTAAAGAGGACACTAACAAATGGAAACTCATCCCATGCTCTTGACTAGGAAGAATTAATATTGTCAAAATGGCCATCCTTCCTAAAACAATCTACAGATTCAATGCAAGCCCTATGAAAATACCAACAGAATTCTTCAACCAACTGGAGTAAATAGTTCTGAAATTCACATGGAACCACAAAAGACCCTGAGTAGCCAAAGCAATCCTGAGAAGGAAAAATAACGCTGGGGAAATTATGCCCTCCAACTTCAAGTTCTACTACAGAGCCACAGTAATCAAGACAATTTGGTACTGGCAAAAGAACACATGCACAGACCAGTGGAACAGAATAGAGAATACAGATATTAACCCAAACATACATGGTTAATTCATACATGATAAAGGAGCCATAGATATAAAATGGGGAAATGACAGTCTCTTCAACACTTGGTGTTGGCAAAATTGGACAGCCATATGCAAAAGAATTAAACTGGGTCACTGTCTAACCCCATACACAAAAGCAAATTCGAAATGGATAAAAAACCTGAATGTAAGTCATGAAACTATAAAACTCTTAGAAAAAAACATAGGCAAAAATCTCTTTGGCATAAATATGAGCAATTCTTCATGAACATATCACCCCAGGTAAGGGAAATGAGAGCAAAAATGAACAAGTGGGACTATATCAAGCTGAAAGTCTTCTGTACAGCAAAGAACACCATCAGCAGAACAAAAAGGCATCCTACAATATGGGAGAACATATTCATGAATGACAGATCTGATAAAGGGTTGACATACAAAATATATAAATAGCTCTCACACCTCTATAAACAAAAAGCAAATAATTCAATTAAGAAATGGGCACAAGATCTGAACAGACACGTCTCCAAAGAAGAAATTCAGATGTTCAACAGACACATGAAAATATGCTGCACATTGCTAATCATCAGATAAATGTAAATTAAAACCACAATGAGATATCACCTCACACCAGTAAGGATCTCCATCATCGAAAAGACAACAACAAATGTTGGCGAGGATGTGGAGAAAGGGGAACCCTCCTACACTGCTGGTGGGAATGTAAATTAGTTCAACCATTGTGGAAAGCAGCATGAAGGTTCCTCAAAATGCTCAAAATAGAAATACTATTTGACCCAGGAATTCCACTTCTAGGAATTTACCCTAAGAATGCAGGAGCCCAGTTTGGAAATGAAAGATGCACTCCTATGTTTATCTTAGCACTATTTACAGTAGCCAAGAAATGGAAGCAACCTAAGTGTCCATCAGTAGATGAATGGATAAAGAAGATGTGATACAAATACACAATGGAATATTATTCAGCCATAAGAAGAAAACAAATCCTACCATTTGCGACAACCTGCATGGAGCTAGAGGGTATTATGCTCAGTGAAATAAGCCAGGTGGAAAAAGAAAAGTACCAAATGATTTCACTCATCTGTGGAGTATAAGAACAAAGAAAAAAACTGAAGGAACAAAACAGCACCAGACTCACAAGACACAAGAATAGACTGAGAGTTACCACAGGGAAAGGGACTGGGGAGGATGCATGGGAAGGGAGGGTTATGGGGGGAAATTGGCATTACTATTGGCAGACCTATTGTCAGAGGGGGCCATGGCATGGGTGGTTCAATACAGAGAAGTGAAGTAATGATTCTATAACATCTTACTATGCTGATGGACAGTGACTGTATTAGGGTGTGTGAGAAGGACTTGGTGAAGGGGGGAGACTAGTAACCATAATGTTGCTCATTTAATTGTAGATTAATGATACCAAAATAGAAATAAATAAATAACCCTATGCAGTCCTTGTTAAAGCCCCTGCATCAGAGTTTTCTGTGAGCTACCTGGCTTTGAGTTTTCAAGGAATTAATTGCTGTCTGTCTTCTAACTAATGGTCATAGGAAAGAATGTGGTCCCAAATCTAAGGAGTTCCTCCTTCCAAAGCCTGGAATAGCCAGGCTGACATCTATCTGATATGAATACAGAAAGACAACACAGTTGTATCCATGTGCTAGGGCTTCTGTACCAAAACACAGACTGGGTGGCTCACACAGCAGATATATTCTCCCTAATTCTGGAGCCAATAAGGTCAAGGTTTTAGCAGAGCTCTTTTTCCTGAGACCTCTCTTCTCAGCTTTGAAGTCTTTACTCTGTGCCAGCCCCTAGTGTCTTTGTGTGTGTGTTGACCTCTTTCTATAAGGACAACAGCCTCATTTTAACTTGATCTCCTATTTAAAGGTCCCTTCCCCAAACATAGTCACCTTCTGAAGCACTGCAGTGAAGGCTTCAAAACACACATTTTCATGGAGGAAGGGGTGCAGAATGAAGCTCTTGGCAACAGTTTTAAATGAATGAATGCCCAGAAAGGCAGGAAGCCCAATTCTCTTTTTCATTTTAGACTTTGATGATGGCATGCTTGTTAAAACGTCAACCTCTGAGTAGTGGATCACAAAAGGAGAATACTTTGCCAAACACCAGTGCTGGAAGGTAAAATCTGAACCCAAAGCAGGGCTGAGGCCTTTGCTGCCTTTGGTGACTGTGGACTCCTCCCACCTCATGGCACTTCTCACAAGGCTCGGGTGAGAGTGATAGTATTTGTGCCGCTTCTTTGGTAACTTCAGGTCACCCGTGATGGAGACAGCTCCCCATCCTGCTCCTTCCCCAGTGCAAGCAGGACAGCCCCTCATTATGTCCAACAGCCAGCATGTACCTCTGGTAGGAAAATGGAGCATCATGGCCTCTGCCCCACCAAGGCGTCCTTCTGTTATTTTCTTCCGCTCCTGTGTTCTATGCTTTAAAGTTTGTGCTGTCCTCACACTGCATTTTAAAGTAGTAACACCTTGTTTCCCTTGTTTGTTTTCCAAGTTGATAAGACATGGACTTGCCTGCCAATCTGAGTCTGATAAGCAAGGTTCAGCTTTAACTCCAGACAGAGTGGATCGATTAATGTCCACCCACATGCCTTCTGGAGCCTGAGTGGTCGCCTGCTGGGAGTATTATCTCTGTCAGTCTTCTTGAAATAGTGAAGTCACTTGAAAAGCCCCATGCCTACCCTGGTGGGCATCTCCCCATGTCTGGAGGCCTTGGGTGGGCCAGTGTGGTATGTGGGTTTCCCATGATGTGGGGGTAATGTCTACCCTTGCAGGCCATGAACACCTTTAGCTCAACAAAATCAGCACAGGCATCTTATCCCATCTGCTGTGTCATCTGCAGCTACTGGGAGGTGTCCCCTCATAGCTACATAATGACTGCAGCTCTGCCAGGCTCCCAATCCCTCAGCAGTACCCCAGGCAGGAATGAAGTGCCAGCACTTTCTTCTCATGGGCCTTTCTCTATGACATTCCTGCACCTCACTGGTCAGGGTTAGGCCTATGCCCATGCCTGGCTGCCAGGGAGTCAGGGAGAGCAGTCCCACCTGACAGTTTCAGCCCTTCCTAGGATGACAGTTCTGCCATAAGACCAGAAAGTGAGAAGCAGAGTTCAGCAGAGTAGTGCTTCTGGTCTGAACTCAGCTGCTGGGTCTACTTCTGGGTTGCCTCCTGGCTAACTCTTGCCTCACATGATGGGGTGCAGGGGTTCCTGAATCATATGCCCTTCATCCTCCAGCAGGTGGCCCAGGCCTCTTCACGGGATGTCTGAGCAGGATCAAAGAGCAGCAGAAGGACACAAGCCTCAAGCTGGTCTGGTGTCACTTTGGTTACATTCAGTTGCTGTAAGCAAGTCATGGCCCAGATCTGTAAGATGGGAGAGAGGCAGCACTGCTGGTGGGAGAAGCCACGGAACTCATTGTAAAGGGGAGTGGACAGATACAGGCAGGGGCAAAGTGCTATGGCCACCCTTGTCATCAGTTGTAAGGGGTGAGAAAACAGAATCTGTATGGCTTTGTTGGGATGTGTGTGGAAGCAGGTCCATAACTTTGCAGGACTTAGCTGAAAGAGCCCCACAATTTATTCAGTGCTCATCCTTGTTACAAATGGAAAGAAATACTGGACACTTGGCTGTTGTAAAACAAAGGGTTCTGTTTTTGGAGAAGGGTGTAGAGAGAAGGAAGTAATGAATGGGCAGCAGGCATGGATATCAAATTGGAAAACTTTATAAAGTCTCTCCCTTTTCCATCAGAATGTTGCTTATGTTGATGTTACCCATACATACTGCTTATGGATAGCCAAATCTCCTTCAAAAGTACCCTTGGAATATGCTTGCATCGAACATCTTCAGAGGAGCTTGCGCACGTGAGAGTGTTATAAAAAAACCTCTCTGCCTGACTTGCTCTGACTGCTGAAGGGCTCCCAGACTCAGGTGGTTTTACTAAGCTTTAGCTGCCTGTCCATGCCTGTCTTAGAACCACCATACCAATGGAAAAAACTTGAGACTCAAGCATTCAGCAAATTTCTGTTGAGCTATGAGCCAAACATTGTGTTTACGTCTTGGGGACATGGTGCTGAATGAGACAGCCTACAGAAGTATGTGGTTCCAGCTGTTGACAATGTCACAGACCTCAGCTTCCCCCCAGAGCTGCCTGTCCTGTCCTGGGAGGCTGCTTTGAGTGGAATCCTTGAGCTGAGACCTATAGGATGAATGACATTAATCAGGCAGAGAAAGGCTGCAAGAGCATTTCAGTTAGAAGGAACTGTGTGCAAAGGCTCTGTAGTGGGAACGAGTGTGGCCCGGGTCATGGGAATGAAAGGAGGCCCATGTGACTTGGGGAGGCTGGAGCAAAGAGCCTGAGGGGTCAGATGCTGTCCTGTCCACTTTTCAGCAAGTGCCACTGAATCCTTCCCTTGCCCACACTGGGACCTAATATTCCCAACCTGGAGTGCATGTGAACTTTTGCCCCATAGCCTGTGCTTTGAAACATGGTGTTAGCATTTCACCTTTAGGAAAGCAGACTCCTGCTGACAAGCATAAGGGTGCAGGTAGCTCCCCTGTGATACTTGTCTGCCCTCTTGTTATTTGGCTAACAGATCTGCATGGCCATTGGTCTGGTCAGTTATCTTTTTGGATGTGTTGGTGCCTTCTATACCCCATTCTACCCTTAGAAGTTGCTGTACCAACATGTCCAGGAGTGGTTGTAGTCACCAACTACAGAAAATCCCCCAGATGATTTCAGAACAATTGCTGCAGTTCTGGGCTTGAGGTTGCTTACTGTGTACAGCCAGAGGGAAGAAAGCTCTCAAAGGTGTTGTGAAAAATAAAAGAGGGCATTACTACGGTGATGTGGAAGGTTCCCCTGCTATCAGAAAGTCGTGTTCTACCAAACCTTCTATAAGCATAAATGGTGTCCAGTGAAGAAGCAATTACCATTAATTTATGTCGAAAAAAATTTGAGCATGCCCAGAGAACCAAAGTAACCTCCCTTCACTGTTCTGATGCCTTAAGACACACCTTGTTATTAGAAACACAAAGTAAGTCGAGATAAAGCCCAGATGCTCACAGACACAGTTGGAGCATCTCAATGCTGAGATGCCATGCGTGGTTCCTGGGAGAGTGTGGCCACTGCCTCTGTAAGGGCTGCTGCAGAGCAAACACTGTTATTATTCTCACTTTCCTCCTTTCTTCATGCAACCAAAGTCCTCTCTGGATTTCTGTCAGTTAGGAAAACAGGAACTAACATAGGTCTTTCATAAAAGCTGAATGACATCAAACAAACTTTTGAAAGTGGGGAGTGCTGTATTTACCTTTTCCATTGCTTCTAGGTGCTTCCAAAAGAAACCTTTGAGTGTGAAGTGTTAGCTGGTATTCCTATTGGGCATTACCCTCTGGGGCCATTTCCTCCAGCTTACCATTACCTTTCCATTCCCCCTTCTCCGACTGGGCTGGCATGAGACTCCACACTTTGTCAGTGCAGACATGAAATGCACATCACCTCCACTATGTTGCTGGGCTTGAAGCCTTTTGTCTATTCCAGGTGGCAGCCAAGTGTTACTGAAAATGAGGTGTGTTTGAGAAGGAGAAACTGGTACTGGCCCACAGCACTGCCCTGAACATGAAATCTAAGAAAGTCAGCCCCAAGTAAGAGTCTCCAGCATCATCTCGTGTGATCAGCAGCTTACATGCATTGGTGTGTGGCCAACAATCCATGAAATTCTGTTTTCTTCCCTCCTCCCAGGGAAAAGCAGGTGCAGTACTTGGAACTGGCTAAGGTCTGTTTGGACTGCAATGAGCTGAAACTGTCCCTTAAGTGTCTGAGCTATGCCAAGGAGTTCCAGCTCTCTGCCCAGCTGTGTGAGAGGCTGGGGTAGGTAGGGCCTCTGCCTGGGGCTGCTCTTGAGAGGCTGGGGAGGACACCTCCACTTGCATCATGAAGGGACTTGGCTCCAGCAGGAGGAGCCCTTGTTTGTCCTCTCCAGTGGTTAGGTCGCTCCAAAGACAAGAGCATGTCCACATCAGTGTAAGTGGTTGAGACTCGACATTAGCCATGGGAAGGCCGAACCTTTCAGTCAAAGGGAAGATGGGCTTGGGAAACTTCGTGCCTTCCTCCTCTCTGTGTTCAGTCTGGTGTCTGCCTGTGTGGGGGCCCTGGCATTTACATGAGAGTTTTTCTGTGTTCTCACTCAGTAGTCACTCTACATCTGCACACCCAACCTGGTGGCCATAAGCCACAGGTGGCCATTTTATTTAAAATGTAAGTGAATTAAAATGTGATACCATTAAAAATTCAGCTCATACACCTTCAGAGGGCTTGTGGCCCTGCAACTCCTTGACCTCAGTCTCTGAGCCACAGAGATAAGAGAGTAAGTTGCTGTTGTTTAAGCCACTCACTGTGTGGGATTTGTGGCAGCCCTAGGACAGTAACACAAGAAGCTGGGGCTGCATTTGGAGACGATGATAGTGTTATGGCCTCTGCTGTTCACCTAGCTCCCCGACAGGAGTGAGACACTGTGGCTAAATGGAGAGAGAGGGTCAACAACAACAAAAAATTCAGCTTCTTGTCTCACTGGCACATTTCAAGTGCTTGTAGTTACAGAACATTTCCATCACTGCAGAGAGCTCCCTGTGACAGAGCTGCTGGTCTAGATCACAGCTACTCAGAGTGGACAGCGTGCTGGCAGGAGACTGTTGTTTGTCCACAACAAGATTAGCTCAGAAAGCAAGGGTGAGCAGTCAGAGATTTTTATAGCTGTTTGGCATGCTGTGATATCCAAGTGGTGATGATTTTCTTAGGGGCTCTTTTAACTGAGCTGTAACTGACATACAAGGTGATTTGATATATTTATATATTGCAGGATGATTTCCACAGGAAGATTTGTTAACACCAATTACCACACAGAACTAGGCAATTTTTTTCCTTGCAAGGAATACTTAAAATCTATGTCAAATTTATGATATAGAATTGTTAATAATAGTCACCATGCTGTACATTAGGTGGTTCACTTTTTCTTTTGTTAATCTTGTTTTTTTATTAAGGTATCACTGATATACACTCTTATGAAGGTTAACCAAGAAAAACAATGTGGTTATTACATTCACCCTTATTAAGTCCCCCCATGCCCCATTACAGTTACTGTCCATCAGTGTAGTAAGATGCCACAGAGTCCTTATTTGTCTTCTCTGAGCCACACTGTCTTCCCCATGACCCCCCACACACCATGTGCACCAATCATGATACCCCACAGGTGGTTCATTTTTAATGCATCAGTTGAAATGGATTGGGCCATCTGGTGTTGTAAACAATCTGGCCCCTCATGGCAGACAGATTGAGAAGCTGTGCCCTACAGCACCCACTGTGGTGGCTGCACCTCCCCTAAACAGGGCTTTATGACCTTTCAGTGGGGAGGTGGATTTCTGTGTCTCTGTGTGAAATGGAGTAGTTTGTTGATTCTCACAGCATCCTGGGCCTTGGGTGGCATGGGGGGACCTCCTGAGTAGTCTGAAGTGTGTCCCAAATCATTGTCGAACATAAGGCTCTCCCAATGCTGCCTGTCCTTCCCTTGTTTATTATGGGATGTGATGTGTTAGGATGCAGGAGATGGAAGTGGAATAGGGCTTTCAGCATGGGTAGAAATTTGGGTCCTAAGATTCTAGAACTCTCCATGTTCCTGAGCCTCACCCCCCACCAATCCCCAATGGCGCTATGGCTTGGACCCTATGTAGTGACAACTATTGGGAACAGGCCCAGGCCTAATACTTTTCTTTCTGGGTCTCCCAGTGCCTGCTATGACCAAACCAGAGACCTACTAATTTACTCCCCTTTCCCACCCCACAGACTGCCAAGCTTGCCTCTGAAAGTGGGTGGTGCAGGGAACCAGGGGGCCCAAAGTACAGTGTCATTGTCCTCCTTCTCCAGGATGCCAGTGGAGGCCAAAATGTGGAGGCCACCTGCCCCTGGGGCACAGCCTTCCTTCCTTCCTTCTGCTTGGCCACTAGTGGCAGCTTCCTCTGCCTTCTCTCACC
The DNA here is from genome assembly GCF_030020395.1 of Manis pentadactyla. Taxonomy (NCBI): domain Eukaryota; kingdom Metazoa; phylum Chordata; class Mammalia; order Pholidota; family Manidae; genus Manis; species Manis pentadactyla. Next base: position 21,743,460 of record NC_080039.1, read on the forward strand.
AGTACATTATAGCATCTGCAAGCCCCACCCTGGGAAGGGTCTGGACCCTTTCTTTGTTGAGGCCCCTCCCTGGAAGGTTGTTCAACCTTCAGGCAGGGCCAGACCTCTTGTGGCCATCCCACCAAACAGCCAGCATGATTCATATCAACCAGTTTAGCTGCAGCCTTTGTCAAAACCTTTAGGCAAAATTGTCTGTTTCCAGCTCCCACATGTCTGTTACCTGTGGAAAGACATGGTTTGAGGGGGCCATGGGAGCGTAAGACTTCCTGTCAGAGCTTTCTCTGCCTTGTCAGCTTCATGGATCTCCCCAGTCAGCTGCACTGCTTTCCATGGAAACCTCCCAAGGCTCTCACTCTGGGTGGTAGTTGGAAGCCCCTTTGGGGAGCAGAGTAGGCTTGAGTGGGAGCTGCTGCCCAATTAGAGTCAGCCCAATCTTCTCTGTCATTCTTGGCATGCAGTTGGCATGCACTTGGCACCTCACTCAAACTCAGGGATTTTTCTTCTGAGTAAAGAGTGTAGTTAAGGAGAGGAAAAGAGAAAGGGGCATGATGCAAAAGAGATGTTCCGGTTATGGGGTTTTACTGCTGTGGCCGAGAAGGTTCTAGGAGTTCACTGGTGTGTGAGGTTTCTGGGCACACAAGAACATTACACCTGAATCTTTATATTTTGGCAATTTTGTGCAACTTGTCTGGTTGAGTAAAACTCAGCTAAGATTTATTATAGTACCTGGCATATGTATTCTGTCATGTTTCATTTTGATTTTGTTTTCTCTTTGGGCCTCAGGTGCAGCATGGAGAGTCATGACATTAAAAAGTCAACAGAGAAATTTGTGCCCACTGTGTGCCAGGCATGCTGGGTCTCAGCAGGCAACAGAGCAGGGTCTCTTCCTTGCAGAGCTTCCCTCCACTGTGGAAGAGATATGGTAGAAAAGCCTGTAGTATATAATGTGTCATCAGTGATGGGGCCAGGTGAGGGGAGAGAGGAGATCATGTGTTGCAGTTTGAGGTAAGGGGCCATCAGCCTGTTGACTGTTAAGCAGAGACTGTGAGAACATCAGCTTCAGGGGATATCAGGCCAAGGATTCTTTCAGGGAAAAGCCCCACAGGTGGAACCATGTGGATGAACTGGAAGAACCACAAGGGAGTCAGTTTGTCCAGAGCACAGCAAGTGGGCTACAAAAAGGTGAAATGAGATGGAGGGAGTGTCAGGAACAAATAATGCACAGCCTGGGAGTCTGTGACATTAGTCACACCCATGCATTTAACATGTGTTCCCACAGGCATGCCTAATTGAGAATAAATAACAGTATTTTCTGTACGTGTCTATATCAAAGTTCATCTAAATGACATATTGGTCTGGTCTTCCTTTTCTCACCTCCCACTCTTACATAAAGGTCTGGCCAGGTTGACCACTGATGGTACTCCAGAATGGGCATCCACTGCCTTTGACTTCCCCTTTCCCCAGTGGTGAGAACACACAGTGCCACAAGCACAGTGTATCTTCTCCCAGGCCTGAGGACTGCTGGGAGTGGGCTTGCATATTCTTAATATCACTTTTCAAAGAGGCCCCTTTGTGACTCATATTCACCATGTTCAGTGGGTTCTGATTTTCTGATTTTTGTAAACCTAATGGGTGCATCTCACTGTGGTTTTATTTTATTGGCATTTCTCTGGTTGAGCATCTGCATTTATTCCTTAGTCTTTCAGGTTTCCCCAACTGCGTCATGCTCCACTTCTATTGTGTTTTCAGGAAATGCCTTTTTCGTGTGGCTGCAGGAAACCATTTTACATTCTTAACCCGTTCAGTCTAGTATGGCAGCCACTAGCCACAAGTGACAATGTAAATTGAAATTAATGAAAATGAAATGAAATGAAAAAACTGAGTTCTTTCATTGCCACTACTCACATTCATGGGCTCACTGTTTACATGTAGCTAGTGGCTATCATAGTGACCAGTGTAAAGAGGGAGCTTCCATTTCACAGAAAGGTATATTTGATGATGCTGGTCTAGATGCTAATAGTCATCTTCTCTCCATTAAAGCTATTTCACATGCTCTTTTTTGGTATCATTAATCTACAATTACATGAGCAACATCATGGTTACTAGACTCCCCCCATCACCAAGTCCCCCCCCCCCACATATCCCATACAGTCACTGGACAACAGTGTAGTAAGATGCTTTAGAATCACTACTTGTCTTCTCAGTGTTGTACAGCCCTCCCTATACCCTTTCACCTCTACATTGTATCTGCTAATCATAATGCCCCTTTCCCCCCTTGTCCCTCCCTCCCCACCCATCCTCCCCAGTCCCTTTCCCTTTGGTAATTGTTAGTCCATTCTTGGGTTCTGTGATTCTGCTGCTGTTTTGTTCCTTCAGTTTTTGCTTTGTTCTTATACTCCACAGATAAGTGAAATCATTTGATATTTGTCTTTCTTCACCTGGCTTATTTCACTGAGCATAATACCCTCTAGCTCCATCCATGTTGTTGCAAATGGTAGGATTTGTTTTCTTCTTATGGCTGAGTAATATTCCATTGTGTATATGTACCACATCTTCTTTATCCATTAATCTACTGATGGACACTTGGGTTGCTTCCATATCTTGGCTATTGTAAATAGTGCTGCGATAAACATGGGGTGCATCTGTCTTTTTCAAACTGGGCTGCTACATTCTTAGAGTAAATTCCTAGGAGTGGAATTCCTGAGTCAAATGGTATTTCCATTTTGAGGTTTTTGAGGAACTTCCATACTCCTTTCCACAATGGTTGAACTAATTTACATTTCCACCAGCAGTGTAGGAGGGTTTCCCTTTCTCCAAATCCTCACCGACATTTGTTGTTGTTTGTCTTTTGGATGGCAGCCATCCTTACTGGTGTGAGGTGATATCTCATTGTGGTTTTAATTTGCATTTCTCTGATAATTAGTGATGTGGAGCATCTTTTCATGTGCCTGTTGGCCATCTGAATTTCTTCTTTGGAGAACTGTCTGTTCAGATCCTGTGCCCATTTTTTTATTGGATTATTTTCTTTTTTTTGAAATTAAACATTTTTGATATGATCACACCCAACAATTTTCTCCTGAACTTTGTGTGCTGTTGAAAGCTTCCTTTACCTCAAGGTCATCATGATATTCTCATGTGTTTTCCTACAATAGCTTTCATGTTTGGATCTTTAGCTCATCTGTAGCTTAAATTTGTGTATGTTGTAAGATTGGGACTTAGTTTTATTTTTCTCCCTATTAAGAATTTATTTTTCCTAATATCACCTGTGTTTCTGTGTTTTTCACTGGGTTCTAACAAATAGCACATGTATTATTGTTTGTGCTCTTGGTTTACTTTTAAAACAGAGTTACATTATCAATACTCTGAGTACAACTTGCTTTATCCTAGATAAGAGATGCCACATATTTCTATAAGCAATGCCAGTGCTACAAAGATGTTTTCAGATGCTTTTAGCAGATTCAGGAATTTGATCTAGCCCTGAAAATGTACTGCCAAGAGGAGCTTTTTGAAGAAGCTGCTATTGTAGTGGAAAAGTAGTTGGTTTTATTCTCTCCCTCTCCCTTCCCTCCTCGCTCCTTTCCTCCCTTCTACCTGCTGCTCTCTGGAGGAAGCCTGCTGTGGATGGTGTTACACTATTCTTCTGAAGTGGTCTGGCCATATTGCCTTCCTTTCCCTGCAGGGGCAGCCTCAGTGCTGGGTCAAGACGTCCTGGAGGGCAGGACTTTTATTTTCCAGTCTTTTCTTCTAGCTTGGAACAGTGTGGTTAGGAGAAGGGGCTGAAGAAGATGGAATATTACACGTGTGTATATAACATGCATGCCAATTTTGTGTCTAATGACGAATATTACTTCCACCTTTCCCTGCTGATGTTGGGAGGGACAAAGGTAAAGGGCACGGGGGGCCATCAGGGTTTGCTTCATCATGATCTCAGTCATGCACTTACACATATGTGAATGATACATGTGTGTATGTGCCCTTGGTTGTAGGACACACACATTTCGTAACTGATGCAGGGGCACCCAGCTCACATTCCAAAGGTTAAGTGAAGAGAGTGGTTGACAGAGGATTCAGAAACCACATTTGCTGGAGGTTCCTGGAGAGCCACAAAAGAAAAATTACTTTATTTTTTTGCCTTTACTGAGGTACAAAATGAGAGTTTTTAGTACTGTGTTGAGTTGAGATCTAAGAGTAGTCTGGTATTAGAGTTGGCTATGCAGCGTGGCTGCTCAGCAGGGTCTGAATCGACACTCAGCTCCTGGATAAGTAGACCATGGACTTGTTCTAGGATTTTTTTGCTTTCTACCAAATTATACATGTCACAAAATGAAAGCAATGTGCCCACATGTTCAAACTTTACATTTTTATGTTTAAGGTGCCTTTATTAAAGTATAACATATATTCAAGAAATGTGGATGTAATAGTCACAAAGGATATACAGTTGTGTAACCAGCACCTACATAAAGAAATTGAGGGTTTTTTTTAGAGGGGGAGGAATGGAAAAGCAGTTGTTTAGTGCCATAGATGGTAATCAAGGATCTGACTTTATCAAGGCCTTTGGTGCCCTTGTGCATGTGTACACATGTACCCAGTAGGTGTGCATTAGTCAGCTAGGGATGCCATGACAAAATGCCATAAACTGGGTGGCTTCAAAATAGCAGTTTATTGTTTTGGAGGCTAAGAGTGCAGGATCAGGACTCCAGCCTGCTGAGAGCTGGTGAGGGCCCTCTTCCAGGCTTGCAGATGGCTGCCTTCCCAGTATGCCCTCATGTGGCCTTTCCTCAGTGCTTGCCATGGAGAGAGAGAGAGAAATTGAGAGACATTGGGTGGCAGGGGGTGCCTGAGTCTCTGGGGTCTCTTCTTATAAGAACACTCTCCTATTGGATCAGGGCTCTACCCCTATGAACTTATTTAACCTTAACTACTCTGTAGAGGCCCTGTCTTCAAATATAACCACACTGGTGGATGGGACCCAATGTATGAGTTTTAGGGAACACAAACTATCAGTCCACAACAGGGTTTATCCATGACATTTACTGGCTACCCAGATATCAGGATGCTGTGCAGTGGCATGTGAGTCACCAAGGACAGTTCCCTTTTTTTTGAGTTTATATGACAGAATCAGATAAGAGTTGTTTTAAATAATGCTTTCAATCATTTAACCTTCTGTTCTAACTTTTCCAGAAAAACATTGAATAATCATAGATCATCTCCTGAAACATTAGTTTTGGTCTCTAATTACTTTATTTTTTCACCTTTACTGAAGTACAAAATAAGAGTTTTTAGTACTGTGTTGATTTGAGATCTAAGAATAGTCTGAGTATTAGTTAAACTTTGACTGCCAGACATACTGGATGTAGAATTCAGTCACTAAATAGCCTAACTCAAAATCCACTGAGGACATTTGAGATTTGGAAAGAGAATAACTGGATAGTTGCCTCAACTTGATCAAAATAGTCCCTGCTCCATCAGCCAGTGCTCATGTGAGAAGAATATTACCATCACCCTTATTCACACCCCTTCATGGGAAGTCTGCTATACTCAGATGGCTGATGTTTGTAGGATCACTCTAGGGCATCATAAGGTCCCTGGGGACTTCTATGGTTATTAAGAAATGTATTTTGTCCTGGGGAGTTTTGAAAGTAAACATGTTTTATTGGATATTTCCAATGCCTTCATAATTGGTAGTGTGGGATGTACAGACTTGGATCAGCAGAATTAAAGGGGGCTCTTCAGAGATTTATTACTCTCACACTAACTCGGCCTTACGCATATCTGGCAAACGAGAAAAGTCAAAGGTTGTTGGGTCACAAGACGAAGGCCAAGTAATCGCTGGTGTATGTGCTGTTTCTATCGTTATCCTTTCTCATTAACCACACATTAAACTGAACAAGGTCACATATCTAAAACTTCATGCATTTACAAAATTTTAAGGGACTGTTTTTTTTGTCAAGGGTATGCAGACGTTTTGCCTTTCAGACTGACTTTCAAACTGAACTTTGACTTCCTTTGGTTGCAACTCCACCATATTTCGTTAGTGAACCAAACTAATTCTTGGTTCCCTTTGAAAATAAAGAATGCCACCAGTGTCAGATGAAGCATTTATAAATAAATATGGTGGCTAAATTTAGGTCCTCCTGTAATTTATATGCACCTGTGAGAATTTTAGGCTAAGTTGCTCTGGGCTGTGTTTTGGAGGAAAATTTCTACGAGGTGGTATTGAGGTGATATTTGTGTTGTCTGTCATTGCAGGTATGAAGAAATGCCAAGGGCCAAAACCCTCCCCATATCCAAGCTCTCCTATTCTGCCAGTCAACTTTACTTGGAGGCCACAGCAAAGTACCTTGATGCAAATAAGATTGAGAAGGTGATGCCTGTCTTCTCGAAGCTGGACATAGAAGACCAGCTGGTGTTCCTGAAGTCCTGGAAGCAGCTAGCCACAGACCTGCTGAACAGGGAAGGTCAGAGGGAAGAGGCTTCCTTGCTAATGAAGCAACATGGATGCCTCTTGGAGGCTGCCAGGCTCACTATCAACAAGGACTTCCAGGCCTCGTGTCTACTGGGGGCTGCCAGATTCAATGTGGCCATGGGTTCTGATGTAGAGCATATCAAGGCCATCATGAGAGAAGCCCTTGGACTCTGGTATCAAACCAGCCAGCTTTCTGGCATTGCTGAGGTCCACTTCCTGCTGGGGGTACTCCTGAGAGACTTTTAGAAGCTAAAGGAGGCCTTACCCAAGTTTCAATCTCTCAACCATGTGGTTGGAGTGGTGGCAGCAGTATACAAAGCCACTGGCCACACACTCTGAGGTGGAGCCTGAGAAAGCCCGCCCTGGTTCTGGCCCCAGGGGGCTTGGAAGTTCTCTTCAATCTGGTCAGGGCCCGCAGAAGAGTGACCAGCAATGTGGGGAAGGAGATGGTCAAGTCTTGCTTTGAATTTTTTGAGATTTCTCAGGTGGATGCCTGGTATTGCCAGACTGCTCACAATGACCCTTGGCCCATATTAGGAGTAATTTTTTACCTGGATTTGAACTTGAGGAAGAAGAAAACAAAAGAGCACTTCTTAATAATGACTGACCAAGTAAAACTAGCCCTGAACAAGCACCTTTTGAACAGGCTGTGTCAGATCACACAGAGCCTACTTGGGAAGACCTACCCAGCATCTGCACCAGGTTTATTGTAGGCTAAAATGTAAGGATGAAAACTGAAGATTTCCACAAGCCTTTGTAGCACTGTGAGGCCAAGTGCTTGGTTCAGTCCAAACTGCACCTGGTGATGATCAATGGATTGCTTTTGGGAGCCAAAAAGGTCTTTCCTAAATTCTTAGCTAAGGAACTTGAAGAAATCGATTGTATTTTGTCTACACATATAGCCTCTGCAAATCCTTCCTGACTGTCCTCTGCCCTAAGCACTTTCATCAGACAGTGTTGTCAGAGAGCACCATGACATGCAAAGAAATCCTCAAACCAGGTGACAGAGCCTTCCAATTTTACAGGTTTTCTATGAAAGAGTACATCTATTTTCTGTTCCAAACAGAGAGTGCACAAAACCACCAAGAGTCTACAGATCTGTGGCTGAGGGCCATGCAGGCTTTCCTTCTCTCCTCCAACTAAGCAGAGGAGTTTGAGAAGCTGCTCCACAAGGAGGAGGACAGCTACAAAGGAACTCAAAGCCCTTGAGTTGGAAAGAGAGGAAAGGGGATGGGGGAGAGGCAGCAGGATGAAAGGAGTAGAAGAGAAATTTGGCATGTTGGTGCCCAAAACGGATGAGCAAAATGCCAAGAAGACCCACCTATATTTCATCTGGCTGCTGGAGAACTGCATGGACCAGTTCTACATGTACAGGAACCCAGGAGGCGGCATGAGGCTCTTTTTCCATTTCATGAACTTCCGTGTCAGGAAGTGCAAAGAGCCACTCATTTCCAGCATTGGAAACATGGTGGTCCTGTTGGAGTTCCAGTTCATCCACGGTGGAACGGTCCTGGCCCACCTCTCCGAGAGCACCATCCTGTATCTCCCTAAGAGCTACCTCACACTCTTGCACTACTGAGAGTTCCTGTTCAGCAGGAAGGACAGGGAACCCTGGGATATTCCTGCCTCATTCAGGAATACAAGTCCAAGGATGTGACAAAGGCCATTCAGGACCTCCTGTTCCACCTCTCCTACGTGGTCAAGGTGCTCTGTGGTGACAAGAACGTGCACTACAACATCCTGCTGAATGCCTTCACTGAGATAGACTGTGTGGTCTCTCGGGGGACAGAGAGGGCACTGGTGCTGTGCTTGGTGATGCTACTGAATGCCAAGGCAGTCTGGCAGCCCACTGTTGGCTTCCCCTGCCTTGCCACTTCCAGGAGATCGAGTCCAGGCTGCAGCTGATGAGCACAGAATTCCAGGGCCAGGTGCCCAGGAGGCTCCTGAGAGCAGTGAGGCATGTGCTGGTGACAGTCAATGCCAAGTCTGTGGCTGAGGTGCTACAGGACCTGCTCTTTGAGTGGGACAGGGAATGCCTGATGGATGGCTCCTGGCAGTGGGACAGTGGACACACCTTGGGGACTATGGTCCATGGCCTCTACCATAAAGAGGTCATACTATACAACCTACTCTCTGTAGACCCCATAAAGTACATTGCTGAGGCACAGTGTGAGTGTGGCCAGGACAAGGCAGATGAGCTGGCTTTAAAAGAGCAAGACTGACTCCTCACTGCCATCCTCTCCCAGAAGTAGTGGAATGCATCCATCCAGTGCAAGCTGAGGAAAGCATGCCTGACAGTGCCCCTGTGCATCAGATGAAGGAGAAGGGTGGGTGCCCAGGCAGAGTGTTGCAGAGAGGAGAACAGGGAGACCACACTCGGGAGCTTCAAAAAGACCAACATCAACAGGACCCAGTGTGACCTGTGTGGCATGAAGTTCATCTGTGCTCCCAAGACCTATTTTGGCCCCTATGAAGCATTTCAGGCAACAGCTTCCAATGCAGTGGCTCTTCCTAGGGCTTGGAGGAAAGAAGGGGAGGTCCAGATTGGAGCAGTGTGTACCCTGAGCAGCACGTCCTTCTGGAAGGCCACCAGAGGTAACAGATCACCTACCACAAATACTATGAGTTTTCCCAGAAGACAGTGGCCCCAGCCATTGAGGAAGGCAAGATGGTGCTGCAGGACCTGGAACAGAGCATGTGGGTCCACAGACACCCAGGCTCCAAAGAGCACAATCACATGCTGCAGAGGAAGATCCAGGAGAACATTAAGAAGATTTTGGATATGGTGGAGGACGTCTACCGGTGGAAGGCATGGACTGGCAGTAAGGGGCACTCAGAAGTGGGGTTAAGGCGTGAGCTCTGTGAATGCATGTCAGAGTTAAGCTCATGGTGGCCACCCACAGACCTCCCAACACAGGGGACCTAAGGAGCACAACACCAAGACATATGATAATTAAAACGGCAAAGATCAAAGACAAGACCAAAGACAAAGACAAAGGCAGAGTATTAAAGGCAGCCACAGAGAGAAAAAAGATTATCTACAAAAGAAAACCCAACAGGCTATCATCAGACTTCTCAACAGAAATCTTACAGGCCAGAAGAGAATGGCATGATATATTTAATGCAATGAAACAGAAGAGCCTTGAACTAGGAATACTATATCCAGCACAATTACCATTTAAATTTTCATGGAGGGATTAAAGAATTTTCAGATTGGCAAAAGTTGAGACAATTTGCCTCACAAAAACCACCTCTACAGGGAATTTAAAGGGACTGCTCTAGGTTGAAGCACTCCTAAGGCTAAATAGATGTCACCAGCGAAAATAAAATCACACCAAAGAAAGCACAACAACCAAATACTAACTAAAGGGAAAAAACAAAATCAACTATCCACAAAACAGTCAAAGGCAACACAAAAGAGTACACAATACAACACCTAAAGTGTAAACAATGGAGGAGGAAGAATAAGGGAAAGAAATAATCATCACAATGTGTTTTTAATAGCTTGTAAGACAGTTAAGTTAAACAGTTAGATAGTAAAGAAGGTACCTTCGAATCTGTAGTAACCACAAATCCAAAGCCTGCAATGGCAGCAAGTACATATCTATCAATAATCACCCTAAATGTAAATGGACTGAATGCACCAATAAAAAATACAGAAACATAGAATGGATAAAAAAGCAAGATCAATCTATATGCTGCCCTCAACCCGAAAGATACACACAGACTAAAAGTGAAGGGATGGAAAAAGGTATTTCATGCAAACAATGGGAACAAAAAAGCAGGTTTTGCTGTACTTATACCAGACTAAATAGACTTCAAAACAAAGGAAGTAACAAGAGATAAAGAAGACAATTACATAATGATAAAGGGGTCAGTCCAACAAGAGGATATAACCATTATAAATATATATGTACCCAACACAGGAGCACTGACATATGTGTAACAAATACTAACAGAATTAAAGTAGGAAATGAAATGTAATGCTTTCCTTTTAGGGAGAATTCAATGCACCACGCAATCCAATGGACAGATCAGTCAGACAAAAAATAAGTAAAGACACACAGGCACTGAAGAACAGCAAACACTAGAACACATGGACCTAACAGATATCTACAGAACTCTACACTCAAAAGCAGCAGGATACAAGTTCTTCTCAAGTGCACATGGAGCATTCTCCAGAATAGACCACATACTAGGCCACAAAAAGAGCCTCAGTAAATTCCAAAAGATTGAAATCCTACCAACCAACACCTCAGATCACAAAGGAATAAAACTAGAAATAAATTGTACAAAGAAAACAAAAAGGCTCAAAAACATATGGAGGTTTAACAACATTCTCCTAAATAATCAATGGATCAATGACCAAATTAAGACAGATGTCAAGCTAAAATATAGAGACAACTGACAAACAACACCACAACAAAGCCCCAACTTCTGTGGGACACAGTGAAGGCAGTTTGAGGAGGAAAGTATATAGCAATCCAGGCTTATTTAAAGAAGGAAGAACAATCCCAAATGAGTAGTCTAATGTCACAATTATAGAAATCGGGAAAAGAAGAACAAACGAGGCCCAAAGTCAGCAGAAGGGACATAATAAACATCAGAGAAGAAATAACTGAAATTGTGAAGAATAAAACAATATAAAAAAATCAATGAAACCAAGAACTGGTGCTTTGAGAAAAAAACAAAATAGGTAAATCCCTAGTCAGACTTATTAAGAGAAAAAGAGAATCTACACACACTAACAGAATCAGAATTCAGAAAGGAAAAATCATGATGGACTCCACAGAAATACAAAGAATTATTAGAGAATAGTATGAAAACCTATATGCTAACAAGCTGGAAAACCTAGGAGAAATGGACAACTTCCTAGAAAAATACAACCTTCCAGGACTGACCAAGGAAGAAACAGAAAATCTAAACAGACCAATTATCAGCAAAGAAATTGAAGCGATAATCAAAAAACTACCCAAGAACAAAACCCCCAGGCAGGTGGATTCACCACTGAATTTTATCAGACAATTAGAGAAGATATAATAGTCATTCTCCTTAAAATTTTCTAAAAAAAAGATGAGGAAGGAACACTTCCAACTCATTTTATGAACCCAGCATCTCTCTAATAGCAAAACCAGGGAAAGACCCCACCAAAAAAGAAAACTGCACACCAATATCCCTGATGAACATAGATGCAAAAATATTCAACAAAATATTAGTAAAGCAAATTCAAAAATACATCAAGAGGATCATATTCCATGATCAGGTGGTATTCATCTCAGGGATACAAGGATAGTACAACATTTGAAAATCCATCAACATCATCCACCACATCAACAAAAAGAAGGAAAAAACCACGTGATCATCTCCATAGGTGCTAAAAAGGCATTTGTTCAATATACATTCATGATAAAAAATTATTAATAAAATGGTATAGAGGGCGAGTACCTCAACATAATAAAGGCCATATATGACAAACCCACAGCCAATATCATATTTAACAGCGAGAATTTGAAACTTTCCCCTAAGATCGGGAGCCAGACAGGGATTCCCACTCTCTCCACTGTTATTCAACAATGTACTGGAGGTCCTAGCCATGGCAATCAGACAAAACAAAGAAATACAAGGCATCCAGATTGGTAAAGAAAAAGTCAAACTGTCACTATTTGCAGATGACATGATATTGTACATAAAAACCCTAAAGACTCCACCCCCAAACTTCTAGAACTAATGTCTGAATTCAGCAAAGTTGCAGGATACAAAATTAATACATAGAAATCTGTTTCTTTCCTGTACATTAAAGATTAACTAGCAGAAAGAGAAACGAGGAAAGCAATTCCTTTCACAGTTGCATCAAAAAGAATTAAATACCTTGGAATAAACCTAATCAAGGAACTCAAAGAACTATACCCTGAAAACTATGAGACACTCTTAAGAGAAATTTAAGAGGACACAAACAAACGGACAGACATCCCATGCTCTTGGCTAGGAAGAATTAATATTGCCAAAATGGCCATCCTGCCTAAAGCAACATATAGGTTCAATGCAATGTCTCTCCAAATAACAAGAGCATTCTTCAATGAACTGGAAATAATTTTTAAATTCATATGGAAGCCACAAAAGACCCCGAATAGCCAAAGCAATCCTGAGAGGGAAGAATAAAGCAGGGGGCAGCTTGCTCCCCAACATCAAGCTCTACCACAAAGCCACAGTAATCAAGACAATTTGCTACTGGCACAAGAACAGAGCCACAGACCAGTGGAAGAGAACAGAGAGTCAAGATATTAACCCAAACATATATGGTCAGTTAATATATGATAAAGGAACCATGAACATACAATGGGGAAATGACAGCCTCTTCAACAGCTGGTGTTGGCAAAATTGGACAGGTACATGTAAGAGAATGAAACGGATCATTGTCTAATCCCATACACAAAAGTAAATTTGAAATGTATCAAAGACCTGAATGTAAGTCATGAAACCATAAAACTCTTAGAAGAAACATTGGTAAAAATCTCTTGGATGTAAACATGAGCGACTTCTTCATGAACATATCTCCCTGATCAAGGGAAACATAAGCAAAAATGAACAAATGGGACTATATCAAGCTGAAATGCTTTTGTACAGTAAAGTACAATATCAATAGAACCAAACTGTCCTGCAGTATGGGGAATATATTCATAAATGACTGATCCAATAAAGGGTTGACATCCAAAATATGTAAACAGCTCTCACACCTCAACATACAGAAAACAAATAAACCAATTAAACGGTGGGCACAGGATCTAAACAGACACTTCTCCAAAGAAATTTTCTGAATGTCAACAGACACATAAAAGATGGTCTATATCTCTAATCATCAGAGAAATGCAAATTAATATCACAATGAGATATCACCTCACAGCAGGAAGGATCACCACCATCCAAAAGATGAACAACAACAGATGTTGGCGAGGTTGTGGAGAAAGGGGAACCCTCCTACACTGCCTGTGGGAATGTAAATTAGTTCAACCATTGTGGAAAGCAGTACGGAGTTTCCTAAAAAAACTCAAAATAGAAGTACCATTTGACCAAGCAATTCCAGTCGTAGGAAATTTAGCATAAGAATGCAGCATCCCAGTTTGAAAGAGACATAGGCACCACTGTGTTTATTGCAGCACTATTTACAATAGCCAAGGCTCATCCAGACCCTTCACTTGCTTATTATTTTTCAAGAGACCAAGAGCCTCTGAGGACCATGTACTCCCCTGCATGTAGAGCTAATTCCTGCCCCTACTCCCAACTCTACAGGAGACACAGAACCACACAGGACCATTCACCCTGTAGGGAGAGCCAGGGTTCTCCAGTTCATGCCTGGGGACCCAGAAGAGGATCTTGTCCCCACACCCATCTAGGGAGAGCAAGGCCCTGCTCCTAAACCAGCATCTGAGAACACCCAGAGCCTGCACACTGGCAGAGACAACCTGTTCTAGTATTTCCCTCAGTACCAGCTCCCCACTGAGTCCACATGCTCCTGTATCATGTCTCTCCTGCCTGAAACTCCAGCATGTCTGCAGACTCCCTGTCTCAAGCTGATGCCCTTATGACTTAGTGTGAGCCCTCGAGGTCCTTGAAGACTCAGCTTCTCCACGTGTGGAATGCTCTCAGCAAGCAGTCTGGCAGACCACAAGTCAGTGCTGAGCCCTGGGTCTCCTCACTTGGCCTCCCATCAGTTCCCTCTCCCATTGTGTTGTGCTTCCAGTAGCATGGCAGGGGATTGGGCCACAGATTGTCACTGATGACCATGTAGGGGACACCAGCAGGCAAGGCAGAGATGAAGTGACAAGCGACTGTGTGTCAGTCAGGTCCCACCTCAATAAGCTGCCAGATGCTGCAAAGCTGCGGTCATAGAACCAGTTGAAGAAGCGGAAGCTGCCATGGTGGAGCCTATATGCATGTAGGCCTCATGTTTGTTACACTGCTTCCACTGACTTGGAGTGGAGTGACATGCCTTATATCCTGCAGCAAGAGGAGCATGTAAGAAGGGGCTGGACCATAACTCAGGGGGCACAGCACCACCTCCTGCCATGCACGTAGGCAGCTGCCTCTTACCAGAGACACTGATGATGTACTTCTTCACAATCTCTTCATTGCAGAAGTTGGGGTTGTGGTGAAAGAATGGCACTGTCTTGCAGCAATTGCCTGGATGCCAGGGTTCCTCCAACTGCTGGGACACAGCAGAGGGAAGAGGTGAGATCTCTTCCCGGAACAGCTAGCCTCTCATTTTTTGGGGGAAGTTATGCATGGACTCCCACCTCCAGCCTGGGGCTTCCCGGGCTCACCACCAAATTGGTCAGGAAGCTGAGCATGACTCTGTCCAGGTATCCAATCAAGGCTGCCATGCAGGGGCGGGTCTGAATTTTCTTGAGTTCAAGGAGCCTTCCAATGCTGGGGCAGACAGGGCTAGGACAACCACACAAGTCTGCAGAGTAGCCTGTAGCCTGACCGCCCTCTCTTTGAAGCCTGGTCCCATTACTGAGCACACACTGCTTTAGGGTCCTCTGGGTCCCTGGGGTCAAGCCCACTTGTGCACTAATCCAGGGACCCTCCCAGTTTGGGGAGTCAGTGAACTCCCGCACCCCCCAATCTGGGGAGGGAAATGGACACTCAGGTCATGGAAGTGCAGAGAGCCCCGTACAAAAGGAGCCCAGGAAGAAAACACTAAGAAATAAGATAATTAAAGTGACATAGATTAAGAATAAGGAGTGAATATTGAAAGCAGCAGGAGACAGAAAAAAGATTACTTGTACAGAAAACCCAATCAGGCTCTCAGCAGATTTCTCAGCAGATATTTCAGAGGCCAGAGGGAGTGCCATGACATATCTGATTTATGAAAACAGAAGGATCTTCAGCCAAGGACCCTCTATCCGGCAAGATTATCATTCAAATTTGAAGGAGAGATTAAACATTTCCCAGACAGAAAAAGTTTAAAGGAATTCACCACCACCAAGCTGGCATTACAGGAAATGTTAAAGGTACTTCTGCAGATGGAAATGTTCACAGACCTAGCTTTCACCAGTGAAAATAAATGTGCCATGAAGGCAGCAGACCAATTAGTTACCCATAAATAGTGGAATTAAAACAAAATTAGTAAAACCAATTATACAAAAAATCAAGCAAGGCATATACAAAGGTGCAGATTATAGCATCTAATACATAATGTGTGAAGGAGGAAGAGCAATAAAAATGTACTTTTACACTGTGTTTCAAATTCAGCAATTACCACCTAAATATGTATGGATCCCTGTATAGTTAGGAAACTATGAATTTTAGAATAAACACAAACCTAAAGCTTATAACAGGTACAGAAATAACTAAAATTGTGAATTCCAATCACAACAGTAAAGAAACCCATCAAATAACAAGAAAGGAACAGACAGCAGCTATACAAACAACCTGAAAACAATTAGTAAAATGGAAGTAAGTACATAACCTATCAAAATTTCCCTTAAATGTAAATGGACTGAATGCTCCAATTAAAAGACATAATGTGGCATAAGGATAAAGTACTAAGACATGTCTATATGAAGCCTACAGGAGACTCATTCCAGCCCCAAAGATATACACAGACTGAAAGTGAAAGGATGAAAAAAGGCATTCCATGTAAATAATAGGGAGAAAAAAGTAGGATTAACAGTGCTAATATCAGACAAAATTGATTTCAAAACAAACAAAGTAACAAAACAGAAGGATGTTACATAATGATCATGAGGTCAATCCAACAAGAAGATAAAACAATTATGAAATCTATGCATGCAATACAGAAGCACCTGAAGATATAAGACAAATACTAACAGAATTAAAGGGGGAAATAGACTGCAACTCACTAACTTTAACACACCACTCACTTTAATAGGCAGATCCACCTAACAGAAAATAAATAAGGAAACAGGCTCTCAACTATACATTTGATCAGGTGGACTTAACAGATATCTACAGAACATTCCACATAATAGCAGCAGGATACACAATATTTCTGAAGTTTATATGTAGTGTTCTCCAGAACAGATCACACACCAGGCCACAAAAAGCTTCAATAAATTAAAAAAGTTTGAAATTGTATCATGCAACTTCCATACCACAATGGTATGAAACTAGAAACAAATTACACACAGAAAGCAAAAAGCCTACAAACACACAGAGACTAAACAACATACTTCTATGTGATCAAGGATCAATGACTGAATTAAAACAGATCAATCAATACCTGGAGACAAATGAAAACAACTCAAAAGCTCCAAACCTGTGAGATGTGGTAAGTTCTAAGAGGGAAGCACACAGTATACAGGCTTACCTCAAGAAAGAAGAACAATCCCACATAAAGAGTCCAAACTGAACATTTAAGAAACTAGGAAAAGAAGAACAACTGAAAACCAAAGTTAGTAGAAAGAGGGACATAATAAAGATCAGAGCAGAAATAAATAATATAAAGAATGAAACAATAGACAAAGAATCAAAGAACTGGTTGTCTGAGAATATAAAACAGACCAATACTAAGCCATATTTCTTCAGGAAAAAGAGTGTACATAAACAAAAACAGAAAAAGAAATAGTCACAATGGACAGCACAGAAATATAAAGATTAGAAAATTATATTAGAGAATACGTGACAATCAGCTGGAGAATATAGGAAAAATGGGCAAATTTCAAGAATAACATACCCTTCCAAAATGGACACATGAGGAAACAGAAAATCTCAAAGGACCATTTAACAGTAATGAAACTGAAAGGTAATAAAAAAAACTCACAAGAAACAAAGGTCCAGGGACAAACCGCTTCACAGCTGAAAGTTACCAAACATTTAAAGAGAGCTAACACCATCCTTCTTAAAGAATTCTAAAAAGTAGAAGAGTAGGGAACACTTCCAAATTCATTCTATGACACCAGCATCACTCTATAACACCAAAACCAGAAAAACACGCTACAAGAAAGAAACGTGTAGGCCAATATTACTGAGGAATGTAGAGGCAAAATCATCAACAAAACATTGGTGAAACATTAAAAAACACAGCAAAAGGATCATCCATCCAACCAAGTGGGATTACTGCAGAATTAGAAGGATTTTACAATATCCATAAATCAACATCACCCAACACATTAACAAAAAGGATAAAAACCACATTATAATCTCAACAGATGCTGAAAAGCATTTGACAAAATGCAACATCCATTCTTGGATAAAATTCTCAACAAAATGGGTACAGAGGGTACAAATCTCACCATAATAAAGGCTGTTTATGACAAACCCATGGTTACTATCATATTCAATGGCAAAAATCTGACTACTTTCCAAGATATGTGATGAGAAAAGGAAGTCCACTCTCACCACTTTCTCACCATTCAACATAGTACTGGAGGTCCCAGTCATGGCAGCCAGACAAAACTAAGAGATTAAAGGCATCCAAGTTGGTGAGGAGGAAAGTAAGCTGTCAGTATGTTCAGATTACATCATATATATATATATACATATATCCCTAAATACTCTGCTAAAAAACCATTAGAAGTAATAACTGGATTCAGCAAGGTGGCAGGATACAAAATTAATACACAGAAATCTGGTGAATTACTTTATACTAACAACTAATAATCATAAAGTGAGATCAGGAAAACAATTCTATTTAGAATGGCATCAAAAAAAAGAAAAACACCTAGGACTAAATCTAACCAAGGACGTGAAAGACCTGGGTGTCAAAACTGTTAGACACTCATGACAGTAATTAAAGAAGACACAAATAAATGAAATCTATCCTATGTTCCTGGTTAGAAAGAATTAATATTGTCAAAATGGCCTTGCTGCCCAAAGCAATTTAGAGATTCAGTGCAATCCCTATCAAAATACCAATGGCATTCTTCAATGAACTAAAGCAAATAATCCTAAAATTCATAAGGAACCACAAAAGACCCAAATAGCGAAAGCAAGCCTGAGAGAAAAGAACAAAGCTGTGGGAATTATGCTCCCTAACTTCAAGCTCTACTACAAAGCAACAATAATAAAAACAATATACTAAGTGGCACAAGAAGACAACCACAGATCAATGGAATAGAATAGAGAGCACAGATAAAAACTCATGTATATATGTGTCAACTGATATATGATAAAGGAGCCACAAACATACAATTGGGAAAAGACAGCCTCTTCTGGAACTGGTGTTGGGAAAACTGGGAAGCTACATGCAAGAGAATGAAAGTGGATTACTGACTACATAGATAAAAGTAAGCTCAAAATGATCCAAATGGATCAAAGATCTAAATGTTAAAACATGAAACCATAAAACCATTAGAATAAAATATAGGCAAAATTCTCTTGAACATAAGCATGAGCATTGTTTTCATGGACACATTTCCTGCCATGGAAAACAAAATAAAAAATGAACAGTGGGACAACATCAAACTCAAAAATTTCTGTATAGCAAATGAAACAATCAAAGTAAAAGGAAACCTACAGCATGGGAGAATATATTCATGAATGGCTTATCTGGAATGGGGTTAATATTCAAAATACATAAAGAACTGTGATTCAACACCAGAAATCTAATAATCCTACTGAAAAAAGAGGACTGGACAGAAGTTTTTCCAAAGAAGTTATACAGATGACAAACTGGTACATGAAAAATGCTCCACATCTCTATCATGCGGGAAATGCAAATTAAAACCACAATGACATATTACATTACAGCAGTCTGAATGGCCAGTATCTAAGAGACAAGAAATGACAAGTGTTGAGGAGGATGTGGAGATTCAGGAATCCTGCCACACTGTTGGTGGAAAAGCCAGTTGGTGCAGCCACTGTGGAAAGCAGTATGGAGGTTACTCAAAAAACTAATAGGAATTGCATCGGGCCCAGTAATTCCACTCCTAGGAATTTACCCAAACAAAAGAATATCCCTGATTCTACAAGATATATGCACCCCTATATTTATCACAGCATTACTTAAAATAGCCATCTATGGAAGGAACCATAGATGAATGGATGAAGATGCAGTACATATACATGATGGAATATTATTCAACAGTAAGAGAGAGAGAAAAATCCTGCCCTTTGCAAAAAATAGGCTATTATGGAAATGAAATAAGCCAGGTGGATAAAGACAAATACCGTATGACTTCACTTATTTTGAAATATAAAAACAAAGTACAACTAAATGAAAAGAGCAGCAAAGCCATAGAAGTGAGTGGCAGTTACCATGGGGGAACGGTTGTGAGGGTGGTTGGGGTGGAGGGTGACAGGATAAGAGGGCTGAAAAATCTCAATTGCAATATAAGTTGGTGATAGGGATGGTAGTACAGCATAGAGAATATAGTCAGTGACTGTAACATCTTCCTATGTTGACTGACTGTAACTGCACCTTAAGGGGTGAGGGCTTAATAAAACAGTGAACTACTGACCCACTCACTGTGTCGTATATTTGTAAACAACTTAAGACTGTATGTCAACAATTCTCCAATAAAAATGAACTCTGTAGACTGGCACAGGAACAGACCCATAGAACAATGGAACAGACTAGAGAGCCCATATACAAACACATGCATATATGGTCAATTAATATATGATAAAGGAAATGTGGATATATAATGGGGAAATGACAGCCTCTTCAACAACTCATGTTTGCAAAAATGGATAGCTACATGTAAGAGAATTAAGCTGGACTACTGTCTAACCCCATAAACAAAAGTAAAATCAAAATGAATCAAATACCTGAATGTAAGTCATGAAGCCATAAAACTCTTAGAAAAAAATATAGGCAAAAATCTCATGGACATAAACATGAGTGACTTCTTCATGAACATATCTCCCCAGGCAAGGGAAACAAAAGCAAAAAAGGAACAAGGGGGTCTATAATAAGCTAAAAAGCTTCTGTACAGCAAAGGATACCATCAGTAGAACAAAAAGATATCCTACAGTATGGGAGAGTATATTCATAAATGACATATATGATAAGGGGCTGATATCTAAATTATACAAAGAGCTCATGCACCTCAATAAACAAAAAGCAAACAAGTCAATTAAAAAATGGATAGAGGAACTGAACAGACACTTCTCCAAAGAAGAAATTCAGATCTCCAACAGGCATATGAAAAGGTGCTCCACATCGCTAGTCATCAGAGAAATGAAAATTAAAACCACAATGAAATATCACCTCACACCAGTTAAGATGGCCAACATTCAAAAGATGAACAACAACAAATGTTGGCGAGGTTGTGGAGAAAGGAGAACCCTCCTACACTGCTGGTGGGAATGCAAACTAGTATAACCATTGTGGAAAACAGTATGGAGGTTCCTCAAGAACCTCAATATAGAAATACCATTTGACCCAATAATTCCACTTCTAAGAATTTACCCTAAGAATGTAGCAGTCTAGTTTGAAAAAGACATATGCACCCCTATATTTATTACAGCACTATTTACAATAGCCAAGAAATGGAAGCAACCTAAAGTTCCATCAGTATATGAATGGATAAAGAAGAGGTGGTACATACACATAATGGAATATTATTCAGCCATAAGAAGAAAATAAATCCTATCATTTGCAACAACATGGATGGAGCTAGAGGGTATTATGCTCAGTGAAATAAGGCAGGTGGAGAAAAACAAGTACCAAATGGTTTCACTCATATGTGGAGTATAAGAACAAAGAAAAACTGAAGGAGCAAAACAGCAGCAGACTCACAGAACCCCAGAATGGACTAACAGTTACCAAAGGGAAAGGGACTGGTGAGGATGGGTGGGAAGGGAGAGATATGGGTGAAAATGGGGCAGTACAATTAGCAGACACAAGGTTGCAGGAGGTGACACGGGAAAGGCAGTATAGCACAGAGAAGACAAGTAATGACTATATAGCATCTTACTATGCTGACAATGACTGTAATTGGGTATTTGGGGGAACTTCATAATAGAGAGAGTCTAGTAACCATAATGTTGTTGAAGCAATTGTACATTAATGATATCAAAATGAGAAAAGAAATAAAAAAACATGTACATAGTAGGAAATAGCATTGTCATTTGCAACATATTTATAATTGCAAGATAAGTTTTCATTTATTATCCCATGTGCTCATTACAGAAGTCAAGTGCACCTAGCATTTCTATTATTATTCTCTTTTCTGAGAATTAGGTGGTCACAGAGAGGTGAAGTAATTTGCTCACAGTCACTCAGTTTTAAAAAAAAGAGATGATATTCAAAATCCTTTTATATCACTTGAAAATCTGTTGTTATAAAGATTTCCCTGAGACCACAGAGAGGAAGAACTTCTACTCAAATTTTAATATTTTTTTCTAGACATATCTGCATAAAACAACAATTCTCATCTTTATTATTATTATTCTTTTGTTATCGTTAATCTACAATTACATGAAGAACATTATGTTTACTAGGCTCTCACCTACCCACAAGTACCCCCTGACAAACCCCATTACAGTCACCGTCCATCAGCATAGTAAGATGTTGTAGAATCACTACTTGTCTTCTCTGTGTTGCACAGACCTCCCCTTTTCCCCAACCCCCACATTATACATGCTAATCATAATACCCCCTTTCTTCTTCCCCACCCTTATCCCTCCCTACCCTCCCATTCTCCCCAGTCCCTTTCCCTTTGATAACTGTTAGCCATTCGTGGGTTCTGTGAATCTGCTGCTGTTTTGTTCCTTGAGTTTTTCTTTTGTTCTTATACTCCACATATGAGTGAAATAATTTGATATTTGTCTTTCTCCGCTTGGCTTATTTCACTGAGCATAATACCCTCTAGCTCCATCCATGTTGCTGAAAATTGTAGGATTTGTTTTATTCTTATGGATGAATAATATTCCATTGTGTATATGTACCACATCTTCTTTATCCATTCTTCTACTGATGGACATTTAGGTTACTTCCATTTCTTTGCTACTGTAAATAGTGCTGCGATAAACATAGGGGTGCATCTGTCTTTTTCAAACTGGAGTGCTGCATCCTTAGGGTAAATTCCTAAAAGTGGAATTCCTGGGTCAAATGGTAAGTCTATTTCAAGCATTTTGAGGAACCTCCATATTGCTTTCTGCAATGGTTGAACTAATTTACATTCCCACCAGCAGTGTAGGAGGGTTCCCCTTTCTCCACAACCTCACCAACATTTGTTGTTGTTTGCCTTTTGGATGGTAGCCATCCTTACTGGTGTGAGGTGATATCTCATTGTGGTTTTAATTGGCATTTCTCTGATAACTAGTGATGTGGAGCATCTTTTCATGTGTCTTTTGGCCATTTGAATTTTTTCTTTGGAGAACTGTCTGTTCAGCTCCTCTGCCCATTTTTTTACTGGATTATTTACTTTTTGCTTGTTGAGGTGCATGAGCTTTTTATATATTTTGGATATCAAGCCTTTATCGGATCTGTCATTTATGAATATATTCTCCCATACTGTAGGGTACCTTTTTGTTCAGTTCATGGTGTCCTTTGCTGTACAGAAGCTTTTCAGCTTGATATAGACCCACTTATTCATTTTTGCTTTTGTTTTCCTTGCCTGGGGAGATATGTTCATGAAGAAATCGCTAATGTTTATGTCCAAGAGATTTTTGCCTATGTGTTTTCTAAAAGTTTTATGGTTTCATGACTTACATTCAGGTCTTTGATCCATTTTGGATTTACTTTTGTGTATGGGGTTAGACAGTGATCCAGTTTAATTCTCTTGCATGTAGCTGTCCAGTTTTGCTAGCACCATCCATTGAAGAGACTGTCATTTCCCTATTGTATTCCCATGGCTCCTTTATCAAGTATTTATTGACCATATATGTTTGGGTTAATGTCTGGAACCTCTAATCTGTTCCACTGGTCTGTGGCTCTCTTCTTGTGCCAGTAACAAATTGTCTTGATTACTGTGGCTTTGTAGTAGAGCTTGAAGTTGGGGAGTGAGTCCCCCCCCCCATTTTATTCTTCTTTCTCAGGATTGCTTTGGCTATTCGGGGTCTTTGGTGTTTCCATATGAATTTTTGAACTATTTTTTTCAGTTCGTTGAAGAATGTTGTCGGTAATTTGATAGGGATTGCATCAAATCTGTATATTGCTTTGGGCAGAATGGCCATTTTGACGATATTAATTCTTCCTAGCCAAGAGCATGGGATGAGTTTGCATTTGTTAGTGTCCACTTTAATTTCTCTTGAGTGTCTTATAGTTTTCAGGGTATAGGTCTTTCACTTCTTTGGTTAGGTTTATTCCTAGGTATTTTATTATTTTGATGCAGTTGTAAATGGAATTGTTTTCTTGATTTCTCTATTAGTTCACTGTTAGTGTATAGGAAAGACACAGATTTCTGTGTGTTAATTTTATATCCTGCAACTTTGCTGTATTCTGATATCAGTTCTAGTAGTTTTGAAGTGGAGTCTTTAGGGTTTTTTATGTACAATATCATGTCATCTGCAAATAGTGACAGTTTAACTTCTTCTGTAACAATCTGGATTCCTCGTATTTCTTTGTTTTGTCTAATTTCCGTGGCTAGGACCTCCAGTATTATGTTGAATAACAGTGCAGAGAGTGGGCATCCTTGCCTTGTTCCTGATCTCAGAAGAAAAGCTTTTAGCTTCTCGCTGTTCAGTATGATGTTGGCTGTGGTTGTATCATATATGGCCTTTATTATGTTGAAGTACTTGCCCTGTATACCCATTTTGCTGAGAGTTTTTATCATGAGTGGATGTTGAATTCTGTTGAATGCTTTATCAGCACCTATGGAGATTATCATGTGGTTTTTGTCCTTTTTGTTTATGTGGTGGATGATGTTGATGGATTTTCGAAAGTTGTACCATTCTTGCATCCCTGGAATGAATCCCTCTTCGTCATGTTGTATGATCCTTTAGATATATTTTTGAATTCGGATTGCTAATATTTTATTGAGTATTTTTGTATCTACATTCATCAGGGATATTGGTCTCTAATTTTCTTTTTGGGTGGGGTCTTTGCCTGGTTTTGGTATTAGGGTGATGTTGGCTTCATAGAATGAGTTTGGGAGCATTCCCTCCTCTTCTAATTTTTGGAAAACCTTAAGGAGGATGGGTATTATATCTTCTCTGTATGTCTGATAAAATTCCAAGGTTAATCCATCTGGCCCAGGGGTTTTGTTTTTCGGTAATTTTTTGATTACCACTTCAATTTCTTTGCTGGTAATTAGTTTGTTAGGATTTTGTGTTTCTTCCTTGGTCAGTCTTGGAAGGTTCTATTTTTCTAGGAAGTTGTCCATTTCTTCTAGGTTTTCCAGCTTTTAGCATGTAGGTTTTCATAGTTTTCTCTAATAATTATTTGTATTTCTGTTGGGTCCGTCGTGATTTTCCTTTCTCGTTTCTGATTCTGTTGATGTGTGTTGCTTCTCTTTTTCTCTTATTAAGTCTGGCTAGAGGCTTATCTATTTTGTTTATTTTCTCAAAGAACCAGCTCTTGGTTTCATTGATTTTTGCTATTGTTTTATTCTTCTCAATTTTGTTTATTTCTTCTCTGATCTTTATTATGTCCCTCCTTCTGCTGACCTGAGACCTCATTTGTTCTTCTTTTTCCAATTTTGATAATTGTGACATTAGAGTATTCTTTTGGGTTTATTCTTCCTTCATTAAATATTCATGGATTGCTATGTACTTTTCTCTTAGGAATGCTTTCCCTGCATCCCACAGAAGTTAGGGCTTTGTGTTGTTGTTATTTATTTCATATACGCTGGATCTCAATTTGAATTTGGTCGTTGATCCATTGACTATTTAGAACCACATTGTTAAGCCTCCATGTGTTTGTGAGCCTTTTTACTTTCTTTGTACAATTTATTTCTAGTTTTATACCTTTGTTGTCTGAAAAGTTGGTTTGTAGGATTTCAATCTTTTGGGATTTACTGAGGCTCTTTTTGTGGTCTAGTATGTTGTCTATTCTAGAGAATGTTCCATGTGCACTTGAGAAGAATGTGTATCCTGTTGCTTTTGGGTGTAGAGTTCTATAGATGTCTATTAGGTCCATCTGTTCTAGTGTGTTGTTCAGTGCCTCTGTGTCCTTACTTATTTTCTGTCTGGTGGATCTGTCCTTTGGAGTGAATGGTTTGTTGAAGTCTCCTAAAATGAATGCATTGCTTTGTTTCCTCCTTAAGTTCTGTTCGTATTTGTTTCACATATGCTGGTGCTCCTGTGTTGGGTGCATATATATTTATAATGGTTATATCCTCTTGTTGGACTGAGCCCTTTATCATTCTGTAATGTCCTTCTTTATCTCTTGTTACTTTCTTTGTTTTGAAGTCTATTTTGTCTGATACTAGTACTGCAACTCCCTATAGTTTCTCCCTATTGTTTGCATGAAATATCTTTTTCCATCCCTTGACTTTTAGTCTGTGCATGTCTTTGGGTTTGAGGTGAGTCTCTTGTAAGCAGGATATGGATGGGTTTTGTTTATTCATCCATTCAGTGACTCTATGTCTTTTGATTGGTCATTCAGTCAATTTACATTTAGGGTGATTATCGTTAGGTATGTACTTATTGCCACTTCTCGTTTTAGATTCGTGGTTACCTAACGTTCCAGGTACTTTCCTTACTATCTAAAAGTCTAACTTCACTCACTTAGTATGCTGTTACAAACACAATCTAAATGTTTTCTATTTCTCCTCCTTTTTCTTCCTCCTTCATTCTTTATATATTAGGTTTCAAATTCTGTACTTTTTCTCTATCCCTTGATTGACTTTGGGGGAAGTTAATTTAATTTTGCATTTGCCTCACAATCAGCTGCTCCACCCTCCCTAATGTGAGTTTACTACCTCTGGTGACAGCTGTCCACCCCTAGGAACACTTCCATCTATAGCAGTCCCTCCAAAATAGACTGTAGAGTTGGTGTGTGGCAGGTAAACTCTCAGCATTTCCTTATCTGGAAATTGTTTAATCCCTCCTTCAAATTTAAATGATAATCTTGCCTGATAAAGTAAGGTTGGTTCCAGGCCCTTCTGCTTCATGGCATTTAATACATCATGCCACTCCCTTCTGGCCTGTAAGGTTTCTGCTGAGAAGTCTGATGTTAGTCTGATGGGCTTTCCTTTGTATGTGATCTTATTTCTGCCTCTGGCTGCTTTTAACAGTCTGTCCTTAGCTTTGATCTTTCCCATTTTAATTACTATGTGTCTTGCTGTTGTCTTCCTTGGGTCCCCTGTGTTGGGGGATCTGTGGATCTCCATGGCCTGATAGACTATCCTCTTCCCCAGGTTGGGGAAGTTTTCAGCATCTACCTCCTCAAAGACACGTTCTGTCCCTTTCTCTCTCTTCTTCTTCTTCTGGTATCCCTATAATGCGAATATTGTTCTGCTTGGATTGGTCACACAGTTCTCTCAATATTCTTTCATTTTTAGAGATCCTTTTTTCTCTCTGTGCCTCAGCTTCCTTGTATTCCTCTTCCCTAGCTTCTATTTCATTTATTGTCTCCTCCACTGTATCCAACTTGCTTTTAATACCTCTATCATGTTCTTCAATGATTGGATCTCTGACCTGAATTCATTCCTAAGTTCTTGGATGTCTTTGTGTACCTCCATTAGGATGCTGATTTTTATTTTGAACTCCCTTTCAGGAATAGTCATGAGGTCCATATCATTTAAATCTTTCTGGGGAGTTGTACTAACAATTTTATTCTGGACAAGGTTCCTTTAGCGTTTCATGTTTGTATATGGCGCACTCTAGTGTCCAGAAGCTCTATTCTGGAGCTGCTGGGCCTCTGAAGCAATGTCGGGGGTCGCAAGGGAGCGGTACTGGTGCCTGGGGGTAGGAAAGAGCTGTTCCCCGCCTCCTGGCTGCTGTGCCTGTCTCCACTGCCTGAGCCAGTGGGAAGGTCACACAGGTATAAGTTTTTGTCTCAGAGCAGTCAGATATGGATCCCTGCTTTCCACAAGCAGCCGGAATCCCAGTCTCCCCAGGAACTCTGCCTGTATTAACTTTCCAACCGGGTAGTCATGCGAGTCTTATGAAAGCACCATGAAATATAGGTTTGTGTTCCCAGAGGAGATCTCCAGAGCTAGGTATTCAGCAGTCCCAAGCCTTCCACTCCCTCCCTGCTGTTTCTCTTCCTCCCGCCAGTGAGCTGGGGTGGGGGAAGGGCTCAGGTCCCGTGAAGCCACAGCTCTGGTATGTTACCCCATTCACTGAGGTCTGGTCTTTTCTCCAGCTGTACAGTTTGACACTGGCCTCTTTCCTGTTGCTCTCTCAGGATTAGTTGCGCCAATTAAATTTTTAATTGTATCCAGTTTTAGGAGGAAGCCTCTGTCCCTCCTTTCACGCTGCCATCTTTAATTGTCTCCCTCCAGTTCTCATCATCTTTATCGATTTAGGGTAAAAATCAAAATAAACTTCGTTTAGATATATTTACACAAAGTCAGTCCTGCATTGTCTCCATATTTTATATATAAAAATATTCCCAAATTTAATTGACCTACTGTTCATGTTCTGTTGGAAAAAAAAGACAACAACATTGCCTATTGCAGATGGAAGTGGGATGTATCAGCAAATCTTGTCTTGGGAAATGAACCTGTGTGAGATTTTGGAAACATTTGTGGGGTTTAAGAATAATATCTTGAATTCTGTTCTGGTTCATCCTCACATGAGAAGTCTTTTCTTCTGGGGAAATTACAGAACCATATGTCTTTATTGGTCAACATATTCTCTCTCCTCTGTGATAGAGAAACTACAAATCCAGAAATTTATTTTATGACTTCAGAGGGTTAATAGATGAATTTTAAAGACCCACCAGTGCATAGAGCAAGCATACTACATAGGGCACACTTAGTGTGGAGCTTAGAGTTTAGAGGAATTCATAGCGAAAGGCAAAAGTCACTGTTGATATTGTGTAGATTCTAAATATCTAAGAGAAATCTTGCATGTAAATAATCAATTTCACTAGGAAAAAAATAACTCTTAGAAGAAACATAGGCAAAAATCTCTTAAATATAAAACATGTGCAACTTTTTCCTGAATGCATCTCCTCAGGCAAGGGAAACAAAATAAAAAATGAACAAAAGGGACAACATCATGCTAAAAAGCTTCTATACATCAAAGAACACCATCAGCAGAACAAAAAGGCACCCTACAGTATGGGACAATATATTTGCAAAAGACATATCTGACAAGGGGTTAAATACAAAATATATAAGAACTCTCATGCTTCAACACCCAAAAAGCAAATAGACACAACTCCAAAGAAGAAATTCAAATGTCCAACAGGCATATGAAAAAAATGCTCCACATTGCTAATTATCATGAAATGCAAATTAAAGCAACGAGATATCAACTCACACCAGTTAGGATGGCCAACATTGAAAAGACTAGGAACAAATGGTGACGATGTGGAGAAAAGGGTACCCACCTATACTGCTGGTGGGAATGTAAGCTAATTCAGTCATTGTGGAAAGCAATATGGAGGTCCCTCAAAAAACTCAAAACAGAAATACCATTTGACTGAGGAATTCCACTCCTAGGAATTTACCCTAAGAATACAACAGCCAACTTTGAAAAAGACATATGCACCCCTATGCTTATTGAAGCACTATTTACAATAGCCAAGGAATGGAAGCAACCTGAGTGTCCATCAGTAGAAGAATGGATAAAGAACATGTGATATATATAAACAACTGAGTATTATTCAGACATAAGAAGAAAACAGTTCCTACCATTTGCAACAACATGGATGGCGCTAGAGGGTATTATGCTCAGTGAAATAAGACAGGTGGAGAAAGACAAGTACCAAATAATTTCACTCATCTGTGGATCATAGTAACAAAGCAAAAACTGAAGGAACATAACAGAAGCAGCCTCACAGAACCCCAGAATCATTTAACAGATACCAAAGGGAAAGGAACTGAGAATGGTGGGTGGGAAGGGAGGGAGTGGGGAATAAGGGGCATTACAATTAGCACATATAACGTAAGCGGGAGCAGAGGGAAGTCCACATATCACAGAGAAGACAAGTAGTGACTCTATAGCATCTTACTACGCTGATGGACAGTGACTGTAATGGGGTATATGTTGGGGACTTGATAATGGGGAAAATCTAGTAACCATACTGCTGCTCATGTGATTGTATATTAATGATACCTGAAGAAGTAAATAAAAGTAAATAAATTCTGTGGTTGAGTTTTTAATAACTGTAAACTAACTGATCAAAGGTCTGAAAAATGGAGAAATTGGCAATTCAACAACACAGTACTGACTTTAGTACCCTATAGATGTGTGTGTGTATATATATGTGTGTGTGTGCATTTCTGCTACATGATACATAGAACACATGGAACACACATATGTATGATACATAGGAAGACATATGCAAGATATAAAAGAAATAGAACACCCAGACAAAAAAATTCATGAATAAATAAAACACTTGACCAATGCTAAAATTAACAAGAACTAAAAGAACACTGCACCACCAACAGCAGAATACACATACTTCTTAAGCTCACATAGAATATTTCACAGAATAGACTGTATTGAACTTCTCAGTTAACAAATTTTTTTTATATATGGAGCATTTATTATGAGCCAGAAATAGTTCACATTTATAAACATAAATTCACATTAACACTATATGAAAATATGAAAATTACTTAAATTTAATACATACTTATAATTATATAGTATTTAATATTTTATGATACTCATATATATATATATATAAACTTATTTTTATTCATTTATTTTTATTTTTTGGGAGGGCATCACTCATATTTATTGATCATATGGTTGTTAACAACAATAAAATTCTGTATAGGGGACTCAATGCACAATCATTAATCAACCCCAAGCCTAATTCTCAACAGTCTCCAATCTTCTGAAGCATAATGAACAAGTTTTTACATGGTGAACAAGTTCTAACATAGTGAATAAGTTCTTACATGGTGAACAGTGCAAGGGCAGTCATCACAGAAACTTTCAATTTTGATCACACATCATGAACTATAAAAAATCCGGTCAATTATGATTATTCGTTTGATTTTATACTTGATTTATATGTGAATCCCACATTTCTCCCTTATTATTATTATTTTTAATAAAATGCTGAAGTGGTAGGTAGATGCAAGATAAAGGTAGAAAACATAGTTTAGTGCTGTAAGAGGGCAAATGTAGATGATCAGGTGTGTGCCTATAGACTAAATATTGATCCAAGCTAGACAAGGGCAACAAAACATCCACGTATGCAGAAGATTTCTCTCAATACAGGGGAGTGAGGTTCTAAGCCTCACCTCTGTTGATCCCCAGTTTCTCACCTGATGGCCCCCCTGTGACTTTGCCTGTCATAGGTTGTTCCTCCCTTGAGGAATCTTACCCGTCTCTGGCTAACCAGTCATCTTCCGGGGCCATACAGGGAAATGTAAAGTTGGTAAGTGACAGAGAAGCAATATTGTTTGAAAAGGTTAGCTTTTTACTTTTTTACAGATTTATTCCCTGTAGCTTCTATGTCCAGCATTTGTCTTGAGGTATCTTTACCACTTAGAAGAATTATGATACTCGGTAATTTCAATATGAGGCACGAATTCTACTTAGGGGCTGTAATTATGAAGGAAGAAGAGAAGTTATAGAAGTAGCAGATGGAAGAAAACATGGGAAGATTGACTATTTCTTTGACATATCTTCTTGTAGTGTAACATAAGCATGTATAGGTTTTAAATTACTAATTAAATTGCGTGCACACATTAACATAATAGGAGTATAGTTACATAACCAAAGCATACCTGTAATTACCAGCCATCTCCAGTGAAACCAAGAAAACCAGTTAGGCACCCTAGGCATTTGTGAAAACTTATCAATGATATGATGGATATTGTCTAACTGAATTTGAATAGTTTGAGAAAAATCAAAATAAAACAACACATTCCTGGGAACTGTTCACATCCCATACTTTCTTTTAACAGTAGATAGTCTATAGTTGCAAGATTTTGGAGTGCTGCAACTTGCACTTCTCCTAATTCTTGGTTGAGTTCCGACAGTATAGATCCACTCAAGTTTGTTGTTTTACTGTATGCACAGGCCAGCTTAGATATCTCCTTCTTCATTACAATGGCAAGTCCAGGAACTGGTGGGATGAATGCAGTTACACTCAGAGAACAAATTTTAAAGCACTGAAATCTTAAAAGGTGTATAATTTTTCTGGTTCATTTTCTCTGATAGCAATGGTGTAAAAATGGGAAATAGGGGAAATCCAGAAATGTGTGGAAATTAAACAACACAATTCTAAATAACTGTGTTAAAGAAAAAGTCACAAGGGAAACTCAGAAGTACTGTAATGTGAATGAAAATGAAGAAACAGTATACAAACTTTAAGGAATGCAGCTAGAATGCTATTTACTAGTGAATAGGATAGAACTATCTATATTGATAACTATCACTAGAAAGGTGATTGCTGTGAATATAGATATTTAAAAGAGAAAGGTAACAAAACAAAAACCCAACTTTGCTCCTGAAGACACAGGGAAAAGATCAATATGAACCTAAACCAAGTGATGAAAGGGGCATTTAACATGGAATTCAAGCATAGACAAATGAGAAAAACAAATGCAAAAAAAATCAACTGGCAAAAACTTGGTTCTTTGAAAAGATTAACAAAATCAACAAACCTTCAGCAAAAATTCACCAAGAATAAAAGTGAACTTCTCTAATATAAGTGTCAGTATGAAAAGCATGTCTACACATAATATAAAATCCAAACAGGTATAGCTTATTACACATAAACACATCAGGCCACAACTACTAGACCATACTATCAGGCAATGTCTACCCAGGGCATTGAATAATAGGCTCTATGAATCATGGAACTACGAATCGTTATCTTCATTCCAAATATCTACTGTGTGTTTTTTTTTAAGTTAATGATCCACCAATCCTTTTTTTTTGTAGATAACTATCTTTTATTGAAGGGCAGTTGACACACAGTATTACATTACATTAGTTTCAGGGGTACAACACAGTGATTCAACATTTATATACATGATAATTCTAGGTACCAGCTATCACCATACCAAGTTGTTACCATATTTTGACTATATTCCTTATCCTATACATTACATCCCGGTTACTTATTTATTTTACAATTGGAAGTGTGTCCTTTTTTTTTTGTTGTTGTTGTTGTGAGGGCATCTCTCATATTTATTGATCAAATGGTTGTTAACAACAATAAAATTCTGTATAGGGGAGTCAATGCTCAATGCACAATCATTAATCCACCCCAAGCCTAATTTTCGTCAGTCTCCACTCTTCTGAAGCATAACGAACAAGTTCTTACATAGAGAAAAAATTCTTACATATAGAATAAGTTACATGGTGAGCAGTACAAGGGCAGCTATCACAGAAACTTTCGGTTTACCTCATGCACTATGAACTATAAACAGTTCAAATATGAATACTCATTTGATATTTTTTTAAATAAAATAATTATTTTTTATTTGAGGGTAGTTGACACACAGTATTACATTACATTAGTTTCAAGTGTACAACACAGTGGTAGAACATTTATATACATAATTCTAGGTTCCAGCTATCACCCTACCAAGCTGTTACAATATCCTGACTATATTCCTTATGCTATACATTACAACCCGGTTACTTATTTATTTTACCATTGGAATTCTGTCCTTTTTGTGTGTGTGTGTGTGAGGGCATCTCTCATATTTATTGAACAAATGGTTGTTAACGACAATAAAATTCTGTATAGGGGAGTCAATCCTCAATGCACAATCATTAATCCACCCCAAGCCTAATTTTCGTCAGTCTCCAATCTTCTGAGGCATAACAAACAAGTTCTTAGATGTAGAACAAATTCTTACATAATGAATAAGTTACATAGTGAACAGTACAAGGGGAGTCATCACAGAAACTTTCAGTTTTGCTCATGCATTATGAACTCTAAACAGTTCAAATATGAATACTCATTTGGTTTTTATACTTGATTTATATGTGGATACCAAATTTCTCTCTTTATTATTATTATTTTTAATAAAATGCTGAAGTGGTAGGTAGATACAAGATAAAGGTAGAAAACATAGTTTAGTGTTGTAAGAGAGCAAATGTAGATGATCAGGTGTGTGCCTGTAGACTATGTGTTAATTCAAGCTAGATGAGGGCAATAAAACATCCATGTATGCAGAAGATTTCTCTCAGAACAGGGGGGGTGAAGTTCTAAGCCTCACCTCTGTTGATCCCCAATTTCTCACCTGATGGCCCCCCTGCGACTGTGCCTGTCTTAGGTTGTTCCTCCCTTGAGGAATCTTACCCGTCTCTGGCTAACCAGTCATCTTCCGGGGCCATACAGGGAAATGTGAAGTTGGTAAGTGACAGGGAAGCCTTATTGTTTGAAAAGGTTAGCTTTTTACTTCTTTTCATATTTATGCCCTGTGGCTTCTATGCCCAGTATTTGTCTTGAGGTATCTTTACCACTTGGAAGAATTATGATACTCGGTAAATTTGATAAGAGGCACGAATTCTATTTAAGGGATGTAATTAGTAAGGAAGAAGAAAAGCTATAGAAGTAGCAGGCGGAAGAAAACATGGGAAGA
Source organism: Manis pentadactyla (assembly GCF_030020395.1). Classification (NCBI taxonomy): domain Eukaryota; kingdom Metazoa; phylum Chordata; class Mammalia; order Pholidota; family Manidae; genus Manis; species Manis pentadactyla. The sequence goes on from NC_080039.1 coordinate 21,777,459, forward strand.
TTGATTATTTCTTTGACATATCTTCTTGTAGAGTAACTTTAACATGTACAGGTTTTAAGCTAGTACTTAAACTGCGCACACACATTAACATAAAAGGAGTATAGTTACATAACCAAAGCATATCTGTAATTACCAGCCATCTCCGGTGAAACCAAGAACAGTTAGGCACCTTAGGCATTTGTGAAAACTTATCTATGATATGGTGGATATTGTCCAACTGAACTTGAACAGTCTGAGAGACATCAGACAAATTAAAACAACCCATACCTGGGAACTGTTCACATGACATATGTTCTTTTAACAGTAAATAGTCTGTAGTTGTAAGACTTTGGAGCGCTACAATTTGCACTTCTCCAAATTCTTGGTTGAGTTCCAACAGTATAGATCCAGTCAAATTTGTTGTTTTACTGTATGCACAGGCCAGCTTAGATATCTCCTTCCTCATTCCCATGGCAAGTCCAGGAACTGGTGGGATGAGTGCATCTACAGTTGTAGCAGTGCGTGGATTTTTGTTGGGGTTTTTTGATGATCATCTTCTGGCATGAGTCTTCCCGAGAGTGCTGATGTTGGAAGTTCTCTTTCATATAGTATCTTAGTTCATTTTCAGGGTAGCCCAATTAGGCTTTGATTCTCTGTATAAACACAAACAGACCCTTTGCCTACACTTTCATACCCTTGTGTAGAACTCACTGGAGGTTACCACACAGGAACTGCCCTTTTTTTTTTTTGCTATCACTAATCTACACTTACATGACGAATATTATGTTTACTAGGCTCTCCCCTATACCAGGTCTCCCCTATAAACCCCTTTACAGTCATTGTCCAACAGCATAGCAAAATGTTGTAGAATCACTACTTGCCTTCTCTGTGTTGTACAGCCCTCCCTTTTCTCCTACCCCCCCATGCATGTTAATCTTAATACCCCTCTACTTCTCCCCCCTTTATACCTCCCTACCCACCCATCCTCCCCAGTCCCTTTCCCTTTGGTACCTGTTAGTCCATTCTTGAGTTCTGTGATTCTGCTGCTGTTTTGTTCCTTCAGTTTTTCCTTTGTTCTTATATTCCACAGATAAGTGAAATCATTTGGTATTTCTCTTTCTCCGCTTGGCTTGTTTCACTGAGCATAATACCCTCCAGCTCCATCCATGTTGCTGCAAATGATTGGATTTGCCCTTTTCTTATGGCTGAGTAGTATTCCATTGTGTATATGTACCACATCATCTTTATCCATTCATCTATTCATGGACATTTAGGTTGCTTCCAATTCTTGTCTATTGTAAATAGTGCTGCAATAAATATAGGGGTGCATCTGTCTTTCTCAAACTTGATTGCTGCGTTCTTAGGGTAAATTCCTAGGAGTGGAATTCCTGGGTCAAATGGTAGGTCTGTTTTGAGCATTTTGATGTACCTCCATACTGCTTTCCACAATGGTTGAACTAACTTACATTCCCACCAGCAGTGTAGGACGGTTCCCCTTTCTCCACAGCCTGGCCAACATTTGTTGTTGTTTGTCTTTTGGATGGCAGCCATCCTTACTGGTGTGAGGTGATACCTCATTGTAGTTTTAATTTGCATTTCTCTGATAATTAGCGATGTGGAACATCTTTTCATGTGTCTGTTGGCCATCTGTATTTCTTTTTTGGAGAACTTTCTGTTCAGTTCCTCTGCACATTTTTTAATTGGGTTATTTGGTTTTTGTTTGTTGAGGCGTGTGAGCTCCTTATATATTCTGGACGTCAAGCCTTTATCAGATATGTCATTTTGATATATATTCTCCCATACTGTAGGGATCCTTCTTGTTCTATTGATGGTGTCTTTTGCTGTACAGAAGCTTTTCAGCTTAATATAGTCCCACTTACTCATTTTTGCTGTTGTTTTCCATGCCCGGGGAGATATGTTCAAGAAGAGGTCATTCATGTTTATGTCTAAGAGTTTTTTGCCTATGTTTTCTTCCAAGAGTTTAATGGTTTCATGACTTACATTCAGGTCTTTGATCCATTTTGAGTTTACTTTTGTATATGGGGTTAGACAATGGTCCAGTTTCATTCTCCTACATGTAGCTGTCCAGTTTTGCCAGCACCATCTGTTGAAGAGACTGTCATTTCGCCATTGTATGTCCATGGCTCCTTTATCAAATATTAATTGACCATATATGTCTGGGTTAATGTCTGGATTCTCTAGTCTGTTCCATTGGTCTGTGGCTCTGCTCTTGTGCCAGTACCAAATTGTCTTGATTACTATGGCTTTATAGTAGAGCTTGAAGTTGGGGAGTGAGATCCCCCCTACATTATTCTTCTTTCTCAGGATTGCTTTGGCTATTGGGAGTCTTTGGTGTTTCCATATGAATTTTTGAATTATTTGTTCCAGTTCATTGAAGAATGTTGCTGGCAGTTTCATAGGGATTGCATCAAATCTGTATATTGCTTTGGGCAGGATGACCATTTTGACGATATTAATTCTTCCTAGCCACGAGCATGGGATGAGTTTCCATCTGTTAGTGTCCCCTTTAATTTCTCTTAAGAGTGACTTGTAGTTTTCAGAGTATAAGTCTTTCACTTCTTTGGTTAGGTTTATTCCTAGGTATTTTATTTTTTTGGATGCAACTGTGAATGGAGTTCTTTTCCTGATTTCTCTTTCTGTTGGTTCATTTTTAGTATACAGGAAAGCCACAGATTTCTGTGTGTTGATTTTGTATCCTGCAACTTTGCTGTATTCCGATATCAGTTCTAGTAGTTTTGGGGTGGAGTCTTTAGGGTTTTTTATGTACAGTATCATGTCATCTGCAAATAGTGACAGTTTAACTTCTTCTTTACCAATCTGGATTCCTTGTATTTCTTTGTTTTGTCTGATTGCCGTGGCTAGGACCTCCAGTACTATGTTAAATAACAGTGGAGAGAGTGGGCATCCCTGTCTAGTTCCCGATCTTAGAGGAAATGCTTTCAGCTTCACGTTGTTCAATATAATGTTGGCTGTGGGTTTATCATAGATGGCCTTTATTATGTTGAGGTACTTGCCCTCTATTCCCATTTTGCTGAGACTTTTTAACATGAATGGATGTTGAACTTTGCCAAATGCTTTATCAGCACCTATGGAGATGATCATGTGGTTTTTGTCTTTCTTTGTGTTGATGTGGTGGATGATGTTGATGGACTTTCGAATGTTGTACCATCCTTGCATCCCTGGGATGAAACCCACTTGGTCATGGTGTATGATCCTTTTGATGTATTTTTGAATTCGGTTTGCTAATATTTTGTTGAGTATTTTTGCATTTACGTTCATCAGGGATATTGGTCTGTAGTTTTCTTTTTTGGTGGGGTCTTTGCCTGGTTTTGGTATTAGGTTGATGTTAGCTTCATAGAATGAGTTTGGGAGTATCCCCTCCTCCTCTATTTTTTGGAAAACTCTAAGGAGAATGGGTATTATGTCTTCCCTGTATGTCTGATAGAATTCCGAGGTAAATCCATCTGGCCCGGGGGTTTTGTTCTTTGGTAGTTTTTTGATTACCGCTTCAATTTCGTTGCTGGTAATTGGTCTGTTTAGATTTTCTGTTTCTTCCTGGGTCAATCTTGGAAGGTTATATTTTTCTAGGAAGTTGTCCATTTCTCCTAGGTTTCCCAGCTTGTTAGCATATAGGTTTTCATAGTATTCTCCAATAATTCTTTGCATTTCCGTGGGGTCCGTCGTGATTTTTCCTTTCTCGTTTCTGATACTGTTGATTTGTGTTGACTCTCTTTTCTTCTTAATAAGTCTGGCTAGAGGCTTATCTATTTTGTTTATTTTCTCGAAGAACCAGCTCTTGGTTTCATTGATTTTTGCTATTGTTTTATTCTTCTCAATTTTATTTATTTCTTCTCTGATCTTTATTATGTCCCTCCTTCTGCTGACCTTAGGCCTCATCTGTTCTTCTTTTTCCAATTTCGATAATTGTGACATTAGACCATTCATTTGGGATTGCTCTTCCTTTTTTAAATATGCTTGGATTGCTATATACTTTCCTCTTAAGAATGCTTTTGCTGTGTCCCACAGAAGTTGGGGCTTAGTGTTGTTGTTGTCATTTGTTTCCATATATTGCTGGATCTCCATTTTGATTTGGTCATTGATCCATTGATTATTTAGGAGCGTGTTGTTAAGCCTCCATGTGTTTGTGAGCCTCTTTGCTTTCTTTGTACAGTTTATTTCTAGTTTTATGCCTTTGTGGTGTGAAAAGTTGGTTGGTGGGATTTCAATCTTTTGGAATTTTCTGAGGCTCTTTTTGTGGGCTAGTATGTGGTCTATTCTGGAGAATGTTCCATGTGCACTTGAGAAGAATGTATATCCCGCTGCTTTTGGATGTAGAGTTCTATAGATGTCTATTAGGTCCATCTGCTCTACTGTGTTGTTCAGTGCTTCCGTGTCCTTACTTATTTTCTGCCCGGTGGATCTATCCTTTGGGGTGAGTGGTGTGTTGAAGTCTCCTAGAATGAATGCAAGGCAGTCTATATCCCCCTTTAGTTCTGTTAGTATTTGTTTCACATATGCTGGTGCTCCTCTGTTGGGTGCATATATATTTAGAGTGGTTATATCCTCTTGTTTGACTGAGCCCTTTATCATTATGTAGTGTCCTTCTTTATCTCTTGTTACTTTCTTTGTTTTGAAGTCTATTTTGTCTGATATTAGTACTGCAACCCCTGCTTTCTTCTCACTGTTGTTTGCCTGAAATATGTTTTTCCATCCCTTTACTTTTAGTCTGTACATGTCTTTGGGTTTGAGGTGAGTTTCTTGTAAGCAGCATATAGATGAGTCTTGCTTTTTTATCCATTCTGTTACTCTGTGTCTTTTAATTGGTGCATTCAAACCATTAACATTTAGGGTGACTATTGAAAGATATGTACTTATTGCTATTGCAGGCTTTAAATTCGTGGTTAACAAAGGTTCAAGGTTAGCCTCTTTAGTATCTTACTGCCTAACTTAGCTCGCTTATTGAGCTGTCATATACACTGTCTGGAGATTCTTTTCTTCTCTCCCTTCTTGTTCCTACTCCTCGATTCTTCATATGTTGGGTCTTTTGTGCTGTGCTCTTTCTAGGAGTGCTCCCATCTAGAGCAGTCCCTGTAAGATATTATGTAGAGGTGGTTTGTGGAAAGCAAATTCCCGCAGCTTTTGTTTGTCTGGGAATTGTTTAATCCCACTGTCATATTTGAATGATAGTCGTGCTGGATACAGTATCCTTGGTTCAAGGCCCTTCTGTTTCATTGTATTAAATATATCATGCCATTCTCTTCTGGCCTGTAGGGTTTCTGTTGAGAAATCTGATGTTAGCTCTTCTGGCCTGTAGGGTTTCTGTTGAGAAATCTGATGTTAGCCTGATGGGTTTCCCTTTATAGGTGACCTTTTTCTCTCTAGCTGCCTTAACACTCTTTCCTTGTCCTTGATCTTTCCCAATTTAAATATTATGTGTCTTGGTGTTGCCCTTCTTGGATCCTTTCTGTTGGGGGTTCTGTGTATTTCCGTGGTATGTTCGATTACTTCCTCCCCCAGTGTGGGGAAGTTTTCATCAATTATTTTTTCTAAGATACTTTCCATCTCTTTTCCTCTCTCTTCTTCTTCTGGGACCCCTATAATACGAATATTGTTCCTTTTGGATTGGTCACACAGTTCTCTTAATATTGTTTCATTCCTGGAGATCCTTTTGTCTCTCTCTATGTCAGCTTCTATGCGTTCCTGTTCCCTGATTTCAATTCCATCAATGGCCTCTTGCATTCTATCCATTCTTCTTATAAACCCTTTCAGAGTTTGTTTCATTACTGCGATCTCCTTTCTGACATCTGTGATCTCCTTCCGGACTTCATCCCATTTCTCTTGTGTATTTCTCTGCATCTCTGTCAGCATGTTGATGATTCTTATTTTGAATTCTTTTTCAGGGAGACTGGTTAGGTCTGTCTCCTTCTCTGGTGTTGTCTCTATGATCTTTGTCTGCCTGTAGCTTTGCCTTTTCATGGTGATAGGAATAGTCTGCAGAACTGGGACGAGGGACGGCTGGAAGGACTTCCTTTCTTGTTGGTTTGTGGCCCTCCTCCCCTGGGAGAACAGCGACCTCTAGTGGCTAGTGCTGCGCAGCTGCGCACAGACACGGTTTCTGCTTCCTGCCCGGCTGCTATGGAGTTAATCTCTGCTGTTGCTGTGGGCGTGGCCTAGCTTGGGCAGCAACTCCAAAATGGTGGAGTTGCGTTGGAGCAGGAGCTGCTGGGAGGCTATTTATCTCCGTAAGGGGCCTCCCTGCTCCCTGCAGCCCAGGGGTTAGGGTGCCCAGATATCCTGGATTCTCTACCTCTGGATTAAGTGACCCGCACTGCCCCTTTAAGAATTCCAAAAAGGACCCGCCAAAACAAAACAACGCCCAACAAAAAAAAATTGAAAAAAATTTTTTTAATTAAAAAAAAAAAAAGGTTATCGTTCGTTTTCCTTTATTCTCCGGTGCCAGCCTCAGGCCTCTGCTCACCAGTCTTTCTGCCCTGTTTCCCTAGTATTGGGGTCCCTATCCCTTTAAGACTTCCAAAAAGCGCTCGCCAAAACAGCAAAAAAGCAAAAAAAAATGGTCGTGCGCTTTTCTTATGTCCTCTGTCGCCCAGCCTCCAGTGCCTGCTCACTGTTCTTGCTGCCCTGTTTTCCTAGTATCGAGCGCCCTGCACTCTGGCCCGGATGGCTGGGGCTGGGTGTTCGGCAGTCCTGGGCTCCGTCTGCCTCCCGCTCTGCCTGCTCTTCTCCTGCCAGGAGCTGGGGGGAGGGGCGCTCGGCTCCCGCGGGGCCGGGGCTTCTATCTTACCCCCTTGGCGAGGTACTGGGTTCTCTCAGGTGTGGATGTGGTCTGGATATTGTCCTGTGTCCTCTGGTCTTTATTCTAGGAAGGGTTGTCTTTGTTATATTTTCATAGATATATGTTGTTTTGGGAGGAGATTTCCGCTGCTCTACTCACGCCGCCATCTTCTGCACCTCCCTCATTTGATTTTTATACTTGATTTATATGTGGATATCACGTTTCTCTATTATTATTATTTTTAATAAAATGCTGATGTGGTAGGTAGATACAAGATAAAGGTAGAAAACATAGTTTAGTGTTGTAAGAGAGCAAATGTAGATGATCTGGTGTGTGCCTGTAGACTATGTGTTAATCCAAGCTAGACAAGGGCAATCAAACATCCACGGATGCAGAAGATTTCTCTCAGAACTGCGGGTGAGGTTCTAAGCCTCACCTCTGTTGATCCCCAATTTCTCACCTGATGGCCCCCCTGCGACTGTGCCTGTTTTAGGTTGTTCCTCCCTTGACGAATCTTACCCGTCTCTGGCTAACCAGTCATCTTCCGGGGCCATACAGGGAAATGTAAAGTTGGATAAGTGAGAGTGAAGCCTTATTGCTTGAAAGGTTAGCTTTTTACTTCATTGCAGATTTATGCCCTGTGGCTTCTATGTCCATCATTTGTCTTGATGTATATTTACCGCTTGGAAGAAATATGATACTCGGAAAATTTGATATGAGGCACGAATTCTATGTAAGGGTTGTAATTAGGAAGGAAGAAGAAAAGCTATAGAAGTAGCAGGCGGAAGAAAACATGGGAAGATTGATTATTTCTTTGACAAATCTTTTTGTAGAGTAACTTCAGCATGCATAGGTTTTAAACTACTAATTAAATTGCACACACACATTAACATAATAGGAGTATAGTTACATACCCAAAGCATACCGATAATTACCAGACATCTCCAGTGACACAAAGAAAACCAGTTAGGCACGTTAGGCATTTGTGAAAACTTATCTATGATATGGTGGATATTGTCCAACTGAACTTGAACAGTCTGAGAGAAATCAAACAAATTAAAACAACCCATTCCTGGGGACTGTTCACATCCCATATGTTCTTTTAACAGTAAATAGTCTGTAGTTGTAAGAGTTTGGAGCGCTACAATTTGCACGTCTCCTAATTCTTGGTTGAGTTCCAACAGTATAGAACCAGTCAAATTTGTTGTTTTACTGTATGCACAGGCCAGCTTAGATATCTCCTTCCTCATTCCCATGGCAAGTCCAGGAACTGGTGGGATGAGTGCATCTACAGCTGTAGCAGTGTGTGGATCTTTGTTGGGGTTTTTTGATGATCATCTTCTGGCATGAGTCTTCCCGAGAGTGCTGATGTTGGAAGTTCTTTTCCATATTGTGTCTTAGTTCATTTTCAGGGTAGCCCAATTAGGCTTTGATCCTCTGTATAAACAGAAACAGACCCTTTGCCTACACTTTTATATGCCCTTTATACCCTTGTGTAGAACTCACTGGAGGTTACCACACAGGAACTGCCTTTTTTTATTTGCTTTGTTTTTGGTATCACTAATCTACACTTACATGACGAATATTATGTTTACTAGGCTCTCCCCTATACCAGGTCTCCCCTATAAACCCCTTTACAGTCCCTGTACATCAGCATAGCAAATGTTGTAGAATCACTATTTGCCTTCTCTGTGTTGTACAGCCCGCCCCTTTCTCCCACCCCCCCATGCATGCTAATCTTAATACACCCCTTCTTCTCCCACCCCTTATCCCTCCCTACCCACTCACCCTCCCCAGTCCCTTTCCCATTGGTACCTGTTAGTCCATTCTTGAGTTCTGTGGTTCTGCTGCTGCTTTGTTCCTTCAGTTTTTCCTTTTTTCTTATATTCCACAGATGATTGAAATCATTTGGTATTTCTCTTTCTCTGCTTGGCTTGTTTCACTGAGCATTATACCCTCCAGCTACATCCATGTTGCTGCAAACGGTAGGATTTGCCCTTTTCTTATGGCTGAGTAGTATTCCATTCTGTATATGTACCACATCTCTTTATCCATTCATCTATCGATGGACATTTAGGATTCTTCCAATTCTTGGCTATTATAAATAGCGCTGTGATAAACATAGGGGTGCATTGGTCTTTCTCATACTTGATTGCTGAATTCTTAGGGTAAATTCCTAGGAGTGCAATTCCTGTGTCAAATGGTAAGTCTGTTTTGAGCTTTTTGAGGAACCTCCACACTGCTTTCCACAATGGCTGAACTAATTTACATTCCCACCAGCAGTGTACAAGGGTTCCCCTTTCTCCACGGCTTCGCCAACATTTGTTGTTGTTTGTCTTTTGGATGGCAGCCATCCTTACTGGTGTGAGGTGATACCTCATTGTAGTTTTAATTTGCATTTCTCTGATAATTAGCGATTTGGAGCATCTTTTCATGTGTCTGTTGGCCATCTGTATTTCTTTTTTGGAGAACTGTCTGTTCAGTTCCTCTGCCCATTTTTTAATTGGGTTATTTGTTTTTTGTTTGTTGAGGCGCGTGAGCTCTTTATATATTCTGGCCGTCAACCTTTATCGGATGTGTCATTTTCAATTACATTCTCCCATACTGTAGGCTTCCTTTTTGTTCTATTGATGGTGTCCTTTGCTGTACAGAAGCTTTTCAGCTTAATATAGTGCCACTTGTTCATTTTTGCTGTTGTTTTCCTTGCCCGGGGAGATATGTTCAAGAAGAGGTCACTCATGTTTATGTCTAAGAGTTTTTTGCCTATGTTTTCTTCCAAGAGTTTAATGGTTTCATGACTTACATTCAGGACTTTGATCCATTTTGAGTTTACTTTTGTATATGGGGTTAGACAATGGTCCAGTTTCATTCTCCTACATGTAGCTGTCCAGTTTTGCCAGCACCATCTGTTGAAGAGACTGTCATTTCGCCATTGTATGTCCATGGCTCCTTTATCAAATATTAATTGACCATATATGTCTGGGTTAATGTCTGGATTCTCTAGTCTGTTCCATTGGTCTGTGGCTCTGCTCTTGTGCCAGTACCAAATTGTCTTGATTACTATGGCTTTATAGTAGAGCTTGAAGTTGGGGAGTGAGATCCCCCCTACATTATTCTTCTTTCTCAGGATTGCTTTGGCTATTGGGAGTCTTTGGTGTTTCCATATGAATTTTTGAATTATTTGTTCCAGTTCATTGAAGAATGTTGCTGGTAATTTCATAGGGATTGCATCAAATCTGTATATTGCTTTGGGCAGGATGGCCATTTTGACGATATTAATTCTTCCTAACCACGAAATGGGTTGGGTTTCCATTTATTAGTGTCCCCTTTAATTTCTCTTAAGAGTGATTTGTAGTTTTCAGAGTATACGTCATTCACTTCTTTGGTTAGATTTATTCCTAGGTATTTTCTTTTTGATGCAATTGTGAATGGAATTGTTTTCCTGATTTCTCTTTCTATTGGTTCATTTTTAGTGTATAGGAAAGCTACAGATTTCTGTTTGTTAATTTTCTATCCTGCAACCTTGCTGTATTCCGCTATCTGTTCTAGTAGTTTTGGGGTGGAGTCTTTAGGGTTTTTTATGTACAATATCATGTCATCTGCAAATAGAGACAGTTTGACTTCTTCTTTCCCAATCTGGATTCCTTGTATTTCTTTGTTTTGTCTGATTTCCATGGCTAGAACCTCCAGTACTATGTTAAATAGCAGTGGGGTGAGTGGGCATCCCTGTCTAGTTCCCGATCTCAGAGGAAAAGTTTTCAGCTCTTTGCTGTTCAGTATAATGTTGGCTGTGGGCTTATAATATATGGCCTTTATTATGTTGAGGTACTTGCCCTCTATTTCCATTTTGCTAAGAGTTTTATCATGAATGGAAGTTGAATTTTTTCAAATGCTTTTTCAGCGTCTATGGAGATGATCATGTGGTTTTTGTTTCTTTTTTTTTATGTGGTAGATGATGTTGATGGATTTTTGAATGTTGTACCATCCTTGCATCCCTGGGATGAATCCCACTTGGTCATGATGTATGATCCTTTTGATATACTTTTAAATTCGGTTTTCTAATATTTTATTTAGTATTTTTGCATCTACATTCATCAGGGATATTGGTCTGTAATTTTCTTTTCTGGCGGGGTCTTTGCCGGGTTTTGGTAACAGAGTGATGTTGGCTTCATAGAATGAGATTGGGAGTATTCCCTTCTCTTCTATTTTTTGGATAACTTTAAGGAGAATGGGTATTATATCTTCTTTGTGTGTCTGATAAAATTCCGAGGTAAATCCGTCTGCCCTGGGTGTTTTGTTCTTGGGTAGTTTTTTGATTACCTTTTCAATTTCTTTGCTTGTAATTTGTTTGTTTAACTTTTGTGTTTCTTCTTTTGTCAGTCTTGGAAGGTTGTATTATTCTAGGTAGTTGTCCATTTCTTCTAGGTTTTCCAGCTTGTTGGCATATAGGTTTTCATAGTAGTCTTTAATAATTCTTTGTATTTCTGTGGAGTCTTTCTTGATTTTTCCGTTCTCATTTCTGATTCTGTTGATTTGTTTTGATTCTCTTTTTCTCTTAATAAGTTTGGCTAGAGGCTTATCTATTTTGTTTATTTTCTCAAAGAACCAGCTCTTGGTTTCATTGATTTTTGCTATTGTTTTATTCTTTTCAATTTTGTTTATTTCTTCTCTGATCTTTATTATGTCCCTCCTTCTGCTGACTTTAGGCCTCATTTGTTCTTCTTTTTCCATTTTCGATAATTGTGATGTTAGACTATTCATTTGGGATTCTTCTTGCTTCTTCACGTGTGCCTGGATCGCTATAAACTTTCTTCTTAAGACTGCTTTCACTGCGGCCCATAGAAGTTGGGGCTTTGTCTTGTTGTTGTCATTTGTTTTTGTATATTCCCTGATCTCTATTTTAATTTGTTCGTTGATCCATTGATTATTTAGGAGCATGTTATTAAGCCTCCATGTGTTTGTGAGCCTTTTAGTTTTCTTTGTAGAATTTATTTGTAGTTTTATACCTTTGTGGTCTGAAAAGTTGGTTGGTAGAATTTCAATATTTTGGATTTTGCTGATGCTCTTTTTGCTGGCTAGTATGTGGTCTATTCTGGAAAATGTTCCATGTGCACTTGAGAAGAATGTATATCCTGTTGCGTTTGGATCTATAGTTCTATAGATGCCTATTAGGTCCATCTGGTCTAGTATGTTGTTCAGTGCTTCCGTGTCCTTACTTATTTGCTGCCCAGTTGATCTATCCTTTGGGGTGAGTGGTGTGTTGAAGACTACTAGAATGAATGCATTGCAGTCTATTTCCCCCTTTAGTTCTGTTAGTATTTGTTTCACAGATGCTGGTCCTCCTGTGTTGGGTGTATATATATTTAGAATGGTTATATCCTCTTGTTGATCTGAGCCATTTATCAATATGTAGTGTCCTTCTTTATCTGTTTTTACTTTCTTTGTTTTGAAGTCTATTTTATCTGATATTAGTACTGCAACCCCTGCTTTCTTCTCGCTGTTGTTTGCCTGAAATATGTTTTTCCATCCCTTTAGTCTGTACATGTCTTTGGGTTTGAGGTGAGTTTCTTGTAAGCAGCATATAGATGGGTCTTGCTTTTTATTCCATTCTATTACTCTGTGTCTTTTGTGCATTCACTCCATTAACATTTAGGGTGACTATTGAAAGATATGTACTTATTGCCATTGCAGGCTTTAAATTCGTGGTTACCAAAGGTTCAAGGTTAGCCTCTTTAGTATCTTACTGCCTAACTTAGCTCGCTTATTGAGCTGTTATATACACTGTCTGGAGATACTTTTCTTCTCTCCCTTCTTATTCCTCCTACTCCATTCTTCATATGTTGGGTGTTTTGAGCTGTGCTCTTTCCAGGAGTACTCCCATCTAAAGCAGTCCCTTTAAGATGTCCTGTAGAGGTGGTTTGTGGGAAGCAAATTCCCTCAGCTTTTGTTTGTCTGGGAATTGTTTAATCCCACCATCATATTTGAATGATAGTCATGCTGGATACAGTATCCTTGGTTCAAGGCCCTTCTGTTTCATTGTATTAAATATATCATGCCATTCTCTTCTGGCCTGTAGGGTTTCTGTCAAGAAGTCTGATGTTAGCCTGATGGGTTTTCCTTTATAGGTGGCCTTTTTCTCTCTAGCTGCCTTTAAAACTCTTTCCTTGACCTTGATCTTTGCCATTTTAATTATTATGTGTCTTGGTGTTGCCCTTCTTGGATCCTTTCTCTTGGGGGTTCTGTGTATTTCCGTGGTCTGTTCGATTATTTCCTCCCCCAGTTTAGGGAAGTTTTCAGCAATTATTTCTTCCAAGATACTTTTCATCCCTTTTCCTCTCTCTTCTTCTTCTGGAACCCCTATAATACGGATATTGTTCCTTTTGGATTTGTCACACAGTTCTTTTAATATTGTTTCATTCCTGGTGATCCTTTTCTCTGTCAGCTTCTATGCGTTCTCTGGTTTCAATTCCATGAATGGCCTCTTGCATCATATCCATTCTGCTTATAAACCCTTCCAGAGTTTGTTTCATTTCTGCGATCTCCTTTCTGGCATCTGTGATCTCCCTCTGGACTTCATCCCATATCTCTTGCGTATTTCTCTGCATGTCTGTCAGCATGTTTATGATTTTTATTTTGAATTCTTTGTCAGGGAGACTGGTTAGGTCTGTCTCCTTCTCTGGAGTCTCTGTTATCTTGGTTTGCCTGTAATTTTATCTCTTCATGGTGAGAGGAATAGTTTGCAGAGCTGGGACGAGTGACGGCTGGAAGAACTTCCCTTCTTGTTGGTTTGTGGCCCTCCTCTCCTGGGAGAACAGCGACCTCTAGTGGCTTGTGCTGCGCAGCTGCAGACAGGGTTTGTGCTTCCTGGCTGGCTGCTATGGAGTTAATCTCCGCTGTTGCTGTGGGCATGGCCTGGCTCGGGCAGCTGCTCCAAAGTGGTGGAGTCGCATTGGAGGAGGAGCGGCCGGGAGGCTATTGATCTCTGTAAGGGTCCTCCGTGATCCCTGCAGCCCAGGGGATTAGAGAGCTCAGAGATCCCTGGATTCCCTACCTCTGGATTAAGTATCCCTTCCTGCCCCTTTAAGACTTCCAAAAAGCACCCGCGAAAACAAAACAACTACCAGAAAAGAAAAAAAAATTTTTTTAATTAAAAAAAAAACAAATAAAAAATGGCTGCTCGTTTTTCTTTATTCTCCGGCGCCAGCCTCAGGCATCTGCTCACTGGTCTAGCTGCCCTGTTTCCCTAGTATTGGGGTCCCTATCCTTTTAAGACTTCCAAAAAGCACTCGCCCAAAAAAAAAAAAATTGGTCGTTCGCTTTTCTTTTGTTCTCCAGCGCCAGCCTCCGATACCTGCTCGTCGGTCTTGCTGCCCTGTTTCCCTAGTATTGGATTCCCTGTCCCTTTAAGACTTCCAAAAAGCACTCGCCATAACAAAACAACAACAACAACAAAATGTCCGCTCCCTTTTCTTATGTCCTCCGGTACCTGCTCACCATTCTTGCTGCCCTGTTTCCCTAGATTCCAGGGCCCCGCGCATGTACTGTGTCTGCGCTCTGGCCTGGATGGCGGGAGCTGGGTGTTCGGCAGTCCTGGGCTCCGTCTCCCTCCCGCTCTGCCTACTCTTCTCCCAACAGGAGCTGGGGGGAGGGGCGCTCGGCTCCCGCCAGGCCGGGACTTGTATCTTACCCCCTTCATGAGGCACTGGGTTCTCGCATGTGCGGATGTGGTCTGGATATTGTCCTGTGTCCTCTGGTCTTTATTCTAGGAAGGGTTGTCTTTGTTATATTTTCATAGATATATGTGGTTTTGGGAGGAGATTTCCGCTGCTCTACTCACGCTGCCATCTTGGGTCCGCCTCCTTGGGAGGTTTTTGATTATTCATTAGTTTCTGTTACTAGTAGTGAGTCTGCTCAGCTTTTCTCTTTCTTCCCAGATCCATCTTGGAAGGTTGTATGTTTCTAGAAATTTATCTTTGTACGTCCTCCAATTTTTAGTATATCATGTTTTCATAGAATTATCTTACAATTCTTTGAATTGCTGAAGTATCAGTATTTTTGTCCTCTCTCTTCTTGATAAGGGTTTGTCAGTCTTGTTCATCTTTTCAAAGAACCAACTCTTGGTTTCATTGACTTGTTCTGTTGTTTTCTTAGTCTCTTACTTATGCTCTGATCTTTATTATATCCATCCTTCCACTAGTTTGGGGCTTTTTTTGTGCTATTTTGGAGTTACTTTAGTTGTAGGGTTGCATTGGTCATTTGAACTCGTTATTATTTCTTGAGGTAGGCCTGTATTACTGCTAACTTTCCTCTTAGAGCAGCTTTGTTGCATCCCACATCATTTCTTTTGTTGTAATTCTGTTTTCACTTGTCTCTGTGTATTGTAAGATTTCCTCTGAAGTTTTCCTTGATCTACTCATTATTTACAAGCATACTGTTTAGCCTCCAAGTCTCTGTGTTTTATTTCCAGGTTTCTTTTTCTTCCTGTAATTGACTTCGTTTCATACCATTGTGGTCTGAGAAGATGCTTGATATAACTGCAGTCTTCTTAAATTTGTTGAGACTTGTTTTGTGTTCTAATATGTGATTTATTTTGGACAAGCTTCCATGCACACTTGAGAAAAATGTGTATTCTATTATTTGGATGGAATGTTCTGTATATATGTTAAGTCTTTCTGGTCTAACGTGTTATTCAACACCTCTATTTCCTTTTCCATTTTCTGTCTGGATGATCTGTCCACTGATGTAAGTGGGGTGTTAAAAGTCCCCTAATATGGTGGTAACAGACCCCCTTTAGGTCTGTTAGTATTTCTTTTACATACTTAGGTGTTCCTGTGTTGGTGCATAGATATTTACAATTGTGTCTTTTTGGATTGATACTTTTATAATTATATAATGTCCTCCTGTATGTTACCTTCCTCTTCTTGACACCTACTTTGTCTACTAGAATCATTGTTACTTCAGCTTCTTTTCATCCCAGTTTGTGAGGTGTATCAGATCCCAGACTTTCAGTTTCAGTCAGTGTGTGTTTTTATGTCTGAGGTGAGTCTCTTGTAAGCAAGACATAGATGTGTCTTCTTTTTATCCATTCAGTCACTGTGTCTTTTAATTGGGACATTTAGGCCATTTGTATTTAATGTAATTACCAGCTTCTGTGTACTTATTACCATTTTGTTAAATGTTTCCTGGTTGGTTTGTCATTCTTCTCTGATATCTTTTCCCACTCTTGCTCTATTCTCTTGTGTTTTATTGCTTTCTTTATTGTTATGGTTGGGTTTCCTTATTTCTTCTTTTTTGTATCTACCATCAGTTTTTGGTTTGTGGCTTCCATAGGCTTCTATTATAAAATGCTATGAATGTAACAATCCATAATAAGCTGTGGCTGGTTATGTAAGTTCTTTGCTTTGTAGCAACATTACATATTACTCTCTATCATCTATGTTTTTTGAATGCAGCATCTTTCACACTTTTTTACCCAGTGATTCTCTTGATTTTTAGATGTAATTACTTTTGCTATTTTTGTCATTTTGACCTTCATTCTAGTTTTTAAGTAACCCATCTACTACTGCTGCTCTGCATTTCCTTTACCCGGGGAAAATTTTCCCTTACTCAAAAATCTTGCCTCTGTTTAGGGTCTTGTATTTTCCTCTTAAAGCAGTCCCTCTAACATTTCTTGTAAAGCTGACTTGGTAGTGCTGAGCTCTCTCAATTTGTGTATCTGTGAAGCTATTGTACGTCCCTTCCATTCTGAATTTGACCTTGCTGGATAGGTCATTCTTGGAGGCTTATTCCACTTGGAACATTGAACATATTGTGCCACTCCCTTCTGGCCTGTAGAGTTTCTGCTGTAAAATCAGCTGATAGCCTTATGAGGGCTTCCCTTATGTGTCTCATTGCTTTTCTCTTGCTGCTTTTAAGAAGCTCTCTCCATTCTTGATCATTGATATTTTGTGTCTGTCTGCATGGACCTTCTTGGGCTCATCTTGGAGATCTCTCTGCTTCCTGGACCAGGTAGCCTGCTTTGTTCACCTGGTAGGGAGGGACCTTTTAAGCTATTACCTCTTCAGATAAATGTTCAACTCTTTTCTCTTACTCTCCTCCTGCTAAAACTCTTGTAATGCAGATGTTAGGACGTTTGATGTTGTCCCAGAGCTGTCCTATACTAATCTCATTTCTATTAAGTCCTATTTTTTGATGTTTGGCTGAAGTGCTTTCCATCATTCTATCTTCCAAGTCACAGATCCTTTCTTCTGTTTCCTCTAATCCATTGTTCATTCAGCCTGTGTAATTTTATTTCATCTATTGAATTCTTCATCTCTGGTTGGCTCTTTTCTAGACTTCCTGTGTCTTTGTTGAGGTCCAACTTGAGTTCAGCTGTTGTTTCCTCAAGCCCAGAGCATATCTTTAAAACCCTTGCTTTAAGGAACTCCTTATGAGGGATGGACAGTGACTGTAATGTGGTATGTGGTGGGGACTTGATAATAGGGGGAGTCTAGTAACCGTAATGTTGCTCACGTAATTGTACGTTAATGATAGCAAAACTCTAAAAAATTATTTAAAAAAACAACTCCTTATGAGGGAGATTGGTTAACTGTGTTGCATTTAGGGATTTTTATTGTTGTTGTTTCTCTTGTTCTGTCATTTGGAAGCATACCTCTTCCATTTGGCATGACTCTCTGTGCTTGGTTCAATGAACTAGCTGAAAGGGCTAGCTCGCCCAGTTTTGAGGATTGTCCTTTCATAGGAGAGTCTCCTTTGTAGAAAATGGCTTGGCAACCTGGAGGTGAGCGAGTGTGAGACGGGCTTTTCCTGTTGCAGGGGCTACCAGGGAAGGATCTTTGGGGTATGCCTTAGGGGGCCTTTGGAGGGGCTCCTGCATGGACACCTGTGAGTTCTGCACTGGCAGGGGGAGGGAGGTGGCCAGTTGCAGGTGAGGGTCACATTCCAGGCAACACCGAGATTGGCACCAGCTGAGAACTCATACCTCCTCACCTGCATGCCCATATACACTCTGAGCCACTGGGAATCACTCCAGGGAATCCCACATTGGGTGCCTGCCTGGTGCCTCTGGCAGCATGGAGTTGGGCCCTGGGCAGGTTCCCCCATGACTCCTGTGCACTCCAGGCCACTCTGGGGGCATTCCTGCTAGTGACAGGGACCAGACACTATGTACGTGTGCAGGTCCCTGAGGCCCCTGAACACTCTGAGGTGCTCTGATCAATTCCCCCTTCAGTGCCTGCAGGTTCCACTTGGGCCATGAACAGACATGTATCTCAGGTTTTCCTGGGGACCCTCTGAGCTCTGTGTAGAGTTCCCAAGTCAGTGCCTGCTAAGTCACAATGGTGGCCAGGGATCAGGCCCAGCACATGCATTCCCTGCTGGCCCTTGGGGGAGTTGCCTTGGCAGTTCCCACCACCCTGGCTGTGAGCCAAGGAACTGTCTGGTCCTGCTGAAGGGAGATGGGATGTTGTACGTTAGTGGGCAGCAAGTCAGGACTGCTGGATATACAGCAAGGCTCCTGATGTGGGGTCTGGGGGGTGCGTCAGTGGTCAGGGGCTGGCTAGACCAAGTCCAGGATTCCGGGATTGGTGTGTGAGCCCTGATCCTGCTCTCAGCTGTACATGTGGACGGAGTTCAAACAATGGTGTTGGCCATTTCCTCCAATCCCAGATTGCCTCCAGTGGTTTCTTTGCCCAGCGGTGGTGGTTTAGTTCTGAAATCTCATTCTGTTATTATGGTGTAGTTGTACTTTAATCTGCAAGGCTTTCTTCCTGTTCTGCATGGCAGGGAGTCCACTCATGGGTCTCTCGGGGATAGTCTTCCCCTCTCCCCTGTGAGTTAGTGTCTAAGCCTTGTCAAAGGGTATTTGATTATATATGTAAGAGTTTATTTCTCAATTCTCTATTGTATTCCATTGGTCTATATGTCTGTTTTTTGCTAGTACAGGATTGTTTGAAATCAGGATGTGTGAGTTTTCAGTTTTGTTATTTTTCAAAATTTTAGCTCTTTGGGGGGTCTCTTGAGATTCCTTTGTGAGTTTTACAATGGGTTTTCCTATTTCTACAAAACACTTTGTTACTCCCAACTCTTAAAAATTATTACAGCAAAGGGCAAAAGCATGTTTTGAATACAAGTATATGAAGAACAGATATTGTGGGTTGTAGTTACCTTATTATAAATGAGATTATGAGTGAGATGTTACAACCAGTTCAAAGAAGCATCATTTAAAATGGCATATGGGGAAATGGGTGAAGAAGATAAAGAGGCACAAAACCTCAATCTTAATATATACTAGTCATGGGGATGAAAGTACAGCATAGAGACTATAATCAATATGTCTGTGACATTTTTCTACATTGACAGAAACTAAGTACACTAGTTGGAGTGAGCATTCAATAATGTAGATTACTGTCAAATCACTACGTATTATACTTGAAACCAAGAAAATACTGTATATAAACTGAACTTCCATTAAAAATATTTTTAAAAATAAATAAAGTGGATTGTAGGAATATTGAGATGTATACATAAATGGTTTTTCTTGGGCTGCTGTAAAAAATTACTACAAACTAAGTGGCTTAAAGCAACAAGTTAGCCCCTCTCAGTTCTGGAGACTAGCAGTCCAAAATTTCTAGTTGACAGTTGTTGATAAGGTTTATGCCTTGACTGAGCTTCTTCTGAGAAAAAATTTGTTTCATGTCTCTTTACTAGCTATTGTTTTGCTGGTAATCTCTGGCATTTGCTGGCTTGTAACCAGTATACATACGGTCTGTGGAAGGAATCTCCACTGCACAGAACTCATTAGTATGTGCATAAAGAAGAACTGTTTTGCTTGCTATAAGTTATGTACAATTTATAGAGTTGTGAAATAGTTCAATGCTTGATATGGTATGAATATAACCTGAAAGAGTATGCTTTGAGCATTGCTTAATTTTCACTTGAGCATTGTCTTTAATTTTCAATTGAATACATCAAGATATTTCTGATTTTCCCCTAGTGCCCTTGTAACATTTATAAAGTTTTCACATTACTCGAGAGTCTTAATTGGAAGGAATATGAAATAAAGAGGCTCAAAATACTTTGCTTTGGACTCTCTTTATCTCTTATATTCCTATGTGGATTTGTGGAAGGGGCTTTACTTTTTAAATCAGGAAATGACTCTTTTTTCCACGATAAGAGATACTAAACATTGACACACTGAGAGCATACAATGCGATTTAGTATATTCTATCTTTTGGTCTTCAGAAACCTATGTGAAATTTGAAAAAAAATGATTCAATCGTAGTAGAGATTGGGAGATTCCTCAGGTAAGTTTTGGGAAGCTAGTATTACTTACTGAGCTGGGGTTAGAAGCAAAGTGAAACTTGCCTCCATCTCCCACCTGTCCTGAAGGACAATGTTAATTAGTAAACACTCTATCACTTTCTGGGATATCTCTGTTTGAGGCAGCTCCCCACTGTAGGCACCTCCTTCCATAGCCTAGACATGGAAGGAACTATGGTTGGCAATCAAACCTTTCTGTTCACCTGGTCAATTCCTAGGAGAACAATTCTAAAGCATTCCTGCAGACAGACCCTTTGGTCATGCTGGGAGAGTTTTATGTACTTCTGAGGAAGTTAATCCTTCAAGGTTCAGCAGTATGGGTGGGGGATTCCTGTGGTTAGATTTACATGAGGAGTTGGGAGAGAGGTGTCCATGACTTGCTAGTGATATTCCCCTCCCTGGAAGCCTTCAGTATTTTAACCCAGCTGGGATGAAACCCAATTGTGTGATCCTGGATCTCATTCCATCACTCTAAGACTGATGCAGAAACTGAGGACACACCTTACTACATAGTACTGAGAGACCAGTACTTGCTTAGAGAGTGTAGTTTAGTGGCCACATCTGTTTATTTGTGGAATAAAGAGCCACAACTGAGGGAGAAAGCATAAAAAAACCTGATTACCAGGTAAAATTGCAGTGCCACATTTTCTGGGTTTTTAGGTTCCAGAAAGCCTGTGAATTTTATCTGGAGGGATGTGGAAGCCTCTTTCAATGCTGGCAACTCAGGAACTCAGGATGGGCTTTCCATGATCTGTCCCTGAGGAAATTCCATCTTTTCAGGTGGCAGGGTTCAAGGGTGATTAGAGCAGTGGATTGTGGAGGTGGCACATGAATCTAACTCTCCACCCAGCAGCATATTAGCAGGTCTTTCCAAACTACAAGTCAAGCTTCAAGGGCTTAAGGTTGAGCTGAATATTCTCACTGAACAAGCAAGCACCTCACTTCATGAGAAAACATTTAGGCTGTGGTCAGTGTAACACCTGACAAGTAGAAATTGTTACAGTGTCAACAAATTGAAGAGGTGTTCTCCAAAGCAGGGTCTTGTTGACATAGCTTCCCCATCCTCCTCTAAGCTTCCCTAACCACCCCTTTTTTCAGATACTGTGGGCACAGTGGGACACTGAAAAGACAGTACAGGGGTTCCCACCAGCTGCTACAAGCTTTTGGTCACCACGTGGGAGTGGGTTTTGATTGAATTACCTGCCATAGGAAGCCAATCTGTGTACTGACCTGGGGAGGAGGACACTGTGGCTTCTTTCTACCTCCTATTCCTGCTGCAGCAAACAATGTGTGCCTGTGTATGTGTGTGTATGTGATGCTGGGATGTAAGAGGAAGCACAGAAAGAGCAATCAACTCTGAACCAGCTGCATCTACCCAGACAAAAGAGCTATGGTCTTCCTGGGGATCCTCTTTCCCAGAAAGAAGAGTCAAGGGCTACCAGAGATATGGCCAAGAGGGAAGTCGTAGTGGTACAATGACTTGAGCCCTGTCCTATCCCACTGCAGTCCCTCAGAATTTCTCCAGCAGTCTTACAGTTAGTGACCACCAGAAGTTATGTAGTAGATGGGAAAGAGGGAAAGGAGTTCCATGGGAGCCTTTCCATGATCTCTCCTTCACAAGCTCTGGACTGTACCCTTACAAACTAAGGGCCAAATATTCAGTCCTCTGGTTTTGTTACATGGTCCCTGACTTTTATCTTGGACAATTATGCACCAGTTACTCGGCTGAAGCATTAAATCATCTCCCCAACTCCTTAACAATGAAGACTGACTGGAGACACAGTAACAGGTGTGGGATTCACCTATAAATCAAATATAAAAATCAAATGAATAATCATATCTGACTTGATTGTTTATAGTTCATGATGCATGATCAAAACTGAAACAGTTTCTGTGAAATGACTGCCTATGCATTGTTCACCATGTAAGTAAGAACTTGTTCACAATGTAAGAACTTGTTATGCTTCAGAAGATTGGAGACTGTTGAGAGTTAGGCCTGGGTTGATTAATGATTGTGTATTGAGTCCCGTATACATAATTTTATTGTTGTTAACAATTATTTGATCAATAAATGAGAGGTGCCCTCTCAGCACCACTCTTGAGGGGTTAAGCCTCGAGTCCCCTGGCTGGCCCTTTCAGATCTTCGATATCTCATCACGTCTCCTCCCTTAGGCAGGGAGGAACTGACAAGTGGCACCTGAACATGGACTCTGAAACTCAAAGTAGGGAAGCTCTGAAGAGCATCGATCCAGTAAGACTCCCAGAAGGCTTACCTAGGGATAGGGTTGAGACGTCAGGGGCACTACAATGGGCCAAAATGAAACTAAAGCACCAAGCCAGATATTTTAAATTACTCCATGCCCTCCTAAAAACATCAGGAGTGAAAACTTCTAAAAGGACAGTGCTCAGGATCACAGGAAGATGGCAGCATTAGTAGTTCAGAGGAAATCTCCTCCCCAAAACATATATATTTATGAAAATAAAATAAATACAACTATTCCTAAAAGAGACAGCAGCGGATGCAGTACAACAGCCAGGATACATCTACATCTGTGAGAAATCAACATCACATGAAGGGCTTAAGATACAAGCCATGGCCAGGAGGGACCCGAATGCTCCCCCACCCCAGAACCTGGTGGGAAGAAAAGAGTTGGAATGGGGAGGGAGTGAAAGCCCAGGACTGCTGAACTACCAGCTCTAGAAATCTGCACCTGGAACGCAGACACAAGGTGCACAGGGTACTGGATATCAGAAAAATGGAAAAGCAAAACCTGTGGGCAGGTCCCCGCAACCAGTGCCCCTGAGACAAAAGAAAAGTGAGTGCTTTATGCAAGTCTTAAAGAGACAGGGACCCCATAGCTGGACGAAGTTGTGATGGCACACTTAGCCAGCAGCTGGGAAATCTGGGGAAACTTAGGCGACCTAAACCCCGGGGAGGCAGGGTAGCTCTGAAGCCCCTCTGGTACTAAGTAGCCTGCCAGTCATTCCTCCAACTGGCATGGACCCCGACACACCGGCCAATTAGCGGGAGAGTGGCAGTGTGTGCCGGGGATGGCAGCACCGGAAGAGACTGGGAGCAGATCTGTGTCCCAGCAGTGCCAGACAGGACCAAGAAAAGCCTGTGTGAGCCCACAGCAGCATGACCGAACAGCACGGGTGTGGCTCTTGTGCACGGGCGGAAGTGAAGCCCGAGGAGCCTGGTAGAGGCCCACACAGGAGAGCCCTACATGCACCTGCAGCAGAGCCAGAGGGAGCAGGCATGCTCCCAGCAGCCGACCGAAATCCCAGCCCAATGCACAGCCACCCACACCAGCCACAAAGGCCGCTGCTGCCACACAGCTGCCTGGCAGGGGTGCTCCTAGCACGGAGGAGTGCACCTGGCATGCCTGCCACTCCTCACAGGGCTCTGTGCTGCTCTGACAGAGACCCTGCCCACAGCAGCTTAGGGGACTAACTCGGTGGCTGATCCAGAAGTGCACATAACCATCACAGGCAGTGGAGAAGGGCAAGACATCCAGAAAGCAGGAAAGGACTTCTTCTCCCTGCTGAAACACCTGCAACCTGCCTACAGCCACCACTAACACCAAGAAAAGGCAAAAAAATTTAGTCCAGTCCAAGATAGTTCAAACAACACCTGAGAAAGGATCTGCAGAGGCAGACCTAACCAGTCTCCCTGAAAAAGAATTTAGAGAAAAATCATAAACATGCTGACAGAGCTGCAGTGAAATATGCAAGAGCTAAGGGATGAAGTCCGGAAGGAGAGTACAGACGTCCGGATGGAGATTACAAAAGTGAAACAAACTCTGGAAGGATTTATAAGCAGAATGGATAAGATGCAAGAGACCATTCATGGAATAGAAACCAGAGAACAGGAACACATAGAAGCTGACAGAGAGAGAGATAAAAGGATCTCCAGGAAGGAAAAAATATTAAGAGAACTGTGTGACCAATCCAAAAGGAACCATATCCACATTAAAGGGGTACCAGAGGAAGAAGAGAGAGAAAAAAGGGATAGAAAGTGTCTTTGAAGAAATAATTGCTGAGAACTTCCCCAAACTGGGGGAGGAAATAGTTGTTCAGACTATGGAAGCACACAGAACTCCCAACAGAAGGGACCCAGGGAGGACAACACCAAGACACATAATAATTAAAATGGCAAAGATCAAGGACAAGGAGAGTATTAAAGGAAGTCAGAGAGAGAAAAAAGGTCACCTACAAAGGAAAAGCCATCAGGCTATCATCAGACTTCTCAACAGAAACCTTACAGGCCAGAAGAGAATGGCATGATATATTTAATGCAATTAAACAGAAGGGCCTTGAACCAAGGATACTGTATCCAGCATGATTATCATTTAAATATGAAGGAGAGATTAAACAATTCTCAGATAAGCAAAAGTTGAGGGAATTTGCCTCCCACAAACCTTACAGGGACTGCTCTAGATGGGAGCACTCCTAGAAAGAGCAGAGAACAAAACACCCAACATACGAAGAATAGAGGAGGAGGAAAAAGAAGGGAAATAAATAATCATCAGACTGTGTTTAACAGCTCAATAAGCGAGTTAAGTTAGACAGTAAGGTAGTAAACAAGCTAACCTTGAACTTTTGGTAACCATGAATCTAAAGCCTGCAATGGCAATAAGTACATGTCTTTCAATAATCACCCTAAATGTAAATGGAGTGAATGCACCAATCAAGAGACACAGAGTAATTGAATGGATAAAAAAGCAAGACCCATATACATGCTGCTTACAAGAGACTCACCTCAAACCCAAAGATATGCACAGACTAAAAGTCAAGGGAAGGAGAAAGATATTCCATGTAAAAACAACAGAGCGAGAAAAGCAGGTGTTGCAATAGTAGTAACAGAGAAAATAGACTTCAAAACAAAGAAAGTAACAATAGATAAAGAAGGACATTACATAATGATAAAGGGCTCAGTCCAACAGGAGGATATAACCATTATAAACATATATGCACCCAATACATGAGCACCAATATATGTGAAACCAATACTAACAGAACTAAAGGAGGAAATAGAATGCAATGCATTCATTTTGGGAGACTTTAACACACCACTCACTCCAAAGGACAGATCCACCTGACAGAACATAAGTAAGGACACAAAGGCACTGAACAACACACTAGAACAGATGGACCTAAAAGACATCTATAGAACTCTACATCCAAAAGCAACAGGATACACATTCTTCTCAAGTGCACATGGAACATTCTCCAGAATAGACCACATACTAGGCCACAAAAAGAGACATGGAGGCTTAACAACATGCTCCTAAATAATCAATGGATCAACAACCAAATTTAAATGGCGATCCAGCAACATATGGAAACAAATGAACACAACAACACAAGGCCCCAACTTCTGTGGGATGCAGCAAAAGCAGTCTTAAGAGGAAAGTATATAGCAATCCAGGCATATTTAAAGAAGGAAGAACAATCCCAAATGAATAGTCTAATGTCACAATTATCGAAATTAGAAAAAGAAGAACAAATGAGGCCTAAGGTCAGCAGACAGAGGGACATAATAAAGATCAGAGAAGAAATAAATATAATTGTGAGGAATAAAACAATAGAAAAAATCAATGAAACCAATAGCCGGTTCTTTGAGAAAATAAACAAAATAGATCAGCCTCTAGCCAGACTTATGAAGGGAAAAAGAGAGTCAACACACATCAACAGTATCAGAAATGAGAAAGGAAAAATCACGACGGACCCCACAGAAATACAAAGAATTATTAGAGAATACTATGAAATCCTATTAGAGAATACTATGAAATGCTAACAAGCTGGAAAACCCAGGAGAAATGGACAACTTCCTAGAAAAATACAACCTTCCAAGACTGACCCAGAACAAAACAGAAAATCTAAACAGACCAATTACCAGCAACGAAATTGAAGCGGTAATCAAAAAACTACCCAAGAAAAAAACATCCCGGGCCAGACGGACTTACCTCAGAATTTTATCAGACATACAGAGAAGATATAATACCCATCTCCTTAAAGTTTTCCAAAAATTGAAGAGGAGGGAATACTCCCAAACTCATTCTATGAAGCCAACGTCACCCTAATACCAAAACCAGGCAAAGACCCCACCAAAAAAGAAAACTACAGACCAATATCCCTGATGAACGTAGATGCAAAAATACTCAACAAAATATTAGCAAACTGAATTCAAAAATACATCAAAAGGATCATACACCATGACCAAGTGGGATTCATCCTGTGGATGCCAGGATGGTAAAACATTCGAAAATCCATCAACATCAACCACCACATCAACAAAAAGAAGGACAAAAACCACATGATCATTTCAATAGATGCTGAGAAAGCATTGGAGAAAATTCAACATCCATTCATGATAAAAACTCTCAACAAAATGGGCATAGAGGGGAAGTATGTCAACATAACAAAGGCCATATATGATAAACCCACAGCCAACATCATACTGAACAACGAGAGGCTGAAAGCTTTTCCTCTGAGATCAGGAACTAGACAGGGATGTCCACTCTCCCCACTGTTATTTAACATAGTACTGGAGGTCCTAGCCACGGCAATGAAACAAAACAAAGAAATAGAAGGAATACAGAGTGGTAAAGAAGAAGTTAAACTGCCACTATTTGCAGATGACATGATATTGTATATAAAAAACCCTAAAGACTCCACTCCAAAACTGCTAGAACTAATATTGGAATACCGCAAAGTTGCAGGATACAAAATTAACACACAGAAATCTGTAGCTTTCCTATACACTAACAATGAACTAATAGAAAGAGAAATCAGGAAAACAATTCCATTCACAATAGCATCAAAAAGAATAAAATACCTAGGAATAAACCTAACCAAGGAAGTGAAAGACCTATACCCTGAAAACTACAAGACACTCTTAAGAGAAATTAGAGGTCACTAACAAATGGAAACTCATCCCATGCTCCTGGCTGGGAAGAATCAATATAGTCAAAATGGCCATCCTGCCCAAAGTAATATACAGATTTGATGCAATCCCTATCAAATAACCAACAGCATTCCTTACTGAACTGTAACAAATAGTTCAAAAATTAATATGGAACCACCAAAGACCCTGAATAGCCAAAGCAATCCTAAGAAGGAAGAATAAAGTGGGGGGGGGGGATCTCGCTCCCCAACTTCAAGCTCTACTACAAAGCCACAGTAATCAAGACAATTTGGTACTGGCACAAGAATAGAGCCACAGACCAGTGGAACAGAATAAAGACTCCAGACATTAACCCAAACATACATGGCCAATTAATATACAATAAAGGAGCAATGGACATACAATTCGGAAATGACAGTCTCTTCAACAGATGGTGCTGGCAAAACTGGACAGCTACATGTAAAAGAATGAAATTGTATCACTGTCTAACCCCATACAGAAAAGTAAACTCCAAATGGATCAAAGACTTGTATGTAAGTCATGAAATCATAAAACTCTTAGATAAAAACATGGGCAAAAATCTCATGGACATAAACATGAGTGACTTCTTCATGAACATGTCTCCCTGGGCAAGGGAAACAAAAGCAAAAAAGAACAAGTGGGACTATATCAAGGTAAAAAGCTTCTGTACAGCAACTGACACTATCAATAGAATAAAATGCCATCCTGCAGTATGGGGGAATATATTCATAAATGACAGATACGATAAAGGATTGACATCCAAAATATATAAAGAGCACACACAACTCAACAAACAGAAAGCAAATAATCCAATTAAAAATGGGCAGAGGAGCTGAATAGACAGTTCTTAAAGAAGAAATTCAGATGGCCAACAGGCATATGAAAAGATGCTCCACATCGCTAATCATCATAGAAATGCAAATTAAAACCACAATGAGATATCACCTCACACCAGTATGGATTGCCATCATTGAAAAGACAAACACCAACAAATGTTGGCGAGGGTGTAGACAAAGCGGAATCCTCCTACACTGCTGGTGGGAATGTAAATTAGTTCAACCATTGTGGAAAGCAGTATGGAGGTTCCTCAGAATGCTCAAAATAGAAATAGATATACCACTGACCCAGGAATACCACTTCTAGGAATTTACCCTAAGAATGCAGCACTCCAGTTTGAAAAACACAGATGCACCCCTATGTTTATCGCAGCACTATTTACAATAGCCAAGATATGGAAGCAACCTAAATGTCCATCAGTAGATGAATGGATAAGGAAGATATGGTACATATACACAATGGAATATTACTCAGCCATAAGAAAAAAACAGATCCTACCATTTGCAACAACATGGATGGAGCTGGAGGGTATTATGCTCAGTGAAATAAACCAGGCAGAGAAAGACAAGTACCAAATGATTTCACTCATCTGTGGAGTATAAGAACAAAGGAAAACTGAAGGAAGAAAACAGCAGCAGACTCACAGAACCCAAGAATGGACTAATAGTTACCAAAGGGAAAGGGACTGGGGATGATGGGTGGGAAGGGAGGCATAAGGGTGGGAAAAAAGAAAGAGGGCACAATTTGCATGTATAGTGCATGGGGGGCACGGGGAGGGCTGTGCAACACAGAGAAGACTAGTGATTTTACAGCATGTTACTATGCAGATGGACAGTGACTGTGAAGGGGTATGTGGGGGGGACTTGTTGAAGGGGGGAACCTAGTAAACATAATATTCTTTCTGTAATTGTAGATTAATGATACCAAAATAAAATAAATAAAAAAAGACAGTGCTCAACTTCACAAATATATTAAAAAATATTATTACTGGTTGTCACCACAGGGACACTTGAACATGCTGATTGGGAAAATGTATTAAGAGACTTTTAAAAGGCTCTCAGACAGGGAAATGTTATCCCTGTACCTAGTTGGTCTTTATGTAATTTGATCACTCTCGCCTTGCAGCCTTTGCAAACTCCCCCACTATCTGCAACCAAATCAGATGCACAGGAGTGTGAGAGAGAACTCTGAGATGATGTGGTGAAATCAAGTAAGCGATCTTCATCCCCACATCTGTCTGACTCCTCGTTGTCCTCCTCTTTCTCTTCTTCAGAGTCTGACGTTGAGACTCCCGTTTGTTCCTCTCATCGTAAGAACACTCAGCTCCTGTTTCTGCTGCGTCTGTCCTCGCGGCAGGAATACATAAAGCCAAGAGGAGGGTGATATAGATGCTTACCTGACACTGTTAGTGGCACCAGTTAATCTGACTCCTTTTGAGCCAAATGAGGATCCTGATTTTCCACAAGGAGGGGTCGATGCACTTTATACACCTATTCCTTACAAGAAATTTAAAGACTTTAAGCAGGCAACTTCCTCTAATGTTACTAATTCTCCATATGTTGTGGGTCTCTTGAGGGGGTTGGCAGAACAGGAATGAATGATTCCTCATGACTGAGATTTATTGGCTCATACTTGTCTAGACTCTTCTGATTTTTCACAGTTTAAAATTTGGTGGTATGAGGAAGCAAAATCACAAGCTTTAAGAAATCAGCATGCCAATCCTCCAATTCTTGTAACTGCTGAACAACTAGCAGGACAAGGAGATTGGCTGCAGTTAGAAAGACAAGCGGGGTACAATGACACGGCAGTAACACAAGTATGTCTGTGTTCCCTAAAAGCCTGGGAAAAAATACAAGCAGCTGGAAAGCCTGCCTTACCATTTAGTAAACTTAAACAGGGACTTAATGAACCATATGTTGACTTTGTTGTGAGACTGCAAGATAATTTGAGAAGGAAAGTAGCACACCCAGATTTGAGAGACCTGTTGGTACAGATGTTAGCCTATGATAATGCAAATTCAGAGTGTCAGAAAGTTCTTAGACCTTTGAAAGCTGTGGGAGCTAGAATGGAAGATTATATCAAGGCCTGTGCAGATGTAGGTTCTCCTACATATCAAGCTAATTTACTAGCAACCGCAATGAAGGGAAAGTCAAGGGGAAATTTAAAAAATTTGAAATGTTTTGGTTGTGGCAAACAAGGGCCTATGAAAAAAACTGCTGATCACAAAAGAGAACTAAAGAGCCAAATCTCAAAAAATAAACCGCTGTCTTTTTGCCCAAAATGTAAAACAGGGAGACATTGGCCAAATTTGATGAAGATGGTAATCCTATCAATGGGTCTCCACCTTTAAACCTTCAACTGGGCCAGCCTCTGAGGCCCTAGAGAAGAGGCATCTTTTCCAGTTAAAAGAACATGGCATGATTTACAAGCAGCAACTAAAGGAAGTGCTGCTGTAGACCTTGCCTCTTCTCAATATGTATATTTATACCCATCACAAGGAGTCCAGTTACTTAGTACAGGAATTTTTGGCCCTTAACGAGCCAATTCTGTAGGATTACTTTTAGGCTGCAGTAATTGGACACTAAAAGGATTAATAGTAAAACCTGGGGTTATTGATCAGGATTATATGGGTGAGATTAAAATAATGGTATCAAGTGACAAAGAATTATATATATGTCAAGGAGAAAGAATCGCTATTGCTTTTACTTCCCTATCTTCCACCTTCAACATCTTATGAAAGGGGACAAGGTGGATTTGAAAGTACAAATAAACAAATATGGCTTAATACAAAAATCATATCTGACAGACATCAATGCAAAATCCTTATTCAAGGCAAGTCTTTTACAGGATTGTTTGACACAGGGTCTGATGTGTCTGTAATTGCTCTTAAACATTGGCCCAAACAAGAAAAGCACATTCAAGTTTCAGGGATTGGTACAGTCTCTCAAGTATGGCAAAATTCAACTACCTTACATTGTCTAGGTCCTGAAAAATAATTAGCTTTATTAAAACCTTTAATTGTTGATGCAGCAATTAATCCCTGGGGTGAGACTTGATGCAACAATGCCATAGTACACTGTCTTTTGATGAGCCTTCATCAGTTCAATCTTTTGTCTCGGGGGACACTGATACATGGCTGCCAGCTCCTATACCATTACAGTGGACCACTCAGACACCTGGTTTGGGTGAATCAGTGGCTCCTCAATAAAGAAAAACTGGCAGCCTTACACACATTAGTTCAAGAGCTACTTCAGGTAGATAGATTAGAATTTTCCGCACGTCTGTGGAATTCCCCTGTATTTGTTATAAAAAATAAGTCAGGAAATTGGAGACTCTTACATGACTTAAGACAAGTTAATACAGTTCTTAAACCTATGGGACCTTTACAAGTCTCCCTTCTCCAGCTGATTCCAAAAGACTGGAACATGGCTATCATTGATCTTAAAGATTGTTTTTTTACAATTCCTTTGGCCATAACAGACAAAGAAAAGTTTGCTTTTACTGTCTCTTCCTTAAACTTCAGAAAGATTCCAGTGGAATGTACCTCCTCAAGGAATGTTAAACAGCCCTACAATTTGTCAAAATTATGTGCGTAGGGCTCTTCAGCCTATATGTGAAAAATGGCCCTCAGTTTATATCATTAATTGTATGGATATTTTCATAGCCCTACCTAAGCATCTATCTCTTACTATTCTCAATGAGACTGAAAATGATTTAAAACAATGGAGCTTACAAATAGCCCCTGATAAAATACAAATGCAATACTCAATGAATTCCTTGGGGAATAAAATCCAAGAAAATTCAATAATTCCTCAAAAAACTCAGATAAGAAGAGATCATCTTAAAACCATAAATGATTTTCAAAAGCTCTTAGGAGGTATCAATTGGATCTGACTGTTATTAAGAAATCCTACTTTTAAACTACAACATCTTTTCAATACCTTGAAAGGACCCCCAGATCTTTATAGTCCTAGAGACTTAATCTCAAAGGCTGAGGAACTCTAGTGAATAGAACAACACATTCAAAAGGCTCAATTATCAAAAATTGACTTACACAAACCCTTACTTTTATTAATTTACTTTACTCCCTGTTCTCCCACAGGCTTGCTCTGTCAATGTGATGGTTGGTTAGAATGGATATTTTTACAGTATTAAATTAAACCCTGGTTACAACCTTACATTGAGAAAGTAGCCTCTATTATCCTTAAAGGATGACAGAGACTAAGACAGATGATTGGTCAAGATCCTCACTCCATTATTCTTCCATTATATAAACAAAATATTATACAAGTATTTCAAGAAAATATTCATTGGCAAATTGCACTTTCTGATTTTTTAGGAAATATTGACTGTCATTACCCTAAGAATAAATTTCCTTTTTTCAGTGCCATCAATGGATCCTTCCTCAAAAAACTTCTCTTAATCCATTATTAAATACTGTTAACTGTTTTACAGATGGTGCAAAACTTTTTAAAGCAGCCTATACAACTTGTTCTGGTTTGTCAAAACTTTTCAAACGTCTTTTTCTTCTGCACAGCAAAATGAGTTACATGCTGTATTGCAAGTTCTGCAAGATTTTCTAGGTGCTCTCAATATTGTTACTGACTCTACTTATGCTGCCTTTTCTGTTCCTCTATTAGAAATTGTGATGTTGGGCACTATACAATACCCTATTAACACTTTCTCAGTTACAAACATGTATCCATCAATGTCTACACCCCTTTTGCATCAGTCATCTACGATCACATTCTAATTTACCAGGTCCTTTACCATACTATAATGATAAAGTAGACAAGCTTGTTTCTTTGTTAATCACTCACCAGCTCAATGCTATCATGACCTGACTCATCCTCCTTCCTTCACCTTACAAAAACGTCTTTTCTCTCTCTGCATCTGCAGCTCTAAATATTTTGAATTCTAGTACAACCTGTTCTCAAATTAATTCTCCTCATTTACAAGCTGGAACCATTCCCAGAGGAACACGTCCAAATGCCCTATGGGAAATGGATGTTACTATTGTTTCTGAATTTGGAACTCTCAAACATGTTCATGTTTCCACTGATATTCTTCCACTTTGTGGGTCACAGCTTGAATAGGAGAACGATCTACTGATGTTATTATTCATCTTTCACAAGCATTTGCAGTACTAGGTGTTCCTGCCACCATAAAATCTGACAACGTTCCAGTTTATATTCCTTAAAATGTTACAGGTCAAGCTCTAATTGAACATAATCATCTTACTCTTAAGCATTTTTTATTAAAATAAAAAGGGGGATTACTCCCCGATATGATAAAATTAACAGCAAAGCAATGATTAATGAATGCTTCACATATCCTTAATTTTGATCTTTTTAAAGGGCGATGGACGATCAGCTATGGAAGTGCATTTTTCTGATATTTCTTTTTCTGAAAAGAACAGCAGTTCTTGTGTGGTGGTCTCCAATAAGTTCTACAGTGGTATAAAGGTCATATCAAAGTGTGGGGCAAAAAGTTTGTGTCGTTACAGAGGATCAATGCCTGACTTGGCTAACCAGAAAAAGAATTAAGATATAATATGAAGAACATCCAACTTCAACATACTCTGGAAGAGTCATTCCAGAAGATGACCATCATAAAACTTCAAAAAAGGCCTGTACGTCAGATACAGAAAATTGAAGCCCGTGAAATGATAGTATGTTTATATTTTTATTCCCGATAATGGCACTTATGCATGTACATACTACACAAGCTTGCATTCTAACAGCAAGCTTTAGTAAACCCACTTATTTAGGCCATGGTGTAGTTCTGCATTGTTTATCTACTTGCTCCACTCCTGCGGGCCCCACAGTATGGAAAAAGAATGGTGAAGAAACATACAGAAAAACATATGGAGAAAAACTTGGATGGAGTAATATTACTGATCAATCTGTTAGAGATAATAATTGTTATGATATTTATAAAGCAGTTTTGACTCGAGAAGATATTGGCAATTATACCTGTGAGAATTGACAAAGGGAATCTCCTGACATGTTATAATGGATGTACATCACAAAGTGTACCCTTCGACCAGTGAGGGAATTAGGGGCTGGTCCATGGTCGCTGGGATACAGAGTTGCATTCTGAGCTGAGTACCTGCTGCCTTGAGAGGTTGGGACCAACTGGTGCACTGTACGGCATTGCACCGCACCTCGTCGCAGTGCATCACACTGTACCAGGCTGCACCTCGTCAGGCCACACCCGCTATACTGCAGATCTAGGCTGGTTGGAGAAAGCACATGAAATGCCCAACATGTCACAGGACAGAGCCCTTGAGCATTATCCGGTGGCCAGAGGATGACCTGCTCTTGCACAGACAGAGCATATAAGCTGCTCTTCATTAGACATGTGGAATGAATCCTGAGGGACAGCCACTATGGCCAGCGCATGAGCCCTTCCACACAGGTCTTCCTAGCAGACATCATCCAGGACATGGTGGACAAGGAGGCCCAGGCACAAGGCACTAGGCACATCATGCTGGAGATTGGGGACACAGTGATCCACAGCAACCCGTTGCTCAGTGGCATTTTCAGAGAGACTATCTTCCTACACTTGGCTGGGACAGGCAGTAGCTTACTCAACATGACTTTGTCCACAGGGCCTGGGATGAAATGCAGCTAGTCCACTAACAGACACAGACCCCCAGAATCACTAGTGCATTGGGCAAACTCATTGATATACAACAGGTGCTTTAACAGAAACAAAAAATAAATTTAAAAGAGCAATATACGATCCATGTTCATTCAGATGTTAAGTTAAAAGTTATTTAGAATTGCTAAGATGGCAATATTTCCAAAACAGATCAACAAGTTAATGTAATCTCTTCTTTCCAGATATTGAAGGCTTATTGTAAAATTTCATTGGAAGTACAAGAGACCCAGAATAGCTAAAATGATGTTGAATGAGAACAACCAAAGTTGAAGTCTCACACATCCTGATTTCAAAACTCATTCCAAACCTACAGTAGTTAAGGCAGGGTGACGTTGGCATAAGGATGGACTTCAAGGTAGATGGAATAGAATTGAGAGTCTGGAAATAAACCCACACACTTGTGGTCCATCAAATTTTCACAAGAGTGTCAAGACCATTGTACATTTTTCCAAATAACATGTACAAATAGTCAATAAGCACACAGAGACACTGGACATACTTATCCACCAGAGAAATGCAAATCAAAACTAAAATGAGATATCACTTAACACCCAATAGGATGGAGAGTAATCAAGAGAGTGATCTCACAGATGAAGAGATCAGAATCGTAGATACTGGAGGCCAGAGGCAGGGTGGCAGCTGAGGGTTGGAAAAACCGGATGCAGGTGGTCAACATATACACACTTCCAGTGATGTTAAATCAGTACTAGAGATGAAGTGCACAGCACGATGACCACAGTGAATAACACCCCTATACGACACACACAGAAGTGGTTAAAAGTATGTCCTGAGAGCTCTCCTCACAGGGAAAGACTTTATTTCTTTTTAGCGTATCTGTATGAGATGATTGATATTAACTACACCTAAAGTGGTAATCATTTCCACAATATATGTAAATCAAACCATCATGTTGGGAGAGAGAGGCTCAAGATGGCAGCATGAGTACGGCAGCAGAAATAACAGCTTAATAAGATAGTTAAGTTAGACGGTCAGATAATAAAGAAGCTACCCTTGACCCTTTGATAACCACTAACCCAGACTCTGCAATGGCAGTAAGTACATATCTTTCGACAAGTGCCATAATATAAATGGACTGAATGCACCAATCAAAAGACACCGAGTAATAGAACGGAAAAAAAAATGCAGCACCCATCTACATGCTGCTTAAAAGAGACTCACGTCAAACCCAAAGACATACACAGACTGAAAGTGAAGGGATGGAAAAAGATGCTTCATGCAAACAACAGGGAGGAAAAAGCAGGTGCTGCCGTACTTGTATCAGTCACAAGGGACTTCAAAACAAAGAAAGTAACAAGAGACAAAGAAAGACTTTACATAATGACAAAGGGGGCAGTCCAACAAGAGGATGTAGCCATTATCAACATGCATGCACCCAACACAGGAGCACTGATGTAAGTGGGACATATACAGACAGACGTAAAGACATAACACAATGCAATCCATTCATAGTAGGAGACTTCAACACACCACACACTCTGAAGGACAGATCCACCAGACAGAAAATAAGTAAGGACACAGAAGCACTGAACAACACACTAGAACAAATGGACCTAAGAGACATCTACAGAACTCTACACTCATACACATTCTTCTCAAGGGCACATGGAACATTTTCCAGAAGAGACCACATACTAGGCCACAAAGACAGCCTCAGTAAATTAAGAGATTGAAATTCTACCAACTGACATGTCAGATCACAAAGGTATAAAACCAGCAATAAATTGTACAAAGAAAACAGAAAGGCTCACAAACACATGGAGGCTTAACAACATGCTCCTAAGGAAATAATGGATCAATGACCAAATTAAAACAGAGATCGAGCATTACATGGACACAAATGACAACAACAGCACAAAGCCCCAACTTCTGTGGGATGGAGCAATCCAGGCCCATTTAAAGAAGGAGGAACAATCCCAAATGAATCTACAATTCACAATTATTGAAACTGGAAAGACAAGAACAAATGAGGCCCAAAGTCAGCAGGAGGAGGGACTTAATAAAGATCAGAGAGGAAATAAATATAACTGAGAAGAATGGGATGACTGAAAAGCACAGGGAAACCAAGAGCTGCTTCTTTCAGAAAATAAACAAAATAGATACACAACTAGCCAGACTTACTAAGGGAAAAAGGGAATCTACACACATAAACAGAATCAGAAATGAGAATGTGAAAATCAGGACAGAAGATATACCACAGAGATACAAAGAATTATAAGAGAATACTATCAGAATCTATATGCTAATGAGCTGGAGAACTCAGAAGAAATGGACAATTTCCTAGAAAATTACAACCTTCCAGACTTACTGAGGAAGAAACAGAAAATCAAAACAGACCAATTAACAGTACTGAAACTGGATTGGAAATCAAGAAAACTACACAAGAACAAAACTCCCAGGCCAGAAGGATTTGCCACAGAACATTATCAGACACAGAGAGGAGACAGAACACCCATTCTCATTAGAGCTCTCCAAAAAGATATAAGAGGAGGGAATACATCCACGCTCATACTAAGAAACCAGGAACACACTTGTACAAACCTGGCAAAAGCCCCACTGAAAAAGAAAACTACAGACCAATAGCCATGATGAACATACATGCAAAAATACTCAACAAAATATTAGCAAACCAAATTCAAAAATACATCAGGAGTTCCATACACTATGATCAACAGGGGTACTCTCACGGATGCAGGGAGAGTACAGCATTCGAAAATCTATCAACAACATCCACCCCGTCAACAAAAAGAGGGACAAAAACCACATGATCGTCTGCACAGATGCTGAGAAAGCATTTGATCAAGTTTAACATCCATTCATGATAAAAACTCTCACCGAAATGGTTAGAGAGGGCAAGTAGCTCAACATAATACAGTCCATATATGACAAACCCACAGAAAACATCATACTTAGTGAGAGGCTGAAAGCATTCCACCTAAGATCGGGAACAAGACAGGGATGCCCACTCTCTCCACTGCTATTCAGTACAGCACTGGAGTTCCCAGCCATGGCAATGAGACAAAACAAAGAAATTAAAGGTATCCTGATTGGTAAAGACAAAAGAGAAACTGTCACTGTTTGCAGATGACATGATATTGCACATAAAAACCCAGAAGACTCCATGCCAAACTACTAGAAGTAATATCTGATTTCAGCACAGTTGCAGGTTACAAAATTAATCCACAGAAATTTGTTGTTTTCCTCTACACTAATGATGAACTAGCAGAAGGAGAAATGAGGAAAACAATTCCATTCACAAATGCAGCAAAAAGAATAAAATACCTAGGAATAAATATAACCAAGCAAGCAAAAGACCTATACACTGAAAAGTACAAGACACTCTTAAGAGAAATTAAAGAGGACACAAATGAGTGGAAACTCATCCCATACTCCTGGCTAGGAAGGGTGAATATCGTCTAAACGGACATCCTGCCTAAAGCAATATACAGATTCAATTCAATCCCTATCAAAATACCAATGGCCTCGTTCAATGAACTGGAACAAGTAGTGTTAAAATTCACAGGCAGCCACCAAAGACCCTGAACAGCAGAGGCAATCCAGAAAAGGAAGAGTAGAGTGCGAGGGATGTCGCTTCCCACCTTCAAGCCCTACTACAAAGCCACAGTAATCAAGACAATTTGGCACTGGCACAAGAACAGACCCACAGACCAGTGGAAAGGGATATAGAATCCAGACATTAACCCAAACGCATATGGTCAACTAATGTACGATAAAGGAGCCACGGACATACAATGGGGAAATGACAGCCTCTTCAACAGCCAGTGTTGGGAAAACTTCCCAGTTACATGCAAGAGAATGAAACTGGATCATTGTGACCCCATACACAGTAGTAAACTCGAAATGGATCAAAGACCTGAATGTAAGTAGGTGAAACCATAAAACTCTTAAGAAAAGACAGGCAAAAATCTCTTGGACGTGGACATGAGCGACTTCTTCGTGAACATATCTCCCTGGGCAACGGTAAGAAAAGCAAACATGAACAAGTGGACTATAACAAGACAAAAAGATTCTGTTCAGCAAAGACAACATCAATAGAACAAAAAGGAAACCAGAATATATTCATGAATGACAGATCCGATAAAGGGTTGACATCCAAAATATGTAAAGAGCTCACGCGCCTCAACACCCAAAAAGCAAACAATCCAATTAAAAAAATGGGCACAGGATCTGAACAGACACTTCTTCAGAGAAATTCAGATAGCCAACAGGCACATGAAAAGATGCTCCACATCGCTAATCATCAGAGGAATGCAAACCAAAGCCACAGTGAGATATCACCTCACACCAGTAAGGATGGCCACCATCCAAGAGGCAAACAACAACAAATGTTGGCGAGGGTGTGGAGAAAGGGGAACCTTCCTACACTGCTATTTGTAATGTAAATTAGCTCAACCGCTGTGGAAAGCAGTATAGAGGTTCCTCAAAAATAAAAAGTAGAAATAACACTGGACCCAGGAATTCCACTACTATGAATTTACCCTAAGAATGCAGCATCCCAGTTTGTAAAGACATACGCCTCCCTATGTTTATCACAGCACTACTTACAATAGCCAAGAAAGGGAAGCAATGAAACTGTCCATCAGGAGACGAATGCATGAAGATGTGGTACATGTCCACAATTAAATATTATTCAGCCATAAGAAGAAAATACATTCTACCGTTTGCAACAACATGAATGTAGCTAGAGGGTATTCTGCTTAGTGAAATAAGCCAGGCGGAAAAAGAGAAGTATCAAATGATTTCACTTTGATAAAAACAAAGAAAAAAAAATGGAGGAACAAAACATTCCTGACTCACAGAACTCAAGAATGAACTGACAGTTACCAAGGGAAAGGGACTGGGGAGGAAGGGTGGGAATGGAAGGATAAGGGCAAAAAGAGGGCCATTATTATTAGCAGACAGAACGTAGGGGGGCACATGGGGAGGGCTGTACAGCACAGAGAAGACTAGTGATTCTGTAGCATCTTACTACGCTGATGGACAGTCAGTGCAGTGGGCTATGTGGTGGGGACTTGATGATGGGGGCAGTCTAGTAAACATAATGTTTCACATGTAAGTGTAGATTAATGAAAGCAAAAAAAAAAAGACTTATAAGGCATCAAAAAAATCATTGCACTAATTTATTCTGCGGTTATACTGTTTAATGTAAATATGAAATATATTCAGAAAACCATTAGGTGTTATAACAGCAAAAAAACTATAAAGTTGTTTATACTGAGTTGCTATGCTCTCCTTAAAATTGAAATTGGAAAAATAAAAACACTTCTGTTTTTCACTTAGCATTCTTGTGATCTTTGGCACTTAAATTACCCTTTATAAACACGGCAGAAAAATCAAGAATAGCAATATATATAAGGAGATCTCATTAACATCCGTATCATTAGCAAACGTGCGATTGTGCTTGGATGGATGCCCGTATGTTTACACAAAAGACGAACACATAATAGTAACAAACTGAATCCTGCAATATATAAAAAACATTCTACATCATGATAAAGTGTTATTTGTTGCAGGAATGCATATGTTTTAACATATGAAAACCAACCAACGAAATACACCATGTTATCAGATAGTATAAAACCCACACACGGTCGGCTCCACATGTTTCGCCAAAGGATAACAGGCTTTCCTCTTATTCGCTAGGAAGATGACCTGACCTTCTCGATCCTGAACAGTTGACCACTTCCTCCCACCTTGGAACTCCAAGGAAGGGCCTCAAAAAGGCAGGAAAGGGCGGTGTGTAGAGTTGCGTCCATTCACGCGGTAGGGCAGTTAAATGAGGACGCACTCAGCATCTGCTCTCCAGGGCCACCTTTTCTCTCTCCTCCCCCCATTCAGGAAACATTTAAGGCCGGGTGACATTATCATACCGGTTCGTCAGCCAGGCAGATTCCCAAAGCATCAAAACCAGCGATGTAAGTTGAGCTGTCAAAAATGTCGCTGTTTCAATCGTCGCGATTAATCTTTTTCACGAAATACATACTCATCTGAGTTGCCGCTTTACTTGTTCCGGCAGATTCTCAGTCTCAATACTTCTCTTTTTCCTTATTGTCCCCAGTCCTCGATCTAGCTCAATCCCTAAATTGCTCCAGAACCGAAAGAGGATTAGAGAGACAAGATCTTCCTCAGCCCTGCTACCGGTAGGTGCCCCACAGCCAAGCATACCTTGGGCTACCTTTACCGCATGATCTTCCCCGCCTCTGTCCAAGTCCTTCTGGATCAAGGAGACTCAGTCAGGGCTCAGCTTCCGGCTTCGGGCGCAAATTCCTTCTCCTTTACGGGATAGTGAAGAGGTGGGGGAGGGTAGAGGGATAAAGGAAGAAGAGGCTGAGGGGGAAAGGGGCTGGGCTAGAGTAAGGGGGAGGGCCTAGGGGCGGGATTTGA
Organism: Manis pentadactyla; assembly: GCF_030020395.1. NCBI lineage: Eukaryota > Metazoa > Chordata > Mammalia > Pholidota > Manidae > Manis > Manis pentadactyla. The sequence goes on from NC_080039.1 coordinate 21,818,429, forward strand.
AGGAGGCGGAAGTGCTCTAGGGTGTGGGTGGCGCTGGGGCTGCTGGGAGTCGGGGCTGCTGGGAGTCCGCGCCGCTGCAGTTGCCTCTGCGCTCGGTGTTTTTTTTTTTTTTTTTCCGCGTTTGCCTGATTCGCCATGTTGGGGAGGACACCCTAGGGGACTGCTAGAACACCAGCCTCCCGGCGCCGAGCACTTTCGGGGCCCTCTTAAGGCCAGGCCTTTCCACCCTCAACTGTCTTCTAGACCTTTCTGGAGATTATCCAAGGTTCTGCCTCTTCCTGAAGGGAGGTGACCTCCTCAGCGCCTGGTGTTGGTGTCGGCGTCGGGAGCTAGGGGTGACTCGGCAAAGACACCTGGCCCGGAACGCCGAGCAGGAGAAGATAAAGCCGCAGTTCCAGGAGGACCACGAGGGTTGACGCGGCCCTTGGAGTCCATATAAGCTCACCGAGAGTCCCAACACCGACGGAAAAAAAAGAGGTAAGGAGGACGGAGTGGGCGCGCTTCCTTTTTCCCTTCGCCCGCAGCCTCCAGCCTGGCCTGTGACGACCGGTATCTTGCCGGACTTGAAACGGAGAGTGGCCTTTGTCTCCCTCCTTTGCGTATTCAACTTTTGGTGTAAAGGCATGATTGTTATGAAACGAGTAGCAACCCTTTCCCTGGTCAACACCTGAGAGACGTTAGCATGTGGAGGGGCTTATGTTCTATTCTGCCGCCAGGCCAAGAACTGGTCGCCCCTCACATCGCCCTCTCCACTCCTCAGCGCACAAATAGGTGTCAGCCATCGCTTTCAGGAGCACGTCCGTGCTTTGAATTACAGCGAAAATGCCTGACGGTTCTGTCTCCCTGCCATCTCCGGCGAGCCACTGCCTGTGCGTGAGGGTTAACCGCTCCAGTTTACGAGCCTTGCCTCACAGCCATCCTGGGGCCCCAGGCGCGTCTCCTTGCTCTTGACACCAAATGGCATCACTGAGGTGGAGTAATTTCGAACAGACCTAGGCCCTAGGTATTCCTGGTTATCGGGTTTGACTTTTGACCACCCTCCTGCGACAGACTGAGAGACTGCACAATTGTTTTTCCCTTCCATATCTCAGCAAAATGCTGAGGGCTAGGGAGCAGTTAAAGGTGATTTTAATGAAGTCGATTCCAGACTAGCTTTACCTGTTTTTCTGTGATTCTGTAGAAATACTAGCGTCTGTGTTGGTAAAATCTCATTCTTGTGAGGTGAGGCACTGCGTTTGGTAAGTATTTTTCATTATAATGTGTTAATTTAGAGATGAGCAGATATTTTAATTACTTGGAATTCTGTGGAAACTAGAATTTACATAGGGATTTTAATAATAAAATAATTTTTGTTCTGTGGACTTCCGTTATAATGGACTTGAATATTCCACTTGTGCATTTTCCCCAACTCGTGTTTGAATAATTTCTTAAGATACTTTTTGAACTCAGTTTCACAAATTGTAGGTGTAGGCTAAATATTTGTGCTATACTTTTTAAGGGGAATGCTTTGAACAATTTTCTTATGGTCAAAAATTTTTTTAATGCACATAATTCACTATTGGCTTTTGGGGTGTTTGGTTAAGAAACTTGGAAATGTTTTCTTGGGAGTTAATACTAGGATTATTCCTAAGAACTACTTAATGATAAGGTGGCTATCTTAAGCCATATTTTAAAATTAAAACAATAAATCACTACAATTTTTTTGCCTCTACTAACTGCCATTTTATCATCCGCAGATGAAGACAGTTTAAAGACTTGTTTACCAAGGGGTCAGAATTTGTTTTTTCAATTTGAAAACTAGTGTTGAAAACTTAGTTGTCCCCTCGTTTGTGAAAATCCAGCTTAAGGTATTTGCAACTAGTGTTTCAAAGGGCAGCATCGAATATATTTTAACTTCACTGATTTAAAGATAGGGTGTTTAGATTTCTTCCCTTTTCCTATACAAGTTTTGTTTAAACTTTGGTAAGCTCCTTTTGTTGGTTGGCTCTGATAATATCTGATATGTCTTTAAAACTTGGAAATAATTTCTATAGCAACTAAGCAGAAAAACATTAAGAATCCTAAATTATTGAAAAAATCATTTCAGGGGATTTTCCCATAAGATTTTGCGTGGTGGTTTCTCTCCTAGGGACTGGAAATGCATTTTCAATGTATCAGAAAGACACTTTTCATGAATATCTCCTAATAAATATCCTTTGGCGAGGTATTTATAATGCACCACTGATTTTAAAACAGGATGTTTGTCATGAAATTTCAGTGCACACCCTTCCTTGAGCTTTTTAATCTTTTTACGTTTGTTTTAGCATTTTAATATGGAAACCACCCTTTCCTCAAGCCAAATTTAAGAAAATTACTTCAAACACAGACTTTCTGATGTGTGTGCATTAAAATGATTTTATTTTAAACTGGAAATACAGTTAAGTATTCTGGTTAACAGTTGGTAATATATCACAGCTTTGAGGTGTAATTTTTACATGTAGCTAAATTTACTCACTTTATATACACAGTTAAACAATTTTTAGTAAATTTAGCATTGTGAAAACAATATCCCAATTCAGTTTTTTAATATTTACATCACTCGAGTTACTTCTGCTGCTCTGTTGAAATTTCAAGGACTTTCGCTCTAGGCCCAGGCAATTGTAATCTATTTTCTGCCTCTTTAGGTTGTCTATCCTGACAGTTTCAGAGAAATAAAATGATCATGGAGTCTTTCTATTTGGCTTCTTTCACTTAAATAATGTTCTTGAGGTTCATTCATACTGTAATGTGGATCCATAAAACTGTTGGTTTTCCTGTTACTCTTTCTGACTTTTGGGTTATACCATTCTAAGGTGAACAGTGTTGTCCAGTGGTTTTATTTTGCACATAATATTGATGGAGAGCACACTTTGCTGTGCTTATTGGCTGTTGCGCATCTTTGAAGAAATGTCTGTTTAGATAACCCATTTTTAAAGTTAATCTTTTAAATTTTTTAATTATATTTATTTTGTATTTAATTAAATATATATTTAATTAATAAAATTATTAAATATTTTAATTATATTTATTAATCTACAGTTACATGAGGAACATTATGTCTACTAGACTACCCCCTTCACCAAGTCCCCCCACTTCAAACCCCATTACAGTCAGTGCCCATCAGCGTAGTGAGATGCTGTAGAATCCCGACTTGTTTTCTCTGTTGCACAGCCCATCTTACATTCAGGTCTTTGGTCCATTTCGAGTTTGCTTTTGTGTATGGGGTTAGACAGTGATCCAGTTTCATTCTCTTACATGTAGCTGTCCAGTTTTGCCAGCACCAGCTGTTGAAGAGACTGTCATTTCCCCACTGTACGTCCATGGCTCCTTTATTGTATATTGATTGACCATACATGTTTGAGCTAATGTCTGGAGTCTCTAGTTTATTCCACTTGTCTGAGGTTCTGTTCTTGTGCCAGTACCAAATTATCTTGATTACTGTGACTTTGTAGTAGAGCTTGAAGTTGGGGAGCGAGATCTCCCCACTTTATTCTTCCCTCTCAGGATTGCTTTGGCTGTTCATTGACTTTGGTGTTTCCATATGAATTATTGAACTATTTGTTCCAGTTTGTTGAAGAATGTTGTTGGTAAATTGATAGAGATTGCGTCAAATCTGTATATTGCTTTGGGCAGGATGGCCATTTTGACGATATTTATTCTTCCTAACCAAGAGCATGGGATGAGTTTCCATTTGCTAGTGTTCTCTTTAACTTCTCCTTAGAGTGTCTTACAGTTTTCAGGGTATAGGTCTTTCACTTCCTTGGTTAGGTTTATACCTAGGTATTTTATTCTTTTTGATGCAATTGTGAATGGAATTGTTTTCCTGATTTCTCTTTCTATTAGTTCACTGTTAGTGTATAGGAAAGCCACAGATTTCTGTGTATTAATTTTATATCCTGCAACTTTACTGAATTCCAATATTAGTTCTAGTAGTTTTGGAGTGGCGTCTTTAGGGTTTTTTATGTACAATATCATGTCATCTGCAAATAGTGACAGTTTAACAACTTCTTTACCAATATGGATTCCTTGTATTTCTTTGTTATGTCTAATTGCGGTGGCTAGGACCTCCAGTACTATGTTGAATAACAGTGTGGATAGTGGGCATCCCTGTCTTGTTCCTGATCTTAGAGGAAAACCTTTCAGCTTCTTGCTGTTTGGTATCATGTTGGCTGTTGGCTTATCATATATGGCCTTTTCATGTATACCCATTTTTGCTGAGAGTTTTTATCATGAGTGAGTGTTGAATTTTGTCAAATGCTTTTTCAGCATCTATGGAGATGTTCATGTTTTTTTTGTCTTTCTTTTTGTTTCTGTGGTGGGTGATGTTGATGAATTTTCGAATGTTTTGCCGTCCTTGCATCCCTGGGATGAATCCCACTTGGTCATGGTATATGGTCCTTTGATGTATTTTTGAATTCAGTTTGCTATGATTTTGTTGAGTATTTTTGCATCTACGTTCATCAGGAATATTGGTCTGTACTTTTCTTTTTTGCTGGGGTCTTTACCTGGTTTCGGTTTTCAGGTGAAGTTGGCTTCATAGAATGAGTTTGGGAGTATTCTCTCCTCTTCTATTTTTTGGAAATCTTTAAGGAGAATGGGTATTATGTCTTCTCTGTATGTCTGATCAAATTCCGATTTAAATCCATCTGCCCCGGGGGTTTTGTTCCTTGGTAGTTTTTTGATTACTGCTTCAATTTCTATGCTGGTAAATGGTTTGTTTAGATTTTGTGTTTCTTCCATGGTCATTTTGGGAGGTTGTATTTTTGTAGGAAGTTGTCCATTTCTTCTAGATTTTTTCAGCATGTTAGAATATAGGTTTTCATGGTATTCTCTAATAATTCTTTCTATTTCTGTGGAGTCCGTCGTGTTTTTTCCTTCTCGTTTCTGTTTCTGTTGACATGCGTTAATTCTCTTTTTCTCTTAATAAGTCTGTCTAGAGGCTTATATATTTTGTTTATACTCTCAAAGAATGAGCTCTTGGTTTCATTGATTTTTTTTCTATTTTTTCTACTCAATTTTATTTATTTATTTATTTCTTCTCTGATTTTTATTATGTCCCTCCTACTAACTTTAGGCCTCATTTGTTCTTCTTTTTCCAATTTCAATGATTGTGACATACTATGCATTTGGGATTGTTCTCCCTTCCTTAAATATGCCTGGATTACTATATAGTTTCCTCTTAAGACTGCTTTTTGCTGTGTGCCACAGAAGTTGGAGCTTTGTGGTGTTGTCCTTTGTTTCCATATATTGCTTGATCTCTATTTTAATTTGGTCATTGATCCATTCATTATTTAAGAGCATATTGTTAAGCCTTCATGTGTTTGTGGGCCTTTTGTTTTCTTTGTACAATTTATTTCTAGTGTTATTCCTTTGTTGTCTCAAAAGTTGGTTGGTAGAATTTCAGTCTTTTGGAATTAACTGAGGCTCTTTTTGTGGCCTAGTATGTGGTCTGTTCTGGAGAATGTTCCATGTGCACTTGAGAAGAATGTGTATTGGGTTGCTTTTGGATGTAGAGTTCTATAGATGTCTATTAGGTCCATCTGTTCTTGTGTGTTGTTCAGTGCCTCTGTGTCCTTATTTACAGTCTAGTGGATCTATCCTTTTAAATGAGTGGTGTGTTGAAGTCTCCTAAAATGAATGCATTGCATTCTGTTTCCTCCTTAAGTTCTCTTAGTATTTGTTTCACATATGCTTGTGCTCCTGTGTTGGGTGCATATATATTTGTAATGGTTATATCCTCTTGTTGGACTGAGCCCTTTATCATTCTGTAATGTCCTTCTTTATCGCTTGTTACTTTCTTTGTTTTGAAGTCTATTTTGTCTGATACTAGTAGTGCAACACCTGCTTTTTTTCTCCCTATTGTTTACATGAAATATCTTTTTCCATCCCTTGACTTTTAGTCTGTGCGTGTCTGTGGGTTTGAGGTGGATCTCTTGTAAGCAGCATATGGATGGGTCTTCCTTTTTTTCCATTCTGTTACTCTGTGTCTTTTGATTGGTGTATTCATTCATTTACATTTAGGGTGATTATTGAAAGATATATACTTCTTTCCATTGCAGGCTTTAGGTTCGTGGTTAGGAAAGGTTCAAGGGTCGCTTCTTTACTATCTTACTGCCTCAATTAACTCGCTTATTGAGCTTTTATAGATACTGTCTGGTGATTCTTTATTTCTCTCCCTTCTTATTCCTCCTTCTCCATTCTTTATATGTTGGGTGTTTCATTTTGTGCTGTTTTGTGTTTCCTTTAACTGCTTTTGTGGGTAGTTGATTTTATTTTTTCCTTTATTTAGTATTTGGTTGGTCTGCTTTCTTTGCTGTGATTTTATTTTGTCTGGTGACATCCCTTTAGCCTTACGAATGCTCCCATCTAGAGCAGTCCCTCTAAAATACCCCGTAGAGGTGGTTTGTGGGAGGCAAATTCCCTCAACTTTTCTTATCTGGGAATTGTTTAATCCCTCCTTCATATTTAAATGATAATCGTGTTGGATACAGTATTCTTGGTTCAAGGCCCTTCTGTTTCATTACATTAAATATATCATGCCATTCTCTTCTGGCCTGTAAGGTTTCTGTTGAAAAGTCTGATGATAACCTGATGTGTTTTCCTTTGTAAGTGACCTTTTTCCTCTCTCTAGCTGCCTTTAAAACTCTATCCTTGTCCTTAATCTTTTCCATTTTAATTATTATATGTCTTGGTGTTGTCCTCCTTGGGTCCCTTCTGTTGGGAGTTCTGTGCACTTCTGTGGTCTGAACGTTTATTTCCTTCCCCAGTTTGGAGAACCTTTCAGCAATTATTTTTTCAAAGACACTTTATCCCTTTTTCTCTCTTCTTCTTCTTCTGGTACCCTTATAATGCAGATATTGTTCCTTTAGGATTGGTCACCCAGTTCTCTTAATATTGTTTCATTCCTGGAGATCCTTTTATCTCTCTCTGCGTCAGCTTCTACGTGTTCCTGTTCTCTGGTTTCTATTCCATCAATGGCCTCTTGCATCTTATCCATTCTGCTTATAAATCCTTCCATAGATTGTTTTATTTCTGTAGTTTCCCTCCCTAATTTGTTGGTTAGCTCTTGTAATTTTCTCTGCGGCTGTGTCAGCATGGTTATGACCTTTATTTTGAATTCTTTTTCAGGGAGATTGGTTAGGTCTCTCTCCCAAGATTCCTTCTCAGGGGAGGATGTCTGGGTTAGTCTGGTCTGTATCAAATTCTTCTGCCTTTTCATGGCGATAGAGGTAGTTGTGGGGAGCTGGCACGTGTGTCGGCTGGGAGAACGACCCTTCTTACTGGTTTGTGGCCTTCCTCTCCTGGGAGAACCGCAACCCCTAGCGGCTTGTGCTGGGCAGCTGTGCGCAGACGGGATTTCTAATTCTTGCCGGGCCGCTGTGAAAGTAGCTCTGCCCTGCTGCTGTGGTCATGGCCTGTCTCAGGCTGCTGCTCCACTATGGCAGAGCTGTGCCGGATGGCAAACGGGTGGGAGGCTGTTTATCGCCGGGAGGGGCCTCCAAGCCGCGCTGCCACCCAGGGCGTTAGGGCTCCTGGAGTTCCCTGGGATTCCCAGCTGCTGGGCTAAGTGTCCCGGGATGCTTCCGTCCAGCTGTGGGTTCCCTGTCCCTTTTAAGACTTTAAAAAAGCACTCGCTTTTCTCTGTCCCAGGGGCGCCGGCTGCAGGGACCCGCTCACATGTTTTACTGTCCTGTTTCCCTAGCATCCAGCACCCCTCGCGCTGTGTGTCTGCACTCCCTATGCTGTTGGCTAGGGTTGGCTGTTTAGCAGTCCTGGGCTCCCTCTCCCTCCCCTCTCCGTCTCCTCTCCTTCTGCCGGGAGCTGGGGTGAGCGGTGCTCAGGTCCGCTGGGCCGGGGCTTGTATCTTACACCCTCCGTGAGGCGCTGGGTTTTCGCAGGTGTGGATGTAGCCTGGCTGTTGTCCTGTATCTTCTGGTCTCTCTTTTATGGATAGTTGTGTTTGTTGTATTTTCAAAAATATATATGGTTTTGGGAGGGGATTTCCGCTGCTCTCCTCATGTCGCCATCTTGGCTCCTCCCCTCTGTGTAGTTTTTATGTTTTCTTGTTTATTATGTTGTAAGTGCTGGTACAATGATGTGACTATTAAGTTGAGTAATAGTACTAAAATTTTGCCTTTTCAATTTAGATTTCATTTTTATAGTCATCTGTTACTGACTGTAAAGACTGCTATTAACTACACATTAAAATTAGAATGATTCATTATTTACCTTCTTGATGGTTAAAACAAGTATACCTTCTTTCCTTCTACTTTTAGGTCATGAGATCGTCTGTGTGAGCGGTCTGTCATTGAATTGGAGTTTTTTAAAGCTGACATACAGCTGGGACTTATCTCCTATAAGTGGACTACAAATTCTTCTCTTACAACAACTACGTAAAGAGACAAAATAGCAAAGATCTGTCCTCTGTCAAGTATGACCGCCACCCCTCATGGACATCCTGGAGGAGGGAGTGACAGCCATGGCCAGGCTCCTGATGGGCAGTCTCAGCCCCCCTTTCAACAGAATCAGGTAGGATGTTTAGGCTACATTGTTCTGGGCACTATGGAAAGCTAAGCAGTGCCATCTGTACTGAATAATTTGTAAAGAAATCGCAAAACCTATTATTTTAAATTAAACTTTAAGAAAAGTTGCTGATATTTAGTAATAGGAATGCTATTATATATGCTTTAGAATATACTTATATATTTTTTGTATGTAAGGCCCTGTGTATATCTAAGGGCAAAGGCATTAACTAAGTCAGTCATTTTACCCTTTAGTGATAAGTGTAGGCTCTAAGCAGTTTTTGTTCAAACCCCATCTTTGAACCACGTTAACCTTATAGTGCAGTTAAGTAATGTTTCCAGTCCTTCATTTTCCTTCTTTGAAATGAGAGTAAATGAAGTAATGTTTATTGAAAGCTTGACATAATTTACTATCAAAGGTTTGTGCTGGTCTACATTCAAAGAATTGTCTTTTGTCTGGAAATAATTTGTCATAAGTGGAAAAGTATTTCTAAAGTCTTAACATTTTTTCATTTTTTATTTCTGATGTTGGTAATTGTATTTCCTTTCTCTTCCCTAGTTTTACTGCTTTTCATTAAACTATGTAAAGTAAAATTTTGCAAAGCATTGGGTTTTATTTTTTGCCCCCTTTGTATATATTGTTATTTTCATTTGTTCATCTTGTTTTCTTTGGATTTACTTTAGTGGTCCTTTTCTGATTTCTTTTTTTTTTTTTTTTTTTAAATAATTATTTTTTATTGAAGGGTAGTTGATGCACAGTATTACATTACATTAGTTTCAAGTGTACAACACAGTGGTAGAACATTTATATACATAATTCTAGGTTCCAGCTATCACCCTACCAAGCTGTTACAATATCTTGACTATATTCCTTATGCTATACATTACATCCCGGTTACTTATTTATTTTACCATTGGAAGTCTGTCCTTTTTTTTTTTTTTTTTTTTTGAGGGCATCTCTCATATTTATTGATCAAATGGTTGTTAACGACAATAAAATTCTGTATAGGGGAGTCAATGCTCAATGCACAATCATTAATCCACTCCAAGCCTAATTTTCGTCAGTCTCCAATCTTCTGAGGCATAACAAACAAGTTCTTAGATGTAGAACAAATTCTTACATAATGAATAAGTTACATAGTGAACAGTACAAGGGGAGTCATCACAGAAACTTTCAGTTTTGCTCATGCATTATGAACTCTAAACAGTCAGTTCAAATATGAATACTCATTTGGTTTTTATACTTGATTTATATGTGGATACCACATTTCTCTCTTTAATATTATTATTTTTAATAAAATGCTGAAGTGGTAGGTAGATACAAGATAAAGGTAGAAAACATAGTTTAGTGTTGTAAGAGAGCAAATGTAGATGATCAGGTGCGTGCCTGTAGACTATGTGTTAATCCAAGCTAGACCAGGGCAATAAAACATCCACGTATGCAGAAGATTTCTCTCAGAACAGGGGGGGTGAGGTTCTAAGCCTCACCTCTGTTGATCCCCAATTTCTCACCTGATGGCCCCCCTGCGACTGTGCCTGTCTTAGGTTGTTCCTCCCTTGAGGAATCTTACCCGTCTCTGGCTAACCAGTCATCTTCCGGGGCCATACAGGTAAATGTGAAGTTGGTAAGTGAGAGGGAAGCCTTATTGTTTGAAAAGGTTAGCTTTTTACTTCTTTGCATATTTATGCCCTGTGGCTTCTATGCCCAGCGTTTGTCTTGAGGTATCTTTACCACTTGGAGGAGTTATGATACTCGGTAAATTTGATATGAGGCACGAATTCGATTTAAGGGTTGTAATTAGGAAGGAAGAAGAAAAGCTATAGAAGTAGCAGGCGGAAGAAAACATGGGAAGATTGATTATTTCTTTGACATATCTTCTTGTAGAGTAACTTCAGCATGTATAGGTTTTAAGCTACTACTTAAATTGCGCACACACATTAACATAATAGGAGTATAGTTACATAACCAAAGCATATCTGTAATTACCAGCCATCTCCAGTGAAACCAAGAAAACCATTAAGGCACGTTAGGCATTTGTGAAAACTTATCTATGATATGGTGGATATTGTCCAACTGAACTTGAACAGTCTGAGAGAAATCAGGCAAATTAAAACAACCCATTCCTGGGAACTGTTCACATGCCATATGTTCTTTTAACAGTAAATAGTCTGTAGTTGTAAGAGTTTGGAGCGCTACAATTTGCACTTCTCCAAATTCTTGGTTGAGTTCCAACAGTATAGATCCAGTCAAATTTGTTGTTTTACTGTATGCACAGGCCAGCTTAGATATCTCCTTCCTCATTCCCATGGCAAGTCCAGGAGCTGGTGGGATGAGTGCATCTACAGCTGTAGCAGTGCGTGGATCTTTGTTGGGGTTTTTTGATGATCATCTTCTGGCATGAGTCTTCCAGAGAGTGCTGATATTGGAAGTTCTTTTTCATACCGTATCTTACTTCATTTTCGGGGTAGCACAATTAGGCTTTGATCCTCTGTATAGACACAAACAGACCCTTTGCCTACACTTTTATATGCCCTTTATACCCTTGTGTAGAACTCGTTGGAGGTTACCACACAGGAACTGCCCTTTTTTTTTTTTTTTTTTGCTTTGTTTTTCGTATCACTAATCTACACTTACATGACGAATATTATGTTTACTAGGCTCTCCCCTATACCAGGTCTCCCCTATAAACCCCTTTACAGTCACTGTCCATCAGCATAGCAAAATGTTGTAGAATCACTACTTGCCTTCTCTGTGTTGTACAGCCCTCCCTTTTCTCCTACCCCCCCATGTATGTTAATCTTAATACCCCCCTACTTCTCCCCCCCTTATCCCTCCCTACCCACCCATCCTCCCCAGTCCCTTTCTCTTTGGTACCTGTTAGTCCATACTTGAGTTCTGTGATTCTGCTGCTGTTTTGTTCCTTCAGTTATTCCTTTGTTCTTATATTCCACAGATAAGTGAAATCATTTGGTATTTCTCTTTCTCCGCTTGGCTTGTTTCACTGAGCATAATACCCTCCAGCTCCATCCATGTTGCTGCAAATGATTGGATTTGCCCTTTTCTTATGGCTGAGTAGTATTCCATTGTGTATATGTACCACATCTTCTTTATCCATTCATCTATTGATGGACATTTAGGTTGCTTCCAATTCTTGGCTATTGTAAATAGTGCTGCAATAAACATAGGGGTGCATCTGTCTTTCTCAAACTTGATTGCTGCATTCTTAGGGTAAATTCCTAGGAGTGCAATTCCTGGGTCAAATGGTAAGTCTGTTTTGAGCATTTTGATATACCTCCATACTGCTTTCCACAATGGTTGAACTAGTTTACATTCCCACCAGCAGTGTAGGAGGGTTCCCCTTTCTCCACAGCCTCGCCAACATTTGTTGTTGTTTGTCTTTTGGATGGCAGCCATCCTTACTGGTGTGAGGTGATACCTCATTGTAGTTTTAATTTGCATTTCTCTGATAATTAGCGATGTGGAGCATCTTTTCATGTGTCTGTTGGCGGTCTGTATTTCTTTTTTGGAGAACTGTCTGTTCAGTTCCTCTGCCCATTTTTTAATTGGGTTATTTGTTTTTTGTTTGTTGAGGCGTGTGAGCTCCTTATATATTCTGGACGTCAAGCCTTTATCGGATGTGTCATTTTCAAATATATTCTCCCATACTGTAGGGATCCTTCTTGTTCTATTGATGGTGTCTTTTGCTGTACAGAAGCTTTTCAGCTTAATATAGTCCCACTTACTCATTTTTGCTGTTGTTTTCCTTGTCCGGGGAGATATGTTCAAGAAGAGGTCACTCATGTTTATGTCTAAGAGGTTTTCGCCTATGTTTTCTTCCAACAGTTTAATGGTTTCATGGCTTACATTCAGGTCTTTGATCCATTTTGAGTTTACTTTTGTATATGGGGTTAGACAATGGTCCAGTTTCATTCTCCTACATGTAGCTGTCCAGTTTTGCCAGCACCACCTGTTGAAGAGACTGTCATTTCGCCATTGTATGTCCATGGCTCCTTTATCAAATATTAATTGACCATATATGTCTGGGTTAATGTCTGGATTCTCTAGTCTGTTCCATTGGTCTGTGGCTCTGCTCTTGTGCCAGTACCAAATTGTCTTGATTACTATGGCTTTATAGTAGAGCTTAAAGTTGGGGAGTGAGATCCCCCCTACTTTATTCTTCTTTCTCAGGATTGCTTTGGCTATTCGGGGTCCTTGTTGTTTCCATATGAATTTTTGAATTATTTGTTCCAGTTCATTGAAGAATGTTGCTGGTAGTTTCATAGGGATTGCATCAAATCTGTATATTGCTTTGGGCAGGATGGCCATTTTAACGATATTAATTCTTCCTAGCCACGAGCATGGGATGAGTTTCCATCTGTTAGTGTCCCCTTTAATTTCTCTTAAGAGTGACTTGTAGTTTTCAGAGTATAAGTCTTTCACTTCTTTGGTTAGGTTTATTCCTAGGTATTTTATATTTTTGGATGCAATTGTGAATGGAGTTGTTTTCCTGATTTCTCTTTCTGTTGGTTCATTGTTAGTATATAGGAAAGCCACAGATTTCTGTGTGTTGATTTTGTATCCTGCAACTTTGCTGTATTCCAATATCAGTTCTAGTAGTTTTGGGGTGGAGTCTTTAGGGTTTTTTATGTACAGTATCATGTCATCTGCAAATAGTGACAGTTTTACTTCTTCTTTACCAATCTGGATTCCTTGTATTTCTTTGTTTTGTCTGATTGCCGTGGCTAGGACCTCCAGTACTATGTTAAATAACAGTGGAGAGAGTGGGCATCCCTGTCTAGTTCCCAATCTCAGAGGAAATGCTTTCAGCTTCTCGCTGTTCAATATAATGTTGGCTGTGGGTTTATCATAGATGGCCTTTATTATGTTGAGGTACTTGCCCTCTATTCCCATTTTGCTGAGAGTTTTTAACATGAATGGATGTTGAACTTTGTCAAATGCTTTTTCAGCATCTATGGAGATGATCATGTGGTTTTTGTCTTTCTTTTTGTTGATGTGGTGGATGATGTTGATGGACTTACGAATGTTGTACCATCCTTGCATCCCTGGGATTAATCCCACTTTTTCATGGTGTATGATCCTTTTGATGTATTTTTGAATTCGGTTTGCTAATATTTTGTTGAGTATTTTTGCATCTACGTTCATCAGGGATATTGGTCTGTAGTTTTCTTTTTTGGTGGGGTCTTTGCCTGGTTTTGGTATTAGGGTGATGTTAGCTTCATAGAATGAGTTTGGGAGTATCCCCTCCTCCTCTATTTTTTGGAAAACTTTAAGGAGAATGGGTATTATGTCTTCCTTGTATGTCTGATAAAATTCCGAGGTAAATCCATCTGGCCCGGAGGTTTTGTTCTTTGGTAGTTTTTTGATTACCGCTTCAATTTCGTTGCTGGTAATTGGTCTGTTTAGATTTTCTGTTTCTTCCTGGGTCAATCTTGGAAGGTTATATTTTTCTAGGAAGTTGTCCATTTCTCCTAGGTTTCCCAGCTTGTTAGCATATAGGTTTTCATAGTATTCTCCAATAATTCTTTGCATTTCCGTGGGGTCCGTCGTGATTTTTCCTTTCTCGTTTCTGATACTGTTTATTTGTGTTGACTGTCTTTTCTTCTTAATAAGTCTGGCTAGAGGCTTATCTATTTTGTTTATTTTCTCGAAGAACCAGCTCTTGGTTTCATTGATTTTTGCTATTGTTTTATTCTTCTCAATTTTATTTATTTCTTCTCTGATCTTTATTATGTCCCTCCTTCTGCTGACCTTAGGCCTCATCTGTTCTTCTTTTTCCAATTTTGATAATTGTGACATTAGACCATTCATTTGGGATTGCTCTTCCTTTTTTAAATATGCTTGAATTGCTATATACTTTCCTCTTAAGACTGCTTTTGCTGTGTCCCATAGAAGTTGGGGCTTAGTGTTGTTGTTGTCATTTGTTTCCATATATTGCTGGATCTCCATTTTGATTTGGTCATTGATCCATTGATTATTTAGGAGCGTGTTGTTAAGCCTCCATGTGTTTGTGAGCCTCTCTGCTTTCTTTGTACAGTTTATTTCTAGTTTTATGCCTTTGTGGTCTGAAAAGTTGGTTGGTAGGATTTCAATCTTTTGGAATTTTCTGAGGCTCTTTTTGTGGCCTAGTATGTGGTCTATTCTGGAGAATGTTCCATGTGCACTTGAGAAGAATGTATATCCTGTTGCTTTTGGATGTAGAGTTCTATAGATGTCTATTAGGTCCATCTGCTCTACTGTGTTGTTCAGTGCTTCCGTGTCCTTACTTATTTTCTGCCCAGTGGATCTATCCTTTGGGGTGAGTGGTGTGTTGAAGTCTCCTAGAATGAATGCATTGCAGTCTATATCCCCCTTTAGTTCTGTTAGTATTTGTTTCACATATGCTGGTGCTCCTGTGTTGGGTGCATATATATATTTAGAATGGTTATATCCTCTTGTTTGACTGAGCCCTTTATCATTATGTAGTGTCCTTCTTTATCTCTTGTTACTTTCTTTGTTTTGAAGTCTATTTTGTCTGATATTAGTACTGCAACCCCTGCTTTCTTCTCACTGTTGTTTGCTTGAAATATGTTTTTCCATCCCTTGACTTTTAGTCTGTACATGTCTTTGGGTTTGAGGTGAGTTTCTTGTAAGCAGCATATAGATGGGTCTTGCTTTTTTATCCATTCTGTTACTCTGTGTCTTTTGATTGGTGCATTCAACCCATTAACATTTAGGGTGACTATTGAAAGATATGTACTTATTGCCATTGCAGGCTTTAAATTCGTGGTTACCAAAGGTTCAAGGTTAGCCTCTTTAGTATCTTACTGCGTAACTTATCTCGCTTATTGAGCTGTTATATACACTGTCTGGAGATTCTTTTCTTCTCTCCCTTCTTGTTCCTCCTCCTCGATTCTTCATATGTTGGGTGTTTTGTGCTGTGCTCTTTCTAGGAGTGCTCCCATCTAGAGCAGTCCCTGTAAGATGTTCTGTAGAGGTGGTTTGTGGAAAGCAAATTCCCTCAGCTTTTGTTTGTCTGGGAATTGTTTAATCCCACCGTCATATTTGAATGATAGTCGTGCTGGATACAGTATCCTTGGTTCAAGGCCCTTCTGTTTCATTGTATTATTATATCATGCCATTCTCTTCTGGCCTGTAGGGTTTCTGCTGAGAAATCTGATGTTAGCCTGATGGGTTTCCCTTTATAGGTGACCTTTTTCTCTCTAGCTGCCTTTAACACTCTTTCCTTGTCCTTGATCTTTGCCATTTTAATTATTATGTGTCTTGGTGTTGCCCTTCTTGGATCCTTTCAGTTGGGGGTTCTGTGTATTTCCGTGGTCTGTTCGATTACTTCATCCCCCAGTGTGGGGAAGTTTTCAGCAATTATTTCTTCTAAGATACTTTCCATCTCTTTTCCTCTCTCTTCTTCTTCTGGGACCCCTATAATACGGATATTGTTCCTTTTGGATTGGTCACACTGTTCTCTTAATATTGTTTCATTCCTGGAGATCCTTTTGTCTCTCTCTTTTCCAGCTTCTATGCGTTCCTATTCTCTGATTTCAATTCCATCAATGGCCTCTTGCATTCTATCCATTCTGCTTATAAACCCTTCCAGAGTTTGTTTCATTTCTGCGATCTCCTTTCTGGCATCTGTGATCTCTCTCCGGACTTCATCCAATTTCTCTTGTGTATTTCTCTGCATCTCTGTCAGCATGTTTATGATTCTTATTTTGAATTCTTTTTCAGGAAGACTGATTAGGTCTGTCTCCTTCTCTGGTGTTGTCTCTATGATCTTTGTCTGCCTGTAGCTTTGCCTTTTCATGGTGATAGGAATAGTCTGCAGAACTGGGACGAGCGACGGCTGGAAGGACTTCCCTTTTTGTTGGTTTGTGGCCCTCCTCTCCTGGGAGAACAGCGGCCTCTAGTGGCTTGTGCTGGGCAGCTGCGCACAGACAGGGTTCCTGCTTCCTGCCCGGCTGCTATGGAGTTAATCTCCGCTGTTGCTGTGGGCGTGGCCTGGCTCGGGCAGCTACTCCAAAGTGGTGGAGTCGCGTTGGAGCAGGAGCGGCTAGGAGGCTATTTATCTCCGTAAGGGGCCTCCCTGCTCCCTGCAGCCCAGGGGTTAGGGTGCCCAGAGATCCCCGGATTCCCTACCTCTGGATTAAGTGTCCCACCCTGCCCCTTTAAGACTTCCAAAAAGCACCCGCCAAAACAAAACAACGCCCACCAAAAAAAAAAGAAAAAAAAATTTTTTTTAATTAAAAAAAAAAAAAGGTGGTCGTTCGTTTTTCTTTATTCTCCGGTGCCAGCCTCAGTCCTCTGCTCACCGGTCTTTCTGCCCTGTTTCTCTAGTATTGTGGTCCCTATCCCTTTAAGACTTCCAAAAAGCGCTCGCCAAAACAAAACAGCAAAAAAGCAAAAAAAAATGGTCGCCCGCTTTTCTTATGCCCTCTGTCGCCCAGCCTTCAGTGCCTGCTCACTGTTCTTGCTGCCCTGTTTTCCTAATATCGAGCGCCCTGCACTCTGGCCCGGATGGCTGGGGCTGGGTGTTGGGCAGTCCTGGGCTCCGTCTCCCTCCCGCTCTGCCTGCTCTTCTCCCACCAGGAGCTGGGGGGAGGGGCGCTCGGCTCCCGCGGGACCGGGGCTTGTATCTTACCCCCTTTGCGAGGCGCTGAGTTCTCTCAGGTGCGGATGTGGTCTGGATATTGTCCTGTGTCCTCTGGTCTTTATTCTAGTCAGGGTTGTCTTTGTTATATTTTCATAGATATATGTGGTTTTGGGAGGATATTTCCGCTGCTCTACTCACGCCGCCATCTTCCGCCCCTCCGGCATTTTATTTTTAAGTTTTGATAAATCTGGTGATTCATACTACCAAATAAATGTTTTATTGTGTAGATACGACTCCTGTTACCCATTCATCAGCTAATCAATATTTGGGTATTTTCCATTTTTTGTTAATTATGAGTAATGGTGTGAATGTTAATGTACACATTTTTTTGTGGACATAGGTCCTCAGTTCTCTTGGAGATATAATAGTAGAATTGCTAGATCATGTAGTAACTAAACAGAATATTTTTGAGGAATTGCTAAGCTCTTTTCCAAGCTGTTGGTCTCATTTTACATTCCCAACAGTGTATGACGGTTTCAGTTTTTTCTCATCATTGACAATGCTTGTTATTGTCGTTTTTATTTTTACCATCCTCATGAAGTAGAACAGCTACCTCATTGTAGTTTAGATTTGCTTTTCGTTAAAGGCTGGTGATGTTAAATATATTATGTGTTTACTAGTTATTTGAAAGTCATCTCTGACAAATTCCAGTCCAAATCATTTAGTTATTTCTTTTTATTTTTTATTCAAAACAATCCTTTATACATTCTGTATACAAATCCCTTATATCATGATTTGCGATATTATCCTTTACAGGTTAGGTTACAAAGTGTCTTTCCACTTTCTTTATGTTCTTTTCATTACATAAGTTAAAACTTCTTTTTCAGGGGAATTTCACGTAACATAAACTTAACCATTTTAAAATGTACAATTCAGTATAATTTAGTACATTCAGTGTTGTGTGAGCACTCTTCTTTTGTCAAGTTCTAAAATGTTTTCATCACCCCAGCCATTTATCTTTCCACCCTTTCTTTTCCTGCTCATGGAAAAAAAGCAATCTGCTTTCCATCACTGAAAATAGAACGTTTTCATTTTCATGAAAACAAATTAAATTTCTTTTCAATCTGTATTTTTTTGGTCACTTGTGCTTTAGTTTCATATTTAAGATGCCATTGCCTATAGCTTCACAGACTTTAAAAGGTGTTTTCTAATAAGTGGTTTTAGCTTTTACATTTAGGTCTATATTCCATTTTTAATTAATTTCTTGGATATGTCATGTGAATATCCTTTTGCATGTGAATATATTCAGGTATCCCAGCAACATTTGTTTAAACAGACTATTCTTACAAGAACTTCCCATCTAAAGTCAGTTAATCATAGTTACAAGGGTTTTATTTCTGGGTTTTTTTGTTATGTTTTTTCTGTTTTTTCTTATTCTATTTTAACACTAATCTCTGTGTTATGATTTTAGCACCACACTGATTCAGTTACATAACTGTAGAACGTTTTCAAGGTAGGAAGTGTTTCTTCTCTTTATTCAAGTTTATTCTCATGAATAAAACATTAAAAGAAACGAGTAAATGATTTTGGATAGGAACTTTTTCAGAGATGACACTCAAACTTTTCCTTTTTAAGTCCATTTTGCCTAGTGTAGGTCTTTTGACTTTGTACTTTTTAAAATTAGCTTGTCAACTTCTGCACAGAGGTTAGGTGGGATATTTAGAATAAGATTTTTGGAAATTAGCTTGCATTGTATTGCCATTGTAGTAATAGTAGTCTTCCAGCTCATGAATATGCACAATTTTTGCATTTATTTAGAGGTGTTTTTCCATTTACTTAGGACTTCAATTTCTTTCAGCAATGCCTTTTTAGAATTCACCCCATTTTTGTTAAATTTCTAGTGAAGTAATTTACTGTTTTTGATGTTACCTGTAAGTGGAAGTAGTTTCTTCAGTCTTAAACTGTTCTTACTCTGTATATAGAAAACACACCCCTTACAAAGAAATATTGTTGATTTTTTAAAAATTCATTTTGTGTCCTGCAACCATTATATTTACTACTTCTGATAGATTTTTTTTGAATGGATTCCCTAGATTTTCAATGTGCAAGATCAAATCATTAGCGAATAGAAAGTTTTACTCCCTCCTTTCCAGTCTGGGCACCCTTTTGTTTTCCCTTGCCTGATTATCCTGACTAGAACATAATAGCACATTGTTGAAAGAAGTAGCAAAGTGGGCGTTCTTGATGTTACTCAGAAAGCTGACAGTCTTTTGACGTTAGTTATAATGTTAGTTGTGGGGGCTTTGTAGATGTCATTTATCAGATTTAGGAAATTCCCTTCTGTACCTAATTTATTATTTTAATCATGAAAAAGTGTTGCATTTAGTCAGTTGCCTTTCTGTATCTACTGTGATGTATGGACTTTTTGTCTTTGTCCTATGTTTACATTGATCTTTGTATATTCAAAGTGTTACACTTCTGGAATAAATCTTACTTGTTGTGATGCATAATCCTCTTCTGTGTTGGTGGATTTAATTTGTGAGTAATTTATTGAGGGCATATTTAGATTTTTAAGAAACTGTCAAACTGTTCAGCAGAGTAGCTATAATATCCCACCCATATTATGAATGATCCATTTTCTCCACATCTTTCTGAGAATTTGAGGTTGTCGCCCTTTTTTTCTTTATTCTCATAGATGAGTTAGAAATGTCATAGTTAAATTATATTTCCTTAACGGCCAGTATGTTAAAATACTTCCTTACTGTGTGCTGAATCTTTAGTGAAATACTTCTGCATGTCATTTTCCTGTTTTCTAATTGGGTTGCTTGTTTACTCACTGTTGAATTTACAGAGGTCTTATTCTATTCCAAGGCCTAGTTGTTCATTAGATACCTGGTATGCAAATATTTTTTCGCAGTCCTTAGGTTGTGTTTTCATCCTCAAGATCTTTTTCCAGCAAAAGTTCTTAATTTTAAGGAAGTTTAATTTATATCCCCTTACGTTATGTTAGAGGATCACACTTCTGGTGTCACAACTAAGAATTTACAGCCTTCCTGTAAATACCAAAGAATTTCCCCTATGTTGTTTTTCCTGAAAGTATTGCCGTTTTACAGTTTAATATGATTGATTATGAACTGGTTTTGTTTATATGTAAGACTTAGGTTGCAGTTCATTTTGTTAGTCCCCTATGTATCTGTAGTTGTTATAGTACCATTTAGTGAAAAGCTTTCATTGCACCTGTGTTTATTTACCTGTGCACCTTTGTCAAATGTTAACTGAGCGTGTTTGTATGGAACTATTTCTGGGTTCTTTGTTTTGTTTCATTCGTCTGTCTCCATACCACGTGGGTCCTGTACAATGTTAAAGGGAAGTAGGTAAAGCAGACGTCTTTTTTGTCTTAGGGAGATTGAAAGCATTGGTGTTTCACTATTGAAAATAATGTTAGCTGTATTTTTTTTATGGATGCCTTTCATCAGATTGAGGAAGTTCCCATCCATTTGTATTTTATGAGAGTTTTTGTCATGAGCGGTTTTGTCAGATTTCTTTTTTCTACATTGATAGAAGTGATTGTATCATTTTTTTATTTTCGCTGCTAATGCAGTGGATTGTACTAATTGTTTTTCAATTATGGAATCAGTATTGCATCCCTGGAATAAGCCACTCTTGGTCATGCTGCATTATTTTTATATGTTGTTGAATTCTGTTTACTAACATTTTGTTATGGACTTTTACATGTGTATTCATGAGAGGCACAGTCTGTAGTTTTCTTTTTTTGTGTTTAAGTGAAGAAGTGTTTTTTTCCTCTTACATTTCTGGGAGAAATTATGAGCAACAGTGTTACTTCTTTAAGTGTCAAGTAGAATTTTTCAGTAGAGTTACCTGTTACTGGTGATTTTGTTTCCGGGAGTTTTAAAATCATGCATTTAATTTCCTTAGTAGTGCTAGTTCTACAGTTGTCTTGTATTGGTTGATATGTCGTAACTGTGTTTTCCAGTGATGTGATTGATTTCATGTAAATTGACAGTTACAGTTGTTGGGTTCTTTCCAGCACTCTCTCCCTATTATCTTACCATATCTGCCACAGTCTATAGGGGCATATCTCTTGTTTCATTCTTGATTTTGTTACTTGTGTTATCTCTGTTTTTTACTTTGTTTTTTACCTTTGTTCACCATGCTAGAAGTTTGTCAGATTATTGATCCTTTCAGAGAACCAAGTCTTTATTTCATTAGTTTTCTCAATTTTTATTTTCAACTCTATTCGTTTTTGTTCTCCTCTTTTACATTTCCTTCCTACTTCTTGTTTCAGGTTTTATTTTGTTCTTTTCCAGTGTTCTTAAAGTGGCTTTGATTATTCATTTAAGCATTTCCTGTGTTCTCATATATGGATTTAATTCTATATGTTTCCCCCTTGCCACTGCTTTCATAATTGCATATATTTTATGTAAATTTTGCTGCATTTGATTTTCACTTATAGTTTATTATGTTTTTAAACTCTATTAAGGCATCTCTTGAACAACACAGAACTATGTTAGTTTCAAGTATTAGAATATTTTTCTGTCATCTTTTCGTTTATTGAGTTATAGTTTGATTCCAGTGTGGATGGAGACACAGTTTTACTTCCATTCTGTTAAGTTTGTTAGTGTTTGTTTTATCACCCAGGATATCATCTGTCTTGGTATGTTTCCTGTGGGTACTTTGAAAAGAAGTTGTATTCTACTATGGATGAGTGCAGTGTTTCTGTATATGTCAAGTAAATCCTGTTGGTGGATGGGATTTTTAGTTCTTAAGTATTTTTGCTGATATTCTGTCTAGTAGTTGTGTCAGTCACTTAGAAAGGGAAGTTAATTTTCTGCCTCTCATTATGAATTTGCCTGTCATTTCCTTTGAATTATGTCCGGTTTTGCTTCACATATTTTGCATCATACACGTATTTGGTAATTTCACATTTAGGTTTGCCGTGTCTTATTGGTGCACTGACCCATTTCCAATAGATACGTGTCCCGTGCATTCTCTTGATAATTTTTTTACTCTAAAACATGTTTGATACTGATATAGCCACTCCTGCTCTCCTTTAATATTTAAGTATCTTTTTCCAATCTTTTACTTTGAGCTTGCCTCAGAATCTTTTCATTTTACAAAATAAAGAATCTCTGTTAATCTTTGCCGTAGACCATGTGTACTTCCTAGTGATGGATGAATTGTGAGGGCTTAAGCTTATTTTTGGTGTTCTGTGTCCTCTGTTATTCATTTCATCTTTATAGTCCACCCATCCTGAGTTAAGTATCCATTTTTAAAATTTCCGTTATGTTTTGTTTTTTTTCTCGATGGCCTTGCAGAATTTGTATGGCTGCTTTAACATCTTTAATAATTGTAACATCTTGTCACTTCACTTTAACATGTGTCATTCACCTTTTTTTCATTCAGTTTAACATCTTCCTGATTCTTGTTATGTTGAGTAACTTAGAACCGAAAGTGAAAGTTTTTTTTCCTCTAATGAGACTACGAGGACATTTAAACCTTCTGTTTTAACTGTTTTTTTTTTCTGATACCACCAAGGCAGGGGAAGAGGAGAAATTCCCTTTTGTTACTGTTGTTAGATAGAGCTCTGAGTTCCTCTCTCATCCTCCCTGTTTCTTAGGTCGACCATTCCTTGCTCCTGGGCCAGAAGGAAGTTCAGACTCCCTGTGTGTTCCATGGTGGGGGTGGTCTTATTACTGCTGAGCCACAGTAAATGTCCTGACTGTCCACCAGGCCTTCTTTGACATCACTCAAAAGTAAGGGCTTCTTGTTACTTTTGGCTGGCAGAAGAAATTCTCCCTACTTGGGCTTCTCTTTTATCACTCAGGTGTTGGGATACTTTGTTTAAAGTCTTATGAAGTGTAGGTTCCCCACTCAACTTTTTGTGGTGTAGGTGGGTAATGGTCATAATTTTTTCTGTATCATTTGTCAGGATAGGATATTTGTTTTCTATCATACCGTGTTGCCCCTTTCTTGGTTCTTTGACTATACAGGTGTCTTGTGGCGGGGAGGTGCCAGTGGCGGTGGGGGGCTCTTACATCATCTGCATGCATCAGTGTTTCCATATTGCTGGCTTCTTCCAACTTCAAGACCATGGTATTTGAAACAAAAGAAAATCCAGGGAAGTCAACGACCTTGTTCCTCAGATTTTGAAGTCCTAACTATTCTGCTTGCTTTTCTCTGGTTTACAGATTATATTTGTTTATGTATAATTCCCAGATTTTTAAGTTGTGTTTAGTGGGAGAATATTTTGTTTTCTCCAACACAAAAGTATTTTTTTTCTGGGGGGGGTCATTTTAAAGATTATTCTTGGTCAACAATTTAGAATTTTTCAAACTTCTTTTCTTCATGTTCGCTTTTGTTAAAAAAGTTTAAAAAGTTCATGAACATGTCTCTCCAGGCAAGGGAAACAAAAGCAAAAATGAACAAGTGGGACTCTATCAAGCTGAAAAGCTTCTGTACAGCAAAGGATACCATCAGTAGAACAAGAAGACATCCTAGAGTATGGAAGAATATATTCATAAATGATGTATCCAATAAGGAGTTGACATCCAAATGATGTAAACAGCTCACACAACTCAGCAAACAAAAAACAAATAATCCAATTTAAAAATGGGCAGAAGCAAGAATGAACTAACAGTTACCAAAGGGAGAGGGAATGGGGAGGATGGATGGGAAGGGATGGATCAGGGGGAACATTACAATTAGCATACATAGTGTAGCAGGAGGGGACACATAAAAGGCAGACAGTACATACAGAGAAGACAAGTAATGACGCTATAGCATCTTACTATGCTCATGGACAGTGACCGTAATGGGGAATGTAGGGGGGGCCTTGATAATAGAGGGAGTCTAGTAACCATAATGTTGTTCAAGTAATTGTACATTAATGATACCAAAAAAAAAGTAGGCAGAGGATCTGAACAGAAACTTCTCCAAAGAAGAAATTCAGGTGGCCAACAGGCACATGAAAAGATGCTCCACATGGCTAATAATCAGAGAAATGCAAATTAAAACCACAATGAGATACCACTTCACACCAGTTAGGATGGCCAACACAGAAAAGACTAGGAACAACAAATGCTGGCAAGAATGCAAACAAAGGGTTACCCTGCTACACTGCTGGTGGTAATGTAAATTAGTTCAGCCATTGTGGAAAGCAGTATATATGGTGGTTCCTCCAAAAACTCAATATAGAAATAACCATTTGACCATGAATTCCACTCCTAGGCACTTACCCTAAGAATGCCGCAGTGCAGTTTGAAAAAGAGAGATGCACCCCTATGTTTATCGCAGCACTATTTACAATAGCCAAGAAATGGAGGCAACCCCTACGTGTCCATCAGTAGATAAATGGATAAAGAAGATGTGGTACATATACACACAATAGAATATTATTTAGCCATAAGAAGAAAACAAATCCTACCATTTCAACAAGATGGATGGAGCTAGAGGGTATTATGCTCAGTGAAAAAAGCCAGGCGGAGAAAGACAAGTACCAAATGGTTTCACTCATCTGTGGAGTATAAGAACAAAGAAAAAATTGAAGTAACAAAACAGCAGCAGGCTCACAGAACCCAATAATGAACTAACAGTTGCCAAAGGGAAAGAGACAGGAGGATGGGTGGGAAGGAAAGGATAAGGGGGAAAAAGAGGGCATTACGATTAGCATGCATAATTTAATTCGGAAGGGACACGGGGAAGGCAGTATAACGCAAATACAAGTAATGATTCTGTAGCGTCTTACTGCACTGATGGACAGTGACTGTCATGGGGTATGTGCTGGGGACTTAATAATAGGGGGAGTCTAGCAACCACACTGTTGCTCATGTAACTGTGCATTAATGATTCCAAAATAAATAAAAGTTTAAAAGGCCTATTGCTTTATGGGTCCACCCTGTTTCTCAACACAAACTTTCCCCAGTTTATTTTTATTGTAAAATACATATTCCATAAACTTCACCATCTTAAACATTTAATGTACAGTTCATTTGTAAATATGTTCATAATGCTGTAAATACGTTCATAGTGTTACGCAACCATTACCACCATCCATCTCTGTGGCTCTTTTCATCCAGTTAAACTGATTATTTTATTCATTAAATTAATGTTAATGCACCAATTTCACTCTCACTATGCTTTGACAGCCCTCTGGTTTGACTATATGATTTTGACTTCTGTAATAAGTACCTCATGTAAGTAGAATTACACAGTATTTATTTTTGTGGATGGCTTATTTCACTGAGCATGATGTCCACAAGTTTGACCCATGTTTGTAGCACATACGAGAATTTCCTCCCATTCAAAGTGATTAATATTCAATTTATGGATATGCCACATTTTGCATATCCAATATTCTCTTGATGGATACCATGTTTTAGTCGCTGTGCATAAAAAATCCTGCTGTTCAACACTGGTGTAAAGATGTTTCCTTGAGACCCTGCTTTCCATACTTTTGGTTGTTTACACAGATTTGGAATTGCTGGGTCATAACATAATAGTTTCTAATTTTTTGAGGAACTATACTGTCTTCTATACCACTGCCATTTTACATTCCCACCAACAGTGGCCAAGAGTTCTATTTCCTCCACATCGTTGAAAACACTTGTTTTCTGTTTGTTTTCTTTAATAGTAGCCCGGCTGATGGGTGTAAGGTAATATCTCATTGTAAGTTTGATTTGCATTTCCCTAATGATCAGTGATTTTAAGCGTCTTTTCATCTGCTTATGAGCCTTTTGTGTATCTTTGGAGAAATGTCTGTTAAGTCCTCTGCCTGGTTGTGTTTATCAATCGGTTTATGTTTTTTGTTGCTGAATTTTAAGACTCCTAAACATTTTGTATCAGGTATTCTTTTTCATCCTTTCAATGTGCAGTTTTGAAGTTAGTAGTTATAAGAGTTTAAGTTGTAAATAGAGATCTTCTTTTTTTTCCTGGAAGTTCGATCCTTCTGTCCCATGAGTACTGTCCTGAAGAGACTTGGGTAGTGTTCAGTTATACACTTAATTTGTTTTTGGATGTTATGAATTCAGTATACTTTATTGAAAGCCATGTAATTAAAGCAGTGTTGATATAAATAAATGCATGAATTTGATATTTATGTAATTCAGGTATTTTCTTCTAGGCAAGTTGGATAAATGCAAGTAAAAAGCAACGTGAAAAGCTACTTGAGCTGATAAGTCGTCTTGCAGAGCACGGTGAAGATGACATGTTGGCACAGAAGGTGTTGAACCTTCTTTGGAATCTGGCCCACAGTGATGATGTGCCTCTAGACATCATGGACCTTGCTCTTAGTGCCCACATAAAAATACTAGATTATAGTTCTTCCCAGGTATGGGAGTGTTTTCTTTGCTCATTTTTTTTCTGACTTTCTTCCCTCCCAATTAGGATGACTTCTTGAGAGGATAGTGCCATTAATTTTGTTCCTAAAATAATTTTGAAGAATTAACATTTATCATAAACATCTGGCTTCCTCTCACTTTTTCAGTAAGTTTTCTTATCATTCACTAAGTGTGTATCACCTTGCTAAAAGGATCTGTATAGATAAAACAACTGTATAAGTTGTTTTAAATGTACGATGGTGAACTAGAATCATGAAGTGGTAGTCAGTAGTGACTTTGGAGGTAAGGTAGATTATGGCTGAAAAGAAGTCCATAAAATTAACGGAACTCCAAATAGAGCTTTTTCCCTATGGGCAAATCACAACAGCTTTATGCCTTTTTTTTTTTTTTTTTTTTGCTGATTTTATGTGTTTTTATACTAATTTTACTTACATTCTTTGACTTTCTCCTGGATTTCTATCTGTGGTTTTCCATCCTACTAACAGGTGGATTAAATAATTTAGTAAAGATGATATGTTCCCTTAAAAAAAAAACGACTGGGCAGAGTTCTCTGCTTTCAGTTGGACTTGAATTTAATCATGGTCAAGATACAGTTCTCGGGTTTTGAAAACCGGATAGTTGTGAGGGTTCAGAAGTATTTCCTGAACTGAATGACTTAATCAGAAATATGTCATACGTACACACGCACATATAGACATAGATAGGTGAATAAACTCAAAGAATAGCTTTACCTGGCATATTAAAATCCCTTAAGATGTCACTTACAGTTTGTGGGCCAGTAAGTCCTGTTGATATAAACAAATTTATTTCAGTTCTGAAGATACAAACTAAAATTTACCAACTTGTCCTTTACAGATAGATTAAAAACAGGGAGCTTCATAGTTGTCAGCAATACATTGTATTATTTGCAATAATTCATGTAGAGTTTCAAATTTTTCGAAGGAAAAAATTTCAATCGTTTTATCAGATGATAGTGTTAACACTGTACTTGATTTACACTGTTTATGAATGTGAATCAAAGCAAAATACTTGGTATAAACCCTGAACTGTTACTTCCTCCTTACATTTCTTATTCGTATCATTGCCTTAACACGGTGCCTTACACATTGCCCCATTATTAAGTACTGGGTTTCATGGAATTTAATAAAAGTGTTTTGCTTTTTTCATCTTCAGCCTTCATTCGTCTTTGTTACGGAAAACCAATAAATACATCGTTCTCTTTGCTGTCAAGCCCAAGATGCTTTTAAGAGCCATGACAAATTTAATATTCATGTATAAATATTTTTAAATTCATAAAGATGTGCAGAATTCAACTCCACTCAGTATTTTCACATCCAGATGTTTTTCTCTGGGAAATGGTGTGAAGACACCACAATATTTGTGGACGTAGACATTCTTTACTCTTCATACAGTGAAAAATGGAAACCACTTAAAATCATGAATTGTACTCTGTAGTATATATTGTGGCCGTTAAAATGACTATTGATGTCCATAGTATTTAATGAAAACACTTATAGTATGGACCTTATTTTGTTTCTAAAAACAGACGTACAAGTGTTTGTGAAATATTCTTCCAGGGAAGGTGTTAAATGAACATACAGAACTGTCTTTTCCCCCACGCATGTATGCACAAAAACAGAATCATTACAGTTAAAATTTTGTTAGGTACTGAAATCTGAATTTCTGATTACTAGTGATCTTAGGTAAAAATCTGGAAGGAGGTAAATAAACCATGGCAGAATATTAGAAATGAACTTAGTCTTTTAATATTCTTAGTTTTTCTTTAGGTGATTACTTACACTTATTTCTCTAACATTGTTTGTATATTGGTTTGTTTTTATTTTAATGATTTTTTTCCTTGCAGAATTATACTGTGACTTTATTGATGAAATACACATTTCATTGATCTTCGTTCTTTTTAGGAAAACAGGCTAACGCCAATATACATGTTTTTGCTCAGTTTTATGAGTAAAAATGATATATCCACATTTTACGATTTGTTTTCAAAATCAAATTTCTTGTTAATGTGCCTAAATTCTTGGGATTTATGTTTTGGTAGATAGATTTCTGAATTCATGGATCACTGAATTTGTATAGTAGTGTTTTACATTGTGGAAATTGAGTGAAAGTTTCAAAATAAGAACATACTTAAAGCGTTCTGTTTGAACCAACATCATAATTTTTGTGATGCTTAGCCGAGAGGTTTTTCTACTTTGTAACTCTCAGAGTAATTTGAAATTAGAGTTATGTTAAATACTGGTCCATATAATCATAACTTTTTGTTTGTTGTATAAGGATCGAGACACACAGAAGTTGCAGTGGATAGATCGCTTCATAGAAGAACTTCACACAAATGACAAGTGGGTGATACCTGCAATGAAACAAATACGAGAAATTTGTAGTTTATTTGGTGAAGCCCCTAAAAATTTGAGGTAAGACTTTTCATACAGAAAATTTTCTGAATTTTTATGTTCTGTTGAAACAGATATTAGTGAAAACAAATTTTAAGGAAGCAAGTGTAGGAAAACAAGAAACTTAATGAAGGTTTGAAACAAAACAACAGTTCTTGATTGTGTTCATTTTTGTATTTTATGCCACAAAAGTGACATACTCAGGTTACGTAACAATTCAGTATCAGAGTCAAGAATTCGCCGTGGACTCTTTATTCAAATTGTCTTGAACTTCCAGCAGTTAATGCCATACATTGTTTTTGTATGGGTTGTATTCATCTCGACTCCTCATTTCATATTAACATTTCTCCCAGTTTTCTTTCCTTGGCCCAGTACGCATTCTTAGTCCACATGAAAGTATTTCACACAGTCCCTTATTATTCTTTAATTGGTCTACTCTTCTTGTATTTCTCAACATTTTTTATTAACTTTAATTTCATACTAGGGAAGAGGGGTGATAACCTTTATTTCAATTTAAAAGTTAATTTTTTAAGATAAGACTATAACAAAAATAATGAAAGACGGTAAAACTTTAATGACATTTTTTACTTTTTGTTTAGCTGTTTTTTCCTTGAACACCTTAATGTGATTTATTTGGTCTTTATGCTATATGGTGGTTATTGTAATAATTTATGCTTTTATAATCTTGTGATATCTTTGGAACTCATGTCATTCAAAGAAAAAACGTGGTGTTAGTATAAGAGTATCCAAAATGTAATTATGAGTTAATGAACCCCAGTTTTATCTGACTGGGTGTAATCTTAGAAAGACTCTCTAACCTTGTTGAAACATTTTTCTTGTGTCTAAGACAATTAAACTGTTGCCAAGATTCTTTACAGCTCTAGATTGGTATGGTCATACATGTAAACAGAATTCCTGTTTAACAAAATTACACAGTGTCACCGTTAATGGTTTTGTCATGTTGAATTATGCTTCCTTTTTTCTAGTGCTGGAAAGAGTTCATGAAATTGGGAAATTGCATGGAGATAAATACTGGGAAAACTCCTGTAATAATCTGTTAATACCTTTTTGTGAAGGATGTATTTTCATTATGCTTGACCCACTACATATGTTTTGTCATATCTCAAACTCATCAACTTTCCGCTTGCACTTGTACAGGAAATACTGTATATGGTCTTCCAAGGCTGGTAATTTGATAACCAGTAAACTAATAATGACATGAGTTTTGATTTGTTACATTACTGAAAATGGCAAATGGGAAGGGAGCCTAGATATCTTTCAAGTGCCCTCCACGCAAAATTGGCCTCAGTGTTCCAGAGTGAACCTTTAATGATTAATAGCCTTGATGAAGTAAACTTGTGTATGTGCTTTGATACTAGTACAGTATGAGTATAATGGATAATATTGGAATAAATATTTGTTTTGAGACAGTCTTTTAAGTTGCTTGGTATTTTATTAAAAGGAGGATTATTCAGCTTGTATTATGAATGTAAAACCTTTTAAATTTGTAAAGTACTAGGTAGAATATAGTCTGTAAACTCTTAGTCATAACAGTGTTCACTGGCCTAATTAAACTGTTTGGCTGTTCTCATTTTAGTAAGACTCAGCAAAGTCCTCGTGCGTTTTATCGTCATGATTTAATCAGTCAACTTCAGCACAGTCATACCTTAGTTGCTCTGGTAGCAGAAAACCTTGCAGCATACATGAATAGCATGCGGCTGTATGTTAAAGGTATGTATTATAACCTAAAATGAATTATTGGGAATGAACACGGTCGTCCTTCCATGTTTTAATTACATCAGAATGACAGTATGTTTATTTTTAAGAGGACCAAGAAATGGAATTGAATTAGTTTTATGACTTGTATTCATTTATGTGTCCACCGTGGCCTTCCAGATCTCACACAATATAAAGTTTAGGCCAGCTTTTCAAGGTACTGTATAAGGCTGTGTCTCTGTTTATTTAGTTGGATTGATTTTTTTTTTTTTATCTTCCCATATCTGGAAAGTCTGTCTGCTTTTACCTGTATTTGTTGCTACTCTTTTGGACATGCACAACTCTCTTTGAACCTTTGCTTTCTTACTGCCACAACTTTTAACTGCTTTTCAAGAAAACTGGATGCTAATTCTCCTGTTGTTAATTCTGCCAAAGTCTGATCTTTCATAATGTTGTAATCACTTCTAATAGCCCTGAATTAATGTTTTCCGTTGTTCACAGAAACGTAGTAAAAATCACTACATTAGTAGTCACCAAATATTCTCACCAGTTCTCAGAATCTGAAATTGTTTAAACATATTATAAATATTTATAATCCTCAGTATTTGGCTAGAACAGTGGATTCTGTGTATGAGCTTGTACCTTTAGTGTTTGTGGTATGGTATAGTTGAGTAATAAGTTACTTACAAAAATCCTCACTTTTTTACTAACACACACGTACCCATAT
Source organism: Manis pentadactyla (assembly GCF_030020395.1). Classification (NCBI taxonomy): domain Eukaryota; kingdom Metazoa; phylum Chordata; class Mammalia; order Pholidota; family Manidae; genus Manis; species Manis pentadactyla. The sequence continues at coordinate 21,849,785 of NC_080039.1, forward strand.
AAACATTAAAGAAATGTAGTGATAATATTAGCAACTCTTAAGATACTCCTAGTGATCTAATTATATCCTGTTACTCTTATTTTTACCCATTTTGTATACTCTGGTCTTACAGCTAAGTATCAGGTGCTATAATTATTCCCATTTCAGTACTACCAATTGGATTCCAAGATTCCTTCTTAGCCAGACAGTTAGATAGGGAAGGCAGGATAGGCATAAAACTTGATTAATTTTCTCTAGCTTGAGCAGCCAAAATAAATAAACCTGAAGTTTGTATGTACTTCTCTCAACTTTTCTATGCTATCAAGCTTTCCTGCTGGTACAGAGCCCTCCTACCTACAGTTAAGACCTTTTCCAAAAGTCGAGTCAGATACTTAAGTCTGTGATCATTTTTATTTACCTCATTTTTGCATGATTTAATGTTACTTTCAATGTCATAGTTCATAAAGACCAAATGGCCAAGGCAGTCAGTTGGGAGCACAAGTTGTATTTGTGTTCCTGCTTTATCTCACTCATGATCACAGGAAGGTCAGCGTTCTTCATTTCTACCTTTATATTGCTTTTTTGCAAGCTTAGAAATACAAATGCATGCTGTATAGTTAAACTGCTTAGATTTAAAGCCTAGCTCCAACCCTTAATAGCTGTATAACTTGCACATTATTTAAGTTTGCTGTGATTAGTATTTGCCAACATACCAAGGACTTGAATGTTTATTTTATTGAGTTCATCTGAATTCATTTATTTCGTATTACTTGTTTCTTTTACCCATAAACCTTTTCCTCCTCAGTAGAATATTTTCCAAGTCTGACTAATGTTGCTTAATTAGTTGGTTTTTCAATGTAGGGATAAAGTTAATTCTCCCAACTAAAACTTGTAACATTAAATTTATTCTGTGACATAGAACTAACAGTGACACAAATTATGGTGATTGCATCTCTGTAAGAAGCATGTTGCATAAATCTCTTCAAGATAAAGTAAGATTCTTCCAGTTCACTGATGTTTTCCTCAGTTTTATTTAATCAGTATTATGCATTTGCCATGATTATATTCCATTTCTACTGTCATCTTTGATTTTTGGAAAAATTATTTGCCCACTGGCAGCAAAACAACTGTTTTCATGTTATCTTAGAGCAGCTGAATAAAATTCCTCTTGAGTTTTACATGTGGCAAAACCAAATTCTGTTGAGTCCTTAGTGAATTCGTTCACTAACCACAATTTTACATCCTGAATCATTTTTAAAACTTCCTTAAATGGTGCACCAATAAACTATAATACAATTTAGTTTATTTCTTCTCAAAGTGTTAGTTGCCATTTTCTCTGATTCCTGAAAAAGCTTTATAGGACATAGTAATTATTTTAACTTGTGTTTTGTAAGGACTGCCAGTTCCCATTATCCTTCCCGTTCTTTTCATTATGACATTTGATTATTTTCAGGACCGTTCACCAACATAAAAAGAATTCTTTATATGTGTTATTCAACAACAGTGCAGTATCAGAATACATAAATATCTTTACATTGACTTAACGCTAATTCACTTAGTAGACCTATTTCATTTCTACATGGCAACTGTAAAGTATTTTTAAATATTGTGGGTTCTTATAATTTAAAAGATATTTATAACTAGTATTCATTTTATTGAGTTAATAGCTCTTTGGGAAAGTGAATTATATTCAGGCCTATCTCAGGCAGGTTTTACGATGAGACTTGGACATTTTGGGTAAGAAAGTAAAATTTATTTAGACAATATATAAGCATGTCCAAAGGATAATAGGTGTCATATCTCACCAGCCAAATCTATGACAATTTATCATCAAAATAGTGATGCTGTGGATTATAACCTTTCCAGTTTATAAGTCCTCAAGTCAATCGTTATATGAGTAGATAAGCTGAGGAAAGTGTCAACTAATAATGTAGGAAAAATAATGGATTATAAAACTTTTCAGTGAAAGTTTGATGAGTACCAGAGTATGGACATAGTACCAGCGCATCTTCCGACAAATTATTAATTACAAAGGGAAGAGTAAGAACTCTTTAGTGGAGAAACTTGTTGGGAACATCTTGAGTGATCTAAATTAACATTTTAAGTATGGGGACAGACCGGTAGCATATAACAGTGTAAGGGAGTTAATGGTATTATTTTATGAAAGGTCCATAACCTGAATAGAACTAGAGATAATATGAAGGAAACCCAAACTGAGTGGCCTTTGACAAAGAGCTTTACTTTTTAAAATAATCAAGGTAAGAAACAAACAGATAAATTAAAATTCTAGGTTTAAGAGGACAGTTACATTCAGTGTGTGTGAACTTAGATTTGATTGATTATAGACTGAGTGAAGGGAAAGCCTAAGAACATTATTGGGATAGTTAATGAAACCTGAATATAAGCAGTGGATCAGACATGTTTAAAATCAAACATAGTATGGTTATGTCCTTGTTATTAGGAAATAAACCTAGTTGTGAGGAATAGAGTGTCATGTTTTCAGTTTATTGTCAACATAGTTATATTGACAAAATTGATGTAAACGAATATAAATGTACTGATAAAACAAATCGGCAAAATGTAAATAATTGGTATACCTGGCTAAAGAATAGTTCCTTGTGTTATGTTTGTGCCTTGTGTATAACTCTGAAATTATATCAGAAAAGAATGTTACGTCATGCTCTTCCTTTCTCAGCACCCCCAATCCTGCTTAAGTAAGCAGACAGAGATAGTTTTTAGATAAAAGGTTTTAAAGGGGTAAAATAGCAGGTAAAGTGGTAGTCCAAAGTTTAGTAGGTGCTTCAAAATCAGTGTTCTGGAAGAAAAGACAAAACTTTTAAGTAGTAGAAAGTCACTTCCTGCAATTTTGGGAGCGTGTGTTTTGGTGTAATTGATAACTTTAAGGAAATAAGCAATATGATTTTAGGGCTGCCAATAGGTGTTCATACATGTGGAAATAGGAAACGGTCATAATGCATGTACCTTTGTTTACCAATCCGAACACATAACCAAATGTTCTGTGTAGTCCGTCTTTCAAGTAATCAAGATTTTATGTCTAGTTGAAGTTTTTCTGAGACGAAAAATGTCATTTTTGAAGACTTGGGTTGCCTTTACCAATTCTAAAAGAAGCTCACAAAAGTAGAATTCCTTGATATCAGTACTGACATACATAATGTTAAAAGATATGTAACTCAGAAATATCAGTACCTTTTGCTGAAGATAATTTCCAAATTCTCCAAAACTTCAAATTTTTGAAATAAATGTTTTTGGTTCTTTAGTGGTTCACAGCCCTTGTTGGAGGCCTTGTGTCTTCTCTGCCGCCATAAACAATTTGGTGTTTTCCAGATACCCAGCTTTATTTAATTCTTCTGTGACTTTTATTTTCCTTAATATTGACATAAACAACCAAATGAGAATTTTTTTAAGACAGACTCCTGTGTTGTAAACTGAGATGGCATCCAGACAAAAATACTACACATAGTACTTTTAGAGCTACGTTCTTTTGACTTTTCCTTTTCCAGTAACACACAACTGAGAATTTTTTCACTCAGCATATAATTTTAACAGAGTAAGTTCAAAGGACTTGCTCATTTTATATTATAAAAATAAAGGATTTCCAGCCTTGGGTAAGCCTCGTTACCAATAATTTATAATCATTATGGGTGTGTAGGTTTTTTGAATATTTGAGACTGTTAACAGAAACTCATCTGGTAATTGTACAACAACTTTATCAAATGCATTTGAACTCCTGTCACCCTAAATTATCTGTGAAAGTACTTAATGTTATTTTCTATACTAAAAAATTTTTTCCTTGCAATAACAGGGTTTAGTAGAAGAAAGAAAAATGAGAAAAAACTCTAAACTGTACTTAAAAATTGCTTCAGTGAATGTGAAGAATAGAAGGGGGATTATGCTGAAGTTATTTGTGATCGCACATTGAGCAGATCATATTTTCCTCCAGATTATGTGAAAAGTGTTGGTTGTTGGTAAATTGGGTATATATAAATACCACTGTTACAGGCTGCCTATTAATGATAAATGCTCATTGCCTTTACTTACTTTGGATAAAGTCAGCAGTGATGTGTATATACATGTGTATAATCCATTGTTTTTGTTATTTTGAAGAACATGAGAACTGTGATCCACAGACTGTGAGATTTGGAAGTCAATACAGTCATGTTCAAGAAGTCCAAGAACGGCTTAACTTCCTTAGGTTGGTTCTAAACAATTAATGTTATCTTTAAGGGACATAAAAGGAGTACTGTGTTAATATTCTCTAGAATTTAGTCTTTTGTTTGATGGACATTACACCCTGCAGCTGAATGTTTTACACATAAGAACCATTGACAAAAAGTAATGTAACATTTCCTGTGTGATCATTACTAAATAGTTTTAATTACTTGAGGGGAATACAGAAATTTTGCCTATCTTTTAAGCCAAAGCTAAATGTAGTCTTGGGCTGAATTTGTCCAGTAATGTCTAGCTTTAACAACATGGATGTGGATATGGATATATAGAAGTTCCTTAGAAATGCAGCTACCTATCATAGCAGAAAAGAATAGATGAATCATAAGTATTATAAGCAAAATTTCCAGGACACAAAATTTTTCATGAAATCTAGTTATTTATTATTTAGGTTAATTCTTGGGAATTTTCTCTTTAAATTATGTACATTGTATATTCTATCAATGAACCGTGTATTCATTGATGGGAAATATTTAGATTTATACATGAAAACTTTTTAAGTCCATAGTTGCTTTAAAGAATCTTATAATCTGCTCAAAGGGTTGATCTGATCTTTTCAGATACAGGTGTTTTACATCATTTCCACTTGAGAAAAATTATCTTACCAAGTTCTATGATGTTTATTTAAACTGCCCTTTTTTTAAACCATCTGGAAAAAAGGACTTGCCTCCACATATTGAGACTCTCCTGTAGTCGATCATTATTTTTGATGAGTGTGTGCTGTATCTCTTAGGTTTTTATTGCAATAGAAACCTTGTTGAGGGATTACTTTATTAAAGTTTAGAATCAGAAGACCTTTTATAGTTCCTGCCTTATAAATACCTAGAACTGCAATTCATCAAAGGGAAAAAGAACTAAGAACTTATGTGTACTGTATAATTGGTTTTTTACAAATCACCTTATCCTCATAGCAACCCTGTGAGGCAGGTGACATTCCAGTTTGAAATAAGAAAACTGATGATTCAGTTTGGGAAAGTAACTTCTTTGAAGTCACACAACCAGCATGTAATTGAACTAGACTACCCATACTGTGTGTCTCACTTTAAAATCTGTTCTTTTCTGTGACACAGTGCTTTTTCAAACTTATTTTAGAGCTTAATTTGAAACTACTGCATTTTATTATTCTGGGTCTCATCTTCCTAATTCATAATTGAACATAGGAGGGATTGGGTAGGATTAAAAGCTAAAAGGCTTTTTCATACTCAGACCTAGAAATACAGAGATATTAGAGACATACAACTGTGACCCAGAAGGAGTGTAACCCATTAGCATTAAATGATCAACACACTGTTGGATAAGAAGTATTAACATTCTGATAACTAAGAATTAAATTCAATGAAAAATCATTAGTCCAATTAAATTAGCTTCTGTTTCCTCTTACTATCTTTCACAGAAATAGAGGAGGTGGAGAAGTGCTCCGGGAACCTAGAATCTAACTGAGGGAAGGGATTAATTGAAGAGGAGTCTTCAATTTCTGTACACTTTTTTTTTTAGTGGACAGAACTGATAATCACACAACCAGAAATCCCCAGACTAGAACAGTTTGATTATTGATAAACATGCTAATGACTTCTGACATAGAAAAAAGCTAAAATTTTATGTAGGTTATTTTGTTTATTGTGGCCAGGTACTGAGGTTATATCTTCAGAAGTTTAAATTTTGTAAGCAGCGTGGTTTTTTAACAACATTCAGTTATCCCTGACGGTCACTTAAGGTAATACCTCATTTTCCAGTGAAGCCACCATGTAAGAAGGGAGCTTTAAAACGAGTATCTGGTTTCAAAAGCTAAACTTCTTGAGAGCAAGGGAAAAGAGAAATACTTAGGGTAAGTAACAGAATTGCTAGCACGGTGCAGTTTTCCCATAATACATGCTTGTTAGTAAATGAATGAATATTGGTGCTTATTTTACTACCATAAGTGTCCAAGAAATAAGTTCTTTTTAAAGAATACCTTTTTAGCTGTAATTAAAATGTAGTTGTGACAGATGTATTATTTCAGGCATATAGAAATTGTGTTTGAGGATAAAATTTTATAAAACTAATTACTGATTTCTGAAATTTTTCCAAGATTTTTATTGAAAGATGGCCAACTGTGCCTCTGTGCTCCTCAAGCAAAACAAATATGGAAATGCTTAGCAGAGAATGCAGTTTACCTTTGTGACCGTGAAGCTTGTTTTAAGTGGTATTCCAAGTTAATGGGGGATAAACCAGACTTAGATCCTGATAGTAATAAGGACTTCTTTGAAAGTAGTGTGCTTCAGCTTAATCCTTCGCTGTTAACTGAAAATGGAATAAAATGTTTTGAACGAATCTTTAAAGCTGTTAATTGTCAAGAGGGGAAACTAGTAGCAAAAAGAAGAGCCTACATGATGGATGATTTGGAATTGATAGGATTAGACTACCTTTGGAAGGTAAGTGAGAAGGAGGAACTCTTGTTTGCAAACATTGTGCCTGAGTTGTTTTTTTAAAAAAAAATAGCTAAAGAGTCATAATTTAACGATTAGGTTATATTTATTTATTCTGCTCTTGTACTTGTCCTAGGAACCAAGGGGGAGTATTTGTTCATCTTCAGCATCCTGTGTCACCTATTTTTGCTAGTGGCTCTTGTGTTTTTTTTCTCACTCTTTTTTTACCACCTGCCTTGATGTTTCTTTTGTACTTATTTATAATCTTTTGAGATATATACAAGTGCACTGATAGTTGTAACTTACGTCTTTCATCCTCCCCTCGGAAGTCATTTTTTCCACTTTTTATGAGGCCATGGTACATTTGATGCCAAAATGACTGATGGACAGAAGAGAGGGCTATTATTTGTAAGGAGTTATTAATAGTTTTACTGACACTGTTTAATTTATGATATATTTTAAGAACTGGGGAGTGAAATTCTATATTCTGTTTAAGGCTAACATTTCTATTTTGATAAGTAAATCCTGCTGCCATCCTTTAAAAATCAAACGTATTACATTGTTGTATTTCATCGTATATTTATTTTCATAGTGGATTTTTTGTTTGCAAATTGTAGATGGACTAAATGTTTGATACGGTGTTTCACCAGAATCAGTGGTGTTCAGACATTTTTAAACAGTTAACCACCGTGAATAAAAAAAATGATATAAAGCTAGCTGATAAAGAAATTAAAGCCTGCTTTTTCTCTGCTCAGTCCCCACTAGCTGCTTTGTTTTCCCTCCTTAAATCTTTTAAAGGGTCAGCCCTGAAATATTCTTAAAGACTTAGGATTCCAAACATAGTTTAAAACCCAATGATTTAATTGGACAAATTGATAAATGTGCAGAAACTGTGTTTGACAGCATCGCCCTTTTGTTAAATGGTTTTTCTGTGTAAATGCTTTACCTTGTTTGAATTTCTCCTTGAAAATCTCAGTTGACCCACCAAATTGCAGAGTTAAATAACATTGGTTAAAGTGCATTTTGTTCTTTTCATTTTTAAGCAAACTGCTCTGTGGCAAAACTTGAAATTTGGTTATATATTAATCCTTAATTTTCAAGTTTACGTAAATTTATGTTATGGTTTTACTTTATCGAAGTTAAATTGCCTAATACTGTATTAAAAATAGTGAGTGAATGAGAGCTTATGTGCCAAAACAAGATACAACTTGAATGCTAATATTACTATAATTCTGGGTTCTAGGTTGTGATTCAGAGTAATGACGACGTTGCCAGCAGAGCTATAGATCTCCTTAAAGAGATGTATACAAAACTTGGGCCCAGATTACAGGTCAATCAGGTAAGATTTGAAATGCATAAAAACTTTTATACAACTAAATTGAAATTAATTTTGTGTTTAGTAGAATCTTTTTAAACTTAGGGTTAATTTTTAAACTAGAAATTAATCTTGTTCAAAATAGGTATTTAGGTATTTAATCCACACCTGCCCCCTACAAAATGGTAACTCAGTTGATTGTTCTTTGGTAATCATTCATTAGGATGTAAGGATTATTTTGAATATAACATTATCAAAAATTGACTGAATTTGACATTTAGTCCTGAAGTTTTTACTTCAATTGGTATATGCTTGCTTATTTTCTTATTACGAGCTTCTTTTTTGTGTTTTATTGTCAAATATGATATGATTGAGTGTTACCAAAAAGTTGAGATTTATTGTCTTTAATTGGACTAATATAATTCTTTATGTTTAAATTTCAAAGCAGTCTGAGCTATTTGGAAAATCATTTATAATTTATAGCTAGTTATCCATGAAGACTTCATTCAGTCTTGCTTTAATCGTTTGAAAGCTTCGTATGACACATTGTGTGCTTTGGGTGGCAATGAAGACACAATTAATTTTGCAACGCAGGAAGCCATTCGAATGGTTCGAGTATTAACTGTGTTAAGGGAATACATAAATGAATGTGACAGTGATTATCATGAGAAAAGAACAATTCTACCTATGTCAAGGTTTGTAAGAAACTTATCTAGTAGAGTAAACTTAACAGCTGTTATTTTCTTTGCCAGTTTAACCCCATGTATGATACATGGGTTAAAAGGATATTAAAGAAATTTTTCATTTCTGGATTTTGTTGTCCTGCCTTTTAAAAATTTACTTGAAAACATTGTTCTCAGCAATGTGCTGAATATGATTGTGGTTTTTTTCTCCTTATTTGAAATTGTTACACGACCTTTTTTTTTTTTCAGACATTTCAGATATTGTTAATGTACAATTACTTGAACAACATTATGGTTACTAGACTCCCCTTATTTTTTTTAAATTTTGGTATCATTAATCTACAGCTACGTGAGGAACATTGTGTTTACCAGAGTCCCCCTGTCACCAAATCACCCCCCTATACCCCTTTGCAGTCACTGTCCATCAGCATAGTAAGATGCTGTAGAATCACTACTGGTCTTCTCTGTGTTGTGCAGTCCTCCCTGTGCGAACCCCCTGCCACCCACCACATTGAGCAAGCTAATTATAGTGTCCCCTTTTTTCCCTCCCCCATTGCCCCCTTGTCCTTCCCTTCACACCCATCCTCCCCAGTCCCTTTCCCTTTGGTAACTGTTAGTCCATTCTTGGATTCTGTGAGTCTGCTGCTGTTTTGTTCAGTTTTTTTCTTTGTTCTTATACTCCACATATGAGTGAAATCATTTGATACTTGTCTTCTCCACCTGACTTATTTCACTGAGCATAATACCCTAAACCTTTTTTTTTTTGAAAGTAGAAAGTTTTGAACTTTATTTTTGTGAGGCATTCATTCTCACTAAGAACAGCTTTCTACTTCTATCTTTTGTAGTTCCATTCTGTTACCACCATTACATGCGGTGCTGGTATTTTGTAGTTGATGTGTTTTTAACGTTCCTTACCCATTTACACTTTTAACACTTAATTCCTAAAAGCTGCTTATTCTGTAGATAAAACAAGTATTTTTAACCGTACATATATACATAACCATAAAATTATATACAAATTCTGAATTACATATATAACAAAGACGTAAGTAAATAAACTCAGTAGTAACAATTTAAATGGCATCTCTAGTTTGGGAGAAGTTTATAGAAAAGGTAACCATCACATTTTTAAAATTGTGATTATTTATAAATGTAAAATTGCTTCTTGAATGTGATTTTTATTTTCCACCTTTGAGAGAAGAAGAAAAATATTTCAGGATGAATTTTGTTACCAGATTTTTTACATTAAATTTTTAGTAAAATCATGCATTTTCACAGTTCTGTCCAAACTCTCAAGCTGAAGCTCTTTCCACATTTAAAATGTTGTTAGTGAATTAAACTTTTGTACCTTAGAAGAAAAATTGTTTGTTTGGTATTTATCTTCCTCTTACTTAATGTGAAAATACTGAATTCCCAGCTTTATGTTCTGGGCACTCTGCTGAATATGATTGTTTTTTTCCCCTTACTTAAATTTTTTTCCAGAGCATTCCATGGTAAAGACCTTTTTCTTATAGTTCAATTTCCAAACCATGGCGGACAGGTTGATGACTTGGACATACGGTCCCATACAAACGATACAGTTGGTTCAGTACGGCGATGCATTCTCAATCATACTAAAGCAAATGTGGCCCACACAAATATTGAACTCTTTGTGGGTGGTGAGCTTATAGATTCTGAAGATGACAGAAAGCTAATGGGACAGTTACACTTAAAAGATAAATCAGTAAGTACATATAATTTTCAAATATTTCCCCAAAAGTTAAACAGTTGAAACTTCTCATGTATTTACTGAATGTTTCTTCAGTATCTATTGTGTGCAGTCTTCTTTGTTAGGTGTTTGGGTTATTATCCTGTATAACGTAGGTTATTGTGACAGTAGTGTATTATAGAAAATAAACTTCTAATTGCTTATCTTGGGTAGGGTTTTTAAAAAATATATTTCTAAAGTTAAAGCATGAATTTTTAAAGTCTTTTTGAATCTACGTATCATTGCCATACTTTGTTGAAAATACTTTCTCTTGTTTTTGCTACTATTTTATACTATGATTTCTAGGTAATTACAGCCAAACTTACACAAGTGAGTTCCAACATGCCTTCAAGCCCTGATAGTTCTTCTGATTCTTCTACTGGATCTCCTAGAAACCATTATAATCACTACAGTGATGGCCCCAGTCCAGAAGTGGAAAGTTGTTTGCCTGGGGTAGTAAGTAGCTGCTATATATATAAGGCATTGCTCTTCTTTGGGAACACAACTATATGTAAAGAATACTTTTTCTGAGGACTTTGTAACTTTATAGATGGGCAAATATCAAATAAAATTACTCTTAACTATTAACTTTTGATGAATTTGTTAATTTTTGAAATTCAAAATGCAATTACCCTATAGTTATTATACTGTTTGCATAGAAATAATCTATTACAGTGGAACGAAAAGTACTATTAAACATGCACATGTAGAAAATACTACTGTACCATCAGTCATTTCTCTGGAAATGTTTGTAAAGGTGATCTGCTGTCTTTCTCATATCTAAAAAACAACTTATGCTTTTCTCATACTCTGTTCCCCTTTCTCCCTTATGAATTGTTACAGGTACAGCAACACCAGCCACTTCATGTCAGGGTGATTTGCGTCTTGTCAGTAACTGTCTTAGCAATCTAGTCAGCAATAGTTAACCCTGAAGGGGTGAAGTGCCTTCTGCATAGATAGCCTCTGAGGGCTTGGAAGGTCCATAGTTTGTTTACAAAATCAGAACACTTGTCACAAAGAAATTAACCTAATTAGCTTAGAAAGATTAATAAATTGCTAAATTTGCAACTTAAAGATCAGTGGATTTATAAAAGTAAAAAGGTGGGGAATGCAGATAATTTCAGGAATTAAAAATGGCAAACGCAAAAGAAGTGCTGAAGAAATAGGAAATTCATTTAGGGACAGTGAAGAGATTAATTTTGAATAAGAACTTTATGACATAGTTTATAAGTAAATTTTTTTGTATTCTATATTCCAGATAATGTCACTGCATCCCAGATATATCTCTTTCCTTTGGCAAGTTGCAGACTTAGGTAGCAATCTGAATGTGCTACCTCTTAGAGATGGAGCAAGAGTACTTATGAAACTTATGCCTCCAGGTAAGAAAATTGCCTAGATTCCCACTCCCACCCCCTAAATACTGAGAAGTAGGTTAAAAATAGATTACTTCCCATGAGGTATTTTTCATACTAGTCTGTTACAAGGATCACCATGTGAGCCATAAACATTGATAATGCGAAATTTTCTACAGATAGATAAATAATACTTAGGAGCATGTAATTTAAGAAAAGAATTTTAATTAACTAATGCATGTATTAAAAATCTAGGATTCTTCAGAGGCTATAATTGAAGAAAATAATATTCTACCTCACCCATCCTCACCCTCCATTTCTTTTTAAAGAGAGAACCATTTTCAACGTGTAGCCTTTACTTATTGCCTATACCAAATTTTCTCTAAGTAGTGTTTGTTCATACCATTATTTTTTATGCCATTTAGATATTACTAAATGCTGATTTAGTATAATGTAGATGGAAATTATTTGTTACATCCTCTCACATCCTTCTGGTCATCTCAGAAAGTTTGCTTAAATATGTATTAATTCACACTGTCAACATTGTGCAAATAGTATGAAAATATTGGGCTTAAAATATGTTCTCAACATTGAAAAAAGAAAGACTGTATGTTTTAGTATCCTATGTTAGTTAGACCTATTTATACTAGATTTTAAAATTCCCTCCACTTTGATTAGCTTGTTTTTCTGTGAATTTTTTACTAAATTTCCCACATCCCTTCTAATAGTTTCTTAAAATAGCATAGCTAGCATGTGTTATATCATGTTTTCATGGTATTTCCTCCTGTTGTTCCTTTCTGGTTGTTCTCTTTGATACAGTTAACTGCTCTGAGACTAATTTATATAACTTCCCTGTGGTGAATTCTCTGGTGCTCTTTTGTCTTAGGTATTTCTTGAGTCAGTCCTCTTCTTGGTGAAGGCACACCCTCCAAAAAATGGGTACATGGGAAGCAGATTTTTTTTTTAATAGTTTTTCTGAATACAGTTAAACCCTCACTTGTAGTAGTATGGTTTCTTTGTGTTGTGCATAGAGTTGAAGATTGAAAATTTGTTCCATTACAGTTCCTTGGGAAGTGGGAAGTCTGAAGCCATAATTTCCTTTCTGTTTGGGAACCTTTTTTTTTTTTTTTTTTGGTATCATTCATCTACAATTATATGAGGAACATTGTGTTTACTAGATTCCCCCCATCACCATATTCCCCCCACATACCCCTTTACAGTCACTGTCCATCAGTGTGGAAGTCTTTTTTAAAGTGCTTGAATTCTGAAATCTTATGATGGATTTTTGTATGTGTTTTTCTCTTCTGGGAGAGGCTACTCAACATTGTCAGTCAAAAGACTAACTGCTTCACATGTGAATGTTTGCTTTTTTGGTGTTTTTCTCGTATGTACTTATGCTTCATTTATGCTTTTGAAATTTTTTATACTTGAGAAAATGCTATTGGTATTAAGTCCATTTTGCATAAAATTTTGCCTCCCCTATTCTACGGTTTTTTTTTTTTTTTAATTAAGTTGATATAACAACATTTTTTACCTATTTGTTGTAATGTTTTTGTGGTTTTCTCCCCTGTTACTTCACATATGGTTCCGGTTCTTTTTTTTTTTTTTTTTGGACATATCCAGTGTTCCTGCTGTGATAGGACATTTGTGATCCCTTAAACCTCATATTCTGCAAACCATTTATGTATTACTGATACTGTGTTAATCACAAATCACACAATTATAGAAAAATAGGAAGTACAGTCCAAAGAACTTCCTTAACCCTTAGAATAATTCATTGGTTTGTATCCTCTCATTGCCCCAAATCAGTAATATGTATTTCCTGCAAACAAAGCATTATTCTGTATAACACTTAAACATCATCTAATTGAAGTATAAGCATCGACTTAATATCATCCTAAACCAGAAAATGAACATTGACATGTTTGTCACCTTATTGACTGAACACATTTGCGTTTCACCTCTGTTCAGGTTTCTCCAGAAATATTCTTTAGCATAAAAAGTGAAAGGTTTGTGCTTTTAGAAGCCAAAATGTACATATTTTAGATTTTGTGGGACAAGAGGCAAAGTCAAGGATATTATGTAGATACTTATATGATGAGAGAAAATAAATTACACCAGTTTTTTATTGAAATTCAAACTATGGAAATTATAATAGAGTACAATTTCATATCATATGGGTCTGCTGATGACAACGGAAATTTTTCAGGTGGAGGATAATATTTTGGGAGTGGTTCAAAAGTTTCTGTTCCTTGCCATCAGATTTGTTGCATTTTTTATGTGATCTTTACTTGAGGAAGTACTACTGGTTTTTATTCCATGAGCTTTGCATGACAGGCACTTAAAGAATTCTCTTCAAATTCTCTTTGAGTATTTGATCTTTACCATGTCTTTACATTGCAGATCAATCACTTCAAATTTAAGCTACGTCAAAGTTCCTCAGTTGCACAGCTAAATTCATTTTAAAATATGGATATTTCTTTTGTATTTAATTAAAGCCTGAAAATTGCTACTTGAGCTGTCGTTTGAATGTGGGAAATACGTCTGCTGTAAATTTGTGCAGAAATGGATATCTCAATTTTTTGTCTTCGTTTTGACAGTGTATATACATCTTGACATTACTTGAATCAGATAGTGTTAATTGGCATCTCAATATACTTAACTGCAGTACTTCTCACATAAGTATTGTTTGCCTTGTAGAGTAAAGGATGAATTCACTGAGAAACATCAAGGCTGCAGCAAAAGCCAAATTTCTAAATCTTTCATTATTTGTTACGAGTGGTTGATAATCTTTTTTGTTAAAAAAAAAAAATTCACTCTAGAGCCTGTGTTACAAAGACCAGTAAAATTTTATTGCTGTAAAGTACTGAATTGTTCTGTGGTAAGGCGAGTCAAGAGACTCAGACAGATTTTATTTCCAACAAAAATTCATGAAATTAAAGATGGTTACACCCATACAAGTAAGTGAAATTCACTGTGGACTCTACTGATTGAATACACGTGATAAGGTCAGATTCTTTCCACAGAGTATTTGCTAATTAATAATACAGTCAGTGAATGACTATATGGTATACACATACCTTATTGCACAAGCTTTGTAAATCTTTCTTCCTCAGTCTTTTTCTGTTTCACATGTACTGTTTCCATGCAAAGTTAACATTTTAGTAGATTCCACTCATGTTGTACTGAAGTAGTGTTTTCTCAACTTCCTTGAAAATATTTACTTACGTAGTTGTTATATGCAGGTTGTTTTTTAGTCACTAAAGAGTTGACGTTGACTCAGCCTAAGCAACTACTGAGCAGCAGTATTAATCTATCACCTCATCATGGACCAGGAAAAATGAGTCATTTTTGTTTTTATTTTCTTACTGTGGTAAAAATATGTATGACAGAATCTGCCATTCAGTTACTTATGAATGAATAATTGAGTAGCATTGATTATATGCACAATATTCTACAGTTATATTATGATCACCACTGTTTCCAGTGCCATTTTTTTTAACTTACATCATCTCCAATGCTCTCAACTCTGTAATTTTTTCTTGCCAAAAGACTAATACTTTTAAAGAAGTTTATTTTCTGTGTACATATTTCTTCAACTGCTGCAATCGGCCATACTTAATGTCCTTATTAAAGTTAAATGGCTTTTATTTTTTATCTACCAAATGAACAGATTTCCCTACTCCAGCTCTGGAATCAGCCATTTTTTTGAAACCCAGTTACTACTAGTGTTAAATGATCTGTAGAAGCTAAGTCGTGGGTGCTAAGTGTTCATTGCGTTAACATATATGTTGCTGCTCGCATCTCCTCACAGTAAACAGAGGTAGGAATTACATATATGTATATATACATATGCTCATTTTCTCACCTGCTGTATAAAAGTCTGTGTATCTATCTACACAAAAATGATGCGATCACACCAATGCTCCTAAGTACAGTCCAATACTTGAGTCTACTTTTGTTTTCTCTCTTTTTATATATGAAACTTAACTTCTGGCAGTGACAAACCTCATTCCATCTTATCCTTTCATATGTATTCTTACTTGATTAATCCTATAACTAATCTCACCTCTCTATTAGCATTCTTCTCCGTATTCTCTCACAGAGCCTGACCTGCATCACTTCTTAAGGTTGTCCTTCCACATAAAAAATTGTTTTTAATTTATTTTGATATCATTAATGTACAATTACATGAACAATATTATGATTAGTAGACTCCCCCTATTATCATATCCCCCCATATGCCCCATTACAGTCACAGTCCGTCAGCGTACTAAGATGCTAAAGAATCAATACTTGTTTTCTCTGTATATACTACATTTCCCGTGTCCTACCCCCTGCTACATTATGTGTGCTAATCATAATGCCCCGTTTTCTTTCCCTCTTATCCCTCAATTCCCTCCCATCCTTCCCAGTCCCTTTCCTTTTGATAATTGTTAGTCCATTCTTGAGTTCTGTGAGTCTGCCGCTGTTTTGTTCCTTCCGTTTTCACTTTGTTCTTATACTCCACAGATGAGTGAAATCATTTGGTACTTGTCTTTCTCCATCTGACTTATTTCACTGAGTGTAATACCCTCTCGCTCCATCCATGTCGTTGCAGATGGTACACTTTGTTTTCTTCTCATGGCTGAGGTACTCCATTGTGTATATGTACCACATCTTCTTTATCCATTCATCTACTGATGGACACTGACGTTGCTTCCATTTCTTGGCTGTTGTAAATAGTGCTGTGATAAACGTAGTAGTGCATATGTCTTTCTCAAGCGGAGCTGTTGCAATCCTAGGGTAAATTCCTAGGAGTGGAATTCCTGGGTCAAATGGTATTTTTACTTTGAGTTTTTAAAGGAGCCTCCATATGCTTTCCACAATGGTTGAACTAGTTTACATTCCCACCAGCAGTGTAGGAGGGTTTTCGCCTTTCTGCACATCCTCGCCAACATTTGTTGTTGTTTGACTTTTGGATGTTGGCCATCGTAACTGGTGTGAGGTGATATCTCATTGTGGTTTTAATTTGCATTTCTCTGATGATTAGCGATGTGGAGCATCTTTTCACGTGCCTGTTGTCCATCTGAATTTCTTCTTTGGAGAAGTGTCTGTTCAGGTCCTCGGCCCGTTTTTTAATTGGTTTGTTTGCTTTTTGTTTGTTGAGCTGTGTGAGCTCTTTATGTAATTTGGATGTCAACCCTTTATCAGATATGTCATTTATGAATACATTCTCCCATACTGTAGGATGTCTTTTTGTTCTACTGATGGTGTCCTTTGCTCTACAGAAGCTTTTTAGTTTGGTATAGTCCCACTTTTTCATTTTTGCTTTTGTTTCCCTTGCCCAGGGAGAAATGTTCATGAAGCAGTTGCTCATGTTTATGTCCAATAGATTAGAGTTTTTTGGTTGCACGACTTACATTCAGGTCTTTGATGCATTTTGAGTTTACTTTTGTGTATGGGGTTAGACAGTATTCCAGTTTCATTCTCTTAAATGTACCTGTCCAGTTTTGCCAACACCAGCTGTTGAAGAGGCTGTCCTTTCCCCATGGTATACCCATGGTTCCTTTATCGTATTTTAATTGACCATATATGCTTGGGTTTATATCTGGACTCTGTATCCTGTTTCACTGGTCTATGGGTCTGTTCTTGCACCAGTACCAAATTGTTTTGATTACAGTGGCTTTGTAGTAGAGCTCGAAGTCAGGAAGCGCAACTCCCCCTGCTTTATTCTTCCGTCTCAGGATTGCTTTGGCTATTCAGGGTCTTTTGTCATTCCAAATGAATTTTAGGACCATTTGCTCTAGTTCATTGAAGAATGCTGTAGGTACTTTGATAGGGATTGCAGTGAATCTGTTTATTGCTTTATGCAGGATGGCCATTTTGACAATATTAATTCTTCCTAGCCAAGAGCATGGAATGAATTTCCATTTATTACTGTCCTCTTTAATTTTTCTTAAGAGTGCCCCGTAGTTTGCAGGTATAGGTCTTTCACTTGCTTGGTTAGGTTTGTTCTTGGGTATTTTATTCTTTTTGATGCAATTGTGAATGGAATTGTTGTCCCGATTTCTCTTTCTGCTATTTCATCATTAGTGTACAGGAAAGCAACAGATTTCTGTGTATTAATTTTGTATCCTGCAACTTTGCTGAATTCAGATTTTAGATCTGGTTGTTTTGGAGTGGATTCTTCAGGGTTTTCTATGTACAGTATCATGTAGTCTGCAGACAGGGACAGTTTAACTTCTTCCTTTCCAATCTGGATGCCTTGTATTTCTTTGTATTGTCTGATTGCCATGGCTGGGACCTCCAAAACTATGTTTAATAAAAGTGGGGAGAGTGGGCATCCTTGTCTTGTTCCCGATCTTAAAGGAAAAGCTGTGGGTCTGTCATATATGGCCTTCATTGTGTTGAGGCGCTTGCCCTCTATACCCATTTTGTTGAGAGATTTTATCATGAATGAATGTTGAATTTTGTCGAATGCTTTTCCAGCATCTATGGAGATGATCATGTGGTTCATGTGGTTTTTGTCCTTCTTTTTGTCGATGTAGTGGCTGATGATGGATTATTGGATGTTGTACCATCCTTGCATCCCTGGGATGAATCCCACTTGATCATGGTGGATGATCCTTTTGATGTATTTTTGAATTCTGTTTGCTAATATTTTGTTGAGTATTTTTGCATGTGTGTTCATCAGGGATATTGGTCTGTAATTTTCTTTTTTTGTGGGGTCTTTGTCTGGTTTTGGTATTGGAGTGATGTTGGCCTCCTAAAATGAGGTTGGGAGTATTCCTTCCTCTTCTACTTTTTGGAGAACTTTAAGAAGGATGGGTGTTAGGTCTTCACTAAATGTTTGATAAAATTCAGTGGTGAAGTCATCTGGTCCAGGAGTTTTGTTCTTAGGTAGTTTTTTGATTACCAGTTCAGTTTCTTTGTTGGTATTTGGTCTTTTCAGATTTTCTGTTTCTTCCTTGGTCAGCCTTAGAACGTTTTTTTTTCCAGAAAATTGTCCATTTCTTCTATGTTATCCAGTTTGTACCATATAATTTTTCATAGTATTCTCTCATAATTCTTTGTATTTCTGTGTTGTCTGTAGTGATTTTTCCTTTCTTATTTCTGATTCTGTTTATGTGTGGAGACTCTCTTTTTTTCTTGATAAGTCTGGCTAGGGTTTATCTATTTTGTTTATTTTCTTGAAGAATCAGCCCCCCTTTCTTTGATTCTTTCAATTGTTTTATTCTTCTCAAATTTATTTATTTCTGCTTTAATCTTTATTATGTCCCTTCTTCTACTGACTTTGGGCCTCATTTATTCTTCCTTTTCTAGTTTCATTAATTGTTAGTTTAGAGTGTTCATTTGGGATTGTCCTTCTTTCCTGAGGTTGGCCTGTATTGCAATATATTTCCCTCTTAGCGTTGCCTTTGCTGCGTCCCACAGATTTTGTGTTGTTGAATTATTGGTGTCATTTGTCTCTGTATATTGCTTGATCTCTTGTTTTTATTTGGTCACTGATCCATTGATTGATTAGGAGCATGTTATTAAGCCTCCATGTGTTTGTGGGCTTTTTCGTTTTCTTTCTGTAATTTATTTCTAGTTTCATACCTTTGTGATCTGAGAAGCTGGTTGGTACAATTTCAGTGTTTTGGAATTTATTGAGGTTCTTCTTGTGGCCTAGTGTATGATCTGTTCTTGAAAATGTTCCATGTGCACTTGAGAAGAAAGTGTATCCTGTTGCTTTTGGATTCCTTCCACATAAAATTTAAACAAAACACTACTAAAAACAATAATTCGTGTCTTTTAGAGATAACCTGGACTGCCCACTCAGTAATCTCAGTGGACTGTATATGTATTCTTTAGATATGTATTAAACATTTCGAAATGGTAAAAGAGGAATAAATACCTTAGAGGTAAGGCCACTGAAGGAAAGTGGAAATCTGAAAAAAGGGGGACATAGAAGGAAGTGTGGGTCAAGAGCAATACAAAGATGGGAATAATTTTCTTATGGTAGAGCTGAAAGAGCTTGAACAAGTGTAGCTGTCAAGCTAATGCCTTTTTTTCTTCTTATTTGAATGTTACTTACGTGTCACTGTTCTGGCTCCCCTTTTTTAGAGAACTCTTATCTGAACAAGCTAAACTTCTGTATTATACTGACATCATTCCCCTGTTTGCCAATTGAATATGACCTAATTGGTGTTCAGAAGTGTATTGGTGTACGACAGGCTGTGTTACTTCTTTTATGCTATTATTGATAGGTTTCTTGTTTTGTTCTCTTTCTTACGTGGCCACTTGTTTCCACTGAAATAATTTTTCATTTATTACAAAGCCAACTTTTTATATTGTACTAAATTTAAAGCTACATAACATAATACACCTCATTTTGTGTTTCCAAAGAACAAGGATATTCTTTTATGTATCCATAGAGGACTTTATGTAGATCAGAATGTCTAACATCTTTGATACTTTTGAAAACTAACCAGTTGTTTTGTACATTCTGTCAAATTGGGCTTTGTATGCTTTCTCGTTATCATGTCATTTAAAAAATATTTTGGTACAATTCACTTTAACAAAAACTTTACCATCATAATGTGTTATTTTTTATTAAGTGTATTTCTATTGTGCAGGAAACCTCCAACTTTTCCTGCTTAAAAAACTGGAACTCTATACCCATTAAACAAAAATTCTCCATTTATCCTCTTCTCCTAGCTCCTAGCAACCAGTATTCCACTTAATTAATGAGGTTTTAACTTCTCTGGATACCTTATATAAGTGGTCTCATACAGTCTCTCTTTTTATGTGACTAGTGGCTTGTTCATTTCGCCTGATGTCCTTAAAATTCATCCATGTGTAAAGTATGGCCGATTTGATTTCCTTTCTTTTTAAGGCTGAGTCTATTCCACTGTAGGCTTGTAATTTCGGGCTAGCTCCCTGTGCACTAGGGGAAACTTCAAACCGTTCAGGGGAGGGCTCTTGACTTTGAACGGGAAAGAACTCTTGAGCAGGTCAGACAAGTGTAGGTAAGGAAGGAATTCATTAAAACGAGAGCAGCAGCCACACAGGCAGCAGAGAGAAGGAAGAGCAGAGGGAGGACAGGGAAGTTCACTGAACTCCTCTTCCGTTCATGGAAAATCTTTTGCTAACTCCTAAAGCCAGGGTCACCTGGTATCTGGTGTGATCCTGAATCCATATGGCACGAGAACTAAGTCCCTACCACCCCAGGATTTTGGGGAGGCACAGAGCACTGGATGTAGTGAGATTATGTTCTGATAACTTACAAAAGGCAATCAGGAGATTTTCAGGCAGGCTGCTAAAGAGCATGATCATACAGCTGCAGCCCTGTCCCGGTCACTCAGGTGGCAAGTACCTGCAAGTCAAAATCAGAGATCTCAGTAGTCCCTCCCTACTTGTTTGAAGTAAAAAAAAAAGGAGCATGAAGACTTGTACTGAAGTCCAGAAAATAGGATGTGAAATGGCGAAGTGGCAAGAACACTTCTACTGGAAAAGTGAAGAGACAAAACACAGTTAGGTTGAGCAGTAAGAAGTCTTTATTTCAGGCAAAAGTACACACTTGAAGAAAGGGGAATGCAGGCAACCCCAAAGAGGAGATGCACTTTAAGGCTTAGAATTCGGTTTTTTAAGGGTTTCAGGAGTGGGGCAATAGACCATGGGTGGTGGAGGTGTAGGCTTGACAAGTGGTCTCATGAATGTCTGTCTATTGTGGGAGACATTATGTTGTCTGTAGAATGTCCTCTAGATATTCTGTCAGATAAACTTAAAACACAAGGAATTTATTGATCCTGTTCTTCTGTACAATAGTGGTTATCCTCAAGCAGTGGGGACATGTCATTTAGGAGTGCTTGCCTTGCCTTAAAATAGTCTGTTACTGTCTGATTGCCATAAAGTATGTTAGTAATCTAACCCCTTTTACTGACTGGTTTTTAAAATAGAATGAATCAGCCTCAGATGTAGTCTCTCTTGTTCTTACTGTACTTTTTATATATATCAGTATTTACCTTTATCATTGAGTCCCCCACCATACCCCATTGCAGTCACTGTCCATCAGTGTAAAGACTTGCAAAATATATACATTTTTAGGTATTGGCAAAAACAATTAATCATAATGCTTGTCCCATGTCCCTACCCTACCTCAGCAACAAATTTTTGTTGAACAATTCATCTGTCAGCATATGCCTAATGTTCCCCTGTTTAGGCTATTATTAATAATGCTGGTATGGACAATTTTGCACAAGTTTTGGTCTGGGCATATACTTGCACTTTTCTTGGATGTAGACTTGGGAGAGAAATTGCTGGTCAATAACAGTAATCTTGTGTGTGACATCAGGGAAGTGTCAAATTGTACTTAAAAGTGGGTGCCCCATTTTTTCTGTTCTCTCAAGTAAGATACAGGGGTCCTAATTCGTATCACCAGTTTTCACCAATACCTGTCACTGTTTTTAATATCATCATCTCATCATAGTTGTGTTTTTAAGTGGCCTCTCGTTATGGCTTTGATCTGTCCCTGTTGGCTGATAATGCTGAGTATTTTTTCATGTGCTTAGGAGCCATATGTGTGTCTTGGAGCAGTATCTAGTCACAGCCTTTGCTTGTTTTTTTAATTAGATTATCTGTCTTACTCCATTGTAAATGTTCTTGATACATTCAGATACAAGTCCTCTTTGATTTACGAATACTTCCTCCCATTCTGGGCGTTCTGTTTTCACTCTCCAAGTAGTATCCTCTGATGCACAAAAGACTTAGTTTTGACATAGTCCCTCTTACTTATTTTTCCTCTTGTTACTTGCACTTTGGGCATTGTATGTAAGCAGTAATCTCTAATACAGAATCATTTGTTTTTCCAAGAGGGGATTATCTTTTTATTGTGTCTTCTGATTATGCGTTTGTGGGTTTTTCTATGCCCAATTGTCTCTGTAATATGAAAGGAAATACAAGCTTTTCCTAACTTCTAGGTATACTTTAGGAAACAGTTTCTTACGCTGTTTTGTTTTTAAGTTACATCTTCTCTTGAAAGTTATTTAATTTTATTTCATTAAAGGATCAACAGTTCAAGCATAATGTTACCATAAGAGGCAAATCATTGAGACCTTGGTGGGAGGAGCTTGTGTTATTTGAGTTTCAAAAACGAATTCCTCTTCAGTGTGGGGTTTTTGTTTTCTTTTTCTTTTTCCAGTAGATGAAGCACGTGTTGATTTGAGGTCTCTAGATAGGAAACTGTTGCCTTTGTATTTTGGTTGGTGATTAAAGAGCCCTAGTTGATCATTCGGGAGTCCAGTACTGGTTGTCTTGTAACATTTGATCTCAGAAATGATATTTATTGATGTTCCATATTCAAAATAAACTCTTGAATGTATCAAATGTGAGATGTTAAGAACATATGTATTGCCTTACTACACTGATGGACAGTGACTGCAATGGGGTATGGCGGGGGACTCAGTAATAAAGGTAAATGTAAAAACCACATTGTTTTTCTTGTGGAACCTTCATAAGAGTGCATAATAATGACACCTTAATGAAGAGTTAATTAAATTGTTTTTAAAAGAACATTATATATTGTATTTTACTCTGGGCTGTGTCTGGTTTTTTTGACAGGTAGCATAACAATAGGAAAATTAAGAGCTGTTTGTTTGGACCATGCAAAACTTGGAGAAAATATCCTTGAACCGTCTCTTGATTCACTTTGTGGTCCTTCTGCCTCCAGAGTGCTATACCTAACAGAGGTTGGTGTTTTTCCTATTCAAAACTATAATTTCTACATCATACAGTGATATGAAGAACATATGTAAGATTTTGAAATAATTTGAATTAGTTAATAGTTTCAAATTATTATGTGAAACAGTGAAGAATTTCTTAGTTTCAATAAAGGAAATGGAAGTTATAGATTCATTTTTTATTACCCTTTAATGCAGTTTTCATCCCACGCCCCCTTTTCTTTCTAGGTAGTTTATGTCCTGTTAATGCCTGCTGGTGCATCTTTGGCAGATGATTCCCCTGACTTTCAGCTTCACTTCTTGAAAAGTGGTGGCTTATCCCTTGTACTGAGTATGCTAACAAGTAATAACTTCCTGCCAAATACAGATACGGAAACTCGGAGAGGTGCTTACTTCAATAGTCTTAAAATAGCTAAACTGTTGTTAACTGCCATTGGCAGTGGCCATGTTCGAGCTATAGCAGAAGCATGTCAGCCAGCTGCAGATGGTGCAGATACCATAAAAACGGTACATTTTTAAAATCTTTAAAACGAGTTGTGTTTAATACTTAATTTTTTAAAATTTAACTTCTCAGTGGCTCTTTAGAGAATGCGAATTTAAGTCACTATGTTGTTATATTTGTACTGAAATGTATAGGTATTCTTTAAGGATTATATTAATCTCAGAGGACACCTCATCCCTTTACATCCTTTTTGAGCTTCAGTTGTTTGCCTCATAAAAACTATAGCTGAATCTTTTAATTCATACCTGAAAGATATTTAAAAAACAGTAATGGTAACAGAAATATTTAATCAGCATGTTGCCCATCTCTCCTCTGCCGTGACTAACATAACCACCACAACTAACAAAGACTCTTGGACATGCATCAAGGTATCATCCTTGATGCATGTCATTGAATTTTCTTAAGATATGCTGAGATTTAATGCATGGATAGAATGTAGCGTCCAGTTGGCACTACCTTTTAAGTTCTTTTATTTACATTACCAGTGAAAGTTTTATTAAATTACTGGCTGAAGGTAAAATGGTTTGGGGTGACTACTTCTAGAAATAAGCTTGATTCTTAGGGAAATTTGAATAATGGCTACACCTATGAGATTTAGAATTTTCATTATTTTACGTAGGATAATAGTGTTGTAGATCTTGTTTCAAAGAAAGAAACATGCTAAGGCATTTCAAATAAACTGCCTCGGATTTTCTGAAATAATTCTGGGGAGGTAGGCACAGTTAATGTGTATTGATACAGTGAAACAAGTTGGCCTTTTACTGATAATTATTGAAACAAAGTAATGTGTACTTAATGGTTATTCGCACAGTTAACCTTTGAAGAATACAGGGGTTTAGGAGCACTGATACCCCTGCCAGCCCAACACAGTCAAAAATCTGTGTGTAACTTTTGATCCACCAAAAACTTGACTAATAGCCTACTGTTGACTTCCTATTTTGTAAGTCAAAATTAAAATCTAAAAAAATTTTTAAAAGTGTAAATCTGAAGAGGTAAAATAATTTGGTCCAAATAAGAAAAATGACCTCAGAATAGCTCAGTGAGTAAACAGACTGCACCTATTCTTTCTGCTCTTCTAACTTTTTTTTCGGTCTACTTATTCTAGCAATAATTAAGAGTCATGTTAAACATTTCCAACTGTAAAATGGAAGAACACCAGTCCTGAACAGTTGTGAGAGGACTAGAATGGCTTCGCCTATCTGTTACCAACAAGATCATCCACATGGTGCTAAAGACCTATAGTGTGCAGTAAGATAGGAAAAAATGGGGCAGAGATGGTGATTAAAAGGAGGCATAAGGGAGTTTTCTGGAGAACTAGCCTGTTTCTTTATTTGGGTGGTGGTTATATAGGTGTGTTCAGTTTACGAACACTCATAATAAATCTGTACTTCTTACATACATATATTCATGAATAAATAAAGGATGGAAGAACAGATTAGAAAAATTTTTCCATCTGTAATTGTGGGTTTGTCTATTTTTCCCTTTAGATTTGTCAAATTTCCTTTCATGTATTTTTCAAGTATTGTTTGGTACATCTACATTTATGATTGTTATGTCTTTGTGACAAATTATTTCAAGTTGGTCTTCCTTTTTATTTTTTGTAATATTTTTTGTTCTTAAATCTGCATAATATGATCTTTTTGTTCTTAATTAAAGCATCAATGATACACAATCTTGTGATGGTTTCAAATTCACAATACATTGCTTCAGCATTCACCTATACTATCAGTCCTCACCACCTCCAGTGTGGTCACTGTTCGTCATTGAACTCAGATATTACAGAGTCATTACATCATTACCTGTGTTCTCCATAAGTACTACCGTCCCAGTGACCAACATGGATCGTGATTGCATTATTGTGCCCCTTAGTCCCCTTCTCTCATCCCCCGCACCCATCCCAACCCTCCCTTTTGGTAACCACAACTCCCTTCATGGTGTCTGTGGTCTAGTGCTGTTCTGTTTCTTCTCTTTTGCTTCCTGCTTATGCTCCACAAATGAGTGAAATAATTTGGTACTTGTCTTTCTCCATCTGGCTTATTTCACTGAACATAAAACCCTCTAGAAGTGGAATTAATGAGTAAAATGGTATCTCTGTTTTAGTTTTTTGAGAAATCTCCATATTACTTTCCACAGTGGTTGAACCAATTTACATTCCCATGAACAGTGTCAGAAGGCTCCCCTTTCTCCACGTCCTTGCCAGCATTTGTTATTTATTGGATAGCATTGTCTGTTGGATAGTGGCTTTCCTAAGTGTTGTGATGTGGTAACTCATTGTGGTTTTATTTTTCATTTCCCTGATGATTAGCAATGTGGAGCATCCTTACATGTGCCTATTGGCCATCTGTATTTCTTTGGAGAAGTATCTGTTCAGATCCTTCACCCAATTTTTCCATCGGGTTATATGTTATGGAGTGTTAAGGCATGTGAAGTCTTTACGTAGTTTGGATATTAACTCCTTATCAGATGAATCATTTACAAATACATTCTTCCATACTGCAGGATGCCATATTGTTCTGCTGATGGTGTTGTTTGCTGTACAGAAGCTTTTCAGTTTGTCGTAGTCCCAGTTGTTCATTTTTTATTTTGTTCCCTCACCAAGGATATGTGTTCAGGTAAAGGTTGCTCATGTTTATGTTCAGGAGATTCTTACCTATGTTTCTTTCTGAGAGTTTTATAGCATCATGACTTACATTCAGGTCTTTGATCCATTTTGAGTTTTACTTTTGTGTATAAAGTTAGACAATCATCCAGTTCATTCTCTTACATATAGCTGTTCTGTTTTGCCAACACAAGAGGCTGACTTTTCCCCATTGTATATTCATGGCTCCTTTAACATAATTTATAATTGACCATATGTGTGTGGGTTTACTTCTGAGCTCTCTATTCCTTTCCATTCATCTATGGGTCTGTTCTTGTGCCATTACCAAACTGTTTTGATTACTGTGGCTTTGTAGTAGAGCTTGAAATTAGAGAGTGTAATCCCTCCCAGCTTTGTTCTTCCTTCTCAGGATTGTTTTGGCTGTTCAAGGTCTTTTGTGGTTTCACACTTAATTTTATGATTATTCTGTCTAGATCTTGAAAAATGCCATTGGTATTTTCATAGGTATTGCATTGGATCTGTAAATTACTTTGGGCAAGATGGCCATTTTGACGATATTAATTCTTCCTGTCCATGAGCACAGGATAGATTTCTATTTATTGGTGTCTTAATTTCTCTCACGAGTACCTTGTTTTCAGAGTAAAGGTATTTCACCTCCTTGGTTAAGTTTATTCCCAGGTATTTTATTCTTTTTGATGCAGTTGTAAATGGGGTTGTTTTCCTGTTTTTTCTTTCTGCTAACTTGTTGCTACTATAAAGGAATATAACATATTTATGTGTATTAATTTTATATCCTGTAACTTTGCTGAATTCAGTTATTAGTTCTAACTATTTTTGGTGGAGTCATTAGGGTTCTCTACATATAACACCATGTCATCTACAAATAGTGACAGTTTAACTTCTTTCCTATCAATTTTGATGCCTTTATCTCTTGGTGATTTTTTTTGCTGTGGCTAGGATCTCCAGCCACTTTTATGTTGAACACAAGTGGTCAGAGTGGGCATCCTTGTCTTGTTCCTGATGTTAGAGGAAAACCTTTCAGCGTTTTGCTCTTAAAAGGATTATTTTGACTGTGGGTTTGTTGTATATGGCCTTAATTATGTTGAGGTATGTACCCTCTATGCCCATTTAATTGAGAGTTTTTCTCATGAATAGATGTTGAGCTGTGTCAAATGCTTTTACAGCATCAACTGAGACGATGGTGTGATTTTTGTCATCCTCCTTGTTGATGTGATGTGTGATACTGATTTATTTTCAAATATTGTATGATCCTTGCCTCCCTGGAATAAATCTCTCTTGGTCATGATGGTTGATCTTTTTGATATGTGTTTGAATTTGGTTTGCTAATAATTTCTTGAGGATTTGTGCATCTGTTCATAATGAATATTTGTCTCTAATTTTCTTTTTTTGTGGTGTCCCTGTCTGGTTTTGGTATCGCAGTGATGCTCGTTTTGTAGAATGAGTTTGGGAGTATTCCTTCCTCTTGTACTTTTTGAAATGCTTTAAGAAGGATGGGTATTAGGTCTTTAAATGTTTGATAAAATTCAGCCATGAAGTCCATCCGGCGGGGAATTTTTGGTCTAGGTATTTTCTTGATTACCAATTCAACTTCAATCTTAGTATTGGTCTGTTCAGATTTTCTGTTTCTTCTTAGGTCAGTCTTGGAAGGTTGCATTTTTCTTGAATTTCCGTTTCTTGTAGGTTATCCAATTTATTGACATACAATTTTTCACAGTATTTTCTAATAATTCCTTGTGTACCCATGGTGTCCTTTCTCATTTCTGATTATATTTATGTGTGTACATTTTCTTTTTTTCTTGCTATATTTGGCTAGGGGTTTATCTTTTTTATTTCCCCCAAAGAACCAGCTCCAGATAGGCTCTGTGGTTTGTTCTTCTAGATTTTTATTTGTGCTCTGATCTTTAATATGTCCTTCTCACTGAGTTTGGGCCTTACTTCTTCTTCTTTTCTGGTTGCTTTGTGAGTTTAGACTTCTTATTTGGGATTGTTCTTCTTTCTTGAGGTGAGCCTACATATTGCTGTGTAGTTTCCTCTTAGAACTGCCTTTGCCACATCCCGCAGGTTTTGGGCTGTTTGTTTTCATTTGTCTCCATATATTGTGTGATCTCTTAATTTTATCATCGATCCACTGATTATTTATAAGAATGTTGCTTAGCCTCCATGTGTTTGTAGACTATTTTGTATTCTCTGTGTAATTTATTTCTAGTTTCATACCATTGTGGTCTGAGAGGCTGCTTGATAAAATTTCAGTCTGTTGTAATTTATTGAGGGTCTTTTTGTGGCCGCCTCTGTGATCTGTGCTGGGAAATATCCCACATGGACTTGAGTGTGTGTACGGCTGCTTTTGGGCAGACTGTTCTGTAGATGTCTGTTAGGTCCATCTGTTCTAATGTGGTGTTCAGAGTCTCTGTCTCTTTATTTTCTGTCTAGTTGATCTGTTGGTGTGAGTGCTGTGCTAAAAGTCTCCTGATAGAAATTTGTTGCATTATGTTCACCTGTTTAATTCTGTGGTTCTGTGTTTTACATATTTAGGTGCTCCTCTTTTGAGAGCCTGATTATAATGGTTACATCCTCTTGTTGGACTGACCCCTTTCTCATTATGTAAGGCCCTTTTTGTATCCTGTTACTTGTTTTCTTTTCAAATCTATTTAGTCACATTCTGGTATTGCTACTCCTGCTTTTTTCTGCCTATAATTCGTGTGAACTATCTTTGTCCCTTCCTTCACTTACATTCCATGTAGGTCCTTGAATCTGAGATGAGTTTCTTGTAGATAGCACATAGATGGTTCTTGCTTCTTCCTTTTTTTTGTATCATTAATGTACAGTTACCTGAGCAACATGGTTACTAGACTCCTCCCCATTATCGAGTGCCGACCACAAACCCCATTACAGTCACTCTCCATCAGTGTAGTGATGCTATAGAATCACTACTTGTCCTCTCTGTGTTGTACAGTCTTCCCCATGAGTCCCCCACTATATTGTATCTGCTAATGATAATGCCCTTTTTATCCCCTTATCCCTCCGTTCCCACCCATCCTCCTCAGTCCCTTTCTCTTTGGTAACTTAGTCCAGTTTTGGGTTCTGTGATTCTGCTGCTCTTTTGTTCCTTCAGTTTTTCCTTTCTTTTTATTCACCACACATGAGTGTAATCATTTGATACTTGTCTTTTTCCACCTGGCTTTTTTCACTGAGCAAAATACCCTCTAGCTCCATCCGTGTTGTTGCAAGTGGTAGGATTTCTTTTCTTCTTATGGTTGAATAATATTATATTGTGTATATTTACCACATCCTCTTTATCCATTCATGTACTGTTGGACACTTAGGTTGCTTCTGATTCTTGGCATTGTAGATAGCGCTGTGGTAAGCATAGGGGTGCCTATGTCTTTTTCAAGCAGGGCTGCTGCATTCTTAGGGTAAATTCCTAGGAGTGGAATTCCTGGGTCAAATGGTATTTCTATTTTGAGTTCTTTGAGTAACCTCCTTTCCTGTGGGAAACATACTGCTTTCCACAATGATCGAAGTAATTTACATTCCCACCAGCAGTGTAGGAGGGTTCCCCTTTCACCACATTCTCGCCTACATTTTCGTAGTTTCTCTTTTGGATGGTGGGCGTCCTGACTGGTGTGAGCTGATAATCGTACTGTGGTTTTAATTTTCATCTGTCTGATGATTAGCCATTTGGAGCACCTTTTCATGTGCCTAGTGGAGTTCTGAATTTCTTTGGAGAAGTGTCTGCTCAGCTCCTCTGCCCATTTTATGATTGGTTTATCTGCATTTTGCCTGTTGAGGTGTGTGAGCTCTTTATATAATTTGGATGTCAACCCTTTATTGGATATGTCATTCTCCCATACTGTAGGTTACCTTTTTGTTCTATTAATGGTGTCCTTTGCTGTACAGAAGCTTTTCGGCTTGAAGTAGTTCCACTTGTTCATGTTTGCTTTAGTTTCTGTTGCCCAGGGAGACATGTGCATGAAGAAGTCACTCATGTCCATGTCCAAGAGATTTTTGCCTGTCTTTTCCTAAGAGTTTTATGGACAGTTCTCACGACTTACGTCCAGGTCTTTGATCCATTTCGAGTTTACTATTGTGTATGGGGTTAGACAATAATCCAGTTTCATTCTCTTGCATGTAGCTGGGCAGTTTTGCCAACACCAGCTGTTGAAGAGGCCGTCATTTCCCCTATTGTATGTCCGTGGCTCCTTTATTGTACGTTAGTTGACCACGTGCGTGTGGATTAATGTCTGGACTCTGTATCCTGTTCCACTGGTCTGTGGGTCTGTTCTTGTGCCAGTGCCAAATTGTCTTGATTACTGTGGCTTTAGTAGGGCTTGAAGTTGGGAAGTGAGGTCCACCAACTTTACTCCTTCTCTGGATTGCCTCGGCTCTTCGGGGTCTTTGGCCCCGAATTTTAACACTACTTGTTCCAGTTCGTTGAAGGAAGCTGTTGATATTTTGATAGGGATTGCATTGAATCTGTATATTGCCTTAGGCAGGATGTCCATTTTGACAAAATTATTCCACCTAGCCAAGAGCATGGGATGAGTTACCACTCGTTAGTGTCCTCCTTAATTTCTCTTAAGAGTGTCTTGTACTTCTCAGGGTATAGGTCTTTTGCTTGCTTGGTTAGGTTTATTTCTAGGTATTTTATTCTTTTTGATGCAATCGTGAATGGAATTGTTTTCCTGATTTCTTTTTCTGCTAGGTCGTCCTTGGTGTATAGGAAAGCAACAGATTTGTGTGTAGTAATTTTGTATCCTGGAACCTTGCTGAATTAATATATTAGTTCTAGTAGTTTTGCAGTGGAGTCTTTTAGGTTTTTTCTGTACAGTATCATTTCAGCTGCAAATAGTGACAGTTTGACTTCTTCTTTACCAATCTGGAGTCCTTTTATTTCTTTGTTTTGTCTGATTGCCATGGGTAGGACCTCCAGTACTATGTTGAATAACAGTGGAGAGAGTGGGCGTTCCTGTCTTTTTCCTGATCTTGGGTGAAAAGCTTTGAGCTTCTCCGTGTTGAATATAATGTTGCCTGTGGGTTTGTCATATATTGCCTTTATTATGTTGAGATTCTATGGTTACTAGACTCCCCCCCGTCCTCAAGTCCCCACCCCATACCCCATTACAGTCACTGTCTGTCAGCATAGTAAGATGCTATACAATCTCTACTTGTCTTCTCTGTGTTGTAGAGCTGTCCCCATTCCTCCCCCCTACATTATGTCTGCTAATCATAATGCCCCTTTCCCCCCTTTGTCTCTCCCTTCCCAGCCATCCTCCCCAGTCCCTTTCCTGTTAGTCCATTCTTGGTTTCTGTGAGTCTGCTGATGTTTTGCTCCTTCAGTCTTTTTCTTTGTTTCTTATACTCCACATATGAGTTTAATCATCGGGAAGCAGTCTCTGGGATGATCTCCTGAGCTGCGGTAGTCAGGGCCGCCCTCAGGCTAGCCTAGAGGACTGCAGGGGCAGGGCTTCACACCCGTGCTGGTGTGTTCTCCTGAGAACAGCGCCTCTTCCTGCCTTCCAGATCTTGCTCCAGCTTCCGCTGCCTGTCCCAGTTAGCTGCATGCTTGCAGGAGACTCTGCGTGGTTGACGTTGGCGGGGCCACTCTCCAGCTGCTCCACAGCTCTGCCGGGTCAGCCGGTCTCCCTGCAGTGCTGCCCAGGGGGAATGAATGGCATGGTGCTTATCGCCGTGAGGGGCTTCGGGGCTGCTTTACTCCCCAGGGAGTTAGGGGGCCGGAAGTTTCTCAAGATTCCCAGCCTGCTGGGCAGAGTATACTGGGACAATTTTGTTCCGCCGTTAAGCCCTTGTCCCTTTAAGAGATTTAAAAAGGGCCCGCTTCTCTCTTTTCCCAGGGCAGCTTGCTGTGGGGACCTGCTCGCAGTGTCTGTCTCGGAAGCTACCCTTCTGTTTCTCTAATGTCCAGCACACCATGCAATGTGTGTCTCTGCTCCCTGTGCAGATTACTAGGGCTGGTTATTTAGCAGGCCTGCCCTTCCACTTCCTCCCCACTCCAACTTCTTTTCTCCCACCGGTGAGCCGGGGTCGGGGGAACACTCGTTTCCTGCCAGGCCGCGACTTGTATCTTACCCTTTTCGTGAGATGCTGCGTTCTCGCAGATGTAGGTGTAGCCTGGCTATTGTGCTGTATCTTCTGGTCTCTCTTTTAGGAATAGTTGTATCTGTCGTAGTTTCAAAAATATGTACGGTTTTTGGAGATTTCCGCAGCCCTACTCTCACCACCATGCTGAGCCATCTCTCAGTTCTGGTTTCTTTATCCATTGTACCACTCTATATCTTTTGCTTGGTGCACTTAGTCCATTTACATTAAAGGTGATTATTGATTGATGTGTACTCATTACCATTGTAGGTTTTAAATCTGTGGTTACCAAAGGCTCATGGGCAGCTTCTTTACTATCTAACTGTCTGCCTTAAATTGCTGAGTACTCTATTTCAGACACAGTCCAGAGGTACTTTTTTTTTCCTCCCTTCTTCCTCTTTCACACTTACATACTAGGTGTCATATTCCTCACTTTTTGTGTATTCCTTGACTGGTTTTGTGAGTAGTTGATTTAATTTCATATTTGCTGGTAATGAACTGGTCTACTACCTTTACTGTGAGTTTATTTTCACTGGTGACAGCTATTTCGACTTAGGAACATTTTCATCTAGAACAGTCCCTTGAACATATCCTCTAGGGCTGGAGTGGTGTATTCCTCCAACTTTTGTTTATCTGAGTATTGTTGATTTCCTGCTTCAAATTTAAATGATTTTCTTGCCAGGTAGAATGTTCTTGGATGGAAGTCCTTCAGTTTCATTACATTAAACATATCATGCCACTACCTTCTGGCCTGTAAGGTTGCTGCTGAGCAGTGTGCTGAAAGCCTTACTGGATTTCATTTATAAGTTACCTTTTTTCTCTCTGGCTGTTTGCAGTGCTCTGTCCTTGATCCTTGCCATTTTAATTATTATATGTCATGTTGTTGCCTTCCTAAGGATCCTTTTGTTAGGGCTTTTCTTCTCTTCTGTGACCTGAGTGTAATTTCCTTCCCCAGATTGGTGAAGGTTCCAACACTTACTTCTTCAAAGAAAGTTTTTATCCCTTCAGAAAGACTTCTTATCCGTTTGTCTTTTCTCCTTCTGGTACCCCTATTATGCTAATATTGTTCCGTTTGGTTTTGTCACAAAGCTCTCTTAATAAACTATCCTTTCTTTCCTAGTGATCCTTTTTTCTGTTTTTTGGCTTCACTGTTTACTTGCTCCCTAATTTCCAGATTATTTTTCATTTCTTCATCCTGTGAAAGCCTGCTATTAAATCCCCTTGTTGCATTTTTTTTTCCAGATACTGTTTTATTCACCTCTGAGTGACCTTTTTGCAGGTTGTCTTTTTGTTGAGGTGTGCTCCCTTACTTCCTGAATATTTTTCTGTAGAGCCATGAGCATGTTTACGACTTCTACTTTGAAGTCTTTATCCAGAAGATTGGTGATTTTAGTTCCACTCAGCCCTCTTCCTGATGTTAGGTCTTACAGTTTTGTTTGGATCAAATTTCTCTGTCATCTCATATTTTCAGTGTTTCTTATGGAGTAGTAGATTTATGCAGGATGCCTCTAGTGCCCAGAATCTCTAAACAATTTTGCTTTCCGGTGCAGGAGCCCCAACTGTTGGTGTGCAGTAGGCTGGGTTCCTTTCGGTCTAGCTTGTAATGACCTGATTTTAGATGGATTGTGTGAGCCGTCAGCTCATTGTACACACAGTGAGAAGCCATGGGGCTGCTCTGCTGTAGTTGTTGTGTATGGAGCGACCCTTTCCCCAACCTGCAGCAATAGCATGATCTGCCGGCAAGTAGGGCAGGCGCCTCCTGGGAGGAAGGAGCCCCTGGGGCTGGCTGGCCAAAACAGGACTGAGAAAGCTGAGAGCATCTCCCTGTGACTCCCCAGCAGTGAGGTGTGACACCAGTGTCAGGGTAAATGGGCTGTTCACAGACCACATGTGGAGGGAAGAGCCTCAGGACTGCACCAATAGAGCTGCTGTGAGTGGAGCTGCTCTCCACCTGGCCTGCAGCAAAAGCACAGGTCACAGGCAGGTGGGACCAGTGCTTGCCAGGAGGAAGTAACCTCCAGGGTATGGCTTCTGTGGGCAGATCCTCTGTTGGCCCAGTATAGGACCATGAAACCTGGGAGAGTCTCCCCCTGCCTATCTGGCAGCAAAGTATGACACCATCTGCAAGCCAAGTGGTCCATCCACAGGCCACGTGCTGCAAGGAGGAGCCTCAGGGCTGAGTTACCGGGGAGGGGAACAAAGCCTCCCTGTCTCCCAAGAGTTCCGAAGCTGTTAGGCTGAGGGTGGGCTGGGGAGGTATTTTCCACCTGCCTTTTCCAACCTCAGCAGAGAGCTCTGTGTAACCCTTACCCATCTAGCGCTCCTCTCATTGCTAGGAAGCCTTTCCAACTCCCTCTTTGCTTTTGTCTCAGGGAGACCAGTAGAACATGCCTATCCTCCACAAACAGCTGGAATCACTGCCTTCCAAGTGTTCATTCAGCCTGTCTGTTTTGTCCAGGCCCTCTAATTACTAGAGCACCATGTAATGTGGGTTTCTGCTCCCAGATCTCTACGGCCAGGTGTTCAGCAATCATGGTTTCCTACACACGCTCGGCTCTGTTCCTCTTCCTCCTGCCTGTGGAGGAGGGCTTAGGTCCCACCATATAATCAGCTTTGCCACTTTCCCCTCTTCTTCCCTTCCTCCCTGATGTACGTATGTAGTTCTGCAGTCTTCATGTTATTTTCAGGGTTGGTTATATTTGCTATAATTTCATGTTCTCTGTGTTTTTTGCAGGAGGTTTCTGCCTTAATCTTACTACTCCACCATCTTTTTTCCCAGAGTCCTCTATACTATCTTTTTAATTTGAAATCTTACTTAGTAGTAGCTGGCCAGTAGACCCTCAAGTATTGACTGTGAACGATGAAAGTCACATGTGTAGAACAGTAAATTAAATGAAAATTTCAGCTTCCCTTAATTGACATTAAAGAGAGTAACTGGAAGGAAGCATTACACCAAATCAGACTTCTACATGATTTGCCAAACTAGTGACAGCAGGAACCACCATCCCAAAGTCTTAAATTCCTTAAAACATGTATTTTTAAGAACTTCTTTAACAAAACTTGATTGTGAAAGAAAGGTAGAGAGGGTGGGTGGTGAATCTGTGCAGACTTTTTAGCAAGTTTGAGGGAAAAACATTAGAACACAGGTAGCAAAAGAACCTTTGAACTAAAGTAAGGAACAGCTTAAAGACTGGAGTGACAGAAAGTGAGAGGTATAAATTAAAGATGAGAGGATGAGAAATTGAAAGTCTGTTTATCTGGTACCCTCATTTTGCTCAGTCATTTCACAGCAAGCATAGTAATCTTTTGGGAAAGAGGAAAAGGCTTTGCCCACAGACGTGTAAAAGATGTGTTCAGAAGGGTGTCACCTGCTTCAAGTGAGAGTGAACCCTGTTGTAGGAAGAGTATTGAATTAGTCTGAAATTGGAGTTTACAGAGCAATATTATATTTTAACAGGCAAGTGAGAGAGGGTGTCTATAGTGTTGGGCATCTGGGATACTTTTTATGCAGATCACCATTAATTCTATAGTAAATAAGGAACACTGATGTAGACGGAGAAAGATGACATCCTGAGACAGAGGCAGTGATTAAGTAGCATATTGTTGGGTTGGTTACTACAGATTTTTGAAATTTAGTTTTGTGCAAGTTTATTCCAAGTAAAAAGTTGTGTTTTTTCAGATGAACCAAGTTACTCACAATCACATGGTGATAGTACAAAATGTCCTTCAGAGCATGCCTAATCCGTCATCTGAATACATGGTTAGAAATGTTTCCATACGTCTTGCTCAGCAAATATCTGGTGAGGTTAGTATCAAAATTTGAAGACTCTGGCATTTTGGGTGGTTTTATTTTGTATTACTGTTGACAGTCTCTTTTTGTTCAAATATATAAAGATGCTGAACTTGAGGTTATTGAGACTGTGTCACTCTAGTGTGAATCTTATTATTTCAGATGAAGTTTCATGTTAATATTATCTAAATACTAGTAGTAAGAAAGTGCTTTTTAAAAGTTTTTAAACAGATTTTTTGAGGTATACTTTCTGTTGCATAAACTAGATCAAAATAAACCATCTGGTGAGTTTTGACAGATGTTTAATGACACACTCAAGGTGAATTTCCATCAGCCCCAATAGTTTTCTCCTCCTGGCTCCAGGCAACCACCATTCTGCTTTTTGTTACATGTAAATTTCTTAAGTTTTGTTAAATTTACATCACTGGAATCATATTGTATGCTCTTTTGTGTCTGCATTATTTCCATCAGCATAATTTTGAAATTATCAGTGTTATATTTTGCATCTGTCCTTTATTCCATTTTGAGTAATACTACTTTTTATGGGCTTTCCTCATGTTGCATTAGTAGACATTTGAACTATACTAGTTTCTGACTTTTGGGAATAGAACTACTTTGAAAATTCATTAAATAAGGGCTTCTGTGGGTGTATCTTCTTTCTGGGTGAAGACATACATAGGAATGAAATGCTGGATTTTCCCATGTTCTAAAAATTCTTATGAAAAGTATTATAGAGCCCAGATTAGATCTTAGCCTAAAGTATACTTTGTGACTGTAGCTGACAATAATGTTTGTTCTTCATCTACTATATTTTATGACTTGATGTAAAGGTATTTAAAAATGCACCCAACACTACTTTGGACCTTAAGGGTAATGTGAAGCATTCACTTAATTTACAACCACTTATACTACCTCTTTAACAAGGAGGAAGTTTTGTTTTCTGATTATTTCACTTTGATATTCTATCAGCACTTTTAATTACTGGTTTTCTTTCAGGCTTCAAGATATATGCCTGATACTTGTGTAATTAGAGCTATACAAAAAATCGTCTGGGCATCAGGATGTGGGGCATTAGAGCTAGTCTTTATCCCAAATGAAGAAATTACTAAAATGTATGAGATGATGGTAAGAATTAGTACAAAAATATATTCCTTGTTTGTTAGTTGTACATATGACCAAAGTTTCGTGTCTGCTGTCTTTTAAGGAAAAAGTCATTCGTATCTAGTAGTTTAAAATGAACTTCTAGATGCAGTTCAGATGAGAATGTATATGAGTTATTTTTGAAAATAAAAGACTTCAGGGTTTCTGTGTAACGCAGCTTTTTTCTGAAACTTTTTTTTTTTTAACTTCTTGGGTTGAAAATATAATGGATTTTCTTTTCCTAGTTCCCTTTAATTCTTTCTCAGTTTTTTTGTCCTGAATGAATTTTGATAACTGTCTTCTGTGGAATTGACATTTAACAAGTATTTTCTTGGCTCATTTAGAGCACTCAAAAGCAGGAAAAGTGTACCATTTTGGTATTATCCCTAAGCTTTGTTGAATTAAGCAGTTACTTGCCAAATGAGATTTTATTTAGCTCTTTGAATCCCCAGTCATATTTACTTGTCTTGGATAGTCACTTCTGTAATATTTAAGAGGACAAAGTGGGTAGGTAATAGCCTTGTACAGCTTCCCTTTTTGGAATATTTAAATGTTGTTTGCCAGACATAAACTGTACCTATTTTTCGATGAGTAAAGGCAGATTACAAATTATTAGCTGTCTACTTGAGTATATTTTTGTTTGGAAATGCCTTCTTGAACATTGGTATAGGGCTAAGTAATTTTTTAAATAAGATTGCATCTTAGTAAGCTGTGTGATAAAAACTACACGCTAATCAAAAACACAAACTGCAGGGCCAGAGGGATTGTTTAGGAAGGAATACTGACTGATGCAGAACTTTACCACTCACCCAAGTGACACTTAGTGTTTGTGATCAGACACCTTTAATCCCCTTTGGGGGTATTTTTCTGAGGGTCTCAGAAGTGCAGATGAAGGGACTGAAGACAGGCCACTTTAGAGATTAGGTAAGTTTTAAATGTTAGCTACATTTAAATACAGGTTAGATACAGGTTAAGAATTTTTTCCTGAACCTGCATCACTGGGTGACAATGAAGCAAAACTGAAGGAGTAAAGCAGCAGACTCACAGACTCTAAGAAGGGACTAGCTGCTAACAAAGGGGAGAGGTGGGAAGGGAGGGAGAAGGGGATTAGGGGGTGTTACGATCGGCACACCTGGTGTGGGGAGGATCATGGGAGAGACAGTGTAGCACAGAGAAGACAAGTAGAGAATCTGTGGCATCTTACTACACTGATGGATGGTGAATGCAATGGGGTATGGGGGGAACTCGATAATGTGGGTGAAAGTAGTAACCACGTTATTTTTAATGTGAAACCTTCAGAAGAATGTATATGGATGATACCTTAGTAAAAAAAATGAAAATAAAAAATGTATCACTGGGTAATTTGACTCCTGATTGTAATTTTACAGATCACCAATGCAAGTAATGAGCCAGATACAGAAGATGAACAGGTTTGCTGTGAGGGATTCGAAGTGATGACGTTATGTTTTGCTCTACTTCCAACAGCTTTGGATGCACTTAGTAAAGAAAGAGCCTGGCAAACATTTATCATTGACTTACTATTGCACTGTCCCAGCAAGTAAGTGATTATTTTTTTCTTTAGGGTTTTGTTTTGTTTTGTGTTTTAGGAAGGAAGGCACGCCTCATTATTTTGAGCAAAAACAGATTAATTTTGATAAAAACATCTTTGAAGTCAAATGAGACTTATTCTCGTCTACATGGCACATTGGTGTTTATGAAACCTTCAACATGTCTCACTTAATCTGTGCTACTTTCTTCTTATCTAAACGGCAGTGCTGATATTTTTTTCCTTTTACCGGGCTTTTATTGTTGTGGCGTATATAATCATAACAAGGACATTTTAACAACTTCTAAGGGGGCAATTCAGTGGCCTTAAGAACATTTTCAGTGTTGTACAGTCATCATCACTATTTCTTTTTCCTTATTTCATTCTTCTGATAGTTCACTGTTAGTGTATACAAGTGCAACAGATTTCTCTGCTTAATTTTGTATCCTGAAACTATAGTGAATTCACTTATTTTCCTAATAGGTATTGGTGGACTCTTTAGGGTCTTCTCTATATAATATATCATCTGGAAATAGTGACAGTTTTACTTCTTCCCTAGCCATATGAATGCCTTTTTATTTCTTCATCTCGTCTGATTGCTGTGGCTAGAACCTCCAATACTCTGTTGAATAAAAGTGCTAAGAGTCAGGATCCTTGTCTTCATCCTGATCAGTGAGGAAAACTGTATAAGTTGGCAGGTTTTTCACCATTGCTATGTAGTCTGTGGGTTTATCTTATATGGCCTTTACTATGTTGAGGTATCTACCCTTTACACTCACTTTGCTGAGAGTTTTTATCATCATCACTATTTCTTAAACTTTTTATCACCCCAAATTTTTCTAAAGAATTAATTTGTTTTTCTTTAGGAAAATAAGCTTTTCTTGGTTTGAAAAAGCTGTTTCACAAAACCTTCCAGCCCTAGTTAGCTCTAATCCACATTCTATCTAGATGAATTTGCCTACAGTCAATCCCACATATAAATGGAATCACAATATTAGTCTTTTTGGGTTTGGATTGTTTCACATGACATAATGTTCTCAAGGTTTATACGTGTTGCCGCGTATTTCAGAATTCTCTTCCTTTTTAAGGCTGAATATATTCAGATGTACAACTATATCACGTTTTCGTTAATGCATTCATTTGTTGGTGGATCCTTAGATTGTTTCTGTTTCTGGCTATTATGAAAAACACTGCTTTGAGCATTGCTATGAACACAGATAACTGTTTGAATGCATTTTCAGTTCCTTTGAGTATATACTTGGATTGAATATGCTAGATTACATGGTAAATCTATGCTTAACTTTTTAAGGACCTGCCAACTTATACATTAGTTTCACCATGGTATACTCACACCAGTCAAGTACCAAAGCTCTACTTTCTCTCCCCTGCTTCTTCTTCTCTCTTTTTTTAAATGTAAAAGCCATCCCAGTGATGTGGTATCTCATGGCAGTTTTGATTTTCACTTCCCTAGTGATGACTGATTCCAAGAATCCTTTCTTGTGCTTCTTGTGCGTCTGCAGAGAAAATTCTATTCATTTTTAAATTCTGATATTTATATGAACTTTAGGATGGGTTTTTACATTTTGGCAGTCAATACCATTGTAATTTAGGAAGGGATAACATTACATATGTAGACTGTTTGGGTAGAGGGGTAGTGTTGACATCTAAATAATACTAAATCTTCCAATACATGAGTATACATTGTCTTGTTTATTTAGGACTTTAATTGCTTCAAACACTGCTGTGTATCTTATTAATTAGGTTTATCTTTTCCTGAGTATTGTATCCTTTTTGCTGCTCATGTAGGTGGGATTCACTTTTTATGATTTTTATTCATTTTGTACTTTAACAGCTTTGCTGAATTCAGTTCTTTAAGGATTCTTTCTTTTTTTTGATACCATTAGTGTACAGTTACTTGAACAACATTATGGCAACTGCACTCCCCTATTATCAAGTCCCCCACATCCCCCTTTACATTCACTGTCCGTCAGCATAGTAAGATGCTATAGAATCATTACTTGTCTTCTCTGTGTATAGTGCTTTTCCCGTGACCCCCCATCCGCTACATTATGTGTGCTAATCATAATGCCCGTTTACCCACCTTGTCCCTCCCTCCCCACCCATCTCCCCAGCCCCTTTCCCTTTGGTACCTGTTAGTTCATTCTTGGGTTCTGTGAGTCTGCAGCTGTTTTGTTCCTGCAGTTTTTTTGTCTTTGTTCTTATGGTCCACAGATGAGTGAAATAATCTGATACTTGTCTTTCTCTGCCTGGCTATTTTCACTGGGCACAATACCCTCTAGCTCCATCCATGTTGTTGCAAATGGTAGGATTTCTTTTCCTCTTATGGCTGAATGTGTACCACATCTTTGTGCATTCATGTACTGTTGCACACTTAGGTTGCTTCTGTGTTCTTTTCATTGTATATAGTGCTGTGATAAGCATACGGGTGCATATGTCTTTCTCAAATGGGACTGCTGCATTCTTAGGGTAAATTCCTAGGAGTGGAATTCCTGGGTCAAGTGGTATTTCTATTTTGAGCTTTTTGAGGAACCTCCATACTGCTTTCCACAATGGTAGAACTAGTTTACTTTCCAACCAGCAGTGTACAAGGGTTCCCCTTTCTCCACATCCTCGCCAACATCTGTTGTTTGTCTTTCGGATGCTGGCCACCCTATTTGATGTGAGGTGATAACTCATTGTGGTTTTAATTTGCATTTCTCTAATGACAAGCGATGTGGAGTGTCTTTTCATTTGTCTGTTTGCCATCTGAATTTCTTCTTTAG
The DNA here is from genome assembly GCF_030020395.1 of Manis pentadactyla. Taxonomy (NCBI): domain Eukaryota; kingdom Metazoa; phylum Chordata; class Mammalia; order Pholidota; family Manidae; genus Manis; species Manis pentadactyla. Next base: position 21,891,690 of record NC_080039.1, read on the forward strand.
AGAAGTGTCTGTTCAGCTCCTCTGCCCATTTTTTAATTGGATTATGTGCTTTTTGATTGTTGAGGTGTGTGAGCTCTTTATATAATTTGGATGACAACCACTTATCGGATATGTCATTTATGAATACATTCTCCCATACTGTAGGATGTCTTTTTGTTCTACTGATGGTGTCCTTTGCTGTACAGAAGCTTTTTAGTTTGATATAGTCCCACTTGTTCATTTTTGCTTTTGTTTCCCTTGCTTGGGGAGATACGTTCATGAAGAAGTTGCTCGTGTTTATGTCCAAGAGATTTTTGTCTGTAGTTTTTTTCTAAGAGTTTTATGGTTTCATGACTCATCATTCAGGTCTTTGATCCATGTTGAGTTTACTTTTCTGTGTAGGTTAGACAATAATCCTGTTTCCTTGTCTTACATGTAGCTGTCCAGTTTTGCCATCACCAGCTGTTGAAGAGGCTGTCATTTCCCCATTGTATATCCATGGCTCCTTTATCGTATATTTACTGACCATATATGTTTGGTTTATATCTTGGCCCTCTGGTCTGTTGCATTGGACTATGGGTCTGTTCTTGTGCCAGTACCAGATTGTCTTGATTACTGTGGCTCTGTGTTAGAGCTTCAATTTCAGAAGATAGATCCCTCTGATTTCTTCTTCCTTCCCAGGACTGCTTTGGCTAATCGGGGTTTTTTGGTGTTTCCATATGAATTTTAGAACCATTTGTTCCAGTTCGTTGAAGACTGCTGTTCGTATTTAGTTAGCGGTTGCATTGAACCTGTAGATTGCTTTAGGCAGGGTGGCCATTTTGACGATATTAATTCTTCCTAGTGAAGAGCATGGGGTGATTTTCCATTGGTTCGTGTCCTCTTTAATTTCTCTTAGGAGAGTCTTGTAGTTTCAGGGTATAGGTCTTTCACTTCCTTGGTTAGGTTTATTCCGAGGTGTTTTATTCTTTTTGATGCAATTGTGAAAAGCATTGTTTTCCTGATTTCTCTTTCTGCTCGCTCATCATTAGTGTATAGGAATGCAACAGATTTCTGTGTATTAATTTTGTAACCTACAACGTTGCTGAGTTCAGACATTAGTTGTAGTAGTTTTGGAGTGTTTTCTTTAGGGTTATTTTCTGTGCAATGTCATGTCATCTGCAAATGGACAGTTTGACTTGTTCCTTACCAGCCTGGATGCCTTTGATTTCTTTGTGTTGTCTGATTGCCATTGCTAGGACCTCCAGTACTATGTTGAATAAAAGTGGGGACAGTGGGCATCCCTGTCTTGTTCACGACCTTAGGGGAAAATCTTCCAGCTTCTCGCCATTAAGTATAATGTTGCCTGTGGGTTTGTCATATACGGACTTTATTATTTTGAGGTATATGCCCTCTCTACCCATTTTGTTAAGAGTTTTTATCACGAATGGACATTGAATTTTGTCTAATGCTTTTTCAGCCTCTATGGAGATGATCATGTGGTTTTTGTGCTTCTTTGTATTGACGTGGTGGGTGATGTTAAAGGATTTTTGAATGTTGTACCATCCTTGCATCCTTGGGATGAATCCCACTTGGTCATGGTGGATGATCCTTTCAGTGTATTTTTGAATTCGGTTTGCTAATATTTTATTGAGTATTTCTGCATCTGTGTTCATCAGCGATATTGGTCTGTAGTTTTCTTTTTTGGTGGGGTCTTTGCCTGTTTTTGGTATTACAGTGATGTTGGCCTCACAGAATGAGTATGGAAGTATTCCCTCCTCTTCTCCTTTTTGGAGAACTTTAAAGAGGATTGGTTTTAGGTCTTCACTGAATGTTTGATAAAATTCAGAGGGGGGAAGTCATCTGGTTCAGGGCTTTAGTTGTTAGGTATTTTTGATAACCAGTTCCATTACATTGCTGCCAATTGGTCTGTTAAGATTTTCGTTTCTTCCTGGTTCCATTTCTATTACGTTATCTGGTTTGTTACTATGTAATTTTTCATGATATTTTCTCATAATTCTTTGTATTTCTGTGGTCTCCATAGTTATTTTTCCTTTCTCATTTCTGATTCTGTTTATGTGTGTAGACTCTCATTTTTTCTTGGTAAATCTGCCTATGGGTTTATCTATTTTGTTTATATTCTTGATGGATCAGCTCCTGGTTTCACTGATTCTGTTGTTTTATTCTCCTCTATTTGATTTGTTTCTGCTTCAGTCTTTATTATGTCCTTCCTTCTACTGACTTTGTGCCTCACTTTGTTCTTCTTTTTCTAGTTTCAAAAACGGTCTAGTGAGTTTAGACTGTTCATTTCTGACTGTTCTTCTTTCCTGTTGTCAGCCTGTATTGTAATATTTGCAGCTCACACGGCCTTCACTTTGTCCCACAGATTTTTGTGGTATTGAGTTGTTTTTTTCAGTTGTCTCCGTATATTGCTTGATCTCTTCTTATTTGATAATCTATCCATTGATTATTTAGAAGCACGTTATTAAGCCTCCATGTGTTTGTGTGCTTTTTCATTTTCTTTGTGTTAATTTATTTCTAATTTTATACCTTTGGGATCTGAGTAGCTGGTTTGTTCAATTTCAGTCTTTTTGAATTTGCTGAGGTTTTTTTCTGTGGCCTCGTGTATGGTCTATTCTGGGAAACATTCCATGTGCACTTGAGAAGAATGTGCATTCTGTTGCGTTTGGATGTACTGTTCTGTGTATGTCTGTTAGGTCCGTCTGTTGTAATATGTTGTTCAGTGCCTCCGTCTCTTTACTCATTTTCTGTCTGGTTGATCTGTCCTTTGGAGTGAGTGGTGTGTTGAAGTCTCCTAGAATGAGTGCATTGCATTCCATTTCCCTCTTTAGTTCTGTTAGTATTTGTTTCACGTATGTAGATGATCCCCTTTCGGGTGCGTCGATATTTATAATAGTTCTCTCCTCTTGTTGGACTGCCCCCTTTATCATTATGTAATGTCCTCCTTTGTCTCTGGTGAGTTTCTTTGTTTTGAAGTCTATTTTGTCTGATACAAGTACTGCAACTCCTGCTTTTTTCTCCTTATTAGTTGCATGAAATACCATTTTCAATCCCTTTACTTTCAGTCTGTGTATGTCTTTGGGTTCGAAGTGAGTCTTTTGCAGGCAGCATATAGATGGTCTGGTTTTTTTATTCATTCGGTGACTGTGTTTTGATTGGTGCCTTCAGAGCCTTTACATTTAGGGTGATTATTGATAGGTATGTACTTACTGCCATTGCAGACTTTAGATGTGTGGTTATGAAAGGTTCAAGGGTAATTCCCTTACTATCTGACAGTCTAATTTAACTCACTTTCTGTGCTAATAAAAACAGAACCTAAAAGTTGTTTTTTGTTTTTTTCTCCTTTTTCTTCCTCCTCCCTTTCTTTATATGTTGGGTGTGATATTCTGAGCTCTTTGTCTGTCCCTTGATTGACTTTGGGGGTAGTTGATTTGATTTTGCATCTGTTCAGTGATTAATTGTTCTACTTTGCTGTGGTTTTATTTTGCCTGGTGAAATGTATTTAGCCTTAGGAATACTTCCATGTGTAGTAGTTCCTCCAAAATGCACTGTCGAGGTGGTTTGTAGGAGGTAAATCCTCTCAGCTTTTGCTTATCGGAACATTGTTTAATCTCTCCTTCAAATTTAAATGATCACCTTGGCAGGTAGAGTATTCTTGGTCCTAGGACCTCCTGCATCACTGCATTAAATACATCATGCCACTCCCTTCTGGCCTGTAAGGTTTTTGTTGAGAATTCTGATGATAGCCTGATGGGTTTTCCTTTGTATGTGATCTTTTCTCTCTCTCTAGCTGCTTTTAAAAGTCTGTCCTTATCCTTGATCTTTGCCACTTTATTTTTTATGTCTTGGTGTTGTCTTCCTTGGATCCCTTGTGTTGGGAGGTCTGCCTAACACTTCGATGGCTTGAGAGACTGTCTTCTTTCTCAGATTGGGGAAGTGTTCAGCAATTGCCTCCTCAGTGACACTTTCTGTCCCTTTTTCTTTCACTTCTTCTTCTGGTGCCCCTATTAGGAGAGTAATGTTCCGTTTGGAACTGTCACACGGTCGTCTCAATGATCTTTCATTCTTAGAGATTATTTTTTCTCTCTGTGCCTCATCTTCTTTGTATTCCTCTTCTCTAATTACTATTCCATTTACCGTCTCTTCTACTACATCCAATCTTCTTTTAAATCCCTCACATGTTTCATTTCAGGTACGGAGTGTCTTGATGATTGAATCTCCATCTTAAATTCATCCCTGAGTTCTTGAATATTTTTCTGCCCCTCCGTAAGCATGTTTATAGTTCTTACTTCGAACTCTCTTTCAGGAATACTGGTGAGTTCAGTTTCATTTGGCCAGTTTTGTGTGGTGCCCTCTAGTGTCCAGAAGCTCTAGTCTCTGGAGCTTCTCAGCCACTACGTGAGGATGGGGGTCATAGGGGAGTGGTGCTGGAGCCTGGGAGGAGGAAAGAGCTAAATTGACACTGCTTTCCGGCTGCAGTGCGTCTCCAGTGTCAGAGCCAGTGGGCCAAGCACACAGTTGTAACCCTCCGTGCTTGGCGTCTCTAGGGGCCTCCCTCCGGCTGGCCTGATGCCAGCAGTGACTGCTGGTCTGTGAGCAGGTGCCGGCAGGCCAGGAGAAGGTGCAGCAGTCTGAGTGTCAGTGTGGGGGGCCTCCAAGCTGAGTAGCCAGCTAGGGGGATTGGACCTCCCGAAGCTCCTCAAAGTTCCCAATCTGCTGGGCAGAGCGCCCGCGGACAATCTTGTCTGCCTCTCCCTTCTCCCGCGCAGCAAGCTCCGTGCAAACCCTGCACCTTCAGCAGCCATCTTGCTGCAAGGAAGCCTCTTAGACCACACGCCTTTCCTTTGTCCCAGAGCGGCCAGGTGGGGATTCTTACCCTGCACAAAGGGCCGGAATCTCAGTCTCTCAAGCACTCCACCTGTCCCTGCTCCCCAACCCCACCAACCTCCAGGGCACCATACAGTGTAGATTTGTTTTCCAAAGTAGGCCTCCGGGGCTGGGTGTTCAGCAGTTCTGGGCTTCCACCCCCTCCCTGCTCCATTTCTCTTCCTCCTGCTGGTGAACTAGGGTGGTGGAAGGGCTTAGGTCCTGCTGGATCAAGGCTTTGGTACGTTACCCTCTTCCTTGAGGGTCTCTATGCAGTCGGGTGCAGCCTTCTTTCCTGTTGCTGTTCTAGAGTTAGTTGTGTTCGCTATATCTTCATACTATCTGTGGTTTTTGGACTGTCTCACCTCTCGTGCCGCCATCTTGAATCCCCTAGGGGTTCCTTCTTTTAAGGATTTTTCAAAGGGCCAGTGGGTATGAACTTGTAAAGTGGTCTCAAAAATGCTTATCTCTAGTGTGATACACTAAGTCACTTCTGTTATCAGTCCTCTAGGTAATTCTGCAAAATTAACTTAACACAAGTCTAAGTTCCTCACAAGGGGAACAGCTCCCCTCTGGGAACCTTAGTCTGGGCTGCCTGCCCTGCCACCAAGGTGGACTGAGTTCTTGTCTGTTTGCTGAAATATGTGGAGATTCTTACTTCCTAACTTCCTGGCTTTTAAAAATGGAATCTTAGCTTTAAGATGGAATCCTTCCTTTCTTACTATGCTAAAAAGTATAAAATAATTTGATTTGCCATTTTAAGTCTCAGGTAAATAGTGTTAGATATATTTACATGGTTGTGCCCTGTAAGTAGAAGAGCTCTAGTACTTTTTCTTGTCATGCAGAACGGAAAGTCTATACCAAGGCAACACAAATTTGTCTACCTATCTCAACACCAGTGCTTTCCCGCACTACCTTTGTTAGGGGGGCATTGTGTATTTTCCTTGGTTCTTGTCCCTCCTGGAACAAAGAATTGAAGGGCAGAGACACAGTAGTGAAACAGTGAAAGTTTTAAAGTTACTTACAGAGAGAAAAAATACAGGCAACCTCAGGGAGGGGAGGCGCCCTGAAAGGTTGGGGATTCCTCCTTTTAAGGATTTTTCAGGAATGTGACAGAGAGCTAGAAGGGTGAACTTAAGTGGTCTTCTCCTCAAGATGTTTATCTTTTTGAGACACAGAGTCTCTTACCAGTCCTCTGGGTAATTCTCAAAATTGACATAAGAAGTTTACTGCTCTGGCCCCCTCCCAGGATAGCAGCTTACTGGTTTGGGAGCATATCAATTAAGACTGCCTGCCCTGTGCCCCAAGGTGGGATGAGTTATTGTCTGTTTGCTGAAGAGTTAGTTAAGAATCTTACTTAACTTCTTGGGTATTAAAATACAGTCTTTAAGATAGAATCCTTCTTGCTTTTTACTATGTTGTTTATGGCAGGACCAGCATAGTAAATGAATTGCCTAGGAAACAAACTACTTGATCAGTGGTGAAAGGAGAGAAAAACAGCATGTAGGTAAAGGTAAAAAATAAACTGGGCCCGGATGATTAACATAATAAAGATGGGCTATGCCGAAGTACCTTCCTTTATCTGGGCAATATTCAAACATTCCAGGCCAAGTAGCTCTTGGCTTTTCAAGCTTTAATTCATTAACTCTGGGTCTTTTTAATGGACTTCCCTGGCCTTTTTTTCTCTTTCCACCCTGCCCAGATCTATTTTCCTGCCTAACACTTTCTCCGCACTCCATGCTAGCAAAGTGCTTTTCTGTGCGCCGTTTTCGTGCAGCCACAGCACACTCTGGTTTCCCACCCTCCCCTTCTTGGAAGAACTCTATGAGCCGCTCCTTGGTGATGGCAGGCAGCAGACCAGTTAGGTTCCAGGAACTGAGGGGAGGAGAGAATGGCCATTTTATCTCCACTACTTGCCCAGAACCACCTGAGGCTGCAGCAGTAAACATCCATTCATATGCCAGGCGGTAAATTCTGGAAACTACCACTTACTCCACAATGACCCTTTTTTTTCCCTGATAATTTTCCTTGCTCTCTATTTTGCTCTGAATTATAGCCACTCCAACTTTCTTCTCAAGCAGTTTAATTTTCACTGCATCTTTAAAATTCATTTCTTAAGGCATTTAATAAATGCCAGTGTTTAGTTGGGTATTTATGCCCTATGACTGTCGTATCTTTTATTTGGTTGTATTTTGACCTTGGAATTTAAAAGTGATTAATTTTGAATAAATACCAACTGTATTCGTTGCTTTTTTTTTTTTTAATTCTCCATATAGGTTCTTCCCTGTAACTTTTTTTGCTTTCTCTGCTTCTTTTTCCTTTTCCTTTAAGTGCAATCACGTTATTATTAGGTTTCTTTAACAGAGGTTTAACTATACTTGGAATTTTTTCCAAATTTGGCAAAATGGTTACAAGTGCTAAAGTTACCACTACAGAGTAATAAGCTTCTTTGATACGTTCTATTTTTATTACAAAATTTTGAGAAAGCAGATACAGGAATTTTTGTTTGGTTTCCTCTGCCTTACTGAAGTGTCCTTGATAAACTAAAAGGTATATGTACATAAGGTACACAAGGTAATGTTTTAGACACACACGCATGCACGCACACGTGCGCACGCATTCCTTCTCTGCTGAGACCGAGTAAAGAGAAGAGCAAGTTGTAGGGCTTAAAAACGAGTTTGTACTCTCAAGGCAGTAGGTCTCAGTCTCTCCTGGCTCTGGCGCTGCTTCCCCCTGCTTCCCAGCATGGGCTTAATACTCTCCTAGCGCCAGGGCTCCATCGCTTCCCTCTGACAGACTTTGTTCCCTACTGGCTCTCCAAGCTTCCCTTCTCTGCTCTTGACTGTTCTCCCTTCCCCGCCCCTTGCACCAGGAGCACGTCTGTGGGCTAGCCTCTGTGGTAACTGGCAGTCACCCCAAAATACCCAACCAGTTATGCATCAGGAACTGCGGAGAGGAGAGAACAGTTGTTCCCTCTCCATCTTAACTGATTGAAGTGATATCTTACGGCATTTTTTATTGATATTGAACTCTTACGAAGGTTTCACAAGAAAAACAGTGTGGTTACTACTTTCACCCTCATATGATTAGCGATGTGGAGCATCTTTTCACCTTCCTGTCAGTTGTCCGAATTTCTTCTTTGGAAAAGACTCTTATTCACATCCTCTGCCCATTTTTTCATCTGGTTGCTTGGTTTTGGGTATTGAAGTGTTTGACTTTGTTACGGAAAATAATGAAAAAACCCGTACCAGACTCCTATCATTGACGGAAGAACCAGGCGGCACTCGGTCGTCTTGGAGTGTTGAGGCTTTACTTCACACCGGCGGGCTCAGAGGGAAGTAATCTCCCAAAAGTCTGAGCCCTGAACAGGGGCAAAGGGAGCAATATATATCTTTCTGCTTCTGTATCTGTAACATTCCTACATGCACAACAAGCGAGCAATCGAGGAGTGAAGAGTTTGGGGAATGAACCTAGGGAGTGCTCGGCAGAGTGGGGCTTGTAGGGGAGCGGGAAATTAAGGGAGTTTCTGTTGTCTTTGCTAAGAAGAGCAACAGAAGGGAGCCACCTGGACTAGATTGCTGTCTTTGTAAGTTTTTCCCTGTTGACTTCTGTGCATATTTTGGGTGTTAAATTAACCCCTTATGGGATAAGTCATTAAGGAATACATTTGTAGGATGCCTTTTTGATCTGCTGATGGTGTCCTTTGCTGAACAGAAGCTTTTTAGTTTGATGTAGTCCCATTTGTTCATTTTTGCTTTTGTTTCCCTTGCCCAAGGACATGTGTTCAGTAAAAGGTTGCTCACATTTATATTCAAGAGATTTTTGCCTATGTTTTCTTCAAAGAGTTTTACTTTTTGTGACTTACAAAGGTCTTTGATCCATTTTGAGTTTAGTTTTCTAAATGGAGTTAGGCAGTAATCCAGTTTCATTCTCTTACATGTAAGCTGTCCATTTTTGCCAGTATGAATTGTCGAAGAGGCTGTCTTTTCCCCATTTTATACCAATGGCTCCTTTATCATATATGAATTGGCCATATATGTGTGGGTTTACATCAGGGCTCTATTCTGTTCTAATGATCTATGGGTCTGTTCTTGTGCCTGTACCATACTGTCTTGGTTTCTGTAGGGAGCATAATCCCCCAGCTTTGTTCTTCCTTCTCTGGATTGCTTTGGCTCTTCAGGGTCTTCTGTGGTTCCACATGAATTTTAGAACTGTTTGTTGTAGTTTGTTGAAGAATGCCGTTGGTATTTGATAGGGATTGCATGGAAACTGTAGATTGTGTTAGGCATGATGGTCATTTTGACAACATTTATTCTTCCTATCCATGAACAGAGGATAGGTTTCCATTTATTGTTATCTAATTGCTCTATGAGTGTTTTGTAATTTTCAGTGTTTAGGTCTTTCAGCTGCTTGGTTAGGTATTTTTGCTGCAATTGTTAATGGAGTTGTTTTTCTGATTTTCTGTCTGCTAGTTTATGCTTACAATATAGGAAAGCAGCAGATTCTGTGTTAATTTTGTATCCTGGACCTTTGCTGCATTCAGTTTTTTGGTGGAGTCTTAGGTTTTCTATGTATAATAGCATATCATCTGAAAACCCTGACAAGTTTAACTTCTTCCTTAACACTTAGGAAGCCTTTTATATCTTTGTGTTTGTTGTCTGATTGCCGTGACTAGGACCTCCAGTACTTTGTTGAATAAAAGTGGGGAGATTGAGCATTCTTGTTTTGTTTCTGATCTTAGTGAAATATATTTCAGCTTTTGAGTGAACATTCCTACCTGCACAGCAAGTCAGCAGGCAAGGGGGAGTGATCCTGGGGAGTGCTCGGCAGAGTGGGGAGTGTAGGGCTGTGGGTTTTTCATGCATTGCCTTTGCTATGCTGAGTTGCATATCCTCTATGCACTTTTAATTGAGAATTTCTGTCATGGATGTGTGTTGAGTATTGTTGAATGCTTTTTCAGCATCAATTGAGATGATCGTGTTGATTTTTGTCCTCTTTGTCAATGTGTGTGATGTTGATTGATTTTCAGATATTGTACTATCCTTGAATCCCTGGAATAAATCCCATACGGTGATGATGCATGACCTTTTTGATGTAGTTTTTAATCCTGTTTGCTAATATTTTGTTGAGGGTTTTTTCATTACATTCATCAGGGATATTGGTCTGTAATTTTCCCTTTTTTGCACTGTAATGCTGGCCTCATAGAATGAGTTTGGAAGTATTCTCTCCTTTTGTACTTTTTAGAAGACTTTAAGAAGGATGGATATTGGGTCTTTTGTAAGTGTTTGCTAAAAATTCAGCTGTGAAGCACAATATGGATGGTCACAGGGAAGGCAATATAGCACAGAGAAGACAACTGCTAACTCCTGCATCTTACTGTGCTCATGGACAGTGACTGTAGTGGGTTACGTGAAGGGAACTTGATAATAGGGAGGAATGTAGTAACCACAATGTTCCTCATGTGAAACCTTCACAAGATTGTATTTTAGTGATACCTTTATAAAAAAAATTCAGTACGAGACCATCTGGTCCAGGGGTTTTATTCTTAGGTAATATTTTGATTACCAATTCAATTTCATTGCTAGTATTTGGTCTGTTCAGATTTTCTGGTTTTTCCTGGGCCGGTCTTAAAAGTTGTATTTTTCGAGAAAGTCGTCCATTTCTTAGGTTATCCAGTTTGTTGGTGTATAATTTTTCATATATTCTCTTACAATTTTTGTATTTCCAAGGTGCCTGTCGTGATTTTTCCTTTTTCATTTCTGATGGCATTTACATGTGTATAGTTTATTTTTTTCTTGATGAGTCTGTCTAGGGGTTTATCTGTTTTATTTTCTTGAAGAACCAGCTCACTTCATTGATTCTATTGTTTTATTCTTCTCAGCTTTACTTTTTTATTCTCTGATCTTTATCAAGTCTCTCCTGCTAGTGACTTTGGGCCTCATTTGTTCTTCTTTTTGTAGTTTCATTACTTGAGAGTTTAGACTGTTCATTAGGGATTGTTCTTGTTCATTGGCGTAAACCTGTATAGCTGTGTGCTATCCCCTTCAAACTGCGTTTGCTGTGTCCCACAAGTTTTGGGATGTTGAGTTGTTGTCATTTGTCTCCATATACTGTTTGCTGTCTATTTTAATTTGGTCACTGATCGATGTTATTAAGCCTCCATGTGTTTGTGGGTTTTTAAAATTTACTTACTAATCTCTTTTTGTGGCCTATTCTGGAAAATGTTCCATGTGCACTTGAGAAGAATGTGTTATCCCTTCTGCCTTTGGTGGACTGTTCTGTAGATGTCTGCTGGGTTCAGCTGTTCCTAATGCATTGTTCAGTGCCTCTGTCTGGTTGATCTGGAGTGTGAGGTGTGTTGAAGTCTCCTGAGATAACTGCATTGCATTCTGTTTCTTTTATTTTGTCAATATTTGTTTCACATATTTGGGTGCTCCTATGTTGGGTACATAGATATTTATAATGGTTATATACTCTTGTTGGACTCCTGACCACTTTATCATCATGTAATGTCCTTCTTTGTGTCTTGTTACTTAATTTTGAAATGTATTTTTATGATGTAATGACTGCAGCTTCTGCTTTTTTTCCCCCTATTGTTTGCATGAGTATCTTTTTCCACCCCTTTACTTTAAGTCTCTATATGTGTTTGGGTTTGAAGTGAGTCTCTTCTAGGCAGCTTGTACATGGGTCTACATTTTTTGTCCACTCTGCGACTCTTTGTCTTTTCATTGGTGTGTTCAGTCCATTTACAATTGGGGTAATTACTGATAGATATGTATTTACTGCCGTTGTGGGCTTTAAACTTGTAGTTACCAAACTTTCAAAGGCAGCTTTCCTTACTCTCTAAAAGTCTGTCTTACCTCACTTAGACTATTTTAAACACAATCTAAAGGTATTTTTTTTTCTTCCTCCTTTTCCTTCCCTCCTCCACTCTTACATATATTAAGGTGTCATATTCTGTATACACTCTTGTGTGTAGTCCTTGACTGACTTCGTCTTGTGTGTAGTCCTTGACTGACTTGGTGGGCAGTCCAGTTAATTTTGCATTGGTTAGTAATTAATTGGTCTACATCCTTTACTGTGGTTTTATTATTTTCTCTTGTGATGGCTGTTTAGCCATAGGAGTACTTCCATCTGGAGCAGTCTCTTGAAAATTCACTGTAAAGATGGTTTGTGAGTGATGAATTCCCTAAACTTTCGCTTTTATTGAAATCGTTGAATCTCCGCTTCAAATGCAAATTGTAATCTTGCCAAGTAGAGTGTTCCTGGTTTAAGGCCCTTCTGCTTCATTGTACTAAATATATCATGCCATGCCACTCGATTCCTGCCTGTAAGGTTTCTACTGAGAAATCTGATGACAACATCAGGGTGTCTTTTTTCCCCTCTATGGCCGCTTTCAGTATTCTCTCCCTGATCATTGCCATATTAATTATTATATGTCTTGGTGGTGTCATCCTAGGGTTCCTTGTGTTGGGGGATCTTTGTATTTCCATGACCTGAGAGACTATTCTCTTCCCCCAATTGGGAGAATTTTCAGCAGTTATTTCCCCAAAGAGTCTTCCTATCCCTTTGTCTCTCTATTGTTCTTGTGGTACCCCTACATTGAGATTATTGTTTCATTTGGATTGTTTGCACAGATCTCTTATGCTTTCATTCCTAGAGGTCCCTTTTTCCTGTTTTCTGGCTTCATTGTTTTCCTGTTTTCTGATTTCTATTTCATTTACTATCTCCCCTACTTCATGTCATCCACTTTGAAATCTCTCCATTGTATGTTTCATTTCAGATACTGTATCTTTCACAGTGTCTTTCTCTTTCTTGAACTCCTTCCCGACATCTTGAGTATTTCTCTGTAGCTCCGTGAGCATGTTTATGACTTGTATTTCGAAATACTTATCAAGAAGACTGTTTCAGGTTCTCTCAACCCTTTTGCATTTTGTCCTGCAGTTTTGTTTGGGCAAAATTTTTCTGCTGATTCATTTTTTTAGTGTTATCAATGGAGTCATAGATTCATGGAGAAACACCTTCTTGTGCCCAGAAACTCAATACACTTCACCTTACTGTGCAGGAGTTCTAGCTGTTGTTGGGCAATGTGTGGGGTGACTTTCTGCCTGTCTTGTGGTACACGGATACCAGCTGAGCTTGTGTGGGCATCGGCTGTTCGCAGGTGCAAAAAGAAAATGCGTCTGCACTGCTGGAGTTGCCGTGAGCGGAGCTTCCTTTCACCTGGCGTACAGCAATGGTGGGGGGCTGCAGGTCCGGCCAGGAGGAAGGAGCTCCCTGGGCTGACTCCCGCAGTATTTCCCCAGCTGAACCAAAAAAAGGCTTCAAAATCTTGGCAGGTGTCCCTCTGTGTTTCTTACTGCAACATCTGCCTCCGTTGCTAGGAAAAGTAGGCCTACTGCAGGTGGCATGTGCAGGGTGGAGCCTCGATGCTTCAGTGCTGGAGCAGTCAAGGCCAGAGCTGCCCTCCACCTGCCCTGCAAAAATGGTGGGGCACAAGCTGGAGGGAACAGATCCTCCTGGGAGGAAAGAACTCCAGGGGCTGGCTCCTGCACATAGTTTCCCAGCTGGCCTGAAACAGGGCTGACAAAGTAAGGAGGGTCTCCCTCTGCCTATATGGGAGCATGTCTGACCGTACTGCTGGCTGGCCACAGGCCACTCGCCTCCAGGGAGCCTCAAGAATGCCTTGTCAGCGAGGGGGTTGGAGCGCCTGTGGCTTCCCAGAATTCCTAACCTGTTGAGCTGAGGGCAGCGAGGGGGTTGGAGCGCCTGTGGCTTCCCGAATTCCAAACCTGTTGACCTGCCTTTTCTTAACAGAGAGTTCTATGTAAATCTTGCCCCTCTGGTGGTCCTTCCACTGCTGGGAAGTCTTTCAAGCTCCTACTTTGCTGTTGTCTTGGGGGGCCGGTATAGGATGCCTGTTCTCCAAAGCAGCTGTAATCTTCAGCCCCCTGGAGTGTTCCACCTATCGTTTTTGTCCAGCCTTAGTAATCACCACAGCACTGTGTAATGTGGGTTTGTGTTCCCAGAGCAGATCTGCAGGGCCAGCTCTTAAGCAGTCCTGGGCTCCTACTTCCTCCCCGCTCTATTCCTCTTCCACCTGTAGGTTGGGGTGGAGGGCATGCTTGGGTCCTGCCAGCTCTTGGCTTTGCCAATTTTACCCTTTTCTGTGAGGTTTTTTTCCTCTTCTTCCCCACGTGTAGTCAGTTGTGCAATCTCCAAGTCGTTTTCACGTTTAGTTTTATTTGCTCTATTTTGGTGTTCTGTGTGATTTGGTGAGGACGTCTCTGCCTTCTCCTTCTTGCTTCACCATCTTTTTCTCCAGTAGTTTTTTTTTTCTCCAATAATTCTTCAGATAAGCCCCTGAGACTCCCAACATGTGTGTGTTGTTGGGATTTTTTGTTCTTGTTATAGTGTCTCATAGATGACCTCTCTTCAAGTTCACACATTGTTCCATGTGGGATAGCCTGCTTTTGAAGCTCTCTAGTGCATTGTTCATTGAATCTGTTGTGTTCTTCAGCTATAGAATCTGGTTCTTTTTAATAATTTTATTGTGATTTACTCGTTTTGTTCTTGTTTTTTAATTCATTGTGTTGCTTATATACTTTTGCAGCTGTCTTACGAAAGTAATTATTTTGCATTCTCTGCCATACAACTTACGGCTCTCCATTTCTGTGGGGTTAGCTAATTGAAATATTATTTTGTTAAGTGATGGTGTCATACTTTCTTGATTTTTCATGTCTCTAGTAGCTCTGTGTGTTGATGTGTCTGCATCTGAAGGAGCAGTCACTTCTTCCAGACTTTACGGAGTGGAAAGACTGTCACCTACACATCGAATGGGTACAAGAGTGCTGGGGTGATGGGGTGTGGTAGCTCCCCTCTCCAAGAGTGTGAGCACTGTGAACTCTAGTGGGTTAAAGTCAGCATTGGGAAAGACAGTTTCTTAAAGCCAAAGCTGTAAATGTTGGGTGGGATCAGCAGGTGACAGCATCTTCTTTACCAGTGGAGCTATAGTGGGTTCCCTCTCTGGTTTCCACAGCTGCTGTGACTTCCCTCTCCGGGCAAGTGTACTGTGGGTCCAGGCAACATCTTCAGGTGGCTTAGCATTGGTGATGACTTCATTAGTCATTAGTGCCAGAAGTTTCAAGTTTCAGTTGTACAAAGCAGTGACAGGGACTGCTGACTTCCTCCTGTTTTCTTTGTCCCTAAGTGAGGGGGAAATGTAACTGAGTGGTCTCCTGATGTTGAGCTGTGTTTCATTTGTGGACAGGAAAATGTTAGAAATTGGCTTCTATGATATTCTGTGTAGCCATTCTTATTACGGCGCAACCTCATTTCACTCCAGCACACTCTCAGAGCTATTTTCATTGATAGGTAGTTGTCTGCTCACTTGTTTTCATTGGAAGAATAAGCATGGAGACTTCTTAGCCAAAATCAGGTAGACATGGCTCCACTGCTCTGGGGGTTAGTTGAGCATTTATCTCCTTTCATTTTTTTCTCTCCCCTTAATATATCAGTCAACACTACTCTAATTACTTTTACAGTGTGTTTATCTTGTTTTGCAATATGTATTTGAAGCTATTACTAGTCCTCTTCCAGAAGTACTGCAGATTTCTTGTAACATACTGCTCCCAATTCCTCCTTGTCTTTTTAACATTGTTGCAATTTACACATAACTCGTGCTATCCATTTTACTATTCTATTTTTTTTGTAACATTCATCTGCAATTACATGAGCAACATTATGGTTACTAGACTCCCCCCATCATCAGGTTCCCACCATATGCCCTATTACAGTCACTGTCTGTCAGCATAGTAAGATGTTGTAGAATCAATACTTGTCTTCTCGGTCTTCCACAGCCTTCCCTGTGGCCCCCCCCACCTTACATTTTGTCTGCTAATTGTAATGCCCCTTTTCATCCCTTGTCCTTCCCTTCCTACCCATCTTCCCCAGGCCCTTTCCTTTGGTAACTGTTAGTCCATTCTTGGGTTCTGTGAGTCTGCTGCTGTTTTGCTCCTTCAGTTTTTTTTCTTTGTTCTTATACTCCACAGATGAGTGAAATCATCTGATGCTTATATTTCTCCACCTGGCTTTTTTCACTAAGCATAATACCCTCTAGCTCCATCCATATTGTTGCAAATGGTAGGATTTGTTTTCTTCTTATGGCTGAATAATATTCCATTGTGTATATGTACCACATCTTCTTTATCCATTCATCTGCTGCTGCACACTTAGGTTGCTTCCGTTTCTTGGCATTGTATATAGTGCTGTGATAAGCGTACGGGTGCATATGTCTTTTCCAAACTGGGCTCCTTAGGGTAAATTCCTAAGAGTGAAATTCATTAGTCCAATGGTTTTTCTATTTTGAGCTTTTGGAGGAACCTCCATACAGCTTTCCACAATGGTAGAACTAGTTTACATTCCCACCAGCCGTGTACGAGGGTTCCCCTTTCTCCACATCCTCGCCAACAGTTGTTATTGTTTGTCTTTTGCGTGTAGGCGATCCTTATTGGTGTGAGGTGATATCTCATTGTGGTTTTAATTTGCATTTCTCTGATGATTAGCGATGTAGGTCATCTTTTCATGTGTCTGTTGGCCATCTGAAGTTCTTCTGTGGAGAAGTGTCTGTTCAAATCCTCTGCCCATTTTTTAACATGATTATTTACTTTTGGTTTGTTGAGGTGTGTGAGCTCTTTATATATTTTGGGTGTCAATCCTTTGTCATAGACGTCATTTATAAAATATGCTCTCCCATACTGTAGGATACCTTTTTGTTCTATTGATGATGACCTTTGCTGTACAGAAGCCTTTGAGCTTGATATAGTCCCACTTGTTCATCTTTGCTTTTGTTTCCCTTGCCCGGGGAGATATGTTCATGAAGAAGTTGCCTATGTTTATGTCCAAGAGATTTTGCCTATGATTTTTTATAAGACTTTTATGGTTTCATGGCTTACATTCAGGTCGTTGACCCACTTTGAATTTACTTTTGTGTATGGGGTTAGACAGTAATTCAGTTTCATTCCCTTGCATGGAGCTCTCCTGTTTTGCCAGAACCGGCTGTTGAAGAGGCTGTCATTTCCCCATTGTACGTCCATGGCTCCTTTATCGTATATTAAATGGCCATATATGTTTGGGTTAATATCTGGACACTCTATCCTGTTCCACTGGTCTGTGGGTCTGTTGTTGTACGAGTACCAAATTGTCTTGATAACTGTGGCTTTGTAGTAGAGCTTGAACTTCAGAAGAGAGATCCCTCCCGCTTTATTCTTCCTTGTCAGGATTGCTTTGGCTCTTTGGGGTCTTTTGTGGTTCCATATGAATTTTAGCACTATTTGTTCCAGTTGTTGAACTATGCTCTTGGTATTTTGATGGGGATTGCTTTGAATCTGTAGATTGCTTTAGTCAGGATAGCCATTTTGACAGTATTAATTCCTCCATGCGAAGAGCATGGGGTGAATTTCCATTTCTCTGTGTCCTCTTTAATTTCTCTTAAGAGTGTCTTGTACTTTTCAGGGTATAGGTCTTTCACTTGCTTGGATAGGTTTATTCCTAGGTACTTTATTCTTTTTGAAGCAATTGTGAATGGAGTTGTTTTTCTGATTTTACTTCCTGCTTGCTCATCGTTAGTGTATGGGAATGCAACAGATTTCTGTGTGTTAATTTTGTATCCTGCCACTTTGCTGAATTCAGGTATTGTAGTAGATTTGGAGTGGAGTCTTTTAGGGTTTGTTTATGTACAGTATCATGTCATCTATAAATAGTGACCTTTTGAGCTCTTCTTATCAATCTGGATGCCTTTTATTTCTTTGTGTTGTCTGATTTCCGAGGCTAGGACCTCCAGTACTATGTTGAAAAGCAGTGTGGCGAGAGTGTGCGTCCATGACTTGTTCCCGTTCTTAGGTGAAAAGCTTTCAGCTTCTCACTGTTAAGTATGATGTTTGCTGCGGGTTTGTCATATATGACTTTTATAACGTTGAGCTACTTGCCCTCTATACCCATTTTGTTCAGAGTTTTTAACATGAATGGTCGTTGAATTTTGTCAAATGCCTTTTCAGCAGCTATGGAGACGATCATGTGGTTTTTGTCCTTCTTTTTGTTGATGTGGTGGATGATGTGGATGGATTTTTCTAATGGTGTACCATCCTTGCATCCCTGGGATGAATCCCCCTTGATCATGGTGTACTATCTTCTTGATGTATTTTTGAATTCTGTTTGCTAATATTTTGTTGAGTATGTTTGCATCTATGTTCATCAGGGATATTGGTCTGTAATTTTCATTTGTGTTGGGGTGTGCGCCTGGTTTTGGTATTTGAGTGATGGTGGCTTCATAGAAAGTGTTTGGGAGTATTCCCTCGTATTCAATTTTTTGGAAAACTTCAATGAGAATGGGAATTATGTCTTCTCTATATGTCTGGTAAAATTCATCGGTGAATCCATTTGGACCGGCAGTTTTGTTCTTGGGTTGTTTTCTGATTAATAGTTCCATTTCGTTGCTGGTAATTGGTCTCTTTAGATTTTCTATTTCTTGT
Source organism: Manis pentadactyla (assembly GCF_030020395.1). Lineage (NCBI taxonomy): Eukaryota > Metazoa > Chordata > Mammalia > Pholidota > Manidae > Manis > Manis pentadactyla. The sequence continues at coordinate 21,910,064 of NC_080039.1, forward strand.
TTAGTCACTCTTGGAAGGTTTTATTTTTCTAAGAAGTTAGCCATTTCTTCTGGGTTTTCTAGCTTGTTAGCGTACAGAATTTCATAGTATTCTGTAATAATTCCTTGTATTTGTATGGGGTCCATTGTAATATTTCCTTCCTCACTTCTGATTCCGTGTATGTGTGGAGATTCTTTTTCTCTTAATAAGTCAGGTTAGCAGTTGATCTATTTTGTTTATTTTCTCAAAGAACCAGCTCTTGGTTTCATTGATTTTTTTTTCTATTCTTTTATTCTTCTCAATTTTGTTTTTTTGTTCTCTAATCTTTATTATGTCCCTCTTGCTGACTCTGGGCCTCATTTGCTCTTCTATTTCTAGTTTCAATCATTGTGACTTTACACTATTCATTTTGGATTGTTCTTACTTGTTTAAATAGGCCTGGATTGCTATGTACTTTCCTCTTAGAACTGCCTTCGCTGCATCCCACAAAAGTTGGGGCTCTGTGCTGTTTGTTGTCATTTGTCTCTATCTATTACTTGATCTCTGTTTTAATTTGGTTATTGATCCATTGATTATTTAGGAGCATGTTGTTGAGCCTCCATGTGTTTGTGAGCCTTTTTGTTTTCTTTGTACAATTCATTTCTAGTTTTATACCTTTATTATCTGAGAAGTTGGTTGGTAGAATTTCAGTCTTTTTTAATTTACTGAGGTTCTTTTTGTGGCCTAATATGTGGTGTATTCTGGAGAATGTTCTATGTGCACTCGAGAAGAATGTGTATCCTGCCGCTTTTGCGTGTAGAGTTCTGTAGATGTCTGTTAGGTTCTTCTGTTCTAGTGTGTTGTTCAGTGCCACTGTGTCCTTACTTACTGTCTGTCTGGTGGATCTGTCCTTTTGAGTGAGTGGTGTGTTGAAGTCTCCTCAAATGAATGCATTGTATTCTGTATCCTCCTTTAATTCTGTTAGTATTTGTTTCTCACATTTCGGTGCTCCTGTATTGGGTGTGTATATATTTAGAATGGTTATATTGTCTTGTTGGCCTGCCCCCCGTTATCATGTAATGTCGTCCTTTATCTCTTATTACGTTCTTTGCTTTCATGTCTATTTTGTCTAAGTACTGCAACACCTACTTTTTCCTCCCCATTGTTTGCATGAAATATGTTCTACCATCCTTTCACTTTTAGTCTGTGTATATCTTGGGGTTTGAGGTGAGTCTCTTGTAAGCAGCATATAGATGGTTCTTGCTTTTTTATCCATTCTATTACTCTGTGTCTTTTGATTGGTTCATTTAGTCCATTTATATTTAGGGTGATTATCGATAAATATGTACTTGTTGCCATTGCAGGCTTTGGATTTATGGTCACCAGAGGATCAAGGGTAGCTTCTTTACTGTCTAACCATGTAAGTTAACTCCTTTCTTAAGCTGTTGTAAACCCACTCTGATGATTCTTTATTTGTCTCTGTTCTTATTCTTCCTCCTCCATTCTTGATATGTTAGGTGTTTATTCAGTACTCTTTTTGGTGTTTCCTTTTACTGTTTTTGTGGATAGTTGTTTTTATTTTTTGCCTTTAGTTAGCATTTCGTTGGTCTGCTTTCTTTACTGTGATTTTATTTTCTCTGGTGACATCTATTTATCCTTAGGGGTGCTTCCATCTAGAGCATTCCCTTAAAAATACCCTGTAGAGGTGGTTTGTGGGCGGCAAGTTCCCTTAGCTTTTGCTTGTTTGGGAATTGCTTAATCCGTCCTTCATATTTAAATGATAATCGTGCTGGATGCAGTATCCTTGGTTCAAGGCCCTTCTGTTTCATTGCATTAAATATATCATGCTGTTCTCTTCTGGCCTGTAATGTTTCTGTTGAGAAGTCTGATGATAGCCTGATGGGTTTTCCTTTTGTTAGGTGACCTTTTTTCTCTCTCTGGCTGCCTTTAATACTCTGTCCTTGTCTTTGATTTTTGCCATTTTAATTATTCTATGTCTTGGTGTTGTCCTCCTTGAGTCCCTATGTTGGGAGATCTGTGGGCTTCCATGGTTGAGAGACTCTCCTTCCCTAGCTTGGGGAAGTTTTCAGCAATTATGTCTTCAAAGACACTTTCTGTCCTTTTTTCTCTCTTCTTCTGGTACCCGTTATAATGCAAATATTGTTCTGCTTGGATTGGTCACACAGTTCTCTTAAAATTCTTTCATTCTTGAAGATCCTTTTATCTCTCTCTCTGCCTCTGCTTCTCTCTATTTGTGTTCTCTAATTTCTGTTCCATTAACGGCCTCTTGCACCTCTTCCAGTCTCCTCTTAAGGCCTTCTGTGGATTGTTTCATTTGTGTTACCTCCCTCCTGACTTCATCCCTTAGCTCTTGCATGTTTCTCTGCAGTTCCATCAGCATGGTTATGACTTTTATTTTGAATTCTTTTTTCAGGAAGATTGGTTATATCTATCTCAGCAGGCCCTCTCTCTCAGGATGTCTGACTGATGTTTGACTGGACAAGGTTCTTCTGCCTTTTCATGGTGATAGAAGTGGTCGCAGGCAGGTGGCACATCTGTCAGCTGGGAGAACCAAGTCCCTTCCTACTTTTTGGTCACCTTGCCTTCCTCCGCTGCCTGTGCCAGTTCCTCGCACCCCAGGACCAGACTCTGGGACAATCTCCTGAGCTGCTGTGGGCAGTGCCGCCCTCAGGCTAGCCTAGAGCCACTGCAGGGGGTCGCAGCCACGGCGGGTGTGTTCTCCTGCGAGAATGGCTCCCCTTCGTGCCTTCCAGACCTTGCTCTGGCTTCCGCTGCCTGTGCTGGTTTCCTGCGCACCAGCACCAGACTCTGGGACAATCTCCTGAGCTGCCGTGGGCTGAGCCAGCCCTTGGGCTAGCCTAGAGCACTGCAGGGAGTTCAGCTGCGCCGGGTGTCTTCTGTGAGAACGGTGCCCCTTTGCGCCATCCGGACCTTGCTCCGGCTTCTGCCTGTCCCAGTTATCTGGGCGTTGGGAGGAGACTTTGTGCTTGCTGTGAGCAGGGCCGCTCTCCGGCTGCTCCTCAGCTGTGACGGGTCAGCCGGTTTGTTTGTTGTGCCGGCTGGGAGGAACGAATGCCAGGCTGCTTACCACTGTGAGGGTCTTCAGGGCTGCTTCACGCCCAGGGGTTTAGGGGGCCCGAAGTTCCTCAAGATTCCCAGGCTGCTAGGCTGAGGATGCTTGGACGAGTTTTTTCTGCTGTTGAGCCCTTGTGCCTTTAAGAGTTTTAAAAGCACCCACTTCTCTCTCGTTCCAGAGCAGCTGGCTGTGGGGACCGGCTCACAGTCTCCGTCTCAGACCTTACCCTTCCATTTCTCTAATGTCCAGCACACGATGCAATGTGTGTCTGTGCTCCCGGTGCAGAATACTAGCGCTGGTTATTTAATAGAATTGTGCTTCCACTCCCTCCCAACTCTAACTTCTTTCCCTCCCGCAGGCAAGCTGGAGTGGGTGGAGTGCTTGGGTCCTGCCGGGTCACGGCTTTGTATCTTATTCCCTTTGTGAGATGCTTAGTTTTTGGAGATGTAGATGTAGCCTGGCTGTTGTACTGTATTCTGTGGTCTATCTTTTTGAAATAATTGTTTTTTTTGTATTTTCAAAAATATATATGGTTTTGGGAGGAGATTTCTGCCGTCCTACTCATGCTGCCATCTTGAGCCGGAAGTCCAATTCACTGTTCCATTAATATTTTGACAGTATTACCTGTTATGTATGAATAAGAACTATTTTTTTCTTAATGTTTTAATTATCTATAATGCTCTTCCTTTATGTAGATCCAAGTTCCTGAGCTACATCGTTTTCCTTCCTTTAAAGTGTTTCTCAACATTCTCTGCAAGACAAGTCTATCCACAACTAATACCATCAGTTTTTGTTTGAAAACCTTTTTTCGTTCTCACATTTAAGGAAAATTTTTGCTACATAAAGAATTTATGTTGGTGGGGCTTCTTCTTTCCAAACTTTAAATATTTTGCTCTATTCTCTTCTTGTTTTTATGGCTGCAGAAGGGATGCCCAAGGTAAGTAACTCTTATTGCTCCTCTATAGGTAAGGTTTTTTTACTCTTAACGCTTTCAAGATTTTCTTTTTCCTTTGATTTTCTATACTTAATGTGAAGTAGCTACATGTAGATATTTTCATATTACCGTTCTTGGTTTCTGTCAGTTTTTTTGTTCTGTATTTAATTTTGGACACCTTTCCACTGTTACTGTTTGACTTTTTTGTTTCTTTACCTCCATGAGATATGTATTTCTTATTTTGTACTCGTCTCACATTAACTGTTTCATGTTTGTTTTATCTTTGCATTTCAGTTTTCAGAGCTTCTGCTGACATTTCATCAGTTTCACTGATAGTTTTTTCAGTTATTCAATCTTTCGATCAGCCCAATACAGCCATTCTTCTGTTACACTGGTTTTGATCTCTAACATTTGCTTGGTTATGTTCTATACTTTCCATTGCTCTGTTTACACTGCTGTGTTTTCACAGGTCTGTTTTATTCATTTGCGTCCTTAGTATAACTATATGTGCTTTAAATTGCTGGTGTGGTAATTTTAACATTTCTGCTGTGCCTGTATTGTTTTATGTTTGCTGTTTTCCTTCCAACTGTTTTGTCCATTTTTTTTTCTTTCAGTGTCTTTTCTTTTTAAGCTGGACATACATCATTTGGGGTAAATGGACCCTTTAATGTAATATTTTACATTTATGTGTTGAGTTTGGCTGTGTTTATTGTCTCCTGGAGATGTTGGTATCAGAGGCTGAGATTTCTCTTGGTGTGTTTGTCTCATAGTTGTCTTAGATTTCTCTGCAGAGCTCTTTAAGGTTTGGGAAGTTTAGTTCTTTAAAGTGATTTCCGTTATTACATAGGAATCCTGTTGGTGTCAGGTACAGAAATGTTCTTAGCTCCGGATTCAGTTGTAAACTCTCAGCTTTTATTTGTCTGGAATGTCTCACCTTCTTCCTTCACATATGAAATACAGTTTTGTCAGGTGTAGAATTTTCAGCACTTTTCATTTGTCAACAGCCTTCTGAAAATCCACTGAAAACTTACTGAGAATGCCATGTACCTAACTAGATCCTTCTCTTCCTCTTTTCAAGATTCTCTTTTTGTTTGGCTTTTGATTGTTTGAATGTAGTGTGCTTCATATAAGTGTTTTTGAGTTCACTAAGGTCTTCAAATGTGTGTCCATTTTATTATTTAAATTTGGGGAATTTTCAGCCCCAATTTCCTCTAATAACCTCCTTCCTGCTTTCCTCTTTCCTCTGTGCTTGAATCCCACCAGTGCATATGTTGTTTCACTTGGTGGTGTCCCACAGTGGCCTTTAGGGTCTGTTCACTTTTTACTCATTAATTTTTTTCTCCTGCTCCTGACATCGTTACAACTGTTGTGTTTTCATGTTCCCAACTTTTTTTTTAAGTATCAAGTGCTCAAGCCTGTTTTTCAGTCCCTGCAGTGTATTTCTCATTTAAGGTCGTGGTCAGATTACATTAAAAAATTTCTGTGGCACAAAGTTTTCCCCTTGGCTTCTTTTTGTTCTCTGTCACTTTACTGATACTTTTATTTTGTTCATCTCTCTTTTCTTGTTCTCAAATTCTTTGAGCATCCTTCAGACAGCCATTTAATTGCTCTGTCTAAAAGTCTGCCATCTGGTTGTTCTTATAGACATATGTTGACTTTTTTTTTATCCATTGAATGGGACCATAGTTTCCTGGCTCTTTGTAGAAAACTAGACATTTGAAATGTATGACATTTTGATTCCAGATACTTCATAGAGTATCTGTTTTAGCTGTGGTTTTGTTGTTTTTCTTGTTACGTTATTGTATGTTGTGTATGTTTTTGGGAATCGACTTGAGGTATAAACTGAACGTCTCAGGCTTGTTTTCCAGAATGCTAACAATTTTTAGTGCTTTATGTTTCTGTGGAGGGAAGGAGCTTGGAGCCTTCTGCTCTGCCGTTTGGCTTCTCTCATTTTTTGAGCACTGATTAGTGTTTTTCAGAATTTTTCATTTAAGAAGATGATGTTTTAGCCCATTGGGAAAAAAATTTCTGATTAAAATACTTCTAGAACATTAGCCTTCTAAGTTGGCTTCCTAGGTGTTAGGGGTTTTGTTGGTGGTGGGTGGTATTATTCTGGGGTTTTTAGTTTTGTTTTTAAGGATGTTGTCAATTCCTTGTAATTGTCTACAGTTTGGGTTTATGAGGACACTCAGGAAATACTTCACTAATTAGGTGAAACCAACAGGGAGTTTAATACATAGAATTTAAAATCCTTTCTTTTGGACCACACATTTGTTCAGAACTTCAGTAGCTAGCAAGAAGACAGAAACATATTTGTGACGCTCACTCAGTCTTGGACTCTGTTCTTGGTGCTGCAGACTCAACATTAAGTCTGGAATAGCTTGCTTTTGAAAGATTAGTGAGATTACTACTTAATAACTGATATAAAAAGACAAAATGAATTTGTCACTTCAAATAGTAAGGGAGAGCTTTGCCACTTAGGCACAGTCTCTGAGCAAAGCAGGTAGTTTGCGGAGATGGGGCATGGCAGATTTGCACAGTTGTCAGTGGGCTGACATTTTAAGGAGAGGCAAGTGAGACTGGCTGTTGCTGGACCAGGTGTACTCAGTGTTTTCCAAGTAGCTGCCTATTGAAAGAAAGGGTTATCACTATATGTATTGTTTGCAAATGCTTTTCCACTTGTCCTTTACCCATTAAATAGATTTGAAACTGATAGTGTTGCCTTTGTTTTTATCATGATGAGAGGACTCAGTATGTTCCTAAATTTTCAGAAGTTTTAATTTATCATTTTCTAATGGGAGACACAGACCTCTAGCCTGGAAACAGGTAATGTTTACCACTTTGGTAACTTTGTCAACCTCATATCTGTAGGTTCTGGTACCATGGGGGTAAACTCAATATGATATTACAGAGAGATAATATGTTATACAGTCTTTTAAAAACATACAGATAAATACAAATTAGTTGAAGTTCCTGATACTAAGAATAAAACAGATTTTCCCAAACCTTTCCAAAGAGGTGATGTTCTACAATAAAATATTCAGATGATCCTCAAACTTTGCTGTACATCAGAGTCATTGGGATTGCTTAATATAAAATGTAGACAACTGGGTCTCTCCCTGTGAGTTTCTGAATTGAGTATAGAATGTGTAGAATATCAGGACTAGCTTTACCTATATGGAATTTCTACAAGTCGTTTGCTTCACAGCACAGTTCATTAAAAAGAGTTATGTGGGAGGCCAAAAAACGAGATATAGAGTGCTTACTATAAACGTCACCTTTTATGTATCCCTACGTGTATTTCCAGATTGTTCCACGAGGTGTTTTCAAAGATATCTTGCAAATAAAGACCACGTTTCATTCATGTTTGCTTGTCCTTCTCACAGCCCCACCTGATTCACAGTACATATTAAAGAGTCTGAGAGGTTAAATATTAAGCGACCCGAACCTAGTGATTTGTTACCTAACTTGGTTACCATTTGAGGTTTCATACCGTGAAAAATAGTTAAGGTTTACTGTGCAATAGAGATGTTAAGCTCTAAGGAGGAGTTAATTTATATTTTATTGTTAAATTATCTCCCACTGTTGGAATGATTTATTGTTGTTTTTCTGTATGAAAGTAATACATTAAACAGAAAATGTTTTTATTTCAGAACTGTTCGTCAGTTGGCACAGGAACATTTTTTTTTAATGTGCACCAGATGTTGCATTGGACACAGGCCTCTGCTTTTCTTCATTACTCTGCTCTTTACCGTTCTGGAGGTGAGACATTTTTTAATGGATTTACGAATATAATTCATTCTTAAGATGAGAAACACTCAGGAAATTACAGTTTTCATTTTTATTAAAAGTAAGTCAGCTGTGCTTAATAAATAATGTCATCTTTTCCTGCTTTTTATAAATACTTAAGGATAAAAATGACTTGGGGAAAATATAAATTAAGAAATGTTATTTTATATTACTGATATGAAGTATTGCCACTTAATTTACCAAATCTCTGAGTTTAAAAAGTCAATGTGAGGGCATGTCGGGGAGACTTGGTGGTGGCGGGGTTCTAGTAAACATAATGTTCCTTATGTAATTGTAGATTAATGATCCCAAAATAAAATAATACATAAATAAATAGATACATACATACATAGATACCAAAATAAAATGATACATACATACATACATATTTTTAAAAAAGTCGATGTGAATTCTGAACTTAGTCTTATGAGTTCTTACGAGTTCATATTGTTTCAATTTATTGCCTTTCAGAGCACAGCAGGAGAGGCGGGTAGACACTCAGATGACTATTTCACTCTTCTACAACACCTTCTTAATTATGCTTATAACAGCAATATTAATGTACCCAATGCTGATGTTCTTCTCAACGATGAAATTGATTGGCTCAAAAGAATTAGGGTAAGTTGTATAATACTCAGTTTATTATTATGTCACTGTTAAATCAACTGCCTTACTAAAAGCGTGTTATAATGAAGTGTATTTTTTAAATCTGTGTTTTTGTACATATGTTAATATGTATAATGATAATGTGTGTTTTATTAAAACTGAACAAAATCCATGCTTTCCACTAATGAATTTAAAAAGTACCACTAGTTTTATACAAGTACCTTGCCATTGTTTGAACCTCCATCTAGGATATATGTAAGTTTCTTATTTAAGTTTGAAGAGTCTGATAGAGTAGAATTTGCATTAGCATTTAACCACATTATACTTTTTATTTATACAGAATATATTTCTGCATATAGTTTTGAAATGTGTAGCTTCTTGGCTCTCAGATTAGCATACTTCTACTGATTTATAAACCTCTAGAATAGTACTTGTCAACCTTCATGTCATTGACATTTTAGCCCAGGTTATTCCTTGCTTTGCAGAATTATGCTATTCATAATAAGATACTGAAGAGCAACTTTGCCTCATCAAGCAGTAGGTGGTTCCTTAGTGAATCAAAAGCATCTCAAGACATTGCCAGGGTCCTCTTGCGGTAGAATTGCTGATTTTATGTGCGGTAGAATGTGCCAAAGATAACATTTAAGTGCTTTCATTACGTTCTCGGTTTGAGACATTTCTGCAGAAGAAATAAACTACCTGAGTGGAGTGGTTTGGGCAAATTACTTCTGAGAAGTCACTGCCCTTTAGCTCTTTTGTTCTTTCTTTTCTGGTTTGGCCTATACTGTTTTTCCCTTTGCAGGATAATGTTAAAAATACAGATGAAACTGGTGTTGAAGAGCCGATCTTGGAAGGCCATCTTGGGGTAACAAAAGAGTTACTGGCCTTTCAAACAACTGAGAAGAAGTATCGTATTGGTTGTGAAAAAGGAGGTGCTAATCTCATTAAAGTAAGTTCCACATTCTGGTGCAGAACTTGTTGTTATGACCTTTTAAATGTTTGTTAGCAAACCTGCCTCATTGAGCTTAGAATTACTTTGTCTTTGAGACATCGTCTTGACCCTTTCTTTATACCTTACAAAAATCTTCATCTCTATAAAAGTTATAGTAATTAAAAAATGTATGCCTCCCTTTCTTCAAGAGATTTTTAAACTAATCAAAATTCAGATACAGTCTTTAGAAAGTTACTAAGCAGCATTTGATTTTACTATTTAGTTAAAGTCTAGGCTTTTTAGTTAAGCAGGTTTTAAAATTCAAGATGTTTCATTTTTTACATATTTCCTTGATGAGATAGATCTTTTTTAGGTATGCCTCGTAATAAAATAAAAATGAGTTTTATTTTTATTCAAAATAAGTATTTCATATTTGACTTAAGGAGTACATTTCTTTAGAATATATATTAAGTTACAATCAGCTCTTTTAAAATACCTCCAAGTATCTGGAAAAGTATGTTTACTATTTAGGGCAAATAGTATTTTGAAGTAGAATTTTATTATTTGAAAATATGAATCATTTTTGCTCTGTAACGAGATATGTAATTCTGTCAGATGATTGTAGAAATAGTTCTTCCCAAGGAATGTTTTATCTTTAAAAAATCTATTATTACTAACTGTATGTGTCTGTTTTTTTCAAACTCTTCAGGAATTAATTGATGATTTCATCTTTACTGCCTCCAAAGTTTACCTGCAATGTATGAGAAATGGGGAACTTCCAGCTAAACAGGCTCTCCCAGTATGTAGTTCACCGGCTACCATCAGTGCTGGTTTTGAACTACTCGTAGCATTAGCTGTTGGCTGTGTAAGAAATCTCAAACAGATAGGAGACTGTTTGACTGAAATGTATTACATAGGCACAGCAATAACTAGTAAGTATTGTAACCTGTAAAGCTGTTTTTCCTGGTAGGTAATATTTCCATGTTTAAAAGTCTGGGTTTTTATCTTTTAGAAAGTGTTAGATGGTGCTTTAGGACATTAATTCACCATCTTCTCAGCTGGTTGGCTTTCTGACTAAAATTGTTTTTCTTGTACCACCACCACCAACAACAACAAAGAAGTGTCTAACTTAGGTCTGTATGTTTGTTTGTTCATTTGTTTTTACCAACAAGTAATTAGTTCAGTAATTCTAGTAATCAGATACATAATTAAGACCATTATATGTAGAGAAACTTCATACAGAAAATTTTCACATGTATATTTAAATGCCTTACTGTAGATAGTTCAGGTAACTAGGTAAAATGTTTTATTTCATCTCAGATGAAGTAAAACCCAGTCTCCAGAATAATAAGCCACATTTTATGGTGTAGAATTTAATACTTAAAACTTAAAAATGTCTGCATTGAAAAGATTATGAAGCCTTCATTTACAGATTGCTTAATGTTACTTTAATCTGCATCCTGAGAAAGTTAAATTTTTGAATATCAGTGTGCCAAAGATAATATTTAAGTGCTTTCATTACGTTCTCGGTTAATGTCCATGTTAGATTTTAAGAGAACTGAAACTCAAAAGGGAGGGAGTACATTAAAAAAACAGAAAGTAAGAACCTAAAGTCTGTTTAATTTTAAGAGAAAAACCAAGGCTTGAGAATGTAATACACAGTAGTATTTAGTATAAATCTTTAAGAGTACTTGCAGTGCGCATTTGTGGAGTGTAACAACGAAGCAAAACTGAAGGAACAGAACAGCAGTGGACTCACAGACTCCAAGAAGGGACTAGTAGTTACCGAAGAGCAGGGGTGAGGGAAGTGCGGGCGGGGAGGGTTGGAGAAGGGGATTGTGTGGTATCATGATGGGCACACATGGTGTGTGCGCGGTCACAGAGAAGGCAGTGTGGCTCAGCGAAGGCAAGTAGTGACTCTCTGGCATCTTACTACACTGATGAACAGTGACTGCAATGGGGTATGGGTGGGTAGTTGATAGTATGGGTGAATGTAGTCACCACATTGTTTTTCATGTGGAACATTCATAAGGGTGTATATCAATAGTAGCTTAATGAAAAAAGAGTAACAGTATTAATAGTAACCTTTAAGAACATCTCAAATTATCTTTTTTGTCTTGAGCACTTTAGTCACACTTTAGAGTTTCTAGCTAAACTTACTATGCTGTGGAATGTATAGAGAGAGAGTAAATCTTCAAAAGAAAATTTTTTTTTAGTTTAATTCAGTTTATGCAAAACTGAAGGAACAAAACAGCAGCAGACTCACAGACTCCCAAAAAGGGACGAGCAATTACCAAAGGGAGGGGTTTGGGAAAAAAGGGTGGGGAGAGAGGGAGAAGGGCATTAAGGTGCATTGTAATTAGCACTCGCAGTATAGGTGGGTCATGGGCAAGGCAGTATAGCATGTAGAATGCAAGTAATGACTCTGTGGCATCTTACTACTCTAATGGACAGTGATTGCAATGGGGTGTGGTAGGTACTTGATAATATGAGTGAATGTTGAAATCATAATATTGCTCATGGGAAACCTTTAGAAGATTATGTATTAACGATAACCTTAATTTTAAAAAATTATTCAGCTTAATGAATTTTGTGGTTAGATTATTAAAATCTATCAACTTCCAACACATTGTCTCAGTGCAAATTGTACATATGTATGTCTCTTTGTTCAGTGTTTGTCTTTTTAACACAGGAACAGTAATGCACTGTATAGAGTGTTCTTCACTAGTTTTGCACTTAGTAATATATCTATCAGCGCATTAGATGTATTAGTAATAGATCTGTTTATTGGCTACATAATTTGCAGCTCACTGTGCTGTAAATCATGCAATCCATCTTCAAGATAGTGATTGATGGTTGTTTTGGTTTTATGGTAGGCAGAAAGGGATATGAAATGATCTACAGTTTTCACAAAACCTTTCCAATGCACTATACAGTTACATCCTGAGAATAAGACAGTGGGTATAAGCAAAGCAATTTTTCTTTTACTGTTTTATCAGCCGGCAAACAGATTCACTTGGAGGTTTTGACACTGTGATTTGGAATCATAACTAAGACTTAGAAAGCTATATGCCATTTTGATTTATTTTAAAGTTCTGATCCCAACGAATTAAAGGTACTTAAATGAAAAAGAAAACACAAATTTACTACTATACCATCTTAAATGACTTTCTGAGAAGAGTGTCACAGAATTAATAACAGTAAAACCATAGGCTCTGGTAAGGACGTACCTATGTAATGGTTAAGTGTTGAAATAAAAATTTAGAGTACTGTCTCAAAGTGGCTGAGGTAATGATTGAATATCCTAATATCATCATCATCATAGCATAGCTGCAAGTGGACTAAGTTACTGCTTTCATGAGAATCCTTTTCTCCTTCTTCGTTAAGCTTGTGAAGCACTTACTAAGTGGGAGTACCTACCACCTGTTAGACCTCGCCCTCCAGAAGGATTTGTGGGCCTCAAAAATGCTGGTACCACTTGTTACATGAATTCTGTGATCCAGCAGTTATACATGATTCCTCCTATCAGGAACAGTATTCTTGCAGTTGAAGGCACTGGTAGTGATATAGATGATGACATGTTCAGTGAAGAGAAGCAGGACAACGAGGTAATTTTAATTATGAATTCTTTTTTCTTTCCCTATATTTCAAGACCTTGACACCAGATACAGTTTTTCTCAGAGTATTGTGTTTCTTATAGAGTTTTTTGAATTACATTTGATATTAGGACAGTACTCTTAGCTACTATCTCTGATTTACTATACTCACCATCTTATAAAATGCAGTTGATAATCTTTATCACAACTTCTGTTTCTTTTTTAAAGCAGCAGCATTTCAATGTAATCATGTCTGCAATCTGGTAGGTATATTTGGTATTTGTAAAATGAAAAACAATCACTTACAAATAATTGAAGTTTATTTTCATTCAACTTTTTAAGGTACATTATTCCATTTAATTTATTAACCTTGTGTATTATCAGTTCCATAGTCTGTGCTTATTCTTAGGATATTCTTAATATTTTTTTCAGATTACAATTTTCTCATAAGGAAGCAAATGCATTCGTTACTTTATATAATGCTACACAGTCTGTTAACAGTATTAGATAATAATAATAATCAGACTACCTACCAAGCATATTCCAGAGTAGAAAAAAGAAACACAAAAGTTAGATTTTCAGTTTTTAGAAGATCAGAGTACATATAACTCATGTGTCTCTTACAAATGGAAAACTTCTGAAGTTTCAGTTGTATTTATGTTGAAACTATTTTTATCTTTTATTTCCTTTATACAAGTTTTTCAGAATTCATAAAGGTGTAGAGAATATTCTAATTGTAGAAATGGTTCTTCCCTTATTCCTGTGTTTCTCTACTTTAATTGTAGTAAGTGGTTCTTCTGTTGTTATTACATTTCTGTAGCCAAAACTAGTTTGTTTCTCAAATTATATAGCTCATCACTTAGATTCTGAAACACACATCTACTTTCACTCTTTTCAGATTTTATAAATAACACTATCCAGTCATTGGGTTTACCTTTTTAAGAATCTCCATATATGGTGACTATACCAGTACCTGGTTGAGGACCACTATTTGACAAAAAGATTTGAATTTAGATCCTATTTCAGTAGCCCAGTTTAGTGCGACGGTACAAGGTTAAGGATAAATAGAGATCGCTCATCCTCTTGGCAAAAGGAGACTAATTCAGACAAAAGATGAAATTCGAAACTAGATATTCCACCTTTGCTACTCGACACCCTGTGCTTTTTGATTCTTCTAGTTGTCTGCCTATTTACTCTTTTTTATGAACTGTGAGCTTCTCAAAGGCAAATGTGAGATTTACTTCTGTAAAGAAGGCCTCATAGCAGAGCAGAGATGTTCAGCGCTCTGTAAAGTAGTCAAATTCTGCTTTATAGAGAGGGCTTAAGAGCTTTAGAGCTTCGATTTATGCTGTTTATACCAGCAGTACTCTGAATGGCTGTACTTATCCAGTGTTAACAATTCTAATCATGTCACATAATTTAACTCATATAATCTATGAAGAATGCATTGTCTCTACATGAGAAATGTTGGAGAAAAACTATGGGAAGGTTAAATATTTTTGTTACCGAAAGTTCTATTTTTGTCTCTTTTGTCTGATGAGAAAGCATTCATTTGTCTCCAGTCCATTCTGGTCAACTAAATCTTTGATTGTTACATTATACTACCTCCAGTAGAGCATAACTCTACTGGAGGTAGTATATTTTAATAACTCTATTTTTTAATAACTCATCTGTGAAATTGCCAGGATAAGCACCAATATTAGTAAGTTGAAAGTTCTGTGGTTTAGATATATGAGTACAAAATAATGCAGATCTTCCACTGTTTGTATCTGTCTCAGCTTCGCTCTACTTGTAAATTGAGGTTAGCTAATCAAATTATGTTCTTTGGTTTGTAGAGTAATGTTGATCCGCGAGATGATGTTTTTAGATGTCCTCAACAATATGAAGACAAACCAGCATTAAGTAAGACAGAAGATCAGAAAGAGTACAATATTGGTGTCTTAAGATACCTTCAGGTCATCTTTGGTCATTTAGCTGCTTCTCGTTTACCATACTTTGTGCCCAGAGGATTTTGGAAAGAGTTCAGGTAATTAATGGATAGATGTTAATTGTAGTTTCTCAAAATCTCAATATTTTAAACTCTCTTTTTTGTTTGAATATACTAACTTTAAAATACATGTTCAAACCCTCTTAGACTGTCCTCTTTCCTACAGCATAGAAAAAAATATTTGGATGTATATTTGGAGTTTTTTCTATACAATTACTCCAAAAGGAGGAGGAGAAAATTTTCACAGTAAAGAGAAGCAGTGTTCTTTACTTTAAGATATACTTAACTTTTTAATATGGAAAACCTGTGCATTGCACAAAAACAAAATACTAGAATATAGTCATCTGGATTCAACAGTTCTAAAGCAGATGTTAGACATTGTTTTTTATTCTTCATTGATGAGTGTAAGGTGCTTTTTTTTTTCTTTTTTTTTGATATCATTAATGTACATTTTCCTGAACAACATTGTAGTTTACTAGACTTCCCCTATTATCAACTGCTCACCAAATAACCCTTTACAGTCACCGTCCATCAGCATAGTAAGATGCTATAGAATCACTACTTGTCTTCCCTGTGTTATACTGCCTTCCCTGTGTCCCTCCCACTACATTACACATGCTAATCTTAGTGACCCTTTTTCCACCTTATCCCTCCCATCCCACCCATCCATCCCAGTCCCTTTCCGTTTGATAACTGTTAGTCCATTCTTGGGTTAGGTGAGTGTTGCTGCTCTGTTCCTTCAGTTTTTACTTTGTTCTGAGTATAAGGTTTTTTTAATAAGCATACCATAATATTGTTATCACACCTCAATAAAAATTCCTTAATATCACTGCACCCACGTCACTGAAATAAATTTACAGGATTGTTTAATTTTTTTTTTCTTAACACTATATTTACAAGCAGGCCCACGGTCCATTTATGGCAGGCAGTTGGCCAAAGTATTTTTGTTTTTTCTTTTGGTATCTTTAATCTACAATTACGTGAGGAACATTCTGTTTACTACACAGCCCCCTTCACCACGTCCCCCCCCACACCCCATTAAACTCTCTGTCCATCAGCGTACTGACATGCTATAGAGTCACTACTTTTCTTCTCTGTGTTGTACAGCCCTCCCCATGCCCCACCTCACATATTATAAATGCTAATCATAATCCCCCCTTATCCCTCCCTTCCCACCCATCCTCCCCAGTCCCTTTCCCTTTGGTAACTGTTAGGCCGTTTCTGGGTTCTGTGAGTCTGTTTCTGTATTTTGTTCCTTCAGGTTTTTCTTTGTTCTTATACTCCACAGATGAGTGAAGTCATTTGATACTTGTCATTCTCCGCCTGGCTTATTTCACAGAGCATAATACCCTCTAGCTCCATCCATGTTGTTGCAAATGGCAGGATTTGTTTTCTTCTTATGGCTGAATAATATTCCATTGTGCATATATGTACCACGTCTTCTTTATCCATTCCCTAGTGATGGACACTTAGGTTGCTTCCGTTTCTTAGCTACTGTAAATAGTGCTGCAATAAACATAGGGATGCATATGTCTTTTTCAAACTGGGATGCTGCACTCTTCGGGTAAATTCCTAGGAGTGGAATTCCTAGCTCAAATGGTATTTCTATGTTGAGTTTTGTGAGGAAACTCAACACTGCTCTCCACAAATGTTGAACTAATTTATATTCCCACCAGCTGTGTAGGAGGGTTCCCTTTACTCCACAAAGTCATCCACATTTGTTGTTGTTTGTCTTTTGGATGGTGGTGATCCTTACTGGTGTGAGGTGATACCTCATTGTGGTTTTAATTTGCTTTTTTCCTATGACTAGTGATGTGGAGCATCTTTTCATGTCTGTTGGCCATCTGAATTTCTTCTTTGGAGAACTGTCTGTTTGGCTCCTCTGAGATTGTTTTTTGATTGGATTATTTGCTTTTTGTTTGTTGACGTGTGTGAGCTCTGTGTATGTTTTGGATGTCAACCCTTTATCGGATCTGTCATTTATGATGTTATTCTCCCATACTGTAGGATGCCTTTTTGTTCTATTGGTGGTGTCCTTTGCTGTACAGAAGCTTTACAGCTTGATACAGTCCCGCTTGTTCATTTTTGCTTTTGTTAACCTAGCCCGAGGAGATGTGTTCATGAAGAAGTTGTTCATGTTTATGTCGACGAGATTTTTGCCTATTGTTTTTTCCTAAGAGTTTTATTGTTTTATGACTTACATTCAGGTCTTTAATCCATTTCCAATTTACTTTTGTGTATGGGGTTAGACAAGAATCCAGTTTCATTCTCTCACATGTAGCTGTCCAGTTTTGCCAACACCAGCTGTTGAAGAGGCTGTCATCTCCCCATTGTATGTCCATGGCTCCTTTATCGTATATTAATTGACCACATATCCTTTTGGGTTATTATCTGGACCCTCTGTTCTGTTCCACTGGTCTGTAGGTCTGTTCCTGTGCCAGTGCCAAATTGTCTTGATTACTGTGGCTTCGTAGTAGAGCTTGCAGTTGGGGAGCGAGTTCCCCCCTCCTTTATTCTTCCTTCTCAGGATTGCTTTGGCTATTCAGGGACTTTTGTGGTTCCATATGAGTTTTAGAACTATTTCTTCCAGTTCGTTTTAGAATTCTTTTGGTATTTTGATAGGCATTGCATTGAATCTGTAGATTGCTTTAGGCAGAATGTCCATTTTGACCATATTCTTCCTAGCCAAGAGCATGGGATGAGTTTCCATTTGTTAGTGTCCTCTTTAATTTCTCTTAGGAGTGTCTTGTAGTTTTCAGGGTATAGGTCTTTCACGTCCTTGGATAGGTTTATTCGTGGGTATTTTGTTCTTTTTGATGCAATTGTGAATGGAATTGTTTTCCTGATTTCTCTTTCTGCTAGTTTGTCATTGGTGTATAGGAAAGCAACAGATTTGTGTGTAGTAATTTTGTATCCCGGAGCCTTGCTGAATTCATATATTAGTTCTAATAGTTTTGGAGTGGAGTCTTCAGGGTTTTTCACGTACAATATCATGTCATCTGCAAAGAGTCACAGTTTGACCTCTTTACCATTCTAAACACCGTGTATTTTTTTTGTTTTGTCTGATTGCCCTCAGCGAGGACGTCCGGAACTATGTTGAATAGCGGGGTAGAGTGGGCATCCCTGTCCTGTTCCCGATCTCCAAGGGAAGCCTTTCAGCTTCTCACTGTTACGTATGATGTTGGCTGTGGGTTTGTCATATGTGGACTGTATTATGTTGATCTACTTGCCCTCTCTACCCATTTTATTGAGAGTTTTATCGTGAATGGATGTTGAACTTCGTCATATGCTTTCTCAGCATGTATGGAGATGATTATGTGGTTTTTGTCCTGTTTGTTGATGTGGTGCATGATGTTGATGGATTTTCAAATGTTGTACCATCCTTGCATTGCTGTGATGAATCCCACTTGGTCATGGTGTATGATCAGCTTGGTGTATTTTTGAATTCGGTTTGCTAATATTTTGTTGAGTATTTTTGCATCTATGTTCATCAGGGATATTGGTCTGTAATTTTCTGTTTTAGTGGGGTCTTTGCTTGGTTTTGGTATGAGAGTGATCCTGGCTTCATAGAAAGAGTTTGGAAGTATTCCGTCCTCTTGTCTTTTTTGGAAAACTTTAAGGAGAATGGGTATTATGCCTTCCCTGTATGTCTGATAAAATTCTGCGGTGCATCCATCTGCCCCGGGGGTTTTGCTCTTGGGTAATTTTGATTACTGATTAAATTTCATTGCTGGTGATTAGTTTGTTTAGATTTTCCATTTCTTCCGTGGTCAGTCTTGGAAGGTTGTATTTTTCTAGGAAGTTGTCCATTTCTTCGAGGTTTTCTACCTTGTTATTGTATAGATCTTCATAGTATTCTTTAATAATTCTTTGTATTTCTGTGGGGTTGGGGTCCATTGTTATATTTCCTTCCTCATTTCTGATTCTGTTTATATGTGGAGATTCTCTTTTTCTCTTAAAAAGTCAGGTTAGCAGTTGATATTTTGTTTATTTTCTCAAAGAACCAGCTCTTGTTTTCATTGATTTTTCTATCCTTTTATTCTTCTCAGTTTTATTTCCTCTCTGTACTTTATTATGTCCCTCCTGCTGATTTTGGGCCTCATTTGTTCTTTTTCCAATTTCAATAATAGTGACTTTAGACTATTCACTTTGGATTGTTCTTCCTTCTTTAAACAGGCCTGGATTGTTACGTACTTTCCTCTTAGAACTGCCGTCGCTGCATCTCACAGAATTTGGGTCCTTGTGTTGTTGTCATTTGTCTCCATATATTGCTTGATCTCTATTTTAGTTTGGTCATTGATCCATTGATTATTTAGGAGCATGTTGTTTGGCCTCCATGTGTTGGTGGCCTTTTTGTTTTCTTTGTTCAATTTATGTCTAGTTTTATACCTTTGTGGTCTTATGAAGTTGTTTGGTAGAATTTCAGTCTTTTTGAGTTTACTGAGGCTCTTTCTGTGGCCTAGTATGTGGTCTGTTCTGTAAAATGTTCCATGTGCACTTGAGAAAAACATGTATCCTGCTGCTTTTGGGTGTAGAGTTCTGTAATGTCTATTAGGTCCGTCTGTTCTAGTGTGTTGTTCAGTGCCACTATGTCCTTACTTAATTTTTGTGTGGTGGAACTGTCCTTTGAAGGGAGTGGTGTGTTGACGTCTCCTAGAAAGAACGCATTGCATTCTATTTCCTCCATTAACTCTGTTAGTATTTCTTTCACACATGTTGGTGCTCCTGTATTGAGTGCATATATATTTATAATGGATATATATCCTCTTGTTGGACTGACCCGTTTACCGTTACGTAATGTCCTTCTTTATCTCTTGGTACTTTCTTTGTTTTGATGTCTATTTTGTCTGATACAAGTACTGCAACACCTGCTTTATTCTCCCTGTTGTTTGCATGAAATATCTTTTTCCATCCCTTGACTTTTAGTCTGAGTATGTCTTTGGGTTTGAGGTGAGTCTCTTGTAAGCAGCATATAGATGGGTCCTGTATTTTTATCCATTCTATTACTCTGTGTCTTGACTGGTGTATTCAGTCTGTTTATATTTTGGTGCTTGTCAAAAGGTATGTACTTACTGCCATTGCTGGCATTAGATTCGTGGTTACCAAAGTTCAGGGGTAGCTTCTTCACTATCTTATCGTCTAACTTAACTCACTTATTAAGCTCTTATAAACACAGTCTGATAATTCTTTATTTCTCTCCCTTCTCATTCCTACTTCTCCATTCTTTACATGTTAGGTGTTTTAATGTGTACTGTTTTATGTTTCCTTTGACTGCATTTGTGCATAGTTGATTTTATTTTTTGCCTTTAGTTAGTATTTGGTTGGTCTGCTTTCCTTGGTGTGATTTTATTTTCTCTGGTGACATCTGTTTAGCCTTAGGAGTGCTTCCATCTAGAGCCGTCCCTTTAAAATACCCTGCAGATGTGGTTTGTGGGAGGAAAATTCTCTCAGCTTTTGCTTGACTGGCAATTGTTTAATCCCTCCTTCATATTTAAATGATAATCGAGCTGGATGCAGTATTCTTCGTTCAAGGACCTTCTGTTTCACTGCATTAAATATATCATGCCATTCTCTCCTGGCCTGTAAGGTTTCTGTTGAGATGTCTGATGATAGCCTGATGGCTTTCCTTTGTAGGTGACCTTTTCTGTCTCTCTGGCTGCCTTTAATACTCTGTCCTTGTCCATGATCTTTGCCATTTTAATTATTATGTGTCTTGGTGTTGTCTCCGTTGGGTCACTTGCTTTTGGAGTTCTGTGGGCTTCCAGGGTTGGAGAGCCTATTTCGTCCCCCTGTTTGGGGAAGTTTTCAGCAATTACTTCTTCAAAGACACTTTCTTTCCCTTTTTCTCTCTTCTTCCTCTTCTGGTACCCCCCTTGTAATGCGAGTATTTTTCCGCTTGGATTGGTCACACAGTTCTCTTAATATTCTTTCATTCCTGGAGATCCTTTTATCTCTCTCTGTCTCTGCTACTCTGTATTCATGTTCTCTGCTTTCTGTTCCATTAATGGCCTCTTGCACCTCACCTAGTCTCCTCTTAAGGCCTTCTATCGATTGTTTCATTTCTGTTATCTCCCTCCGGACTTCATCCCTTAGCTCTTGCATGTTTCTCTGCAGGTCCATCAGCATGGTTATGGCTTTTATTTTGAATTCTTTTTCAGGATGATTTGTTATATCTATCTCAGCAGGCCCTCTCAGGTTGTCTGACTGACTTTTGACTGGACAAGGTTCTTCTGCCTTTTCATGGTGATAAAAGTGGTCACAGGCAGGTGACACATGTGTCACCTGGGAGAAAACCAGGTCCCTTACTGCTTGCTGGTTGCCCTTCCCTCCTCTGCTGCCTGTGACAGTTATCCACACACTGGGAACAGGCTACAGGTTACTCCCCTGAGCCGCGGCGGGCAGGGCATCCCAGAGCCCTGTTGGGGAGAGGCAGGCGAGCTGGGTGTGCTCTCATGCGAGTACGGCGCCCCTTTGCGCCTCTGCTTGCACCGGGCATCTGCTCGCCAGCTGCGGACCCTGGTCTGGCCTGCATGGCTGTGTGCTGGGAGGATGTTCTGGGTGGCTGCTGTAGGCGTGGTCACCTCCCAGCCTGCTCTGCCAGGCCCTCACATGAGGGGGAGTGCATGGCAGGCTGCTTATCGCCATGAGGGACTTTGGAGCTGCATTGCCACCCAGGGGTGAGGGTACCTGAAGTTCCCTGGGGTTCCCAGATGCTGGGCTGAGTGTGCGGAGACGATTCCATCCAGCTGTGAAGCTCCTGTCCCTTTCAAAAAGCACTCTTTTCTTTTGTCCCAGGAGTTCTGGCTGCGGGGAACCACTCGCAGATTTTACTTTTCTGTTCTCCTAATATCCGGCACAGCATGCAATGTGTGTCTGTGCTCCTGGTGTGGATTACCAAGGCTGGTTATTTAGCAATCCTGTGCTTCCACTCTGTCCAAACTCTGACCCCTTTCCTCCCGCTGGTGGGCTGGGGTCGGGGGAGCGCTTGGGTTCCATCCGGCCACGGCTTGTATCTCTCCCCCTGTTGTATTTTCAAATATATATATGGTTTTGGGAAGAGTTCTGCTGCCCTACTCACGCTGTCATCTTCCTCTCGAATCCAGAAGTTTTTTTTATTAATATACAGATTTCTTTCTCCTTTCTTGTGTTGGTGCTGCAGCTTGGTTAGTTGGGATTTGAGTGTGGACTTTTGTTTGTTTGTTTGTTTGTTTTTGGTTCATTCTGTTGCTTTCGAGCTGTTTTGCAATTATCAATAAGGAAATCAGGTAGTTTGCCCTGGAAACTTTCTCACAGTCTGGATTTTCCTAATTGTAGTGCTCTGGTGTTCTGTATTATTTTCTCTTTGGTCTGTTCCTGTATTTATTAGCTTTGCAGATAAAACATTCTGTCACAAATTTAACTCTGCCGCAGTAACAAGAAAGCAGCTATAGATAATATGTAAGTAAGTGAGGTATGGCTGTGTTTCAATAAAACTTTGTTCATGGACTTTGGAATTTGAATTCATACGATTTTCATTTGTCATGAAATAGTACCAGTTTGGCTTATTTTCAACCATTTGAACCTATATATAATACTATTCTTAGGTCTTGGGTGATTGTGGGCTTTATTTGGTTCAAAAGCTGTAGTTTTCATAGCCAGCCAATATCAAGATGCTTGACCACTTAAAGTATCATTTTATTTCCCATTTGGAATGGGCAAGAGTGCTTAATAGGTGGTGATTTTACTCTCTTGGAGAGATACAAAATGTCTTTTTGTGCTTTTGAGTCATTTAGTTACAGTTAGGTCCCCATTATTTTTTTCATTATGGTCAGAAATTGACATTGATTATCATCCGTGTATTAGATTGAATCTATAAGAGAAGCTTGCTGTCATCATTTACCCTTACTATGTAAATGTATAAGAACCAGGATACTTTTTAAGTCTTATTTTGTAAGTTTGTTAAGTAATCAAACACTGTCCTAGCATCCTCCTAAAATGACCAATAAAATTTGCTCTGTTTTTAGGTTTTTAAGCCTAAAAATCTTGACCTGGTTTCCTTTCTCTTGCAAATTTTGTCAACTCCTATCATGTGTCATGTCCAACTGTAACTACCAACTACCTAAGACTAAGAGCGTTACTGTAACTAGGAGAGCTATCTCTTCTTACTATATAAAAAAGGGCTACAGTCATTCACAGGAATTCAGAATGCTTTCTGCAGAATTACGATTGCAAGTGGATAAACGAAGGGATCAGCTGACATCTGGGGTCACGCTTTCTGTTGGATTCAGAGCAATACCCCTAATATATATACATAGATGTGAGCATTGTCACTTAAAGTTCTTTTGAACATCACAGATTTAGAAGTACAATGACCCCTATTCTCATCATTCGTTTCTATATTCCACAAGATGAACTATCAGTGTACATTTTAAGGATAATTTACATATATACAATGCTTCCTTCCAGATACAGGCCTTTCTGCTTCCAGTTCTGTCACCTGGTATAGACCTTTCTGTCTTTATCCTGTTTGTCTTGTCTCTGACTCAGGACTTTCTTCAGCATATTCCAGTCAACATTTCTGTTGTTGTTCTTCCAAATTGGTATACTATGAGATTTTATCTTAAACTCTTTCACTCGATTATGTGCATGTATTTAGATAGTAATTAGATAGTAATTAGATAGTAGAACCATAAATGCATGTTTGTATTTGTATCTTCATATGTCTACTTATAACTGGATATATAGATAAGTATAATTATGCTCCTGCCGAATCTTCATGTTTGTACTTAAATATATGTAGTTTTTTTGTCTCACAGATATTCTCTCCATATAAATGATGGCACTCACAATTTGTCTAGCACTTTTATATTACCTGCAATCCACTCACATAATAGCCTCTTCAGGGTTTTTTTCTTGTAACTCTTTAAAAGTATACAATAGTGGTGCAGGCTACATTCAAAATGTTTGTGTCATCATTACTGTCCAGTTTTAGAGTACTTTCATCACCCAAGAGAAGTCCCACAAGCCTGTTAAAAAGTTACTCTCCAATTCTCCCCTTTTTCCAACTTTGATAAAAGAAAGCTTAGTTTTCTCTATATATGACTGAAAGAGAGAATATTGAAAGGCCCTGGAGACTGAGGCATCATGTTGAGAGAAACAAAGTGTCTATCTGAATATTTCATATAGAGCCACATAATATGTGGGCATTTTGGGGCCTGACCTCTTTGACTAAGCATGTTAATAGGGTGCCTCAACTTTCTGACATATATCAGAGCACCATTTCATGGCCAAATGATACCCATTGTATGGGTACCTCACATTTTGGTGATTCCTTCATCAGTTGATGGACACTTGGATGGTTTTTAGTGATTGTGAATAGTACATATGTCAGCATTCAGGATGTGTAGGTTTTTGTGTGGACTTAAGTTTACATTTGTCTCAGGAGTCAAGTTGCAGGGCCATATAGTAATTCTTTAACTTTTTGAGGAACCACCAAACTCTTCCATGTCCTCTGTATCATTTTACTTTCCCACCATCAAAGTATGAGGGTTGCATTTTTTTCAGCCAATATTAATACTATTCATATTTTTTCCCTTTTTTCATTCCCTGCTCTTGCCTTTCATATTATCCTTCTTTATAGATGTGAAGAGGTCTCACTGTGGTTTTAGTTTACAGTTTCCTAATGATTAACATAGTTGAACATCTTGTGTTTATTGGCTACTTAGTTTTGTTGTTGTTTTTAAGGAAAATACCTATTCACATACTTTCCGATCGTCTTTTTGTTACATTGTGAGAGATTTTGGGGCACTTATCATAATAGGCCCTAATAGATAAGTGATTTACAAATACTTTCTCACATTCTGTAGATAGTCTTTTCACTGTCTTAATGTACTTTAATGCACAAAGATTTTAAATATTGATGAAGTCTTTCTTATCAGTTTTTCTCTTGGTTTTATAATCTAACTCACTAATATTTTTGATAATCAACTGTATGTAACATAAACCTTGCTGTTTTCAGAAAGTGTTTTTAGGTGTACCGTTCAGTGACATTAAGCACATTCACATTTTGTTCTCCATCACCCATCTTCCTTCACAACATTTATTATCATCCAAAATTGAAACTCAGTGTGCATTAATAATAATCGCTCCCTTCACTGTGACTTTTATGTGTTGATTTTTGTTTCCTAAAACTTAGCTGAATTTGTTGCTGAATGAACAGGTTTTTTCGATCTTCAGGATTTCCAGTTTGAATGCCTTTATTCTTCTCTTGACAAAATAGTCTAGGTAAAAGTCCAGTGCTGTGCAGATACAAGGGAAGAAAGAAAGCAGGTCATCCTTGCCTTATTCCTGCTCTTAGAGAAAATCTTTCAGTGTTTTACCATTAGATCTTTACCTCACAACATGTCTATTAACACTGACTCAAACTGGATTAAATACCTAAACATGAGAGACAAAATTATAAAACTTTTAGAAGAGAACCTAGGGGAAAAGCTTTGTGACACTGAATTTGACTGATTTCTTGGTATGACACTAAAGGCACAGGAAACGACAGAAAGAAATAGTTGAAGAATCAAACATACATATCCCCTGAAAATGTTCTTCGACAGTGAAAGGGAAATAAGTACATTCTAAAGTAAATAGGAATTTGTGAGGAATTTCTCCACAACTCCTGCTCTAGAATTCTCAAAGGTCTGGTGACAGGGAAAATATTGCCAAGAGAAACTTGGAATTTCAAGAATATAGGAAGAGCCACAGATAGGTGAATTACTGGGTTTTTATAGAAGTCTACTTTGTTCTCAGATTTAAGTTGTATAAATATTGCAACCAAAAATAACACCAGGTAAAGAAATCACTGAGTATATATTGAAAAACCTTAGACATTTGTAATATAAAGGAAAAATTAAGGCAGTTTTATGGCTTTGAGGCTCTGTGTGTTACTTGAATATCAGAAGATAACCTCTGTGGAAAACCTAGAAGAAATGGACAACTTCCTAGAAAACTAAAGCCTTCCAACGCTGACCAAGGAAGAAACAGAAAATCTAAACAGACCAATTAACAGCAAAGAAATTGAATCGGTAATCAAAAAAATACACAAGAACAAAACACCTGGGCCAGATAGATTCACTGCGGGATTTTATCAGACATATGCATATAGAGAAGACATGATACCCATTCAAATTAAGGTTTTCCAAAAAACAAAAGGAGGGACTACTTCCAAACTCATTCTTTGAATCCAGCATCACTCTAGTACCAAAACCAGGCAAAGACACCACCAAAACAGAAAATTACAGACCAATATCCTTAATGAACATAGATGCAAAAGTACTCAAGAAAATAAGAGCAAACCAAATTCAAAAATACATCAAGATGGTCATACACCATGATCAAGAGGGATTCATTGCAGGGATGCAAGGATGGTACAACATTCAGAAATCCACGAACGTTCTCCACCACATGATAAAAAGAAGGACAAAAACCACATAATCATCTCCATAGATGCCGAAAAAGCATTTCACATCTATTCATGATAAAAACTCTCCACAAAATGGGTATAGAGGGCAAGTACCTCAACATAATAAAGGCCATATAGGACAAGCCCACAGCCACTATCATAGTTAACAGCGAGAAGCTGAAAGTGTTTCCTCTAAGATGAGGAACAAGACAGGGATGCCCACTCTCCCACTGTTATTCAACATAGTACTGTAGGTCCTAGCCATGGCAATCAGACAAAGCAAAGAAATTTAATGCATCCAAATAGGTAAAGAAGAAGTCAAACTGTCACTCTTTGCAGATGACATGATATTGTATATAAAAAAGCCATAACGACTACACTCCAAAACTACTAGAACAAATATCTGAATTCAGCAAAGTTGCAGAATACAAAATTAACACACAGAAATCTATTGCTTTCCTAGACAGTAATGATGAGCGAGCAGAAAATCAGGAAAACAATTCCATTCACAATTGAATGAAAAAGAAGAAAATGCCTAGGAATAAACCTAACCAAGGAAGTGAAAGACTTATACCCTGAAAACTGCAAGATGCTCTTGGCTAGGAAGAATTAATATTGTCAAAATGGACATCCTGCCCAAAGCAATATACAGATTCAGTGCAATCCCTATCCAAATACCAATAGCCAGCCTCCTTCAACAAACTGGAAGCAGTAGTGTTAAAATTCATAGGCAGCCACCAAAGACCCCGAATAGCTGAGGCAATCCGTAGAAGGAAGAGTGAAGTGGGAGGGATCTCGCTTCCCAACTTCAAGCTCTACTACAAAGCCACAGTAATCAAGACAATTTGGCACTGGCACAAGAACAGACCCACAGACCAGTGGAACAGGATACAGAGTCCAGACGTTAACCCAAACGCATGTGGTCAACTAGTGTATGATAAAGGAGCCATGGACATACAATGGGGGAAATGACAGCCTCTTCAATAGCTGGTGTTGGCAAAACTGGACAGCTACATGTAAGAGAATGAAACTGGATCACTGTCGAAGCGCATACACAAAAGCAAATTCGAAATGGTTTAAAGACTTGAACGTAAGTCATGAAACAGAAAAAAACAAAAGCAAAAATCTCTTGGACAAAAACAGGAGCAACTTCTTCATGTACATATCTCCCCAGGCAAGGGAAACAAGCAAAATGAACAAGTGGGACTATATCAAGCTGAAAAGCTTCTGAACAGCAAAGGACACCACCAGTAGAACAAAAAGGCATCCTACAGAATGGGAAAACATATTCATGAATGACAGATCTGATAAAGGGTTGACATCCAAAATATAGAGAGAGCTCACGCGCTTCAACAAAAAGCAAACAATCCAATTAAGAAATGGGCACAGGATCTAAACAGACAGTTCTCCAAAGCAGAAATTCAGATGGCCAACTGACACATGAAAAGATGCTCCACATCGCTAGTCATCAGAGAAATGCAAATTAAAACCACGATGCGATATCACCTCACACCAGTAAGGGTCACCACCATCCAAAAGACAAAGAACATCAAATGTTGGTGAGGTTATGAAGAAAGGGGAACCCTCCTACACTGCTGATGGGAATGTAAGTTAGTTCAACCATGTGGAAAGCAGTATGGAGATGACTCGAAAAGCTCAAAATAGAAATACCATTTGACCCAGGAATCCCACTAATAGGAATGCTGCAACCCAGTTTGAAAAAGACAGATGCACCCCTATGTTTATTGCAGCACTATTTACAATAGCCAAGAAATGGAAGCAACCTAAGTGTCCCATCAGGAGATGAATGGATAAAGAAATGGGGTACATACACACAATGGAA
This sequence comes from Manis pentadactyla, assembly GCF_030020395.1. Lineage (NCBI taxonomy): Eukaryota > Metazoa > Chordata > Mammalia > Pholidota > Manidae > Manis > Manis pentadactyla. The sequence goes on from NC_080039.1 coordinate 21,938,236, forward strand.
TATCATTCAGCTGTAAGAAGAAAACAAATCCTACCATTTGCAAAAACGTGGATGGAGCTAGAGGGTATTGTGCTCACTGCAATAAGCCAGGCGGAGAAAGACAGGTACCAAATGATTTCACTCATCTGTGGAGTATAAGAACAAAGAAAAAAAACTGGAGAGCAAAACAGCAGCAGACTCACAGAACCCAAAAATGTACTAACAGTTACCAAAGGGAAAGGGACTGGGGAGGATGGTTGGGAAGAGAGGTATACGGGGGGAAAAAGAACAAAAGGGGGCACTATGATTAGCATGTATAATGTGAGGGTGCATGGGGAGGGCTGTACAACACAGAAGACAAGTAGTGATTCTCCAGCATCTTACTACGCTAATGGACAGTCACTGTAATGGGGTAGGTGGTGGGGTACTTTGTGAAGGGGGAGCCCAGTAAACATAATGTTCCTCATGTAATTGTAGGTTAGTGATAGCAATAGTAACAAAAAACAAAATCCCTCAGCCAGGTTGATCAGTATTCTGATTATTCTGAGCTCTATCACCATAGGTTCATTCTACATGTTTTAGAATTTCATAGAAAGGATCATATAATATGTACTTCTTGTGATTTACTTATTTGGCTTTTGTAGGTTTTTAAAGCAGCTTTTATTGTATTATAAAATACACAACATAAAATTTAGCATTTTAGCCATAAAAAAAAGATACCGTCTGTATATGTTCTAAAAATAATTCTTAAGGCTGCCATATTTAAAAATCAAACAGAAAGATACATAGGCAAAAAGCCAACAGATGCATTGAAACTGAATGTTAAAATATAATTAATACATAAAAGGGCAGAAAGAAAAATTCCTCATCTACAAACAGCAAAAGAATGACATGTGCTTAAATTCGGTTAAATCAGTACTATGTAAAATGTAAATTAGTCCAGTTGAAAGACATCGATTGTCCAGATTAGATTAAAAATAATTTCTGTGCTCTCTCCATGAGACCCCGTTTAAATAGAATGCTATAGATTAAACGTTAAAGGGATTAAAGCACACAATGCATATCACAACACACACATCGGATTGATAATATTTAAAAAATGACAATACCAAATGTTGGGTAGGATGTAGAAAATCTCGGACACCTGTTGTGGGTGTGAGTAGAAAATACCATAGCCACTCTGGAAAGCAGTTTTTTACAAAATTGAATATTCACTAAGTATACAATACAGCAATTGCAGTTATTAAGATTTATGCCAGAGAAAACAATACTTAGGCTCACGCCAAAATTTCTACATGAATGTTCATACAGTTCTGAATAGATGAACAGGCTGGAAACAATTATGTTCTTCTACAACTCAGGTTAGTCAAACTGGTGTAATGGTGTTACATTGAAAAGGTTCAGTGGATTTCAGCAATATGCTTATGCTGAGTAAAAAGAACTAACTACAAAAGTCATATACTCTGTAATAGTCCTTTTTTTTTTTTTTTTACTGACGTCTAGTGGGTATACAATCTTGTATTAGATTCAAGTATACGACACAGTGGTTCACCAGTTACCCACATGATTAAATTGTTTACCCCACCAGTGTGGCTACTATCTGTCTACCTAGAAAGACGTCGCAGAATCATTAGCTGTATTCACCATGCTCTTCTACCATCCCTGTGACCAGCTTGTGTTATGATTGAGAATTGTTGTGTCCCTTTATCTCCTTCACCTTCCTCACTCACCTACCCCAACCCCTCCCCCATGGTAAACACCAGTCACTTCTTACTGTGAGTCTACTGCTGTTCTCGTAATTTTGTTTTGGTTTTAGATTGAGCAAGTAAGTGAAATCATATGATAGTTATCTTACTTTGCCTAGCTTATTTCACTGAGCATAACATCCTCTAGGTCCAGCCATATTCTCGCAAATGACCCAAATTATTGCAGGATTTCTTTCTTTTTGAATGGCTGAATGTGTTCATGGACACTTTGGTAGCTTACATACACATCTTGGCTGTTGTAAGTAATGTGGCAGTAAACATAGGGGCTCGTATGTCTTTCCAAATCAGGGTTTTTGTTTTCCTTGGGTAAATTCCTATATTTGGAATTCCTGGGTTAAATGGTATTTCTGTTTTAGTTTTCTCAGGAAACTCCACACTGCTTTCCTGCACTAACTGACATTTCACCAACAGTATAGAAGAATTCCCTTTTCTCTGCATCTCACCAACACTTGTCATTTCTTGTCTTTTGGTTAGTGGCCATTCTGAGTGGTGTGACGTAGTTCTCATTGTGGTTTTGAGCGCATTTCACAGATGATTAACTAAAAATATAGAGCATCTTTTCATATACCTGTTAGCCATCTTTATTTTTTGTTGGGGAAATGTCTATTCGTGTCTGCATTTTTTTTATTGGGTTATTTGATTTTTTGTCTTCTTCTGGTACCCCTATAATGCAGGTATTGTTCTGTTTCAATTGGTCACACAGTTCTCTTAGTATTCTTTCATTCCTGGAGATCCTTTTATCTCTCTCTGCATCAGCTTCTCTGTGTTCCTGTTCTCTGTTTTCTAGTTCATTGATGGTCTCTTGCATCTCGTCCATTCTGCTTTGAAGTCCTTCCAGAGACTGTTTTATTTCTGTATTCTCCCTCCGTAGTTCTTGCATATTTCTCTGCAAGTCCATCAGCATGGTTACGACTTTTGTTTTGAATTCTTTTTCAGTTAGATAGGTTAAATCTATCTCCCCAGGTTCCCTCTCAGGGGAAGAAGTCTAAGATGTCTGGGTTAGTCTTGTCTGGATCGAGTTTTTTTGCCTTTTCATGTTGATAGGCACAGTGGTTATGCTATTGACTCGACTGTCAGCTGGGAGAGCCAAGAATCTTTCCACTCGCTCCTGGCCTTTCTTTACTGGGACAACTGCGACCCCTAGTGGCTTGTGTTGGGCAATTGCGTGTAGACTGGGTCTCTGTATCTTGCCCGGCCCGTATGGAGAAAGCTCCCTTGCTGTGGGCGTGGCCAGCCTCAGGCCGCTGCTCTGCTATGGCGGGGCCTCGGAGGGGTAGTGGACGGGGGGCTGTTTGGCTGTTTACCTTCGTGAAGGGTCTCAGAGCTGTTGCCCAGGGGCTTAGTGCGCCCGGAGTTCCTTCGCTTTTCTTTGTCCCAGGGGTGCCGGCTGCAGGACCCGCTCACAGGTCTTACTGTCCTGCTTCCCTAGTTTACAGCACCCCACGCATGCACTGTATGTCTGCACTCTGGTGCGGATGGCTGGGGCTGGGTGCGTAGCAGTCCTGGACTCCCTCTCGCTCCCCGCTCCAACTCCTCTCCTCCCGCCGGGAGCTGGGGTGAGGGGCCTGAGGTCCCGCCGGGCTGCGTCTTGTATCTTACCCCTTTCCCCAGGCGCTGGGTTCTCGCAGGTGTGGTTGTAGTCTGGCTGTTGTCCTGTGTCTTCTGGTCTCTCTTTTAGGGATAGTTGTATTTGTTGTATTTTCAAAAATATATATGTTTTTGGGAGGAGATTCCCACTGTCATACTCACACCGCCATCTTGGCTCCTCCTCTCTATTTGATTTTTTTGGTGTTGAACCTTATGAGTTCTTTATATATTTTGGATGTTAACCCCTTATTGTTTGGATTGTTTCTGAATCTGCTCCCCCATATTGTAAGCTGCCTTTTTTGTTCTGCTGTTGGAGTCATTTGCTATACAGAAGCTACCAGATGGCTCAGCAGAAATTTTACAGGCCAGAAGGCAGTAGCATGAAACATCCAGTTATTAAAACAGAGAACCTTCAACCAAGAGTCCTCTCTCCTGCAATGCTATCGTTCAGAATTAAAGCACGGATTAAATATTTCCTAGATAAATGAAAGTTGAAAGAATTCATCACCACTAAACTGGCCTTAACAGAGTATGTCAAAGGGACTTTTTATAGATACAAGTGTTCTGAAGGCTAAGTATTTTTATCTAAACTCGTAATAAAGGTAGTAGACCCATTACTATCCAAGCAAGTCTGAAATGAAAAAGAAAAAAGGAAAACCCAAAAGTAGTAAAATCTAGAATATGTAATATCAGTCAAGGGATACACAAAAAATGCAGATGACAACATCTAATATATAAAATGTAAAGGGAGGAGGAAGAAAAAAGTACTTTTAGAATATGTTTCATACAGAGCACTCATGAACTTAATGTAGACCATTACACAGTTAGGAAGCTACCCTTGAACCTCTGGTAATCACAAACCTAAAGCCTATAATAGATACAGAAAAGATTACAAAAGAGAAATACAGTCACCACACCAAGGAAAACCATCAAATAACAAGAGAACAGTATAAGAGAGAAAAAAGGAACAGAGAGGAGGTATGAAAACAACTAGAGAACAGTTACTAAAATGGCAGTAAAAATTCAAAGAGTGCGTAAGAGAGAAAGAAACAAGAGCTGTTTATATGCTGCCTACCGGAGACCCATCTCAGACCCAAAGGCAGACTGAAAGTGAAGGGATGGAAAAAGATACATCACAGAGAAAAAAGCAGGAGTGGCAGTACTTGTATCAGACTAAGTAGATTTCAAGACCAAAAAAGTAGCAGACAAAGAAGAACATTGCATAATGATAAAGGGCTCAGTCCAACAGCATATAACCATTATAAATATGTATGCACTATTCAGCCATAAGAAAGAAAGAAATCCTGCCGTTTGCAACAACATGGATGGAGCTGGAGGACATTATGCTCAGTGAAATAAGCCAGGTGGGAAAAGAAGTGCCAGATGATTTTCCTCATTTACGGAGTATAGCAACGAAGCAAAACTGAAGGAACAAAAAATAGGTTACCAAAGGGGGGAGGGGTGTGGGAGGGCTGGTGGGGAGGGAGGGAGAAGGAGATTCAGGGGTATTATGTTTAGTACACGTGGTGTGGGGGATCACGGGGAAAACAGCGTAGCACAGAGCAGGCAAATAGTGATTCTGTGGTATCTTACTACACTCATGGACAGTGACTGCATTGGGGTAAGGGGGGACTTGCTAATAAGGGTAAATGTAGTAACCACATTGTTTTTCATGTGAAACCTTTGTAAGAGAGTATATCAATAAAACCTTAATAAAAAATTTAAATAAGTAAATAATAAATATGCACCAAATACAGGAGCGCCTAAATATTTTTTAAAATACTAACAGATATAAGGGGGATATAGATCATAACACTTCATCTTAGGAGACTTTAACATATCACTCACATCAATAGATAAACTAAACAGAATGAATAAGGACATAGAGGCACTGAACAACACACTTGATCAGATGGACTTAGCAGATACTTACATAATATTCCACCCAAAGGAGCAAGATACACATTTTTGTCAAGTGTACAAGGAATGCTCTTGAGAAAATACCACATAGTAGGCCACAAAAAGAACCTTTATACATTCAGAAAGTTTTAAATTTTATCAAGCAGCTTCATAGCCCACAATGGTATGAAACTAGAAATAAATTACACAACAAAGACAAGCCCACAAACACATGGGGGCTAAACAGCATACTTCAGAGTAATCATGGTTCAGTGAACAAATTTAAACAAATCAACTGCAAGACATAGTAACTGCACTAGTCAGGGTGCAAATTAATAATATGGGTAACTCTTCAGCCACTGTGTTGTATACTTAAAACCAATATAAGATTTGTGCCAACTGAACTTCAAAAAAAAATACAAAAAGCAAATGACAAATATGGGCAGAAGTTCTGTAGGCCCTTTTTGCAGCATGGGGATCTCTTGTCATCTTGTCGTATGTGTGATGGGTCAAAATATTTAGTATGAGAAAGAGGGTTTGGAGTGCTTGAAACATAAACTTTCAGTTTTTAATATCCCATCTCTTGTCAGTCTTAATAAGATTTCTTCCTCTTCACTGGTTATATTTTTGTCTTCTCTGTGCCAGCAGGTATTGGCCCACAGTGTTACTACAGGCAGCACTGTAGATGTTCTAGCCACCTATTCATAAGCGGCTGGAAAGGACAAAAAAATCTGCTCACTGAGCTTATTTTTCAAAAAACATCGATATATAATCAGGTGATTCAAACAGCTATTTTGCAACAAGTACTACCGATTGATAACATTTATGGAATACTTAACTATATGCCAAACTTTGCTCCAAACACTTCTGTGTATTAATTCACTAAATTGTTACAGCGCAGTGAAGTAGATGTTGTTAATATGTCCATTCTGTAGGTTAGGAAATTAATATGTCCATTCTGTAGGTTAGGTACTGAGAACTTAAGTACATTCTCAATTAAGAGGTTGAGAAATGTCAAATGGAGCAAAGTTTCAGATCAACAGGAGAACTCCCTTAATTCCATCTGCTATGCTGTACTGTTTTGCCTATTTTAATACCTTGACAAGCCTGGTTCTTTCCCTAGACTGGATATCCTAGGCTTTCTGAGCTGAAAAGGAATTTATAAAGCTGAGCCACAGTGTCAGCTCATTGATTTGGAATTTGGGGCTCAGAGAGCTGAGGTGACTTTCCCAAGATTTCACAACTTTTTGAATGCAGACCTAAGCTCTGCATCCTTTCTCTTAATCAGGCTGTGTTTTTCATGTCACTTTTCATTTCCAAAGTAACATAAAATCATAGTGTTGATATCTCCTTCCATTTTACAGAAGAGAAAACTTTTTTTTTTTACTTGATCCCATGTCCTTGTTAAGTCCTTATTGCTAGAATTGGCTGCTCTGGGATTTGTGCTTTTGGAGGCCTGCAACTTTGTTTGCCCGTAGTATCTGGCTACACCTTGATATAGGTAACAGCTGTTATCAGCTATTCGTATTTTCAGTCACTAGGGTATTTGGCTGTAGTTACTTCCTGAGCTCATGGAGACAACCTTGACTGAATCACTTACGACACATTCTAATCACAACAAAGCACCTTATTCTACCAAAGTCATTCCTTTTGAAAGTGTTCCAGCTTTATCAGCAGACAGGCATCAAATGGCAATAGAAAAACTGGAAACAGACATCATAATTAGACTGGTAAATTGAAAGAACAGAGTGATTTAGCAGTGATGGAATATTTGGCAAATAATTTTTCATCTGGCCTCATCCCAACTCTTGCAAGTGAAGAATCTTCTGAGAACTGTTTGAAATGGTGGAACCGCAATTAAGCCCTTGGTCATTCACAGATAGGAAGCAGAAACAAGTACAGTTGCTAGAAAGGCACTAAGGGATTGCAGTGGAAACAAACCTGTTAAAAACCGCATAAAATGAGCACTTGAAGTACAAAAGAAGGAAGATAACCGTCACTCCAGCCTTCTGAGCCTTTTGTTAAAGTGAGAATTCGGTCTCCTAAGAAAAAGTCTTCCAGTAATCACTTCAGGAAGCCCCATTACTACAGTGTGGATGGCTAATAAGAAAAACAAAGCAATTTTTTCTTGCCACATTATTCTAGCAGGTACAGTTCCATTTTAAACAAGAAGCCACTGTTGTTTTCAGGAGTCATCGATGACTTAGACCATGAAGGGCTAGTTCTGCTGGGGTAGGGATGGGGGAAATCAGGTTGCTACTTTTCACGTTAGCCTTCGGATCCAGTAGCTCTCATCATCTTCACGTTTATGACTAGCACCCCCAAGAAGTTTACGCAGGTTTCAAAAGGAGAGCGATTTCCTTACTATAAATATTTCAAATCCTCCAAACCTGGAAGAAAATTTAGTTATTATGTGGTACTATAGCTCTCTCTAAGTAAAGTTAATTTTCAGATAAGTGTGGTGGGAAAAGAGATGCAATCACTCGTACAAGAAAAACTGGAAGAACTAAGTTAAATATCTTTGAAAGCACTATTTTGACTGGCTACTGTAAAGGTTTAAAAAACAGTTGGTTTTAAGAAATTAAAGAATACGGAATGCTCTGACTACTGACATGGTATAGTAAATTTGGCAGGATGAACTGAGATATATGGTTTGGCGTCTTCCTTGTAGTGACCATTATACAACTGTCTTCATTTGGTGAAAGTGACATACTAGATCACATACTGTGCTCCAAAAAGATTGAATGTTACTGTATGTAAATTGTAAGTTAATTTTTTTAATAAGCAGGTTTTAGGATTATGAAGGCACATTATGCACACACAGTCAATAAACCTTAGTAAACTCAACATTTTGCTATGTCTTTTGCTAAAAATATAGTTCTAGTTCTATTCTTGTATTCTGTAAATATTAAACATGAACATAAAATATAAAATGTTACTAATACCATCCAGTATGACCGGGTTTTTTTTAGCAGCACTCATTTTCATTTTGTGTACACACACGTGGTATTGTTTTTCAGTATTGGTTGGCCTAAGTTTCAAATCCACTCACTCTAGAATCAGATGTACCTGTCTCTCTCAATTTGAAAAAAATCACTCTGTTTATATCATTGTCATTTTCATTGTTAATGAAAAGTAAAATGTGAATATTCTGGGGATGTAAAATGCTGTTTTATTCCATCTTCTTCTTAGGCTTTGGGGTAAACTTATTAATCTACGTGAACAATATGATGCCGTAGAGTTTCTTCATTGTTTGGTGGATAGTTTAGATGAAGCTTTAAAAGCTTTAGGACATCCAGCTATGTTAAGTCAAGTCCTAGGAGGTTCCTTTGCTGATCAGAAGATTTGCCAAGGCTGTCCACATAGGTAAGTGCTAATTAACATTTTTAGTATGTGCTTTTTAGTGTAGTCTTTAATAAAATTTTTACTAGTTCTTAACTGTATGAAAGCAGGCTGTGGCAATTATCACTAACTGCCTAGGACTGTGAATGAATTACATCTCTGTGTTTTAATTTTTAGCACTCTGTTCTTTGTTTCTTCCTTTTCAGTAACATTTGCTTCTGTTTTCTAAGGAGGTTTATTGACTTTTTAACTACTTTATCATATGTTCTTCTTTGCCTTGTCATATCCTAGTGTATAACATAGCATTTTCCATAAACCTGCAGTTATTACTTATAACTATATTTCCCTGTTGTGTTATATTAAAACTATAATTGAAATATCTTAAATACAGTATGTGTAGAAAATAACTGGCATGTCTGGAGCATAATTTCTGGTAGCAATTTAAAAGTCAACTTTTTAAATTACAAAAAATTTCTATGTATTCTTGTCATTCTTGAGATGGTTGGATATGTTTGCATCAAAAAATTTAGCAAGAGTTGAGAAGACATTCTGTGTTTTGGAGTAAATAGAGAATTCGGTTCACTAATCATTGCTAATAAAAAATAAATAAATTAAATAAATAAATAAATGTAACTCAGTAATAAGAGTCCCGTTCACAGAGTTCATTGGTGGACAGACACTTTTATTGTGTAGAAGTTTTATTGTTAAACAAAGTAATAGAGAAATCGGTTCACTAATCATTCCTAATGAAAATAAATAAATAAATAAAATAAATAAAAATAAATAAATAAATACATGTAACTCAGTTATAAGAGTCCCGTTCACAGAGTTCATTGGTGGACAGACACTTGTATTGTGTAGAAGTTTTACTTTGGCACTTGTTATGTTCATACAATGTTTTGAAATCCTTCTCATGAAAATAACCACAAAAGTATGGTGTCTTCTACAACCCAGTAGAAGTAATGTTGAGTCATCCTTTTTACTTTATAGACATTAGTTGGGTGTGAGTGGAAGAGCGAGTTCTTTTGAAGATGTAGAAATGATTTTGGGAAAAATAATACTACATAAATGAAAATTCTTTATCATGTTAGTTAGCATTCATTTGGAAGATGGGAGACTCACTCACCTAATTTGACCAACTTTTGGTCCTTACGAAAGATATTTTGCATTAGGTGGACAATAAAAACTATCCAACTCTTTGTCCCCTTATCCTATTAGTAGTCAGTTTTTTATTCAATTGTCAAATTACTTCTAAATTTTATTGCTTTACTCTGCTAAGTGAAAATACTCAAACTATAAATTACATACACTTCCAGCTAAACTTTTCTTACTTTAGGATTATACAAGATTCCCATGTTTTTTAATGTAACAGAGCATTGATGTGTTTTTCTAGAGCACCCTTTAAGTTTTATAGAAGAAACCGTCAATCCCATTTATCTTTTAAGACTTCCTTTTCCTCCTCTGGGCTGGTTTCTGTCATAGTAACAGTATGTATAATATGCCATTCAAAAATAGTTCTATTAGTATACTTTTTTCTTTTTCTCTTTCTGAATTACAATGTTTGTAATCTAGGTTACATACTATAAATCTTTATAAATGGGAAGTGCTATGTCAAACATGTAATATCCCTTACGTTTTATACACAGTAGGCACTTGGTATATTTTTTTGATACATGAATTTAATGAGTGAGACTGTATTGTATTCTCTACCTCCCATTTTCTGAGTTTATTAGCATGTGCCATCAGAAGTTTTTCAAAATCCCCATTATAAAAAATCACCTCAATATGGGATGTTGACTGTCTATTTCACATTACTTTTCTCTTCCAATGGTTGTGACTCCAGAACACAACACTAGAAGCAAATGTTGGTCGGATTTTTGAATGTGTACAGTAGGTTAGAATCTGGCATATAAATGCCATGAATACTAGCTGCTATTGCATTATCTATTAGAGAAATGCAGGAACAATTAAAAACTCACTTCATGAATAGTCTCTTCTTTTTTAAATTTGATAAATCCTTAACTTTGTCACAAATTACTACCCACACAGATAACAGTATGAGAGAATATAAAGAACTTACATAATGAGACCAGACAAGGCTGTCTTCAAATCACTACTCTGCCTTGTAAACTATACTAAATTAGTCTTTGGCACCTTCTTCCCACTCCCGCCCAGTTTGCCTGTCTTTTTGATAGGGATAGATATGTATCTCTTAACAGGTTTTAATGAAGATGACTGAACGATAGTGTGTGCAAAGAATCGAATACATTGTCCAGAACAAAGTGTTCAGTAAAAGATAACTGTAAACTTACGACATAGTAAATATCCAATTTGAGACGTAGTAAATACTGCAAACATTTTTAGCAATGTTTGCAACTAAAGATAATGTTTAGAAACTTAAGGAATAAATCCATTTGATTGTTTTACGTATCTTTAGATATGAATGTGAAGAATCTTTTACAACTCTGAATGTAGACATTAGAAATCACCAAAACCTGCTTGATTCTTTGGAACAGTATATCAAAGGAGATTTATTAGAAGGTGCAAATGCATATCGATGTGAAAAATGTGATAAAAAAGTGGGTATTGTATAGTTTTTTTAAATAAATATGATTGTATTTGAAAGAACTAAAAAATGTCAAGTTGTATTAACCTCAAATTTTACTTCTGCTCTATCTATGCTTTGTTAATGGTGGTAGCAGGGAGGTACTCAAAGCGATAAATGATTTAAAGATTTATCAGAGAAACAATACTATAAATGCTGCCAGTTGTCAAGAAAAACCATTTCAATTGAACGATTAATTTTAGAAGTCAAAATTACCAGTGAACTCAAACCTGAAGAGTTGGTATTAGTAGTTTCCCCTTTCGTTCTTCAGGTTACTCTTGAACTTTAAAAGAACTGACATGATTTTATTTGGTTACATAACATTTTCACACCCACTTAAGCTTTAAACCCAGGTCTGATTTTTAGACCCAGCCAACTAATTTTATACAGCAACTTAACCAGTTTGTAGGATCAGTCCATAACATGTCTTTGAATATACAGGTATGATAAATAATAAATGTCTTTCCCGGTATTTCTTCAGTTGCTCATAGCAGATCCTATTCATTGTCGTAAAGGTAAAACATCAAAAATGTAACATGATCCAACAGCAGTATGCATCGGACAGATAGTAACATTAAGGAACCAGGTGCTAATTGGTTTCTGTGTCACATAATTTTTGTAGTTCTCAGCAAATGAGAGACTAGGTATTTTTAGTTTTAGTATAAATGTTTTGAATAAGTCACTGTGACAGGTGGCTTTGTGTTCATCATCATTTAGTCATCTATTTGTAAATGTAGATAGATGGTGAAGTTTTAAATTCTGTTGTTTAGTTATTATTTGAATTATGAAAACATGCATGTATATTCCTTGTTTCTTTGTAGGTTGATACAGTAAAGCGCTTGCTAATTAAAAAATTACCTCCTGTTCTTGCTATCCAATTGAAACGATTTGGCTATGACTGGGAAAGAGACTGTCCAGTTAAATTCAATGATTATTTTGAATTTCCACGAGAACTGGATATGGAACCTTACACAGTACCAGGTGTTGCAAAGCTGGAAAGAGATAATGTAAACCCAGACAGTCAATTGATAAAACAGGACGTGCAGTCTGAAAGTGAGACAGCAGTAAGCGCAAAATACAGACTAGTGGGTGTGCTTGTGCACAGTGGTCAAGCAAGTGTTGGACATTATTATTCTTACATCATTCAAAGGAATGATAAAGATGAGAGAAATCGCTGGTATAAATTTGATGATGGAGATGTAACAGAGTGTAAAATGGATGATGATGAAGAAATGAAAAATGAGTGCTTTGGTGGAGAATATGTGAGACAAGTATTTGATCGTATGACGAAGTGCGTGTCATACCTGCAGCAGCAAAGGTGGTGGAATGCTTATATACTTTTTTATGAACGAATGGACACAATAGACCAAGATGATAAAATGATAAGATATATATCAGAGCTCACAAGATCCCATCAGATTATGTCACCAGCCATTGGGAGAAGTGTATGGAAAGAAAATGTGCAATTCATGCATAACCAAATGCAGTACACTGTAGAGTATTTTCAGTTTATGAAAAAACTACTTACATGTAATGGTATTTACTTAAGCCCTGCTCCAGGTAAGTCTGGCATTTAGCTTCTTACTAGTAAAGGATACTTTTTATTTCACTTTTAGGATTTCTTGCCGGGTTTCAATATGTGTTTAATATTTTTCTCTTTCCTTGTACCTTTTTTCCCATAAAATCATTAGTCTCATTTTCATCTTGAATATGTGAGCATGTTCAGTTCATTACTTCAGAGTCAAATATTTAAGCTGCCATACCTTTGAATTGTGTCTGTCAGTATCTACAAATGTAAAAGAGCTTTTATTTGTAATAGTTATTTTTGTTACAGAAGCATTGCTTTGAAATATGATCTGGTGAAGTGCTAAGATAAGTACAAAATTTTAGCTAAGTTGTTTTAAACATGGAGCATTTTTAAACAAAAATTTGTTTGTATATGTGTGCTGTGTTTAAGGACAAGATCACTTGTTGCCTGAAGCAGAAGAAATAAGTATGACTAGTATTCAACTTGCAGCTAAATTCCTCTTCACCACTGGATTTCACACAAAGAAAATAGTCCGTGGCCCTGCCAGTGATTGGTATATAGCTATTCATTTTATTCATATTAAACTTAAGAGTTGGTGTGGTTCATTACTGTGGTGCTTTACTTTTCCCTATTGTTGGAATCCTTTTTCAAATTTCCAATATAGAATAAAAATCTTAGTAGGAATGTTGAGAGAAAAATCAAAATACAATTGCTTGATGTGCTTTTAATATTCAGAAATTGACTCCTGTTTCCATTTCATTTTTTGTGTATTTTATCATGAAAGCATTATGCTTTAATCTTTGTAGATGGAATTCTGTATTTAATAGAGATTTAAAAAAAATAGTTACACTATTCAGGTTAAGGTTCTGATTGTAAAAATGATGGGGACATTAGAATACCTTGATTTCACAACTATTTTCAGCGTCATTCAGAATACTTGTTAAGGAAATATCACTGAATCAGGAAGAGTCTGATTATAGATTTGCATCTACCTACACAAGTTCTCATTTATTCATTTTTGTAATTGAGGAACTAGACCAAGTCTCAGGCCTAATTAATTGTAAAGAACATCTTTTTTGGTTCATAGAAACCTGTTGGTTCACTGGAGCCATCGAAATAGAAGCACGTCAATAAAATTGATACTCGTATATTTTTCTCTTAGGTATGATGCACTGTGCATTCTACTCCATCACTGCAAGAATGTACGTTTTTGGTTTGCTCAAAATGTTCTTTTTAATGTTCCAAATCGCTTCTCTGAATATCTTCTGGAGTGCCCTAGTACCGAAGTGAGGGATGCGTTTGCAAAACTTATAGTATTTATTGCACATTTTTCATTGCAAGATGGGCCTTGCCCTTCATCTTTTACATCTCTGGGGCCTTCCAGTCAGGTAATTGAAAGCTTTTCACTAATAATGCAAAAAGAATAAAGTTTCTTTTTATCAAGATCAAAGAAGTAAACATATTCATTTGTGTAACATAATTAATACATGCCTGCATTACTGAGTTGATTGAAAGTATTTCATATTAATGAATAATGATTATTGGGCAACTTAAAACATAAGGAAACTTTCTTCTGTTTATTCAGTTACTTGCAGTTATATAGTAGGCTTCCGATTGTATGTTCAGTTAAGGTTTATTTTTACGATGGCTAATTTTAAATCTTCAAGTTACCTTTTTATCTACATGGGTTTTTTTTTTTGCAGTAACAACATCATTCAGCTTCTATAGTGAAATCCTCAGTTCTTCATTCCCTCTCTGAGACAACTATATTTAATAATTTTTCTCTTGACATGTCTAAGTGATGCAGCTTTACATATATGAGCTTGTTGCCAATAAAATATTTTGTCTTTTACAGGCCTGTGAAAACTTAAGCTTGAGTGACCACTTACTAAGGGCAGTCTTAAATCTCCTGAGAAGGGAAGTTTCAGAGCATGGCCATCATTTACAGCAGTATTTCAGTCTGTTTGTAATGTATGCCAGTTTAGGTAAGCACTTCTCATAATTCTGTTTGCTGTATTATTTCATATTTGATGAAAGCATTTTAATTGAAGTAATGAGATCTAATATCTTCTAGACAGAAGTAGTATTCCGTACTTAAAATTTTAAAACCCACTTCAGACTTTCTGTATAACTCTTTAATGGCACTTCTCATCTTGTACAGTAAAGTATTTTTGTGTACTTGTTCTGTTGATAATTGATCTAACCTTAGTTCAGAAACTGTCTTACTCATATTTTTATCTCTTAATGCTGTTTTAAAAACTACTGATTCCCAGGCCACATCCCACACCTATGAATCAAAATTCCTAGGGCTCGGGAAAGATATGTGTATTTTTTATTCTGCTATTTTTATTTTTATTTTGGTATCAGTAATCCACAACTACATGAAGAACATTATGTTTACTAGGCTTCCCCCTTCACCAAGTCCCCGCCACAAAGCCCATTATAGTCACTGTCATCAGCACAGTAAGATGCTGCAGAAGCCCTACTCGTCTTCTCTGTGTTGTACAGGCCTCCCCGTGTCCCCCACAAGTTAAACATGCTAATCGTAGTGCCCGCTTTCTTTTTCCGCACCCTTATCCCTCCCTTCCCACCCATCCTCCTCAGTCCCTTTCCCTTTGGTGACTGTTAGTCCATTCTTGGGTTCTGTGATTCTGCTGCTGTTTTGTTCCTTCAGTTTTTCTTTGTTGTTCTTACACTCTACACATGGGTGAAATGGTTTGGTACTAGTGTCTCTCCACCGGGCTTATTTCACCGAGCATAATACCCTTTAGCTCCATCCATGTTGTTGCAAATGATAGGATTTCTTTTCTTATGGCTGAATAATGTTCCATTGTGTATATATGTACCACATCTTCTTCATCCATTCACCTACTGATGAACACTTAGGTTGCTTCCATTACTTGGCTATTGTAAATAGTGCTGCAATAAACATAGGGGTGCATCTGTTTTTTTCAAATCGGGCTACTGCATTCTTAGGGTAAATTCCTGGAAGTGGAATTCCTGGCTCAAATGGTATTTCTATTTTGAGCATTTTGAGGAATCTCCATACTGCTTTCTGCAATGGTTGAACACATTTACATTCCCACCCGCAATGTAGGAGGGTTCCCCGATTTCCACAACCTTGCCAACATTTGTTGTTCTTTGTCTTTTGGATGGTGGTGATCCTTTCTTGTGTGAGGTGATATCCCATTGCAGTTTTAATTTGCATTTCTCTGATGATTAGCGATGTGGAGAATCTTTTCACGTGTCTGTTGGCCATCTGAACTTCTGCTTTGGAGAACTGTCTGTTCAGATCCTGTGCCCATTTTTTAATTGGATTATTTGCTTTTTGTTTGTTGAGGTGTGTGAGCTCTTTGTATATTTCGGATGTCAGCCCTTTATTGGATCTGTCATTTATGAATATATTCTCCCATACTGTAGGATACCTTTTTGTTCTATTGATGGTGTCCTTTGCTGTACAGAAGCTTTTCAGCTTCTTATGCTCCCACTTGTTCATTTTTACTTTTGTTTCCCTTGCCTGGGGAGATACGTTCATGAAGAAGTCACTCATGTTTACGTCTGAGAGATTTTTGCCTATCTTTTCTTCTAAGAGTTTTAAGGTTTCGTGACTTACATTCAGGCTTTGGTCCATTTCAAATTTACTTTTGTGTATGGGGTTAGACAGTGATCCAGTTTCATTCTCTTACACATTGCTGTCCAGTTTTGCCAGCACCATCTGTTGAAGAGAGTGTCATTTCCCCATTGTATGTTCATGGCTCCTTTATCAAATATTAATTGACCATATATGTTTAGGTTAATGTTTGGAGTCTCTATTCTGTTCCACTGGTCTGTGGCTCTGTTCTTGTGCCAGTACCAAATTGTCTTGATTACTGTGCTCTTGTAGTAGGGCTTGAGGTTGGGCAGCGAGATCCCCCCCCCTTTACTCTTCCTTCTCAGGATCGCTTTGGGTCTTCTGGGTCTTTGGTTGTTCCATATGAATTTTAGAACTATTTGTTCCAGTTCATTGAAGAATGCTCTTGGAAATTTGATAGGGATTGCATCGAATCTGTATATTGCTTTGGGCAGGATGGCCATTTTGACAATATTAATTCTCCCTAGCCAGGAGCATGGTGTGAGTTTCATGCCATCTCGGCTCCATCTGAGGATATTAAAGGATCCTACTTGTTGGTACTTGTCATTTAAGAAGTTGGCCTGTACATGTGTTTTGCTAAAATTAAGATAAAATCATGGATAATATTACACACATTATTCACTTCAATTCTCCTGTTGGGAACACTATCAGTTAATAATTTTAATTTTCAAAAATAGCATATTACAGGATCCTGCTTTTTCTCACAGCATCGGTGCATTTCTTCTCTATGGTTTCACATGCTTACCTAAAAAGTTACACTGTGTTACTGTGTTATGCTGTGTACCATTGTATTTTGGTAGTTTTAGGTATTACTGTCTTCCTCTCCAACTAGACTGCAAATTTCTGTGTTCAGGAGTCGGCATAGTGGTACTCAGTCACAGTTGAATGAATGGATGGATAGCCACAAGTGTACATGAGAAATTCTGTAGTATTTTCAGTGTTGTTTTAAGTTATTCTTAATTTATTAAGAAGGGAAAGAATGAATTTGTTATAGTTGAGTTATAAATTTAAATGTCAGTGATTTAGGTGTTGGTGTACCAGCAATTCAGAGTTCCTAATTTTTCTGGTGTAGTCTAGATATGAGTTTTGCAATACATATTTTTAGGTTTTTATGAGAAATTGATTCAAATAATTAGCGTATTGTTTGAAATTTGTTGAAATTTCGAAGAATTAGCATATAATTGAAACACAAACCAAATATAAATAACATCCTTGTTTTAATCCTTTTTTATGCAAAACTACAAATTTAAGGACTACAGAAATCCTATTTTACTCCGTTTCCATTTTAGATACTGCTTCCTAAGCTGCTCACAGCTGACCCATGGTATAATCTAATGCCAATTTTCACTGCCATAAATGAGTGTAGATTGTCCATCTTAATCTTAAATTCTTATGGCTAGATACGGGTTTAGGTTTCAGAATTTTTTTTTAATTAATTAATTTTGTTGTCATTAATCTACAATTACATGAAGAGCACTATGCTTACCAGGGTCCCCCCCCCACCAAATCCCCCTCACAAACCCCACCACAGTACCGTCCATCAGCGCAGTAAGATGTTGTAAAATGACTACTTATCTTCTCTGCGTTGCACAGCCCTCCTCGTGCCCCCCCACATTATATATGCTAATCGTCATGTCCCCTTTCTTTTTCCCCACCCTCATCCCTCCCTTCCTGCCCTTTCTCCCCAGTCCCTTTCCCTTTGGTAGCTGTTAGTCCATTCTTAGGTTCTATGATTCTGCTGCTGTTTGGTTCCTTCAGTCGTTCTTTGTTCCTATAGTTTTTGGGTTTGAGGTGAGTCTCTTGTAAGCAGCATAGAGATGGGTCTTGCTTTTTTATCCATTCTATTATTCTGTGTCTTTTGATTGGTGCATTCAGACCATTTACATTTAAATTGATTATTGAAAGATACGTACTTATTGCCATTATAGGCTTTAGATTCGTGGCTGCCAAAGGTTCAAGGTTTGCTTCTTTAATATCTTACTGTCTAATTTAACTCACTTATTGAGGTATTTTAAACACTGTCTGGTCATTCTTTGTTTTTCCTCCCTTCTTATTCCTCCTTCTCCGTTCTTTATATGTTGGTTATTTAATTCTGTGCTCTTTTGTGCTTCCTTTAACTGCTTTTGTGGGTAGTTGATTTTATTTTTTGCCTTTAGTTAGTATTTGGTTGGTCTGCTTTCTTTGCTGTTATTTTATTTTCTCTGGTGGCATCTGTTTAGTCTTTGAAGTGCCCCCATCTAGAGCAGTCCCTCTAAAATACCCTGTAGAGGTGGTTTGTGGGAGGCAAATTCCCTCAACTTTTGCTTGTCCAGAAATTGTTTAATCCCTCCTTCATATTTAAATGATAGTCATGCTGGATTCAAGGCCCTTCTCTTTCATTGCATTAAATATATGATGCCATTCTCTTCTGGCCTGTAAGGTTTCTGTTGAGAAGTCTGATGATAGCCTGATGGGTTTCCCTTTGTAGGTGACCTTTTCCCTCTCTCTCACTGCCTTTAAAACTCTGTCCTTGTCTTTGATCTTTGCCATTTTAATTATTATGTGTCTTGGTGTTGTGTCCTCCGTGGGTCCTTTCTGTTGGGAGTTCTGTACACTTCCATGGTCTTGTGGATTATTTCCTCCCCAGTTTGGGGAAGTTTTCAGCAATTATTTCTTCAAATAGTCTTTCTATCTCTTTCTCTCTCTTCTTCTTCTGGTACCCCTATAATGCGGATATTGTTCCTTTTGGATTGGTCACACAGTTCTCTTAATATTGTTTCATTCCTGGAGATCCTTTTGTCTCTCTCTATGTCAGCTTCTATGTGTTCCTGTTCTCTGATTTCAATTCCATCAATGGCCTCTTGCATCTTTTCCATTCTGCTTATAAATCCTTCCAGAGATTGTTTCATTTCTGTAATCTCCCTCCGGACTTCATCCCTTACCTCTTGCATACTTCTCTGCAGCTCCATCAGCATGGTTATGAGCTTTATTTTTAATTCTTTTTCAGGAAGACTGGTTAGGTCTATCTCCTTCTCAGGGTTTGCCTCTGTGATCTTGGTCTGTATCAGTTTCTTCTGCCTTTTCATGGTGATAGATGTATTTGTGGGGAGCTGGCGTGTGTGTTGGGTAAGAGAAAGTCCCTTCTTGCCAGTTTAAGGCCTTCCTCTCCTGGGAGAACAGTGGCCTCTAGCGGCTTGTGCTGGGCAGCTGTGTGCAGACGGGGCTTCTGATCTAGCCCAGCATCTATGGAGTTTATTTAGCCCTGCAGTTGCTGTGGGCATGGCCTGCCTCGGGCTGCTGCTCCAATGAGGAGGAGCCGCGTCAGAGGTGGAACAGGCGGGAGGCTGTTTACCACGGTGAGGGGCCTCCGAGCTGCGCTGCAGGGGGTCAGGTGCCCAAAGTTCCCTGGGATTCGCAGCTGCTTGACTAGCTGTCCCAGGGCGCTTCCGTCCAGCTGTGGGGTCCCTGTCCCTATAAGACTTTCAAAAAACACTCGCTTTTCTTTGTCCCGGGTGCGCCGCCTGTGGGGACCCGCTCACAGGCCTTAACTGTCCTGTTTCCCTAGTTTCCAGCACCCGAAGCATGCACTGTGTGTCTGCGCTCCAGTGCGGATGGCTAGGGCTGGGTGTTTAGCAGTCCTGGGCTCCCTCTCGCTCCCCGCTCCGACTCTCCTCCTCCCGCCGGGAGCTGAGGTGTGGGATGCTCGGGTCCCGCCGGGCCACAACTTGTGTCTTGCCCCCTTCACGAGGCGCTGGGTTCTCGCAGGTGTGGATGTAGTCTGGCCGTTGTCCTGTGTCTTCTGGTCTCTCTTTTAGGATTAGTTGTATTTGTTGTATTTTCAAAAATATATATGGTTTTGGGAGGAGATTGCTGCTGCTCTACTCACGCCGCCATCTTGGTTCTCTCTGAGGTTTCAGAATTTTTTAGATTTTAAAAAAGGTGAAACAGTGCATTTGCCATACTTGTGACATCCCCCAAGGAAGTATGTGTCAGCACCCTACAGTCAATCATATAAATATTTCTGTGATATATAATGAATTTTAATTCCTGGGCAATCAGTGGGTAATGGATAAAGGAAAAGATAACACATGTCTAATCAAGGTAGGTTTTTGCCAGAAATGCCATAACACCAACCTTACAAAAAACTTCATAGAACTTTTTGAGTGTCAAATAAGAATTTGTGAACTCTTTTTGTGGTCCTGGGAATACAGCAATGTATGAAGAATATTAATGGATTACAAGTATTACATGATGCAACAGAAAATGCAAAGTGCTGTGAAATACAAGCCAGGAATATCTGAACTATGCTTAGAGAGTAAGAAAAGGCTTGTTAGAGAAGGTGGTATAGGAATTGGTTGGTAAACAGAGTAAATGGTAGATGGAAAGACCTGGGTCATTGGATATTGAAGGCCACTTTGTGACTTAAAATAGCAGAAGGGACTCGCAAAATGCTATAATCATGCTCTCTCGGCAAGTCTTGTTAGACAGTCTGTGCTTTACCATGAGGGCATCGAGAACCACTATAGCATACACTGGTTGCCCATTATCTGTGGTTTTGAAAACTTTCTGCAATTTCAGTTACCAGAAGCCAACCTCAGCCAGGGAAGCATGTGATTTGATCCTCCTTCTGACGTAGCATCAGAAGGTCAATGGGAAGCATAACACTATGTCATGGGCCTACATCATTCACCTTCATTTCATATCACACACGCATTTCATTATCTCATATCAAAAGGAGAATGAAGAGTACAGTAAAATACTTTGAGAGACCATATTATACAGCTTTTATTACAGTACGATTGTTATGTCCTATTACTGTTATTTTACTATGTCTAATTTACAAATTAAACTTCCTCATAGATATGCCTGTATACTTTATACACAGGCGCGCGCGTGTGCACAGACACATACGCGCGCGCACACACACACACACAGATGCCACACTTTGGTTTTTTCTTCAGTATATCCACAGTTTCAAGCACCCACTGAGTGTCTTACAATGTAACCACCAAGGATGAAAGGGCTACTGTACTAATGAGGTTTATCAAGTCCAAGATGTGACTTGAAGATTAGCAGGTTAAATTTTGACAGTGTTGGACATCTAAGAAGACCACAAAACAGTGTGATATCCAAAATTTGAAACCCGCATAAAGATACGCATTACTGTAGATTGGAAGTAAGAAGTTTTCAAAAGAGAGGTAGAAATAAAATGAGGGCAAGGGAATACAAAGCTAAAGCGTTTCAAGAAGAGTAAGGTAGTTAAGTGTGAGAGCTGTTCCTGCATTTCAAACCAACAAGTTTGGGACAAATTAAATGGGCATGAGGAAGGGGAAAATAAGGAAAGTAGGAACAGCCAATCTAGATGCTTTTTTTCCTCAAGAAGTTTTTTTGATATGAAGGAAGGTGGGGGAGGAGGCAGGTTTACAAAATATTTTTCTCATTTTATTTAGTTTATTTTTATCATCTTACCTTTCTTTGTTGAGATTTGCTATCTTAGCCCCCTACTCTCAGTCCTAAAAAAGCTACTTTTCCCTTAGGGCTCTGTAATTGGAATGCCAGAGTCATGATCACTACTCCATAGTTAGACTAAGTCAATGTATTTTCTGTTTTTTCTGCATTCCATCTGTATTTCTGCAGTCTAAATAAATGGGATGAGCTTTAATCATAAAAATAGTATGTGGCTATATTAATTACTTTTTCAATAATGCAGCACTTGTCGTTTTAATTGTTTTGGTTTCTCTGTTTTTCCTACACATTACTTTTCTCCTTTTTTTTTATAGGTATGACAGAAAAGACACAGCTCTTGAAATTGGATGTACCTGCTACCTTTATGCTTGTGTCTTTAGATGAAGGGCCAGGTCCTCCAATCAAGTATCAATATGCTGAATTAGGCGAGTTATACTCAGTAGTAGCTCAGCTGATCCGCTGTTGCAATGTCTCATCAAGGATGCAGTCTTCAATCAATGGTAAAGTGGAATGTTCCATCCATTCTTCAGTAGTTCAAAAATAATGCTACTTTCCTATATAGCACTTAGTTAAAATTCTGAACATTTATAAAAACAAAAAACAGTGAAGATCCATGCTTTGGGTATATTATATCTTAAACCATTAATTTTCTCACATGTTTAAAAGAGAACCTTTTATAATTTACTACGATAAAAATTCCTTATTTGTGAAATGGTTGCATTAAGAATCGTAACTAGGTTTTTTTCCTTCAATGTCAGCATTTAGTTATGCGTCTTTATCATCTTAACTCTGTCTGATCATTTTATTGTGCTTAGAAATTTAATTTAACTTGCCAGTTTAGAAATAAAATTCAGTATTGTAAGTTTGCAAAGAAGTCAGTTGGCTTTTCATTGATGACAAATCTGTTCTAGGTAATCCTCCTCTTCCAAATCCTTTTGGTGACCCTAATTTATCACAGCCTATAATGCCAATTCAGCAGAATGTGGCGGACATTTTATTTGTGAGAACAAGTTACGTGAAGAAAATTATTGAAGATTGTAGTGACTCAGAGGAAACCATCAGCTTGCTTCATTTTTGCTGCTGGGAGAATCCTCAGTTCTCATCTACTGTCCTCAGTGAACTTCTCTGGCAGGTTAAAGGAAAATAAACATTCAGATGTCTACAATTTGATTCACTATTCCTTTAAATAAGTAATTCAACTATACTTTACCTATGTTTAGGTTGCCTCCTCAGACACCTATGAACTTCAGCCATATTTGGATATGCTTTTGCAGATTTTACTGATTGAGGATTCCTGGCAGACTCTCAGGTACATACTCTGTCTGCTACCAGAATAAGTACATTTTTTATGATTCTAGAAATGAATGGAATTGCCAGTAGAAAAATACATTCTTACTCCTTGAAGCTCTATTAAATGTTTTACCTTTAAAAACATACGATGATGTCATAAAAATGAAGGAGCAGTTGCACCCATCTCAATATAGGTCCATTTTTTATTCTTTTCTCTTAGTCGTTTCATACTTAATACTAGTTTTTTTCTTTAATTTATTTAAAGAAAATGAATTGGTTTTTTTTGTAAGTATTTAAGTTCTATTAATATTGTAGGATTACATTGCACTCATTTTCTTAATTGGTTATACTAGGTAATACTGTTTTCTAAAAATAATCCCCAGCATATTAGTTCTCTTATTAGTATATGGGGAGTTAATATGAGTTTTTAGAACTGTTAGCTTCCTAAAAGGCCTCAGACTTCCTTCCAGAATTCCTCCTATGTGTGTTCATTGTGCTAAAATTCAGCCTGCAAGTTTCACTGATGAAACTAGTTTAATATAGGAAGTAAATAGTTTCATATAGGAAACAAATATGTATACATACTGTCACATTAGTTATTAGGAAAAACTAAAGTTTGTATAAGAACACAGTGCTTAAAAGATAGATCACTAAATTTCAGGGGGACTGAAAATACAAGATTCTTGAATTAATTAGTTTTCAAATTGTCACCTAATTCACCATCATAGATTTCAAACAAATCAGTTTTGTCAAAATAGCATTAACCAAAACTAGTTGCCATGAAACTAAAATTTAAAATTTCTAAGCTACCACTATATATTACTCAGTACCTATTTCAGTGTTATGAGACAGTTTGATAAGTCTAAAGGGATATATTTTAATGAGCTCTTTTGTTTTTTTTAAAGAGCTTCTAAACTTACGTTGTTTACTGTGTAATTTATGTATGTCTTAAAACTCATCAGTCACACCTGGTTTTCTTTTTTCTACCAAGGAAGTGATCGTAAAAGTATAAATACTGGGTTAATGTGGGAAATGGTGGGCTTTTGGGTACAAATTGACAGGGAATTATGAGCACAAGCTTGAAATAAATGTTTTGTATGATGAACATGTATTTTATTCAGTAGACATTATTTAAGAGATATTTACAAAGTATCTACTATGTGCCAGACACTGTTACAGGCAACAGAACAAGAAGGGAAAGGCAGTATTTGATTACAAGGTATATGAAAGCAGTTGCACTGATGATACTATGTCAGAAATAGTGAGTTGTCAACTTCATTATCATTTAAAACATGAATGAAAAAACTATATACTACACGTGTTTCAAAATAAACAGTGCCTATGCATGTTACATTTTTTTGTCTGAAATGATTAGGTTGAAAAACCACTGACATTATAAACATGTTTGTGGCAAACAAGCCTACACATGCATATACACACATGTTTGGTTTTGATTGGGAATACAATTATACTCTATTCAGTAAAATTAAAGGATTTTTTTTTTTTTAGAAAACTTTCTCCAGGTACTGTTGCAAAGCGAAAAGGTGTGTTTTTCCCATAACTGATTTTTAAATTGCCAAGGTAAATGTTATGTTGAGATTTGGCTGGAACTGAGGTTCAATCATTTGTCAATAGCAAATGAATCAGATTTTACTCTTGCCAGTGAAAATTGCTTTACCCACCATATGTGTATTCTAAGGAAGAGAATTCTAGTTAATTTTGTATTGTCAAGTGATATCACTTTGTAGTCACTAGAACCTCACTTTGCACTCCAAGATACAATTTTTAAAAATGATCTGATTCAAAGCAAAACAATTCTCTAGTCATGAAGATAAGACATACTTGTAGATAACTGCAATAAAAACAATGCAGCATTGGTATTCTTATAGCAAAAGCATTTTGGATTGATGACAGTTTGTTAAGACTTCAAATTCTCAGGTCGGACTGGTAGCCAACTTCCCAACTTGAGTATAAGTCTGGGATATGTGGCTGCTTTTTTATTTCTGTACTTGTTTTCTCAAGAAGTAAATGAGTTTACCGAAGCTTAAGAGAGTTAACTAGATTAGATCGACACTTCAAAAAAAAAACGTGTGCTGAACGGTGCACAGTAGGCTTCAAATGTTTACTACCTGTCACAAATTTTTATATCTTCTTTCTTCTTTTTTAGAATTTGTAATGCTCTTAAAGGAATCCCAGATGATCGAGATGGATTGTTTATAATAATCCATTGCTCTAAAAATCACTATCAAAAAAGAGCGTATCAGTGTATAAAATGTGTTGTAGCTCTGTTTAGCAGTTGTCCTGTTGCTTACCAAATATTAAAGGTGAGAGTCTTTTCTTAAGTTTTGTAGTAACTGGAATCATGGAAATTTGGAATTTGCATTTTAAATTAACACAGAAATTATTCCAAATTCTTTTGCTTGAATAGTTTTATTTTCTTTTGAAGGGTAATGGAGATCTTATAAGAAAGTGGATCTGTGCAGTGGAATGGCTTGCATGTGAACTTGAAAAAATACCGTACACTGGCAACCCTCAATGCAGTGATAACAATTGGTCTTCTCCAGTGCAAAGCAGTAAAACATCATCACGTTCTTATTTATTACGGAGGTCACATAGTGCTAGGATGACACTCGAAAAAGCTTGTGAATTCTGTCCAGAGGAGGTAAAAAATAAATAAAAGCCATCAATGGACAGCAAATAGAAATGGAAGAAAGAAAAGTAATTTTTTATAGGCCATGTTACTGTGTAAAGAATATGTGTTGCAGTTTGTTTGTTTTAGTGTTTAGTGGTGATTGATTTTTTTTTAAGTCATCAACAGAGCTTAACCTCCTCTGTTCTCTATATTTTGGAGAAATTGCTGTGAAACTGTCTAAGAACATATTTAGGATAATCTAAATGTTTTTCTCTAACTGCAAGTTATTTTATCACAGTAAATGAAAAAACATTAAACATGGCAGCTTTTTAGATTTTTTTTAACTGTCTCACTGGTAGAATAAAAATAAATTTAAGTTGCTTTTATAATCAAACTTCTAATCTCTTTTAAATATTTAAAACTAGCATCCAGAAGACCAAGATACCCCAGATGAGCATCAGTCCTCTGCAGCAGAAGATGCCCCATTATATACTAATTCATCTGGATCTCACTATCAGCAGGTAAATAGGAGTCGGAGTATTTTTGTTTTTAATTTTTATCCCCTAAACCAATTCTTTGTGCTTTACTTAAAAGCATTTATTTGTCTTAAATGTTTTGTAACTTACTAGTTGTAATGTTATGTAGTAACAAGTTATCTAGAATAGCTTGCCAAGATGATGAGGAGTTACTGGGTTGAAAGAGCATGTTTCTGTCTGCCCATGTGGTATTTCCTCTGCCAACTACACAGGCCTTAATTAATAAAAATGGGTGATGTTTTACATTAACATAAAATTCATAACTATCAAAGAAATGTTAAGGAAGTCTTGATTGGTTTTGCTGCAGGACTGATTTTCACTAAGAATGTATTTTTTATTAAGTTTTTGATTTTTTAATAGATGGTTCGCTGAGAAACACAGATGATCAAATGTTCATTCCCAAATAAAATTTTGGGGATAAGTTTTAGGAGGATGGTCCTGAGTTTAAACCACAAACATGACCAATTCAGATCTTTTAAGACAGTAGGTATTCCTGAGAATCACCTAAAGGCTTTGTTAGAAATAGACATTGCTATGTCCCACCTTCAGAATTTTTTATTCAGTTGGCGTGAGTGTGGTGCAACACTTTTCATTTCTAACAAGTTTCCCACTGATTTTGGTAGGGCTAATCAAGGACCACACTTAGAGGAACCAATTCTGTTATCAGAGGCATTGGTGAAAAAACAGTGTCAAAACACTTTCTTGGTGAGAGGAAAAATAATATTCTGTCATAACCTCACAGATTCATGTGTAGCTTTTTCTCAAAACATTGTTTGTCATAGTGGTACTTGTAGCAATTCAGGAATAGACTTCTAAGTTACTTAACTACTGCATGAGCAGTATTTTTTAAAGATAAATTCCTAGAAATAGACATATCTGCTTTTATACAAATTTCAGCTCACGTCTTTTTATTTGATTGTGATATGTGAAAAGTTTAACCTACAGGTCTCTTTCACCCTCAGAGTAATCATGTGCATGGTCAGCCATATACAGGGCCTGCAGCACATCCCTTGAACAGCTACCAGCAAACTGGTCAACAAGCACAAGAAAATTATGAAGGAGGCAATGAAGAAGTATCCCTGTCTCAAATAAAGGATCAGTGAAACACCCGTATTTAACTGGTTCCTTTAACCACACACTCAGGCCTTACAGTCCAGACTTTTTCTGTGTCTGGCTTGTATTTAAAACTAGAAAAATCATTTACCATAGAAAGTATATTCACTGTTTTATTTTCAGAAATTTGCTGTCAATATATAAGCCACCTGTAGGAAAAGTGTGCAGTCTTTTGTAATAAATGGCTGGTACTAATATGTAAATGGTAAAGGGTATATAGTATATTAATGTGTGTGAACTCTTAAGCAAGAAAAAATTTTGGATTAGGAGTCAGCTACAAACAAGAATTTTTCTTAGGTCTGCTGCATTCTGCAAGCAGTATATCTTCATAGCAATTGGATCAAAAGAGCCCATCCATTATCAATCATACCAGTAGTATCTTGTTGATTTTTAGTTATAGCAGCTTTGTTAAGGCTAATAAGTAGCCTTTGAATTAATATGGATAATGCTGGAAAAACGGGTATATAACATTGTTCCTGGGTATTTTTCATTGCCCTATTATTCTGTCACTACTTCAGTCATTCTAAAATGTGTAGTTATGCTAATGGCAACATTAGCATGTCGCGCTGTAAGTTTGTGTAGCCACTGAGGACAAAATTACCTGAATGACAGCAGTTAACCCCCAAAAGAGCTGTTTGCCAAGTGTTTTTATGTCTTACAGAAGAAAAAAATATAATCAGGGGAGATATGTAACAAACAAGCAGTTTTTAGTTACAGATATTCTTTATTTTCAATGTTTGTCAGTTCATTCTTTTGATGGGATTTGAAAATGTGAAAGTTTTAAAAATAGAAATTTTAAGATATTAAAATAACTATGCAAAACTTTGCTATGCCAGAATGTATGGAACTTAATAAGAGACTATATTTGATGTGTTTTCTTTCTGATAGAGTTTATTAGGTGAAGGTTCTAAAATTTTGTCTCTACAGGAGACCAGTGAAGGGGATGTCATCAGAATTCCAGTGTTTGGAAGTAACATTGCACCAAGATGTCTGGCTGATTTTCTAGTCAGTCACAATTTGCTTGAGGGCAAGAATTGTCCCAGATCCTTTTCCATTCCAAAACTCAATTGTTGTGAAGTTTAAAACATAAACTTCTCATAAGTGTAATTCTGAAGTGCTGTTTTAGAATAAACATTTGCTTCGGAAATCCAAGAAACTTGAGTTAATACTATATTTAAAAAGAATTGATAACTTGTGAATGTGTGTAATATTTTGGAACCAGTTTATAACACAAATGTCCCTGCAAAAAAGATCCCTGCGAAAAATACAGATCCTGTTCTATACTATTTAATATTTTGCTGTTTTGTTTTATAGAAATTGTTTTGCTTAATTCACAACTAGAATTTGGTTTAAGAATGGTTTTGTCCTGTGGTGTGTTTTTGTTTCTGGTTATTCTTTTGTTCTTAAGGACTACACGTTAAAATTAATTATTTTGAAAATATGCCATGGCATAATGATGAGTTCATTATTTCAAATACATTGTGCTGTTGTACTAAGAACTGATTCACCCTTTCCCATGTGTATAAGGATTTAGAGGAAAGAAAACTAAGCATTGACCCTTCAAAAATTTCCCACATTAAACAGACGCATACTTTTGGCACATTCTTTTAGGCAGTTCTTGTTATTTACATTAGTTATATTCTATAAAGTCATTGTGCACACTGAGTTAGCAAATAATTGAACCAGTGCTCCTAGGGGAAATGCAGGGTTAGGGCCTATAAACCTCTGATCATATTTTCATCAACCTATTATTATACTAACTGGTCTTATATCCGTATCTGTATAAAGACACCTTACTTCTTATCCATTATTAATCCACATTGAACTCAAGGCTACCAGCCTTTTGACTCATCCTTAGTCAATGCTTATCTAAAATGTAATTTCTCCATTAGGCATGTCAGAGACTTCCTATGCTTCAGAATACTAGACAGCACTTAGTATTTTGCTTGGGGGCCATTAATAGCAAAGATGCAACAAGAAGTAGGAAAAAAAGGAGTAGAAGTGGCACTCACTAGGAAAAATACGTATATTTGTAGGTCATTTTCACCTTGCTTAGCTTTCTCTGAGAACATTCATACCAGGCAAGTAAAAATTTTTGCTGTTATGTGCACATCAGTGAATGGCCACACAGTATCGATTGTGAGATTACAAGTGAATTTTACTAACCAGACATATTAGTAAATACAGAATCTACAAATGTTGACTGTATTTGTGTGAATTTGATGTTATTTTAACGGACAAGAAAGTCTGGGGGTTTTTTGACAAACAGCATGTGAACTGAAAAGTAGAAATACAAATGTAAATGGAAGGTATTCTTTCCACTGTATATAATCACTACTCTACATAACCAATCTCTTATTTAGGGTTTCTTTTTTTACTACAGAAATGTACTTTTATTTAATGCATGTGATTAAAAATGTATTTTATTGGGATATAATATGTCAAAAGCTGTATTTACTTAACTGTTCAAGTCAGTGACTTTTGGATTAAGTATACACCTGTGAAAACATCACCATCAAGGACATAGATTATATCCATCACCGCCCCTAGTGTCCTACCACAGTTTTTTTTTTTATTTTTGGTATTAATCTATAGTTACGTGAGGAACAAACATGTTCACTAGGCTCCCCATCACCAAGTCCCCCCACAAACCCCATTGCAGTCAGTGTCCAGTGTAGCAAGATGCTGTAGAATCTGCTTGTCTTCTCTGTATTGCAACAGCCCTCCCCGTGCCCCACTCCACACATTATACATGCCAGTCGTAATGCCCCTTTTCTTCCCCCACCTCCACTCCCCCTTATCCCTCCCTTCCCACCCGTCCTCCCCAGTCCCTATCCCTTTGGTAACTGTTAGACCATTCTTGGGTTCTGTGATCCTGCTGCTGTTATGTTCCTTCAGATTTTGCTTTGTTCTTATGCTCCACATATGAGTGAAATTCATTTGGTACTTGACTTTCTCTGCCTGGCTTATTTCACTGAGCATAATACCCTCTACCTCCATCCATGTTGCAAATGGTAGGATTTGTTTTCTTCTTATGGCTGAATAATATTCCGTTGTGTATGTGTAGAACATCTTTATCCATTCATCTACTGATGGGACACTTAGTTTTCTTCCATCTCTTCGCTGTTGTAAATAGTGCTGCAATAAACATAGGGGTGCATATGTCTTTCTCAAACTGGGCTGCTGCATTCTTAGGGTAAATTTTTACGAGTGGAATTCCTGGATCTAATGATATTTCTGTTTTGAGCTTTTGGAGGTACACACTTCATTCCACAATGGTTGAATAAGTTTACATTCCCACCAGCAGTGTAGGAGGGTTCCCCTTTCTCCACAACCTCGCCAACATTTGTTGTTTGTCTTTTGGGTGGTGGTGATCCTTGCTAGTGTGAGGTGATATCATTGTGGTTTGAATTTGTATTTCTCTGATGACTAGTGATGTGGAGCATCTTTTCATGTCCATCTAAATTTCTTCTTTGGAGAACTGTCTGTTCAGCTGCTCTGCCCATTTTTTGATTGGATTGCACTTTGATTGTTGAGGCATGTGAGCTTTTTATATTTTGGATGTCAATCCTTTATTGGATCTGTCAGTTATGAATATATTCTCCCATACTGTAGGATGAGTGTTTGTTGTATTGATGGTGCACTTTGCTGTACAGAAGCATTTCAGCTTGATATAGTCCCACTTGTTCATGTTTGCTTTTGTTTCCCTTCCCCGGGGAGATAGGTTCATGAAGAGGTTGCTCGTGTTTATGTCCAAGAGTCTTTCGACTATGTTCTTTTCTAAGAGTTTTACGGTTTCATGACTTACATTCAGGTCTTGGATCCATTTCGAATTTACTTTTGTGTATGGGGTTAGACAGTGATCCAGTTTCATTGTCTTACATGTAGTTGTCCAGTTTTGCCAACACCAGTGGTTAAAATTGCTGTCATTTCTGCTTTGTATGGCCATGGCTCCTTTATCATATATTAATTGACTGTATATGTTTGGAAATCCAATCTGTTCCACTGGTCTGTGGTTCTGTTCTTGTGCCAGTGCCAAATTATCTTGATTACTGTGGCTTTGAAGTAGAGCTTGAAGTTGGGAAGTGAGATGCCTCCTGCTTTTATTCTTCCCTCTCAGGATTGCTTTGTCTATTTGTGATGTATTGTGGTTTCATATAAATTTTAAAACTATTTGTTCCAGTTCATTGAAGAATGCTGTTGCTATTTTAATAGGCATTGCATTGAATCTGTAGATTGCTTTAGGCAGGATGGCCGTTTTGACGATATTAGTTCTTCCTAGACAAGAGCATGGGATGTTTCCATTTGTTGGTGTCCTCTTTTAACTTCTGTTAAGAGTGTCTTGTAGTTTTCAGAGTATAGGTATTTAGAGTATTTTTATGAGCAATATCATGTCATCTGATAAGGGACCATTGCACTTCTTCCTTGCCAATCTGGATGCCTTTTCTCCCTTTTTGTTGTCTGACTGCAGTGGCTAGGACCTCCAGTATTACGTTGAATAGAAGTGGGGGGAGTGGGCATCTTTGTCTTGTTCCTCTTCTTAAAGGAAAAGCTTTCAGCTCGTTGTGCTGTCTGTGGGCTTGTCATATATGTCATTTTATTAAGTTAAGGTTCGTGCCCTCTATATGCATTTTGATGGGAGTTTTTATCATGAGTGGATATTAAATTTCATCAAATGCTTTTTCAGAATCTATTGAGAGGATGATTTATTTTCTCTTAGCTGAGTAGTGTTCCATTGTGTATGTGTACCACATCTTCTTTATCCATTCAGCCACTACTAGACACTGAGACTCTGTTTTTTAACTTCATTACGTTTACATTGATAAAGCTGAGAAAATGTTCTGTATTGTAGGAGATTCAAATTGGCACTTACTTACAGTATTCCAGAAGAATGAGCTATATAGTTTAAACACAACCATAGGGGTGTGATTTTCATATTTGTTGTGCTTAATGAAAAGTTTAGTGGCATTGTTAGCTTTTAAAGACTTGCCAGTTTTCTTACAGAAAGGATTCAGCTGGGTTCTTTGAAATAATGAGCCTCCTTATTATGCCCATGTGAAGATTAACTTCTTCCCTCAGTTTGAGGACTATGATCTCAGTGAAAAATTCAAGTGAAAGACTTGTATGCAGAACCCTTTGTGAGTGTAACTATTAGATACTCATTAATGTAGAAATTGAATACTTAGGAGGTATGTTTATTCTAGAAGCAGGATAGGGAATTTGAAACCTTTTTATATAGCATGGCACACACATTGTGATTTCAGGACTTCACATCATATAAATACAGTTTCTCCATCAACTGATTTCTTAAGCAATGTATATGGTACTTTAAGGGTTTATTGAGACATCAGAAGACTCAGTTAAAAAGTATTTCAGAATTCTAAATGGCAATATTATAAGTATTCTGCTTTGTAGAATACGTTAATGCAACTGCTTAATATATTGCACTGGTGAAGTGTTAGCAAGGGTTTTGCCCTGTGGAAGCTGAAGTATTTGTTTGCTTATCTTGATAAAAAATGTACTGTTTCTCGTCTATGATTTCTCCACCAACCAAATTTTCCTGAAAACATGGATGAGACAGACACACATAGGGACCTAATAATTGTTTAAGAGTAATTGTCCAACATTCTTCAACCAAGTGGAACAAATATTTTTAAAATTCATATTGAATCACAAAAGACCACAAAGAGGCGAAGCAAACCTGAGAAGAAAGAATAAAATGGGAGGGGATCTTGCTTCCCAACTTCAAGCTCGACTACAAAGTCACAGTGATCAAGACAATTTAGTACTGTCCAGAGAACACAGTCACAGACCAGTGGAACAGACTAGAGAGTCCAGATATTAACCCAAACATACAAGGTCAATTAATATACAATAAAGGAGTCATGGGCATACGATGCGAAAATGACAGCCTCTACAACAGCTGGTGTTGGCAAAACTGCACAGCTACATGCAAGAGAATGAAACTGGATCATTGTCTAACCCCATACACAATACTAAAGCTGAAATGGATCAAAGACCTGAGTGTAAGTCATGAAAACATAAAATTTATGGGAAAAAAAACAGGCAAAAATCTCTTGGACATGGACATGAGTGAATTTTTCATGGACATGTGTCCCCGGGCAAGGGAAACAAAATCAAACTTGAGCAAGTGGGAGTATATCAAGCCAAAAGCCTTCTGTACAGCAAAGGGCACCATCAATAGAACAAAAAGGTAACCTACAGTATGGGAGAATATATTCATAAATGACAGATCCAATAAAGGACTGACATCCAAAATATATAAAGAGCTCACGTGCCTCAACACCCAAAAAGCAAATAATCCAATTTAAAAAATGGGCAGAGGATCTGAAAAGACCCTTCTCCAAAGTAGAGATTCAAATGGCCAACAGGCACATGAAAAGATGCTCCACGTCGCTAATAATCAGACAAATTCATAGTAAAGCCACAGTGAGATATCACCTCACACCAGTAAGAATGGCCGCCATACAAAAGGCAGACAACAACAAAGTCTGGCAAGGATGCGGAGAAAGAGGAATGCTCCTACTCTTCTGGTGGGAATGTAAATTAGTACAACTGCTGTGGAAAGCAGTATGGAGGTTCCTCAAAAAACTGAAAGTAGAAATATCACTTGACCCAGGAATTCCACTCCTAGGAATTTACCCTAAGAATGCAGGAGCCTAGTTTTAAAAAGACATACACACCCCTATGTTTATTGCAGCACTTTACAAAAGCCATGAAATGGAAGTAACCATAGTGTCCATCAGCAGATGACTGGATAAAGAAGATGTGGTGCATATATACAATGGGATATTATTCAGACATAAGAAGAAAACAAATCGTACCATTTGCAACAGTGTGAATGGAGCTGGAGAGTATTCTCACTAAAATAAGCCAGGTGGAGGAAGACAAGTACCAAATGATTTCACTCATCTGTGGGGTATTAGAACAAAGAAAACTGAAGGAACGAAGCAGCAGCATAGTCACAGAAACCAAGAAAAGATTAACAGTTACCCTAGGGAAAGGAACCGTAGAGGATGGGTGAGTAGGGAGGTATAATGGCAAAAAAAGGGCCATTACTATTAGCAGACAAAACATAAGGATGTGGCATGGGTCGGACTATGCTACATAGAGAAGAGAAGTAGTGATTCTATAGCATCTTAGTACACTGATGGACAGGGACTGTGATGGTGTATGTGGGGGGCGAGCCTGGGGGAGCAGGGGACTGGCTGATGGGGGGAGTCTAGTAAACATAATGTTCCTCATGTAATTGTAGATTAATGATACCAAAATATAATAAAAAGAAAAAAGTAACTTAATAGGCCTCTGTCAACTGGAACTGAGTCGCTTCATGCATCCATTATAGGTGAACCTTTTATGAGGATGATATTGTGACAGCCAGGGGGACAGAGTGGTAAAACTACCAGTCTTACAAAAACTTTATATGAATGATTTTGCGCTTGCTTGCTAACAAATTCGTCCCTTAAATATAAAAAAAACAGCGTTGTATATTGTAAACTTATACAGTGACATACGTCAGGGATTTCTCAGTAAAACTGGGAATCAAAGAAGACACTAGTATAGGCAAGGACGTGGTGTTGCCCTCCGAGGGAGGTGTCAGGGAGCAGGGTGACAGTCTCGCACCTGCACCTTAGCCTTGCAGGCCTAGGACCCCCCGGGGCCAATGCGAGAGCAATGACCTCCCGGATGTACATCACAAAGCGTGCTCCTTGATCAGTGGGGGAATGAGGGGCCGGTCCATGGTCACTAGGATATGGAGTCTGGTCCTGAGCTGAGTACCTACTGTCTTGAGAGTTTGGGGCCAACTGGAGTACTGTACAGCATTGCACCACATCTCGTTGCAATGCATCCCACCACACCAGACCGCACCTCGTCAGGCCACACTCCTCTGCAATGCAGTGCTAGGGTGGTCAGAAAAATTGCACACAATATCCAACATGCCGCCCCGCAAGAGACCTTGAGCATCTCCTGGCCATAGGATGACACGCTCTCGCACTGACCAAGCAGAGTTCTCCGTGAGCCATGTGGAACGCATCCTGCGGGATGGCCACTATGGCCAGTGCGTGAGACCTTCCACACCAGTCTTCCTAGGTGCAGTCATCTAGGAGCTGCAGGAAATTCCCAGACAGTAAGCGCATCACACCCCCGGTCGTGGAAACGGTGCTCCACAGCAACCCACTGCTCAGCATCCTTTTCAGACTGGCTTCTCACACGTGGCCCCGACCAGGGAGTAGTTTGCTCAATATGACTTGGGTCCCTATGTCTGGGCCTAGTAGCTCCAGGTCCATTCACCTGGCAAAGTCCTGGACAGGCTGATGCCTTGGGCAAAGTCACTGACATTCAATAATGTGCTTTAAGAAAAATAAACAAAATTTTTAAAGTAATATGTGTTCCATGTTCATTTTGATGTTAAGTGCTATTTAGCATTGCTAAGATGGCAATATTTCCCAAATTTATCTACAAGTTCAATATAATCTCTACCAAACTTCCAGATATAGATGGCTTCTTTGCAGAAATTGCTGGCATATCCAAAATTTACACCAAGACCAGGAGACCCAGAGCAGCTAAAACAATGATGAAATTAAAAAAACCAAAGTTGAAGTCTCACACATGCTGATTTCAAAACTTATTCCAAATCTATGGTAGTTAAGGCAGTGTGATACTGGCATAAGGATGGACTTACAGGTCAATGGAATAGAACTGACAGCCTTGAAATAAACCCACACATTTGTGGTCCATTGTTTTTTGACAAGAGTGTCAGGACCATTTAGGGGGCAGAAGATAGTCTTTCCAACAAATGATGCAGGGATAACTGGATGTCCACATGCAAACTGAAGAATCTGGACCCTTGCCTTGGGCACATAATAACATATTGATACAGTTAAAAGGAAATTAACTCAAAGTGGACCAAAGGTTACATACATGTAAGGGCCCAAACTGTAAAAATCTTAGGAGTACACATAAGTAAAAATCTTGGGACTTTGGACCAGGCAATGGTTTCTTATCTAATGCACCAAAACTGTAAAAAAAAAAAGAAAAATTAAAATTGCAGATAATTAAAATGAAAAATGTCAGTGCTTCAGAGGACACCATGAGGAAATAGAAAAGACAGACCATAGAATGGGAGAAAATATTTAGAAATCACCGATTTTTATACGGCTGAGACCCAGAGTACAAAAGGAACACCTACAACTCAATAATACAAGGACAAACAGCCCAATTAAACAATGGCAAAGATTCTGAATAGACATTTTTCAAATAATATGTACAAATAGCCATTAAGCACATAGAGAAATGCTCAACATAATTATCCTTCAGAGGAATGCAAATCAAAAGTAAAATGAGATATCACTTCACACCCAATAGAGTGGAAAGTAATCAAGAGAGCAGATCTCACGGACGAAGAGATCGGAATCGTGGTTACCAGAGGGCAGGGGCAGGGTGAGGGCTGAGGGAAGGAGAAACGGGAGGCAGGTGGTCAAAAGATACACACTTCCAGTTATGTTAAATCAGTACCAGGGATGAAATGCACAGCACGATGACTATAGTTAATAACACCACTGAACGAGACACAAGTTGTTAATAGTATGTCCTTATGGAGAATATCTTATGGAGAAAGACGTTTTTCTTTTCACCGTTTCTCTATGAGATGATTGGTATTAACTACACGTAAAGTGGTAATCATTTCCACCATGTATGTAAATCAAACCATCATGTTGGGAGAGAGAGGCTCAAGATGGCGGTGTGAGTAGGGTGGTGGAAATAATAGCTTAATAAGAGAGTAAAGTTAGACAGATAGTAAAGAAGCTACCCTTGACCCTTTGCTAACCATGAATCCAGAGCCTGCAATGGCAGTAAGTGCCTATCTTTTGACAGGGAACATAATATAAATGGACTGAATGCACCAATCAGAAGACACAGTAAAAGAATGGATAAGAAATGCAGGACCCATCTACATGCTGCTTACAAGAGACTCACCTCAAACCAAAAGACGTACAGACTGAAAGTGAAGGGATGAAATCAGATGTTTCATGCAAACAATAGGGAGGAAAAAGCAGGTGCTGCGGTACTTGTATCAGACAAAAGGGACCTTAAAGAAAGTAACAAGAGACAAGGATATTACATAATGGCAAACAGGGCAGCCCAACAAGAGGATGTAGCCTTTGTAAACATGCATGCACCCAACACAGGAGCACTGACATGTGAAACAAATACAGACAGAATTAAATGAGGAAACCAAGCACAATGCATTCATTCTAGGAGACTTCAACACACCACTCATTCCGAAGGACACATGCACCAGCGTGAAAATAAGTAAGGACACAGAGGCACTGAACCACACACTAGAACATATGGACCTAACACATAATACCTTACAGGTATTTCATCTTAGATGGTTGTAAGCAGCAATAGTTTGCAATAGAGGTAAAAATGTCAGCATCATGTTTTGATTTTTGAAACCTGATTCATGAATTTTGCATAGTTTAATCATATGACAAATCGATGCTGGTGTTCTTGTTCACAGGGTTGAAAAAACTTTGGAAACACTGAAAGTGGGAGGGTAAGGGACAGGCTTTTATTTAGAGATAAAGTGAGAGAACAGAGCTCCTGGCAAGAGTGTCTGTGGCTGTGTAGTGTCAAAGGATTTTATAACACGATAAGGGGCTAAGGGTCCTAGAATGTTCATACTTGAGGAGACATTAAGTCTCTTTTTCTATCAGTCTTCCAGATAATTCTGCAAAATTAACATAAGAAATTTACTGCCCATTTCTTTCCCAGAATAAAAAAACATTTTGGTCTGGGAGCATATCAATCATCAATCAAGACTGCCTGTCCTGTCCTCAAGTTGGTCTGTGTGCTAAAGAGTTAAAAAGACAATCTAAGATGGAATCTCTTGCTTTTACTATGCTGTTTATGGCTGAGCTTGCTTGCCATTATTAATTTCCCAAGTTGCAAATCTCCTGATCAGGTCTGAAGGAGGAAAAACAGCACATAGGCCTGGGCCTTTTAGCATGCTAAAGTGAACCTTATGCAAAATTACAAATGATTAGGTTAACAAAAAACATGGTCTACTTTCCTTTATCTGAGGAATATTAACTGATCTCACTGAAGAATGACTCTAGAGCTTAATGTTTAACCTGGAGTTTTGGGAGGGGTTTTCCTTGAATGTTGTTACACTGCTCTGACTGTAATTATCATGCCTTGCCTTTTCTGGAGGCCCTCACCCTACTGTGTCTAAACCCACCATCCCTGTCTCAAAAAGAGGCTGTTCCTTGATTCATTAACAAAGAAAACTGATTCACACTGAAGTCCAGCAAAGAACATGTTAGTAAAATAAAAAGCAATTAAAAATTGTGTTCATCAGTAGCTCATGAAAAAAGGTAAAAATAGTGATAATGCCATCTGAAAATGAGGTGAGCTGCAGGAGACATTAAAATATTAGTAAGTTAGTTTCCTAAAATCCAGGCATGTGACTGTTAGGTTGCAGTAGAGTTTCTTTTCCTCCATTCTTGTCCTGCCACAACAAATAACTTAAGGGCAGAGACACAGTACTGAAGGAGAGGAAACTTTAGTTTTAAGTTGATATTGGTGTTTTGTTCACAGAGTCAAAACTGAACCTCACAAATGCTCAAGGTATGCAAATGGGAGAAAATATTTTAATTCAGAGAAAGAAAAATACTGAACACCCTGTGCACCCCAGGAGAGGCAAGGATGCTGCTTAGGGGCTCAGGTTGTAGTGTCTGTGAGGGGCTTTATGCCTGTTGCTGTGATGAGGGAGATAAGTTATTTGTTGTCTCTAGGTTTACTCCAGATTGCTGGCTCTGTTTTCACGAATGACATTAAAGGTCACTTGTATTTTAAACTCACATGTCTATGTGACTATGGTCAACAAACTCTTCCAATATACTGGGTTTTGGGTGGAATTTATCTATACATTGTTTCAACCGCAAGCATCCTGTGTTCTTTTAAATTCCTGAAGCCTCAACAAGGTTTTGTCTTTTTCTATGGGCCTATAACCTACTCGAACTGGATAGGGGCTGCCCCCTATCACTTCTCTGTCTCAAAGTTACACACTTAACCTACTCCAACTGGATAGGAACTGACCCCTGTCACTTCTCTGTCTCAAAGTTACACACTTAAAGAGAGAAGGTGTGGGTACCCTCAGAGAGGAGGAGCCCTGATAGTTTAGGGGGCCCTTTTTATTGATTTTTCAAAAGGAAGGGCTTGTAGACATGTTAAGTGGTCTCAAGATGTTTTTCTTTGATGAGAGACATTAAGTTTCTTCTGTTCTATGCTCAGTCCTCCAGGTAATTCTTCAAAATTAACACAAGAAATTTACTGATCTAGTTCCTCCCTAGGATAGTGGCTTCCCTTGGAAACATATCAGTCAAGACCGCCTGCCCGGTCCCCAAGGTGAGCCGAGTTATTGTCTGTTTGCCAACGAATATATTAGGACTACATCCAAGTGAAAATCTTCCATACAGCAAAGGACACCAACAATAAAGTGAAAAGTCAGCCTACAGTATGGGAGACTATATTCATAAATGACAGATCAAATAATGTGTTGGCATGCAAAACTTATAAGGAGCTCATGTACCTCAACAAACAAAAAGCAAATAATCGAATAAAAAATGGTCAGTGCAACTGAACAGTTTTCCAAGAAAGAAATTCAGATGGACAACAGACACCTGAAAAGATACTCCACATAACTCGTCATCAGAGAAATGCAAATTAAAACCTCAATGCGATATCACATCACACAGGTAAGGATCACCAACATTCAAAAGACCAACAACAACAAATGTTGGTGAGGATGTGGAGAAAGGGGAACCCTCCTACACTGATGGTGGGAGTGTAAATTACTTCAACCATTCTGGAAAGCAGTATGGAGATTCCTCA
The DNA here is from genome assembly GCF_030020395.1 of Manis pentadactyla. Classification (NCBI taxonomy): domain Eukaryota; kingdom Metazoa; phylum Chordata; class Mammalia; order Pholidota; family Manidae; genus Manis; species Manis pentadactyla. The sequence continues at coordinate 21,978,510 of NC_080039.1, forward strand.
TAAAAATTCCAAATAGAAATAACATTTGACTCAGGAATTCCACTTCTAGGAATTTACCCAAAGAATGCATTAGTTCAGTTTGAAAAATACATATGCACCCCTGTGTTTAATGCAGCACAATTTACAATAGCCAAGAAATGGGAACAACCTAAGTGTCCATCAGGAGATGAATGGATAAACAAGAGGTGTTACATATACACAATGCAATATTATTCAGCCATGAGAAGAATAAAAACCCTACCATTTGCAACAACATGGACGGAGCTAGAGGGTATGCTGCTCGGTGAAATAAGCCAGGCAGAGTAAAACAAGTACCAAATGATTTCACTCATCTGTGTAGTATAAGAACAAAGCAAAAGCTGAAGGAACAAAACAGCAGCAGACTCACAGAACCCAAGAATGGACTAACAGTTACCAAAGGGAAAGAGACCAGGGAGGATGGGTGGGAAGGGAGAGATAAGCGGGTGGGGGGAGAAATAAAGGGGATATTATGTTTAGCATACATAATGTGGACGGGCACAGGGAGGGCTGTACAACACAGAGAAGACAGTGATTCTACAGCATCTTACTATGCTGATGGACAGTGACTGCAATGGGGTATGTGGGGGGACCTTGTTGATGGGGAGAATCTAGTAAACATGTTCCTCATGTAGATTAATGATTCCAAAATAAATAATAAATAAATAAATAGTACAAGATATATCAGGATTCTCTACTCCTAAATTCTTGGCTTCTAAAATGCAATTTCACATTTAAGATGGAATATTTCCTCTTCTGAATATTCTGCTCATGTGCAGGCTTGATTGGAAATTAACAATGATGCTTGTCTCCTGCCTTGGTATCAAAGTATCTGATTGGGGGCTGGAGGGGGAAATGACAGCATATAGGTTAAATTAAACAATAAGCTCGGCCTTTTAGCCGACTAAAGTAAATCTCACAATGGCATGATCTAACTGACACAATGAAGACACGGGCTGTGGTCAGATACTTTTCTTTCGGGAATATTTGAACATTCCAAGTCACTCCTGGCCTTTGGAGGTTCAACTGATACTCATTAACTCTGAGTTCCTTCTGGCTCTCTAGTTTTATCTGGTTAACCCCTTTAGTATCTTTCAGTGGGCTTTATTGGCCTTATTCTCTCTCCACCCCACTCATATCTATTATTCTGAATAACATTAAAGTTAGCAAATGCAGGTTTTGACATCCATAGACTATTAGAACTGAAAATTACCAGAATTTTAACACCTTTAATTACATTTTAGTATTTTTTTTACTTTATTGTAGCAAACAAATTAAAAGAGTGAAAGAATATGCTGGGATGCACCCTGTTTTCCTAGGGCTCAGCCTCTAGGGAACACCAGATGGCCTCAATGTTTTTATATTAATTTCATGGCTGTATAAATGTGTCCCTCTATCTGAAACTGAATTAGGAATTTTTCCCTAAAATAATTGCAAAATATATGATACAGGATGATGTGAATTCAACCCTTAAAACCTCTCAGTGAATTAGTAACTTCACAAATTAATGCTTCATAAAATATCATATGTGAAAATACAAAATGAAGCACTTTGAAACATTCTAGAAAAGGAAAGTTTCTGTCCTCACACTGCACAAAAATATTCTGAAGGAACTGTGGCAAAGCCCTCCCAGAGCCATCAGAACCTGAGACAGGAGTGCCTTTTCTTCCTGGTGGGCCTTGGCTCGAAGTTATAGCCAAGTCCTGGCAGGGTCCTGTTTAAATGAGACTCGGGCCTTGTCTCTGACTAAGACACTAGTGAGCAGAGGAGGAGCACATGTGAGCCCTCAGTGGACCAGAACCCACTGATTCAGGCACTCTGCTGGTCAACTAACACTCAAAGCTACTTGGTAGTGGTGGCTTTGCCCCTTCTTGCATTCCTGGTCAATGGCTGGAGTGGGTAAAATTGCAATATTTTCAGAATTTCTTCCCTGGCTTTGCTGCAGCTCTGTACCATAGGTGTTTCCAAGGGATGGGGTGGAGACCAACTCCATGTCAATAGACAATTACAAGGGCAATCAGTGCTTATCTGAACCAGAGAGGTTTGGTGAGGTCCTCCACAGCTGAGTCGTGAGAGACACAGGGAGCAGAAATGGACTGCTTGTAACAAGTAAATGAGTTTTTCCTACTTTATTTCCCCCTTTGACTGATTTCAGTTTCAAAGGTATTTTGCCTCAGATCTTCCTTCTGGAGTTACATCTGGAAGTAGTCAGCAGGACTTCTGAACCCAAAATCTGTCTTCGTGGGTGTGACCCTTGGGCAGGCTGCCCTCAGAGATGCCCAGAAACCCCCTGTTGATGGCGGGGAGGCTCCAGTGGCTGCAGTGGAAGAGAATGCACCTTAACCTGAAGCCCCCTAACTCTGGGACTTCCAACTGCGGAGGCCCTAGTGGGGAACTGGTCTAGGGTAAAGCACCTCCCAGAGGGGTGAGGCTTCCCCCAGAACTGGGGAAGTGCGGAAATACTATAAGCCGTGGAATTAAACCTCTATGAGATAGAAGACTCATTAGAGGCCCTGGTTCGCTGTGTAGCAGCTGGGATTGTGGGATCTCTTTTCCTCAAGACAGTGAAAAGAGTTATCCAAGAGAGAGAGAGGGTTTTATCTAGGAGGAGAGAAACTTCAGTAGGAGACAGACACACTTCAGCATTGCTTGGAAGAGCTTGACAGTGACCTGTGGGATGATCTTTAGGAAGAAAAACAGTTATTGAGAATATGAGTCATGCTCCTGGAAGAAGCATTAGCAGAAGTGAGGGAGAAAGCCGCAGGAGAAACAATGCTACACGAGGTCCTTGGGGAAGAGGAGGAAAGAGCAGTGTTTTCAGCACCTGAGATCCTGAGATGGTAGAGGAGATGCTGCGAGAGGATGAGGGGGTGGAACTGAGGGCTACTCTGCTGTCAAGGCCACCGCCCAAGGCACCAGCCTTTCCTTTATTAAGGGCCCACCCACTTGTAATTAAGAAAATAAAAATGAAGAATACAAGGGTTACTCAGGAGGGGTATTCTCTCCCTCCCAGGTTCTGGAGCCCTTCATGCTCAGCCCCCAACCCAGGATGAGCTGGGGGCTATGAGCATCTGGTATAGGCAGAGAAGCCACTGGAACCTCTGCCTACATGGCTTTCGCATCTCTGGGATATGGGAATGGAAAACATTGTTATGTCACATTCTGAAATTATTAGACTTGCTTCCCTGATGAATGTCCCTTCCCTCAAGCAGTGGTTGCAAAGCACCCATGATGCCTCAGGGAATCAGGCACTTCTGGACTGGCAGACAGCAGCCATCAGGGGGCAGTGTGGCCTAATCAGGGTGACTTTGCCTACCATGCTTACCCACTAGCTGGGAAATGTATGCAGAGCTACAGCTGGTATTAAGAGAATCGGGCATGAAATATATAATCTTATAATATGGACCCCCCAAGACCCCACGGAGGAGCTGTTCATGGAAGGAATGAGAAATCTGCTGCAAACAGCTTCCTCATCTTCCTTTGGGTCCCTACTCACTATTATTTCCCCCCACATGGGGTAACCCATAAGTAAGGCTACTTGTACCTTAGACGATCTGGGGGAGGTTGAAACAATAACATGGAAGGAAGCGTGGGCTGCAACTGAAAGGAGAGGTGCTGAAAACGGGCAGCCCAATAGGACCATGTTAGAACTGTGGCACCAATTAGAGCCAGGGCAGCAATCGAACTGCTGAGGTCCAGGACACAGAAGCCAGAGGCAAAGTCCATGTCTGGGCTGTGTCCCTGCCAGAGTTCCTGGGGGTACAGTACTCAGGCTCTGCCTGGGCCCTCACCCCTACTGGATGATGATTTGCCCTCATGGTTTGACTGAGGGGGAGTCAAGTCCTCACCTTGGGGGATGCGGTGGGGAGCACATACAGAATTAGCAGTTCATTGGTCCCCTGTGAATGTACAACATGTCCTCATGCTGATGGATACAGGAGCTGAATGTTTTCTGATTTATGGCAACCCTGAGCATTTTCCCAGGACCACTGCTGTGATTAGATGGCTATAGGGGTAAGGCAGTTAGAGTGAAGAAAGCCAAAATCCCATTGGGGATAGGGCATTAACCCCCAGAGGAGTATACTATCTACATTTATGCCATCCCCCTGAATATATTTTGAGGTCAGACATCCTGCATGGCCTGTGGTTACCGACCATTGCAGTTGAGTTCAGACTGAGGGTACATGTGGTAAAGGCAGTTCTGAGGGGACATGCTAACCACCAAAATGCAGCTCTGCCTGTACCTGGGCAGATGACAAATACTAAATGTTATAAGTTGCTTGGGGACACAAGGAAATTGGAGAAACTCTACAGTAGTTGGAGAAGGTGGGCATCGTATTCTTTGTAATTCTGCAGTGTGGCCAGTGAAAAAGCCAGACAGCTCCTGGCATATGACCATGGACTACAGGGAACCGAATAATGTCATGTCCCCTTTGCATGCTTCTGTCCCCTCTATAGCAGACATTCTGGACACCCTCAGGCATGAGCTGGGAACATGTTATGCAGTAGACTTTACTAGTGATTTCATCTCTTTTGACATAGCACAGGAAAGTCAGGAACAGTTTGCCTTAACATGGGAATGCTGGCAGTGGACATGCACTTCCACAGGGATATCTCTGCAGTCCCACCATCTGCCACGGACTTGTAACCCAGGCCTTGGCCACATGGAAGGAATGGCAAATGGACAAGCTCTGTCACTACAGTAATTATATTATGCTCACATATGATTCTCCTACAGATTTAGAAGTGAAAATTCCTAGACTGCTACAACATCTATAGGAGAAAGGAAGAGGTGTGAATAGCACCAAGGTAAGAGAGACCTGGTTTGTCTGTGAAGTAACTGGGAATTGTCTGGTCAGGTAGAAGTAAAGCAGTCATAGACAAGGTCCAGGCCTATCCCAGCCCTACCCCTGTGGCCGTATTAGAAGAGTTTCTTTTGGGCTCCTGGAGAGTGTTTATCCTGCACTGACACAAATTCTTTTTTTTTTTTTTGTGAGGGCATCTCTCATATTTATTGATCAAATGGTTGTTAACGACAATAAAATTCTGTAGAGGGGAGTCAATGCTCAATGCACAATCATTAATCCACCCAAGCCTAATTTTCATCAGTCTCCAATCTTCTGAGGCATAACAAACAAGTTCTTACATGGAGAACAAATTCTTACACAATGAATAAGTTACATAGTGAACAGTACAAGGGCAGTCATCACAGAAACTTTTGGTTTTGCTCATGCATTATGAACTATAAACAGTCAGTTCAAATATGAATACTCATTTGGTTTTTATACTTGATTTATATGTGGATACCACATTTCTCTCTTTAATATTATTATTTTTAATAAAATGCTGAAGTGGTAGGTAGATACAAGATAAAGGTAGAAAACATAGTTTAGTGTTGTAAGAGAGCAAATGTAGATGATCAGGTGTGTGCCTGTAGACTATGTGTTAATCCAAGCTAGACCAGGGCAATAAAACATCCACGTATGCAGAAGATTTCTCTCAGAACAGGGGGGGTGAGGTTCTAAGCCTCACCTCTGTTGATCCCCAATTTCTCACCTGATGGCCCCCCTGCGACTGTGCCTGTCTTAGGTTGTTCCTCCCTTGAGGAATCTTACCCATCTCTGGCTAACCAGTCATCTTCCGGGGCCATACAGGGAAATGTAAAGTTGGTAAGTGAGAGAGAAGCCTTATTGTTTGAAAAGGTTAGCTTTTTACTTCCTCGCATATTTATGCCCTGTAGCTTCTATGCCCAGCATTTGTCTTGAGGTATCTTTACCACTTGGAAGAATTATGATACTTGGTAAATTTGATATGAGGCACAAATTCTATTTAAGGTTTGTAATTAGGAAGGAAGAAGAAAAGCTATAGAAGTAGCAGATGGAAGAAAACATGGGAAGATTGATTATTTCTTTGACATATCTTCTTGTAGAGTAACTTCAGTATGTATAGGTTTTAAGCTACTACTTAAATTGCACACACACATTAACATAATAGGAGTATAGTTACATAACCAAAGCATATCTGTAATTACCAGCCATCTCCAGTGAAACCAAGAAAACCTGTTGGGCACCTTAGGCATTTGTGAAAACTTATCTATGATATGGTGGATATTGTCCAACTGAACTTGAACAGTCTGAGAGAAATCAGACAAATTAAAACAACCCATTCCTGGGGAATGTTCACATCCCTTATGTTCTTTTAACAGTAAATAGTCTGTAGTTGTAATATTTTGGAGCGCTACAATTTGCACTTTTCCTAATTCTTGGTTGAGTTCCAACAGTATAGATCCAGTCAAATTTGTTGTTTTACTGTATACAGGCCAGCTTAGATATCTCCTTCCTCATTCCCATGGCAAGTCCAGGAACTGGTGGGATGAGTGCATCTACAGCTGTATCAGTGCATGGATCTTTGTTGGGGTTTTTTGATGATCATCTTCTGGCATGAGTCTTCCAGAGAGTGCTGATGTTGGAAGTTCTCTTTCATATCATATCTTAGTTCATTTTCAGGGTAGCCCTATTAGGCTTTGATCCTCTGTATAAACACAAAAAGACCCTTTGCCTACACTTTTATATGCCCTTTATACCCTTGTGTAGACCTCATTGGAGGTTACCACACAGGAACTGCCCTCTTTTTTTTTTTTGTTCGGTTTTGTTTTGCTTTGTTTTTGGTATCACTAATCAACACTTACATGACGAATATTATGTTTACTAGGCTCTCCCCTATACCATGTCTCCCCTATAAACCTCTTTACAGTCACTGTCCATCAGCATAGCAAAATGTTGTAGAATCACTACTTGCCTTCTCTGTGTTGTACAGCCCTCCCTTTTCTCCTACCCCCTCATGCATGTTAATCTTAATACCCCCTTTCTTCTCCCCCCCTTTTCCCTCCTTACAAACCTCTCCTCCCTAGTCCCTTTCCCTTTGGTACCTGTTAGTCCATTCTTGAGTTCTGTGATTCTGGTGGTGTTTTGTTCCTGCAGCTTTTCCTTTGTTCTTATATTCCACAGGTAAGTGAAATTATTTGGTATTTCTCTTTCTCCGCTTGGCTTGTTTCACTGAGCATAATACCCTCCAGCTCCATCCATGTTGCTGCAAATGATTGGATTTGCCCTTTTCTTATGGCTGAGTAGTATTCCATTGTGTATATGTACCACTCTTCTTTATCCATTCATCTATCGATGGACATTTAGGTTGCTTCCAATTCTTGGCTATTGTAAATAGTGCTGCAATATACATAGGGGTGCATCTGTCTCTCTCGAACTTGATTGCTGCTTTCTTAGGGTAAATTCCTAGGAGTGGAATTCCTGGGTCAAATGGTAAGTGTGTTTTGAGCATTTTGATGTACCTCCATACTGCTTTCCACAATGGTTGAACTATCTTACATTCCCACCAGCAGTGTAGGAGGGTTCCCCTTTCTCCACAGCCTCGCCAACATTTGTTGTTGTTTGTCTTTTGGATGGCAGCCATCCTTACTGGTGTGACGTGATACCTCATTGTAGTTTTAATTTGCATTTCTCTGAAAATTAGCGATGTGGAGCATCTTTTCATGTGTCTGTTGGCCATCTGTATTTCTTTTTTGGAGAACTGTCTGTTCAGTTCCTCTGCCCATTTTTTAATTGGGTTATTTGTTTTTTGGTTTTGTTTAATTTGGGTTATTTGTTTAATTGGGTTATTGATGGTGTTTTTTGCTGTACAGAAGCTTTTCAGCTTAATATAGTCCAACTTACTCATTTTTGCTGTTGTTTTCCTTGCCCGGGGAGATATGTTCAAGAAGAGGTCACTCATGTTTATGTCTAAGAGGTTTTTGCCCATTTTTTTCCCCAAGAGTTTAATGGTTTCATGGCTTACATTCAGGTCTTTGATCCATTTTGAGTTTACTTTTGTATATGGGGTTAGACAATGGTCCAGTTTCATTCTCCTACATGTAGCTGTCCAGTTTTGCCAGCACCACCTGTTGAAGAGACTGTCATTTCGCCATTGTATGTCCATGGCTCCTTTATCAAATATTAATTGACCATATATGTCTTGGTTAATGTCTGGATTCTCTAGTCTGTTCCATTGGTCTGTGGCTCTGCTCTTGTACCAGTACCAAATTGTCTTGATTACTATGGCTTTATAGTAGAGCTTGAAGTTGGGGAGTGAGATCCCCCCTACTTTATTCTTCTTTCTCAGGATTGCTTTGGCTATTCGGGGTCTTTGGTGTTTCCATATGAATTTTTGAATTTTTTGTTCCAGTTCATTGAAGAATGTTGCTGGTAGTTTCATAGGGATTGCATCAAATCTGTATATTGCTTTGGGCAGGATGGTCATTTTGACGATATTGATTCCTCCTAGCCACGAGCATGGGATGAGTTTCCATCTGTTAGTGTCCCCTTTAATTTCTCTTAAGAGTGACTTGTAGTTTTCAGAGTATAAGTCTTTCACTTCTTTGGTTAGGTTTATTCCTAGGTATTTTATTTTTTTTGATGCAATTGTGAATGGAGTTGTTTTCCTGATTTCTCTTTCTGTTGGTTCATTGTTAGTATATCGGAAAGCCACAGATTTCTGTGTGTTGATTTTGTATCCTGCAAGTTTGCTGTATTCCAATATCCGTTCTAGTAGTTTTGGGGTGGAGTCTTTAGGGTTTTTTATGTACAGTATCATGTCATCTGCAAATAGTGACAGTTTAACTTCTTCTTTACCAATCTGGATTCTTGTATTTCTTTATTTTGTCTGATTGCCGTGGCTAGGACCTCCATTACTATGTTAAATAACAGTGGAGAGAATGGGCAACCCTGTCTAGTTCCCGATCTCAGAGGAAATGCTTTCAGCTTCTCTCTGTTCAATATAATGTTGGCTGTCGGTTTATCATAGATGGCCTTTATTATGTTGAGGTACTTGCCCTCTATTCCCATTTTGCTGAGAGTTTTTAGCATGAATGGATGTTGAACTTTGTCAAAGCTTTTTCAGCATCTATGGAGATGATCATGTGGTTTTTGTCTTTCTTTTTGTTGATGTGGTGGATGATGTTGATGGATATTCGAATGTTGTACCATCCTTGCATCCCTGGGATGAATCCCACTTGGTCATGGTGTATGATCCTTTTGATGTATTTTTGAATTCAGTTTGCTAATATTTTGTTGAGTATTTTCGAATCTATGTTCATCAGGGATATTGGTCTGTAGTTTTCTTTTTTGGTGGGGTCTTTGCCTGGTTTTGGTATTAGAGTGATGTTAGCTTTATAGAATGAGTTTGGGAGTATCCCCACCTCCTCTATTTTTTGGAAAACTTTAAGGAGAATGGGTATTATATCTTCCATGTATGTCTGATAAAATTGCGAGGTAAATCCATCTGGCCCGGGGGTTTTGTTCTTTGGTAGTTTTTTGATTACCGCTTCAATTTTGTTGCTTGGTAATTGGACTGTTTAGATTTTCTGTTTCTTCATGGGTCAATCATGGAAGGTTGTATTTTTCTAGGAAGTTGTCCATTTCTCCTAGGTTTCCCAGCTTGTTAGCACATAGGTTTTCATAGTATTCTCCAATAATTCTTTGCATTTCCGTGGGGTCCGTCGTGATTTTTCCTTTCTCGTTTCTGATACTATTGATTTGTGTTGACTCTCTTTTCTTCTTAATAAGTCTGGCTAGAGGCTTATCTATTTTGTTTATTTTCTCGAAGAACCAGCTCTTAGTTTCATTGATTTTTGCTATTGTTTTATTCTTCTCAATTTTATTTGTTTCTTCTCTGATCTTTATTATGTCCCTCCTTCTGCTGACCTTAGGCCTCATCTGTTCTTCTTTTTCCAATTTCGATAATTGTGACATTAGACCATTCATGTGGGATTGCTCTTCCTTTTTTAAATATGCTTGGATTGCTATATACTTTCCTCTTAAGACTGCTTTTGCTGTGTCCCACAGAAGTCGGGGCTTAGTGTTGTTGTTGTCATTTGTTTCCGTATATTGCTGGATCTCCATTTTGATTTGGTCATTGATCCATTGATTATTTAGGAGCGTGTTGTTAAGCCTCCATGTGTTTGTGAGCCTCTTTGCTTTCTTTGAACAGTTTATTTCTAGTTTTATGCCTTTGTGGTCTGAAAAGTTGGTTGGTAGGATTTCAATCTTTTGGAATTTTCTTAGGCTCTTTTTTTGGCCTAATATGTGGTCTATTCTGGAGAATGTTCCATGTGCACTTGAGAAGAATGTATATCCCGCTGCTTTTGGATGTAGAGTTATATAGATGTCTATTAGGTCCATCTGTTCTTGTGTGTTGTTCAGTGCTTCCGTGTCCTTACTTATTTTCTGCCCAGTGAATCTATCCTTTGGGGTGAGTGGTGTGTTGAAGTCTCCTAGAATGAATGCATTGCAGTCTATATCCCCCTTTAGTTCTGTTAGAATTTGTTTCACATATGCTGGTGCTCCTGTGTTGGGTGCATATATATTTAGAATGGTTATATCCTCTTGTTTGACTGAGCCCTTTATCATTATGTAATGTCCTTCTTTATCTCTTGTTACTTTCTTTGTTTTGAAGTCTATTTTTTCTGATATTAGTACTGCAACCCCTGCTTTCTTCTCACTGTTGTTTGCTTGAAATATGTTTTTCCATCCCTTGACTTTTAGTCTGTACATGTCTTTGGGTTTGAGTTGAGTTTCTTGTAAGCAGCATATAGATGGGTCTTGCTTTTTTATCCATTCTGTTACTCTGTGTCTTTTGATTGGTGCATTCAACCCATTAACATTTAGGGTGACTATTGAAAGATATGTACTGATTGCCATTGCAGGCTTTAAATTCGTGGTTACCAAAGGTTCAAGGTTAGCCTCTTTAGTATCTTACTGCCTAACTTAGCTCGCTTATTGAGCTGTTATATACTCTGTCTGGAGATTCTTTTCTTCTCTCCCTTCTTGTTCCTCCTCCTCGATTCTTCATATGTTGGGTGTTTTGTGCTGTGCTCTTTCTAGGAGTGCTCCCATCTAAAGCAGTCCCTGTAAAATGTTCTGTAGAGGTGGTTTGTGGAAAGCAAATTCCCTCAGCTTTTGTTTGTCTGGGAATTGTTTAATCCCACCGTCATATTTGAATGATAGTTGTGCTGGATACAGTATCCTTGGTTCAAGGCCCTTCTGCTTCATTCTATTAAATATATCATGCCATTCTCTTCTGGCCTGTAGGGTTTCTGTTGAGAAGTCTGATGTTAGCCTGATGGGTTTCCCTTTACAGGTGACCTATTTCTCTCTAGCTGCCTTTAATAAAAGTCTTTCCTTGTCCTTGATCTTTGCCATTTAAATTATTATGTGTCTTGGTGTTGTCCTCCTTCTATCCTTTCTGTTGGGGGTTCTGTGTATTTCCATGGTGTGTTCGATTATTTCCTCCCCCAGTTTCGGGAAGTTTTCTGCAATTATTTCTTCTAAGATACTTTCCATCTCTTTTCCTCTCTCTTCTTCTTCTGAAACCCCTATAATACGGATATTGTTCCTTTTGGATTGGTCACACAGTTCTCTTAATATTGTTTCATTCCTGTAGATCCTTTTATCTCTCTCTATGTCAGCTTCTATGCGTTCCTGTTCTCTGATTTCAATTCCATCAATGGCCTCTTGCATCCTATCCATTCTGCTTATAAACCCTTCCAGAGTTTGTTTCATTTCTGTTATCTCCTTTCTGGCCTCTGTGATCTCCCTCCGGCTTCATCCCATTTCTCTTGCGTATTTCTCTGCATCTCTGTCAGCATGTTTATGATTCTTATTTTGAATTCTTTTTCAGGAAGACTGGTTAGGTCTGTCTCCTTCTCTGATGTTGTCTCTGTGATCTTTGTCTGCCTGTAGCTTTGCCTTTTCATGTTGATAGGAATAGTCTGCAGAGCTGGGACGAGTGATGGCTGGAAAGACTTCCCTTCTTGTTGGTTTGTGGCCCTCCTCTCCTGGGAGAACAGCGGCCTCTAGTGGCTTGTGCTGGGCAGTTGCGTGCAGACAGGGTTTCTGCTTCCTGCCCAGCTGCTATGGAGTAAATCTAAGCTGTTGCTGTGGGCGTGGCCTAGCTCGGGCAGCTACTCCAAAGTGGTGTAGTCGCTTTGTAGCAGGAGCTGCTGGGAGGCTATTTATCTCCTTAAGGGGCCTCCCTGCTCCCTGCAGCCGAGGTTTTAGGGTGCCCAGAGATCCCCGGATTCCCTACCTCTAGATTAAGTGACCCACCCTGTCCCTTTAAGACTTCCAAAAAGTACCCACCAAAATAAAACAACGACCACCAAAAAAAAAAAGAAAAAAAAATTTTTTAATTAAACAAAAAAATGAAGGTGGTCGCTCGTTTTTCTTTATTCTCCAGTGCCAGCCTCAGGCCTCTGCTCACCGATCTTGCTTCCCTGTTTCCCTAGTATTGGGGTCCCTATCCCTTTAAGACTTCCAAAAATCGCTCGCCAAAACACAACAGCAAAAAAGCAAAACAAAAAAATGGTCGTGCGCATTTCTTATGTCCTACTGAACCCGGCCTCCAGTGCCCGCTCACTGTTCTTGCTGCCCTGTTTTCCTAGTATCGAGGGCCCTGCACTCTGGCCCGGATGGCTGGGGCTGTGTGTTCGGCAGTCCTGGGCTCCGTCTCCCTCCCGCTCTGCCTTTTCTTCTCCCGCCGGGAGCTGGGGGGAGGGGCGCTCAGCTCCCGCCGGGCCGGGGCTTGTATCTCACCCCCTTCGTGAGGCGCTGGGTTCTATCAGGTGCGGATGTGGTCTGGATATTGTCCTGTGTCCTCTGGTCTTTATTCTAGGACGGGTTGTCTTTGTTATATTTTCATAGATATATGTTGTTTTGGGAGGAGATTTCCGCTGCTCTACTCACGCCGCCATCTTCCGCCCCTCCTCCCCTGACACAAATTCTGAAGCCCTCATACCGATTGGCATGAAAAAGCATCAGGTAGGACTGCGATGAAACATGTGCAGCTGCTTTTACTGCTCCCTAAGTGGGCAGCCAAGACTCTGCAGACCTTCTGTGTAAAGGACTCATCAAGGCCCTGTGAACTAGATGTTCACATAATGGAAGATGGTTATGAATGGGGCTTCTGGCAGCAGCTTGAATGGATATGCCAAACTATTGGATTCTGGTCACAATCATGAAAAGGAGCAGGGGTCTGATATACCTTGATAGAGAAGCAACTGGATGCTCTGTACCACACACTGCTGGCTGTGGAGCTAACCACTGGAACAGCTCCAACCAAGGTAATAACCTCCTATCCCCTCATGGGGTGGGTGTGAGGCTAGACCCGAAGGCCATGGAGTGGTGTGGTACAGATGCCTACAATGGACAAATGGGGTTCATGTATTCAGCAGTGTAGCACACTCTCCACTGGCTCCTTAAGTGGAGAACTCCAATGTTTATTGGGGCCAATGATGTACCGTACTGGAAAATAGGAAGAATTCACGTTTTTGTTTCATTAATCTACAATTACATGAGGAACATTCTATTTACTAGACTCCCCACATCACCAAGTCCCCCACGCATACCCCATTACAGTCACTGTCCATCAGTGTAGTAAGATGCTGTAGAATCACTACTTGTCTTCTCTGTGTTGTACAGGCCTCCCCATGCCCCCCGACATTATGACTGATAATAGTAATGCCCCATTTTCCCCTTATCACTCCCTTCCTATCCATCCTCTCCAGTCCCTTTCCCTTCGTTAACTGTTCATGGGTTCTGTGAGTCTACTGCTGTTTTCTTTCTTCCATTTTTTTCTTTGTTCTTGTACTCCACAGGTGAGTGAAATCATTTGAGACTTATCTTTTTCCATCTGGTCTATTTCACTGAGCATAATATCCTCTAGCTCCATCCATGTTGTTGCAAATGGCAGGATTTGTTTTCTTCTTATTGCTGAACAATATTTCATTGTGTATGTGTACCACATCTTTATTCATCCATTTACCGATAGACACTTAGGTTGCTGCTATTTCTTGGCTATTGTAAACAGTGCTGCAAAAAAACATAGGGGTGATTATGTCTTTTTCAAACTGGGCTCCTGCATCCTTAGCATAAATTCCCAGGAGTGGAGTTCCTCGGTCAAATGGAATTACAATTTTGAGTTTTTGAGGAATGTCCATACTGTTTTCCACAATGTTTGAACTACGTTACAAGCCCACCAGCAGTGTAGGAGGTGAGCCCTTTCTCTGCAACCTCACCAACATTTCTTGTTTGTCTTTTGGATGGTGGTGATCCTTACTGGTGTGAGGTGATATCCCATGGTTTTAATTTGCATTTCTCTGATGACTAGTGATGTGGTGCAACTTTTCATGTGCCTGTTGGCCATCTGAAATTCTTCTTTGGAGAAGTACTGTTCAGCTCCTTTGCCCATTTTTTATTTGGATTTTTTGCTTTTTGCTTGTTTAGGTGTGTGAGCCCTTTATATATTTTGGATGTAATGTTTAATTTGATCTTTCATTTATGAATATATTTTCCATATTGTAGGATGCCTTTTTGTTCTATTGGTCATGTCCTTGGTGTATAGTAGCTTTTCAGCTTGAAATAGTACAACCTGTTTATTTTTGCTTTTGTTTCCCTTGCACAGGGAGATATGTTCAAGAAGAGGTCAGTCAAGTTTATGTCCAATAGATTTTTGCCAAGGTATTTTTCTAAGAGTTTATGATTTAGTGACTTACACTCATGTCTTTGATCCATTTCAACTTTACTTTTTTGTATGGGGTTAGACAATGATCCAGTTTCATTCTCTCACATGTAGCTGTCCAGTTTTGCCAACACCAGCTGTTGAAGAGGCTGTCATTTCCCATTGTATGTCTGTGGCTCCTTTATTACATATTAATTGACAGTATATATGTGGGTTAACAACTGGACTCTGTATCCTGTTTCAAAGGCCTCTGGGTCTGTTTGGTCCCAGTAACAAATTGTCTTGATTACTGTGGCATGCTAGTAGAGCTTGAAGTTGGAAAGCTAGATTCGCCCTCGCCCCCCACCCACTTTATTCTTCCTCCTCAGGATTGCTTTGGCAATTCAGGGTCTTTGTTGGTTCCACAGGAATTTTAGAACTATTTGTTCCAGTTCGTTGAAGAAGCCTGTTGGTATTTTGATAGGGATTTCATCTGTGTATTGCTTTAGGCAGGGTGTTCATTTTGATAACATTAATTCTTCCTAGCCCAGAGCATGGGATGAGTTTGCATTTGTTAGTGTCCTCTTTAATTCTCCTAAGAGTGTCTTGTACTTTTCAGGGTATAGGTCTTTCACTTGTTTGGTTAGATTTATTCCTAGGTATTTTATTCTTTTAGATGCAATTGTGAATAGAATTGCTTTCCTGATTTCTCTTTCTGCTAGTTGATCGTTAGTGTATAGGAGCGCAACAGATTTCTGTGTATTAATTTTGTATCCTGTAACTTTGCTGAATTCAGATGTTAGTTGTAGAAGTTTTGGAATGGAGTCTTGAGGGTTTTTTATGTACAATATCATGTCATCTGCAAATAGTGACAGTTTGACTTCTTTACCAAACTGGATGCCTTGTATTTCTCTTTTGGTCTGATTGCCATGCCTAGGTCCTCCAGTACTTTGTTAAATATCAGTGGAGAGACTGGGTATCCCTGTCTTCTCCCCTATTATAGAGGAAAGGCTTTCAGATTCTCACTGTAAAGTATGATGTTGGCTGTGGGTTTGTCATATATGGCCTTTATTGTTTTGAGGTACTTGCCCTCTATACTCATTTTGGGAAGAATTCAGTTTTGACTCATTGGTAGCCAAAGTTCTTATCAGGAGGGAAACCCCTATACCAAAATGTACTTGGTATACAGACAGCTCCAGGTGTGGGCAGCTGCTGAAGTGGAAGGCTGTGGCTTTCCATCCTGTGACTGAAACCCTGGATGGAGAAAGGAGAGGGGAAGAGCACCCAGTGGGTTGATATGTGGGGAAGTATGGCTAATGGTCACCTAGGAACCCTCACCTCTAGTTGTCTGCACTGACAGCAGGGCAATCTCTTGGGGCTTGACCCTTGGCTACTCTCATGGTCCCATGCCAACTGGATGGTTCTTCCTCAGCCCCTTTGGGGGCAAGAGTTTTGGCAAGGCCTATGGGACTCTGGTCAGATTAAGATGGTTACCATATAACGGGTAACTGTCCATTTTCCCTTGGCTTCCCCAGAGAATGATGAAGCAAACACATTGGGCCAGGTGCACTGGCTAGAAGGAAAGCCTGCCTCTGATGTGATCCAATAGTTACATCACCATTTGTTGCATGCAGCACAAAAGATAATGTGAGCTGTAGCCCAGTGGTGGGTCTTGCCATGACCTTTGAAGAAGTCAGCCAAGCCTAGGAGTACCTTGTGTGCTCTAATATGGACTTACACCAAGTCCCACAGCAACATGGGACAATAGTAATGGAGATAATACCCCTTGTGAGGAAGCAGATAGACTATATTGCACTCTTGTCCATATCAGAAGGATATCGGGATGCCATGATTTATGTGGACACAGTTACTGGCCTGTTGGATGCTTTTCCTGCATGTCACGAAGATGAGAAACCACTAAAAGGGGCCAAGAACATCTCTTTGCAGCCTATGGCTGGATGCAGGTTATTGAGAGCAATCAAGGCACCCACTTTACTAGACATGCATTACATAAATGGGTGCAGCAATGTTGCCATGGGGAAACAGTGTAGATCAGAGAAGACAAGTAGGGACTCTGTGGCATGTTACTACACTGATGGATAATGACTGCAATGGGGCATGGGGAGACTCAATAACAAGGGTGAATGTAATAACCACATTGTTTTTCTTGTGAAACTTTCATAATAGTGAATAACAATGATACCTTAAATAAATAAATAAATAAATAAATAAATAAATACATACATACATACATAGGTGCAGCAATTAGGAATAAAATTGAAGTTTCATGTGCCATATAACCACACAAGCGCAGGCATGAAAAAGGGATACAATGGTTTGTTGAAATCTGGCCTGAAGTCAGACACTAGAATTCTTCGGGGCTGATCAGTTCATTTATGGGCTGTGCTATGGCATTTAAATGAGAAGCCCCAAAAAGGAGCCTTGGGCCCTGTGGATATATTAACACACATTGCTGCCTCTCCTGTACAGCTGTATGTGCAAACTAAAGACGAGTTATTGAAGCCAGGGTATGGCCAGCAGAGCAACATCCTGTTGCCATCCCCAACTGCATTAAGCCCTGGAGACACTGTTACGTTGAAGTGTCCATGGACATTTTGCCACGTGGATCAGCAGTGGATGGCCCTTCTGGCACCTTGCGGAAAAGGCCTGGAAGCAAGCCCCATGTGTATTCCTAGAATGACAGTAGAATGGCCCTCAAAGATCACACTAGTCTAACCAAAATGTCAGGGGTTAAGAGCATCTTACAGAGAAGTTTTATTTTCTCTTTATGTTTGGTGAATGTACCTCCTGGAAACTTATATATTGAGCCATCAGTAACTCCCACAGGAAGGGGAGTGAAGGTCTAGTATACCAGACCAGGATGAGATCCATTCCTGACACTGTCCAATCACAGGACCACTTTCTTGCATGCATCCTATGTGATGGACAAGATTTGCCTATGCTGCTGTCATTAAAACAGGTATACTATTGCCCTTAGAGTTATTTTCTTCTACAGTCTATGAGGCCCAGATGCACCCCTTGACTGCAGCTGCCACATGGGCTTTGCTCTGAACTCCCTAGTTGTTCAGTGGCTGACTGCCTGTGGAATGGGTGAGCTATGGCCTTAAGA
Organism: Manis pentadactyla; assembly: GCF_030020395.1. Classification (NCBI taxonomy): domain Eukaryota; kingdom Metazoa; phylum Chordata; class Mammalia; order Pholidota; family Manidae; genus Manis; species Manis pentadactyla. The sequence continues at coordinate 21,996,202 of NC_080039.1, forward strand.
CTTTGAACTTAGATGAATCCTCTGGCTTGAGAACTATCATGGTTTTATTGCCTTTTGCTGTTGCATGTTATTAATCTGGCTACAGTGGGTATAGTTTTCTCACCCAGGAGCAATTGCAGAAGGTGGGTAATGAGTAGATTGTAAGGTGAGATTTATGGAGGGGTGGGCTGAGGATAAAATTGCAATGTTTCCAGAATCTCTTGCCTGGCTTTAGTGCACCTCCATACAATAGGTGTTTCCAAGGGGTGGAGAGATGTAGTCCATCTCCATATGAATAGGTCATTGCAAGGGAAGAGAGGGCTTATCTGGCTGAAGAGGTTGGGTGGGCTCCTCTTCTTCGGCAGCTCTATCATGAGAGGCACGTGGGAGCAGAAACGAACTGCTTGTAAGAAATAAGAGTACCTCCCACTTCATTTCTCCCTTTGACTGAATCAAGTTTCAATGGTATTTTGCCCTGGAATTTTCCCTCTGTCTTTACATCTGAGAATTTTACTTATCATATGGATTCATAGGAAATAAATTTAGCTTGATTGAAAGAACACTCACGATGTTGAGTAATTTTTATGAGAACAGTCAGATCTGCCTCATTCCCTCCTCTAATAGTGAGCAGACCGTGTTCCTCCCAGTGTGGCCTCCTCACTCACTGGGGAAACGGAGCAGCTCCCAGTGCAGTCTGAGCGGCTCTGCTCCGGGCCTCGCTGTTGGGGAGGCGGGGTTTTCAGCCCGGACTGTCCTTATCTGGCTGCATGTGCAAAGGCTCAATAAGCTCTTTTATTTCAGAGATGCCTGGGTCTCTAGCGTTTTCGGCTTGTCAGGCTGCGGGGCAACAGATGAGAGACAGGGAGCAGGCGCCAGGGTGTACATGAGGCAGCAAGCGATGATGGCCGCCTGCGTGTGCTGCCAGCTCAAGGTTGGCCAGGAGCAAAGAAACTGAACATATAAATGCAGAATTACTTTTCAGGAATAAGAAAATCCAGGAAAAGTAGATTGATAAGGTAAAATATGTTATACACATTTTTGTATTTCACATAAATTTTAATGAAGTCATTAAGTACTTATGTAGGCTTGAAGCAGTAATATTGATAGATTCCAGCCTGATGCCCCCTTCCATCTGCAAAGAGATTCTCATCTACCACCAAACCGGTAGCTTTCTCCCTGCTTTAACGGAGATCTGGTGCTGTTTTGTTTCAGAGATGGAAAAAAATTATGAGATTCTGTTATTTTCATTTCTTTGACCATTATCAGACTTAATAAACACTCTCACTCACATGATAAGGTGCTCCACATCGCAAGTCATCAAAGAAATGTAAATTACAACAACAATAAGTATCACCTCACACCAGTTATGATGGCCAACATCCAAAAGACGAACAAGAAATGTTGGAAAGGATGTGGAGAAATGGGAGCCCTTCTACTCTGCAGGTGGGAATGTAAACTAGTTCAACCATTGTAGAAAGCAGTATGGATGTCCCCTTAGAAAATCAAGTTAGAAATACCATTTGATCCTTGAATTCCACTCCTAAGAATTTACCCTAGGAATGCAGGCCCAGTTTGAAAAAGACATAAGCATCCCTAAGTTTATGGCACCACTAGGTAGCCAAGAAAAGGAAGCAACCTAAGTGTCCATCGGCAGATGAATTGATAAACAAGAGGTGGTATGTGTACATATACACAATGCAATATTACTCAGCCATGAGAACAAATCAAATCCTACCATTTACAACAACATGGATGGAGCTAGAGGGCATTGTGCTCAGTAAATAAGCCAGGTGGAGAAAGACCATTATCAAATGATTTCACTCATCTGTGGAGTATAAGAACAAAGAAAAAAACTGAAGGAACAAAAATGCAGCATATCACAGAACCCAAGAATGGACTAACAGTTACCTAAGGGAAAGGCCTGTGGAGGGTGGGTGGGAAGGGTGAAAAAAGGGCATGATGATCACACAAAATGTAGGGGGGACACGGGGAAGGCACTATAACACAGAGAATAAGAGTAGCGGTTCTCTACCATCTTCTATGCTGATGGACAGTGAGTGTAACGGGGTTTGTGGAGGGTACATGGTAATAGGGGGAATCTTGTAACCATCATGTGGCTCATGTAATTGTACATCAGTGCTACTAAAATCAAATAAAAATAAATGAATATTTCTATAATAAACAAATAAATAAATAAAAATAAACACTCTTAATTTATAGACCTGCACTTGTAAAATGACTTTTCCTAATCAGCTCACTTTTATATGTAGTTTTATATACTTATTTTAATTTTCACATACCTCTGCTGCCACAGGAATGATACACAGATGCAGGCTTAGGTGACCAGGCATGGCTCCCATGCAACTGGATGTTTGCCAGCTTCACTGGTTCCTCTCCCAGGGTCTGGATCTGATCCCCTGAGGCCCAGCAGCTGTTGGACATGCCTCCATGTTGCTGCCTCCCTATCCTCAGTGGTGACCTGGTCTGCAGCCCAGGTTTCAGGCCAGCTACAGCTGGGGTCCTACCTGTAGCTTGTCTCTCACTCACAGGGATCTCAGAAACAGGCATCCCTTCCAGTTTGCTACACAATAGCTCCTATTCTGCAGTTTAACCATACACACATGCATACACACACAGAGTGATCAGTATTTGTGCATGTTTCTCTTCTACTTATATTTCTGTAATGAAACATCAAACTTCAATCCATATTCTCTGCCTTTTTGTCTTGCTTGGAGGGCCACTCCTATTTTATTATTAAAATGCATGATGTTCTAGTCCATCATATCATACTATTTAAAATTGTAGCAGCCAGTTAATTTATTTTAAAGTTTGAAAATTACAGGTTCATATCTAACTTGTTGCTGTTCCATTTCCTTTAATTTCCACAGTTATTTTCAATGTGTCCTCACCCAAAATAAAAATTGACTATAGGCAAAATCTCATTTTATATGTGACACCTTATATGTGTCTTTTTTTTCTTTTTGGTATCATTAATCTAAAATTACATGAGGAACACAATGTTTACTAGACCCCCCATCACCAAGTCCTACCTGAAAACAGCATTACAGTCACTGTCCATGAGTGCAGTAAGATGCTGTAGTATCACTACTTGTCTTCTCTGTGTTGCACAGCCCTCGCCATGCGCCCCCACATTTTAAATGTTAATCATAAGGCCCACTTTCCTCCCCACCCTTATCCATCCTTTCACAGCAATCCTCCTCAGTACATTTACCTCTGGTAACTGTTATTCCATTCTTGGGTTCTATGAGTTTGTTGCTGTTTTGCTTCTTCAGTTTTTTTCTTTGTTCCTATACTCCACATATGAGTGAAATCTTTTGGTACTTGTCTTTCTCCACCTGGCTTATTTCCCTGAGCAGCATACACTCTAGCTGCATCCACGTTGTTGCAAATGGTAGGATTTGTTTTCTTCGTATGGCTGAATAATATTCCATTGTGTATATGTACGACCTCCTGTTTATCCAGTCATCTAATGATGGACACTTAGGTTGCTTCCATTTCTTGGCTATTGTAAATAGTGCTGTGATGAACAAAGGGGAGAATCTCTCTTTTCTGAACTGGGCTGTTTTATTCTCAGGTTAAATTCCTAGAAGTGGAATTCCTCAGTCAAATGGCATTTCTATTTTGAGTTTTTGGAGGAACGTCAATACTGCTTTTCACAATGGTTGAATTAGTTTTCATTCCCACCAGCAGTGTAGGTGGGTTCCCCTTTCTCCACATCCTCACCAACATTTGTTGATGTTTGCCCCTTGGATGGTGGTGATCCTTACTGCTGTGAGGTGATATCTCACTGTAGCTTTAGTTTGCATTTCTCTGATGACTAGCAATGTGACGCATCTTTTCATGTGCCTGTTGGCCACCTGAATTTCTTCTTTGGAGAAGTGTCTGTTCAGTTCCTGTGCCCATTTTCTAATTGGATTATTTGCTTTTAGGGTGTTGAGGCATGTGAGATCCTTATTTATATATTTTAGATGTCAACCCTTTATTGGATCTGTCATTTATCAATATGTTCTCCTATATTGTAGGATAACTTTTTGTTTTATTGGTGGTGTTCTTTGTGATACAGAAGCTGCTCATCTTGATATACTCCCATTTCTTTATTTTGGCCATTTTTGCTTTGGTTTCCCTTGCCTTTGGAGATATGTTCATGAAGAGATCGCTCATGTTTATGGCTATATTTTTTCTAAGAGTTTTAGGGTTTAATGACTTACATTCAGGTCTTTGATCCATTTCAAATTTACTTTTGTTTATGGGGTTAGACAACGATACATTTTCGTTCTCTTACATGTAGCTGTCCAGTTTTGCCGACACCAGCTATTGAAGAAGCTGTCCTTTTCCCATTGAATGTCCATGGCTCCTTCATTGGACATTAGTTGACCATATATGTTTGGGTTAACACCTGTACTCTGTATCGTGCCCCACTGCTCTGTGGGTCTGTTCTTGTGCCAGTACCAAACTGTCTTGATTACTGTGGCTTTGTAGTAGAGCTTGAAGTTGGGAAACGAGATCACTCCCACTTTACTCTTCCTTCTCAGGATTGCCTTGCCTTTTCGGGGTCTTTGGTGGCATATGACTTTTAGAACTTGCATATGAACTTTAGAACTATTTGTTCCAGTTTGTTGAAGAAGACTGTTGGTGTTTTGATAGGGATTGCTTTGAATCTGTAGATTGCTTTAGTCAATATGTCCATTTTGACAATATTAATTGTTCCTTGCCAAGAGCATGGGATGGGTTTCTATTTATTATTGCCCCCTTTAATTTCTCTAAAGAGTGCCTCATACTTTTTAAAAAATTCATTTTATTATCTGCAATTACATAAAGAACATTATGGTTACTAGACTCCCACCTTCACCAAGTCCCCCACCACATACCCCTTTACAGTTTCTGTCCATCAGTGTATTAAGATGCTGTAGAATCACTACTTGTCTTCTCTGTGTTGCACAAACCTCCCTATGACCCCGACATTATACACGCTAATCCTAAGACCTCCTTTCTTTTTTATTGCCCTTATCCTTCCTCCCTTCCTATGTCTCCTTCCCAGTCCCTTTCCCTTTGGTAACCGTTCGTCCATTCTTGGGTTCTGTGATTCCGCTGCTGTTTTCTTCCTTATACTCCACATGTGAGTGTAATCATTTGGTACTTGTCTTGCTCTGCCTGGCTTATTTCACTGAGCATAATACCCTCTGCTCCATCCATGTTGTTGCAGATGGTAGGATTTGTTTTTTTCTTATGGCTGAATAATATTCCATTGTGTATATGTACTACATCTTCTGTATACATTCATGAATTGATGGACACTTAGGTTGCTTCCATTTCTTGGCTATTGTAAATAGTGCTATGATAAACATAGCGGTGTATCTCTCTTTTTCAAACTGGACTGCTGCATTCTTATGATAAATTCCTAAAATGGAATTCCTGGGTCAAATGGTATTTCTATTCTGAACTTCTTGAGGAGCTTCCACACTGCTTTCCACAATGGTTGAACTAATTTGCATCCCCACCAGCTGTGTAGAAGGGTTCACTTTCTCCACAAAGTGTCTTGTACTTTTCAGTGTATATGTCTTTCACTTGTTGGTTATGTTTATTCCTAGGTATTTTATTCTTTTTGATGCAATTTTGACTGGAATTGTCTTCCTGATTTTTATTTCTGCTAGTTCATCATTAGTGTATAGGAAAGCAACAGATATTTCTGGGTTAATTTTGTGACCTGCAACTTTGTTGAATTCATATAATAGTTCTGGTAGTTTTGGAAAGGTGACTTTATGATTTTTATGTGCAATATGTCATCTGCAAACAGTGACAGTTTGATTTCGTCTTTACCAATCTGTATGCCCTTTATTTCTTTGTTTGGTCTGATTGCCATGGCTAGGACCTCCACAACTGTACTGATTAGCAGTGGGGAGAGTGTGTAGTCCTGTCTTCTCTCCAATCTTAGGTGAAACGCTTTGAGCTTCTTGCAGTTAAGTATGATGTTGGCTGTCAGTTTATCATATGTGGACTGTATTATGCTGAGCTACTTGCCCTGTATACTCATTTTGTTGAGTGTTTTATATCATGAATGGTGTTGAGCATGGTCAAATGCTTTCTCAGCATCTTTGGAGATGATCATGTGGTTTTTGCCCACTTTGTTGACGTGGTGGATGTTGTTGATGGATTTTCGAATGTTGTACCGTTCCTGCATCCCTGAGATGAACCCCACTTGATCATGGTGTATGGTCCTCCCTATTTATTTTTTATTTTGGTTTGCTAATGTTTTGTGGAGTATTTTTGCATGTATGGTCATCACAGATAGTGGTCTGTAGTTTTCTTTTTTGATGGTCTGTTTGCCAGGTTTTGGTATTAGAGTGATGCTGGCTATCTAGTATGAGTATGGAAGTATTCCCTCCTCTTCTGTTTTTTGGAAAACTTTATGGAGAATGGGTGTTAGGTCTTCTCTGTATGTCTGATAAAGTTCAGTGGTAAATCCTTCTGGTCCATGGGTTTTGTTGTTGGGTTGATTTTGTTTACCAAGTCAATTTCATCGCTGGTATTTTGTCTGTTTAGATTTACTGTTTCTCCTTTGGTCAGTCTTGGAAGGTTGTATTTTTCCAGGAAGTTTTCCATTTCTTGTAGTTTTTCCAGCTTATTAGCATATAGATTCTCATAGTCTTCTCTAGCAATTCATTTTATTTATGTTGGGTCTGTCATGGTTTTTCCTTTTTCTTTCTGAATCTGCTGATGTATGTAGATGCTCTTTTTCACCTAAAGATTATGGCCAGGGGCTACCTATTTTGTTTATTTTCTCATGGAAGCAGCTCTTGGTTTCATTGATTTTTTTTGTATTGTTTTATTCTCCTCTATTTTATTTATTTCTTCTCTGATTGTTATTATGGCCTTCCTTCTGCTGACTTTAAACCTGATTTGTTCTTCTTTTTCCAATTTCAATAATTGTCACTTTAGATATTCATTTTGGATTATCTTCCTTCTCTAAATGGGTCTGGATTGCTATATACTGTCCTCTTAGAACTGCTTTCGCTAAGTCCCACATAAGTTGGGGCTTTATTCTGCAGTTGTCATTTGCCTCCATAGATTGCTTGACCTGTATTATATTTTAGTCATTGATCCATTGATTATTTAGGAGCATGTTGTTATGCCTCCATGTGTTTGTGGTCCTCTCATTTTCTTTGTACAGTCTATTTCTAGTTTTATACCTTTGTTGTCTGAGAAGTTGTTTTGTAAAATTTCAATCTTTTTGAATGTACTGAGGCTCTTTTTGTGGACTACTATGTAGTCTATTATTGAAAATGTTCCATGTGCCCTTGAGAATAATGTGTATCCTTTTGCTTTTGGGTGTAGAGTTCTGTAGATGTCTATTAGCTCTGTCTGTTGTAGTGTGTTATTCAGTGTCTCTGTGTCTTCACTTATTTTCTGTCTGGTAGATCTGTTCTTTGGAGTGATTGATGTGTTGACGTCTCCTAGTATGAATGCATTGTATTCTATTTCCTATGTTAATTCTGTTAATATTTGTTTCACATATATTGGTACTCCTGTATTGGGTGCATGTATGTCATAATGGTTATATCCTGTTGTTGGGCTGACCCCTTTATCATTATGTAATGTCCTTCTTTATCTCTTGTTACTTTCTTTGTTTTGAAGTCTATTTTACTGATACTACTAATGCAACACCTGCTTTTTTGTCCCTGTTGTTTGTATTAATTGTCATTTTCCATCCCTTGACTTTTAGTCTGTCTATATCTTTGGGTTTGCGGTGGGTCTCTTGTAAGCAGCATATAGATGGGTCTTGCTTTTTAATCTATTCTATTTCTCTTTGTATTTTGATTGGTGCATTCAGGCCACTTACATTTAGCCTGATTATTGAAAGATATGTACTTATTGCCATTGCAGGCTTTAGATTCGTTGTTACCAAAGGTTTAATGATAGCCTCTTTATATAACTGTCTAACTTAACTCGATTATTAAGCTATTATGAACAGTCAGATTATTCTTTATTTCTCTCCTTTCTTATTCCTCCCCACGTTTTTTATGTTAGTCATTTTATTCTGTATTCTTTTGTGTTTCCTCTGAGTATTTTATTTTATTTTTTGCCTTTAATAAGGATTTTGCTGGTCTGCTTTCTTTGGTGTGATTTTATTTTCTCTTTTAACATCTATTTAGCCTTCGGAGTCTTCCATCTAAAGTATTCCCTTTAAAATATCCTGTAGAAGTGGCTTGTGGGAGGCAAGTTCCCTTACCTTTTGCTTGTCTGGGAATTGTTTAATCCCTCCTTCATATTAAACAACAGTCAGGCTGGACAGAGTACTCTTAGTTCAAGGCCCTTCTGTTCCATTGCATTAAATGGATCATGGCATTCTATTCTAGCCTGTAAGATTTCTGTTTAGAAGTCTGATGATAGTCTGATGGGTTTTTCTTTGTAGGTGACCTTTTTTTCTCTTTGGCTGCCTTTAGTACTCTGTGCTTGTGCTTGATCTTGTCATTTTAATTATTATGTGTCTTGGTGTTGTCCGCCTAGATTCCCATTTGTTTGGAGATCTGTGGGCTTCCATGTTCTGAGACTTTTCCTTCCAAAGATTGGGGAGGATCTCAGCAATTATTTCTTCAGAGACACTTTCTATCCCGTTTTCTCTCTCTTCTTCTTCTGCTACCCATATAATGTGAATATTGTTCCATTTGGCTTACTCACACAGTTTTCTTAATATTCTTTCATTCCTGGAGATCCTTCTATCTGTCTCTTTCTCAGCTTCTCTGTGTTCCTGCTCTGTGATTTCCATTCCATCAATGGCCTTCTTTCAACTCATCCAGTCTGCTCTTAAGTCCTTCCAGAGATTGGTTTATTTCTGTATTCTCCCTCCTAATTTGTTCATTTAGGTCTTGCATATTTCCCTGCAGGTCCATCAGCGCAGTTATGACCTTTATTTTGAACACTTTTTCTCAAATATTGGTTAAATATATCTCCCAATGCCCCCTCTCCAGTGTTCTCTGGGTAATTCTGGACTGGATAAAATTCTTCTGCCTTTTCATGGCAGTGTAGGTAGTCACAGGCAGTTGGAAGGTGGGTCATCTTGGACAACAGCATCCCTTCCTGTACCTGTCCCTTCTCTGATGCCAGTGCCAATTACCCACACATGGGTAGCACGTTCTGGTTTTATTTCCTGATCCACTGTGTTCAGGGCAGCCATAATGGATCCCAGAGACCTGCAGGGAGAGGCAGGCCTGCCAGGTGTGCACTTCTGCAAGAACGATGATCCTTCATGCCCTATCCCTGATTCCTCTGCCTGTGCTGTGCTGCCATGTGCTACAGGGCCTCTGAATCTGGCCTGGGCAGCTGCAGAGGAGGCTCTGGGTGGCTTCTGTTTGTACAGCCACTCTCAGGCTGCTCCCCTGCTGTGGTGGGGCCATGTGGGAGGGGTAATGTGTGGGTTGCCACCCATAGATCATTCTGTTTCTATGGGATTTGTTTGCCTTCCTTGTTAACTTTGGTGCATGCCACAACTCACTAAATCTAAACCGAGATCTGTTCCTTGTTATCTTTACCCCCTCATTGCTTGGCGCCATGGGCATCTTTCCCCAGCGACCTGGAGGCAATTCCAATCCTGTAGTAATGAATGTTAATCATTGTGTCTAGAAACTTGTTAATGCCCTCAAGAATGTGATGGCTGATCAATAAATATGAGAGATGCCTTTCCAACACCACACTTGAGCTGGTATGCCTTGGGTCCCCTGACTGGCCTACTCAGGTCTTTGATGTCTCATTCCATTACCTCCTTTATCTGCAGATCAGTGATGGGAAGGAGGCTGACAAGTGGCACGTGAACAGGGACCTGAAAGACGGTCTAAACTCAGGGCGGAGCACCTCCACTTGGCAGCACTTGCAATTCAAGGATGGGAGAAATCTCTGAAGATCATCGATATGGTAAGATTCCTGGTAAAGCGTACATAGGGAAAAGGATCGAGACATCAGGGACACTATAATGGGCCAACATGAAACTAAAGCAGATAAAATGGAGGATTACTTAAAATTACTCCATGCCCTCCTGAAACCAGGAGTGAATACGTCTAAAAAGAACTTTGCTCAACCTCATCAATATATTAAAAAGTATTGTTATCAGTTGTCTCCACAGGGAACCCTCAAACAAACTGATGGGAGTAATGCATTAAGAGATTTCAAAGAGGCTCACAGACAGGGAAACATTATCCCTGTGCCTATTTGGGTGGATCAGTAGCCCCTTAATAAGGAAAGAGTGGCATCCTTACACAAGTTAAAGGGAAGCTTCAGGTAGATAGATTAGAATTTTCCAACAGCCTGTGGAATTCCACTGTTATTTGTTGTAGAAAAGAAGTCAGAAAATTAGAGACTCTTACATGACTTAAGGCAAATTAATATGGTTCTTAAACCTGTGAGACCTTTACAACAAGGCCTCCCTTTTCTGGCTATGATTCCAAAAGACTGGAATATGGCTACATTGACCTTCAAGATTACTTTATTACCTCACTCCCCATTCAAAGCAGTCCTCTTAGGCCTGCGTTACTCTCTCCTGTGTAATGTAAATAGGGCCTGTAAAATAATCAAGCTGAACCCTCAGATCAACATGTAAATAGCTCCATTCTATTAACTGCTTTCCTTAGAGGCAGTCATCCTGGAGCTAAGAATTTCCTTGTCCACAGCCCCAGAGAAGCAAAACAAGCTTGTGACTCAGATCAAGGCCCTACTAGCGAAAAGCCACACAGTCCCTGCACTTATGAGACAGGCAGGGGCCTCTCGAGGAATGATTAAAGCTCAGGGAAGATAAAACTAGGAAAACTAACTGGGAGCAATTCAATCCCTAAACTCTAAAAAAAGAAGTATCTTACCTTCTGCACACAAACCTGGCCCCAGTACAAACTCTCTGATTAGAGAGGCTTGGCCCCTGAAACAAATATGCAATATAAAGTTATGCAGCTAAATGTATTTTGCCATAAGGGAAGAAAATAATCAAAAGTTCCATGAACTACTGCAATATGGAGCTAGTTTTCTAAAGTTTTTTAGTGAAATCTATTTTCCTTATTGGGTTCATCATTATCTTTGAAAATTGAGAAGTCTTAAACTAGACTCTCTGAGATAAAAGAAATTTATCTTCTGCCATACAGCCTGGATTTAAATGACTGGAGCTAGAATTGTACTTGCATTTCATTTCCAGCTCCCTGGACACACGCAGTCCCTATTAGTTCAGAGCCTTCATCGGCCTTGTTAGTTGCAGCCATCTAAACCTTAACCCATCCATGTAAACTGCTTGCCCTTAGAGTGTATTCTTGAAAACTGAAGTACTTTTAATCAAGTAAGCTAAATGGAAAGAAGGCAATTAAATATTAGTAACTCAAATCTTTATATCAGTTTGTCTGTGTGCATGTTTTTACAGGAAAATGTTGCTAACTGTAGTCATTATGTCTCAATCTGTATGTTTGTGTGTTTAAGTGTGTAAATGAAAAATATTTTCTACCTCCGGATCATATTAATAAAATTTTATTGAAAAACAAGTGCTTGAGAAAATTGGGCATTCTAAAACTTGCAGAAATTCTAATAAAAATTATTAAGCATTAATGTTAATTGAAGTTTAACTGAAATGGACATGTCCTTATAGTTATCACCTGCCAAAGTTTACTTAAAGTCATTTAAGTTGATGTTACCTGTTAAACATTTCAAGAAGATGCTTAAAGTAAAGCTTGATTTTGTGTAATGTTTGGTAAAAGTTTTGCAAGTAGTCTAGCATGGTTGCTAAAAACAAGTAAACAAGTGTAGGAAATAAACATCTTCATAATAATACTGTATTACTGTATTAATGTATAACAGTGTATATATATGCAAACAGCCTGAGAATTTTTGTAGTGACCAAAATTCTTAAAGTCTGCTAAGTTATATTGATATATTTTGTGCCTAATAAGAAATTGTGCTGTAAAGCACAGTTCCAAAAATGATAATATACAATCATAGATGTATCAATCTGAAGAATGCTAGTATAACAGTTTACAGTGGCCTATTTTTCAGTGTTCACTGAAAGTTAAAGTGTCAAATACTTTTAAATTCTAATGAAGACTACTTATTATAATAAGGAAAATATTGCTGTATGCTAAAGATGTGTGTTTTAATAAGAGAAAGTATGAAGAATGGGAATTGGTTTTGTTGAGGGTAAAAGAAAGTAATTGTTCTAAAGTACAGCTATTTACTTGAAGAGTGAGAACACTGACTATAGAAAGAAAGTTGTAGAAAGCTTGTGGAAAAACTGATATAGTCATGCTATGTGAAATTATAGCAAGTGAGTCTTGATACAAAGTACACAGCAAAATTAGAGTTTTGTTTTCAGTTAATAAGACAAAGTTTTCTTAAACTGTTGGTCTGTTCTTAATGTTGAAAGATCGCAAAAAGTTTTCTAATTCTTTAATCAAAACAGTTGCTCGTGCTTAAAGTCTCAATGAACTGTCTGAGTATTTAAGAAAACGGGATCTTAATATTAAAGGACTAAAAGTTAAACATTGCTAAAAACTGTGTAAACTACTGTATGTGCCTTTGAAGTATTTTGTTGTCATTCTAGTTAAATAGATAAGTATTTCTCCATAGCAACCTATAATCTTATTTAAGTAAATGCCAAAGAAACTTTCTTTTGGCAACTTTCCAAAATCAAATTCAAAAAGGTGCTTTTACCTGTAGTTTACTCTGATATTTTCCGGAGGGCCCCTGGAATGTGACAGAAGAAATTTTCCTCCTCATCGGGAAAAAAATTTGGCTAATTTGGCTTATTTATCTGATACATATTTACCTAGAAAGCACTGTCAAAAGGAATGATGCTGAACTTTGTCACTGAATGCTTTGTTACAGAAATATACACATTTTCTTATATCAACTGTCCTATGTAACCTCTCAAAAAGTCTTTAACCGTTGTCATTTGAAAGTCTTTTGTAATTTAAAGTTACTGTTTAATTACTCCTAAACTAGTAAAGAACTAGATTTCAGCAGAACAGGTATTGGTTAAGCAGGATTAAGTAAACTAAGGAAGATGGGAGACCATGGGAAGATGGCGGTGTGAGTAGTTCAGAGAATATCTCCTCCCCAGAACATACATATTTATGAAAATACAATACATACAACTATTCCTAAAAGACACAAGTGGATGCAGTACAACAGCCAGGATACATCTACATCTGTGAGAAATCAACATCACATGAAGGTGGTAAGATACAAGCTGTGGCCAGGCAGGACCCAAACACTCCCCGACCCCAGAACCCAGCAGTAAGAAAGGACTCAGAATGGGGAGGGAATGAAAGCCCAGGACTGCTAAACAACCAGGTCTAGAAATCCGCACCCAGAGCGCAGACACAACGTGCACGGGGTGCTGGATATTAGAGAAACGGAAAAGTAAAGCCTGTGGGCAGGTCCCCGCAACCGGCGCCCCTGAGACAAAAGAAAAGCGAGTGCTTTCTTCAAGTCTTAGAGAGACAGGGACCCCATAGCTGGTTGAAGTCATTCCAGCACACATAGCCAGCAGCTGGGAACCCTGGAGAACCTTAGGCACCCTAAACCCCGGGAGGCAGCACAGCTCTGAAGCCCCTCACGACAATAAGGAGCCTGTCAGGTGTTCCTCCAACTGACATGGAGCCCGACACACTGGCCGAGTAGTTGGAGAGGGGCAGCACATGCCAGGAATGGTGGTACTGGAAGGGACAGGGAGCGGATTGCATGTGCCAGTGGCACCAGAGAGGACCAGGAGAGGCTTGGGTGAGCCCACATTGGTGGTGACCGAACAGCCCTGGTGCTGCTCACGCACACTGGTGGCCATGGAGCCAGAGGAGTACAGGAGAAGTCTGTGTAGGAGAGCCTTCTGCACCCCTGCAGAAGAGCCAGAGGGAGCAGGCATGCTACAAGCAGCTGACCGGAATTGCAGCCCAATGCACAGCTACCTGGGCCAGACACAAAGGCTGCTGCCCGCACACAGCTACCGAGCAGGTGTGCTCCTATCATGGAGGAGCGCACCTGGCATGCCTGCTACTCCCTGCAGGGCTCTGTGCTGCTCTGACAGAGACTCCACCGACAGCAGCTTAGGGGATTAACCTTTTGGCTGCTCCAGGAGTGCAGGTAACCAACACAGGCAGCGGATCAGGGCAAGGCATCCAGCAATCAGGACTTTCTTCTCCCAGCTGCACACCCACAACTTGCCTGTAGCCACTGCTATCACCATGAAAAGTCAAAACAATTTAGTCCAGTCCAAGATAGTTCAGACAATACCTGAGAGAGGATCTGCAGAGACAGACCTAGCCAGCCTTCCTGAAAAAGAATTCAAAATAAAAATCATAAACATGCTGGCAGAGCTACAGAGAAGTATGCAAGAGTTAAGGGATGAAGTCCGGTGGGAGATTACAGATGACCAGAGGTAGATTACAGAAGTGAAACAAACTCTGGAAGGATTTATAAGCAGAATGGATAAGATGCAAAAGGCCATTGATGGAATAGAAACCAGAGATCAGGAATGCATAGAAACTGACACAGAGAGAGATAAAAGGATCTCCAGAAAGGAAACAAGATTAAGAGAACTGTGTAACCAATCATAAAGGAACAATATCTGCATTAAAGCGGGTATCAGAAGAAGAAGAGAGAGAAAAGGGATAGAAAGTGTCTTTGTAGAAATAATTGCTGAGAACTTCCCCAAACAGGGGGAGGAAATAGTTGCTCAGACTACAGAAGCACACAGAACTCCCGAGAGACAGGAACCGAAGAGAACAACACCAAGACACATAATTAAATACCAAAGATCAAGGACAAGGACAGAGTACTAAAGGCATCCAGAGAGAGAAAAAAAAGGTCACGTGAAAAGGAAAACCCATCAGGCTATCATTAGACTTCTCAACATCAACTGTACAGGCCAGAAGAGAATGGCATGATATATTTAATCAATGAAACAGAAGGGCCTTGAACCAAGGTTATTGTATATAGCATGATTATCATTTAAATATAAAAGAGGAATTAACCAATTCCCCAAAAAGCAACAGCTGAGGGAATTTAACTCCCACAAACTTCCTCTACAGGGTATCTTAGAGGGACTGCTCTAGATGTGACCACTCCTAAAAAGAGCACAGAACAAAACACCCAATATATGAATAAAGGAGGAGGAGGAATAAGAAGAGAGAGAAATAATCAACAGACTGTGTTTATAATAGCTCAATAAGCAAGTTAAGTGAGACAGTAAGGGAGTAAACAAGCTAACCTTGTTCCTTTGTTAACCACGAATCTAAAGCCTGCAATGGCAATAAGTACATATCTTTCAATAATCACACTAAATGTAAATGGAGTGGATGCACCAATCAAAAGACGCAGAATAGTAGAATCGATAAAAAAGCAAGACCCATTCATATGCTGCTGACAAGAGACACACCTCAAACCCAGACATGCACAGATTAAAAGTCAAGGGATGGAGAAAGATATTTCATTGAAACAACAGAGAGAAAAAAGCAGGTGTTGCAATAGTAGTATCAGACAAAATAGACTTCAAAGTAAAGAAAGGAACAAGAGATAAAGGACATTACATAATGATAAAGGGCTCGGTCCAACAAGAGGACATAACCATCACAAACATATATGCACAAAATACAGGAGCAACAATATATGTAAAACAAATACTAACATAATTAAAGGAGGAAATAGAATGCAATGAATTCATTTTGGGAGACTTTAACATACCACATACTCCAAAGAAAAGATCCATCAGACAGAAAATAAGTAAGGATACAGGGGAACTGAACAATACACTAGAACAGATGGACCTAACAGACATCTACAGAACTCTACATCCAAAGCAACACAATACACATTCTTCTCTAGTGCACATGGAACACTCTCCAGAATAGACCACATAATAGGGCACAAAAAGTGGCTCAATAAATACCAAAAGATTGAAATCCTACCAACCAACTTCTCAGACCACAAAAATATAAAACTAAAAACAAATTGTAATAAGAAAGCTAAAAGGCTCACAAACACGTGGAGGCTTAACAACATGCTCCAAAATAATCAATGGATCAACGAACAAATTAAAATGGAGATCCAGCAGTATATGGAAACAAATGACAACAACACAAAGCCCCACCTTCTGTGGGACTCAGCAAAAGCAGGCTTAAGAGGAAGTATATATTAATGCAGGTATATTTAGAGAATTGAGAACAATAAAAAATTAACACTCTAATGTCACAATTATAAAAATAGAAAAAGAAGGACAAATAAGGCCTAAGGTCAACAGAAGCAGGGACATAATAAAGATCAGAGAAGATATAAATAAAATTAAGAAGAATAAAACAATAGAAAACATAAATGAAAACAGGAGCTGGTTCTTTGAGAAAATAAACAAAATAGATAAGCCTGTAGCCAGACTTATTAAGAGAAAAAGAGAGTCAACACACATCAACAGAATCAGAAACGAGAAGGAAAAATCACGACAGACCCCATACAAATACAGAGAATTATTAGAGAAAACTATGAAAACCTATATGATGACAAGCTGGAAAACCTAGGAGAAATAGGCAACTTCCTAGAAAAATAGAACCTACAAAGACTGACCCAAAACGAAACAGAAAATCTAAACAGACGAATTACAAGCAATGAAATTGAATCAGTAATCAAAATACGACCCAAGAAAAAAACACTCAGGGCAGATGGATTTACCTCGGAATTTTATCAGACATATAGAGAAGACATAATATCGATTCTCCTTAAGGTGGTCAAAAAAAATAGAAGAGAAGGGAATACTCCCAAACTCATTCTATGGAGCCAACATCACCCTAACACCAAAATAAGGCAAAGACCCCACCAAAAAAGAAAACTACAGACTAATATCCCTGATGAACGTAGATGCAAAAATACTCAACAAAATATTAGCAAACCGAATTCAAAACTACATCAAGAGGATCATACAGCATGACCAAGTGGGATTCGTTCCAGGGATGCAAGGATGGTGGAACATTCGAAAATCCATCAACATCATCCACCACATCAACAAAAAGAAGGATGAAAAGCACATGATCATCTCCATAGATGCTGAAAAAGCATTCAACAAAGTTCAACATTCACTCATGATAAAAATTCTCACCAAAATGGGCATAGAGGGCAAGTACCTCAACATAATAAAGGCCATATATGATAAACCCACAGCTAACATCTTTCTGAAAAGCGAGAGGCTGAAAACTTTTCCTCCGAGATCTGGAGCAAGACAGGGATGCCCACTCTCCCCACTGTTATTCAACATAGTACTGGAGGTCCTAGCCATAGCATTCAGACAAAACAAAGAAATATAAGGAATCCAGATTGGCAAAGAAGAAGTCAAACTGTCACTATTTCCAGATGACATGATATTGTTCAAAAAACCCTAATTACTCCACTGCAAAACTACTAGGACCAATAGCGGAATTCAGCAAAGTTGCAGGATACAAAATTAACACAAAGAAATCTGCAGCTTTCCTATACACCAACAATGAACTAATAGAAAGAGAAATCAGGAAAGCAATTCCATTCACAATAGCATCAAAAAGAATAAAATACCTAGAAATAAACCTAACCAAGGAGGTGAAAGACCTATACCCTGAAAACAACAAGACACTCATGAGAATCTAAAGAGGTCACTAACAAATGGAAACTCATGCCACTCTCCTGGCTAGGAAGAATTAATATAGTCAAAATTGCCATCCTCCCCAAAGCAATATACAGATTCGATGCAATCCCTATCAAATTACCAACAGCATTCTTCAATGAACTGGAACAAATAGTTCAAAAATTCATATGGAATCACCAAAGACCCCGAATAGCCAAAGCAATCCTGAGAAGGAAGAATTAAGTGGGGTGGATCTCACGCCCCCACTTCAAGCTCTACTACAAAGCCACAGTAATCAACACAATTTGGTACTGGCACGAGAACAGAGCCACAGACCAGTGGAAGAGTACAGAGACTCCAGACATTAACCCAAACATATAAACATATATGGCCGATTAATATATGAAAAAGGAGCCATGGACATACAATGGGGAAATGACAGTCTTTTCAAAATGTGATACTGGCAAAACTGGACAGTTACATGCTAGAGAATGAAACTGGATCACTGTCTAACCCGATACACAAAAGTAAATTCAAAGTGGATCAAAGACTTGAATGTAAGTCATGAAACCATGAAACTCTTAGAAAAAAACATAGGGAAAGATCTCATGGACATAAATATTAGTGACTTCTTCATCAATATATCTCCCCGGGCAAGGGAAACACAGGCAAAAATGATCAAGTGGGATGATATCCAGATGAAAAGCTTCTGTACAGCAAGGGACACCATCAATAGAACAAAAAGGTATCCTACAGTATGGGAGAATATATTCATAAATGACAGATCTGATAAAAGATTGACATCCAAAACATATAAAGAGCTCACAGACCTCAACAAACAAAAAACAAATAATCCTATTAAAAAATGGGGAAAGGAGCTGAATAGACAGTTCTCTAAAGAATAAATGCAGATAGATGATGGCATGAGTAGAGCAGCGGAAATCTCCTCCCAAAACCACATATATCTGTGAAAATATAATGAAGACAACTCTCCCTAGAATAAAGACCAGAAGACACAGGACAACATCAAGACCACATCCACAATTGCGAGCACCCAGTGCCACTTAAAGGGGGTAAGATACAAGCCCCGGCCCCGCGGGACCTGAGCGCCCCTCCCCCCAGCTCCCGGTGGGAGAAGAGTAGGCAGAGCGGGAGGGAGACGGAGCCCAGGACTGCTGAACACCCAGACCCAGCCATCCCGGCCAGAGCGGAGACACAGTGCATGCGCGGGGAGCCCTGGATACTAGGGAAGCAGGGCAGCAAGAACAGTGAGCGGGTACCGGAGGCCTGGTGACTGAGGACATAAGAAAAGCGAGCGGCCATTTTATTTTATTTTTTGCTGTTTTGTTTTGGCGAGCGCGTTTTGTAAGTCTTAAAGGGATAGGGACCACAATACTAGGGAAACACGGCAGCAAGACTGGTGAGCAGATGCCTGAGGCTGGCGCCGGAGAATAAAGAAAAACGAGCGGCCATTTTATATTTTATTTTTTTAATTTTACAAATTTTATTTTTTTGTCGTTTTGCTTTGATGGGTTCTTTTTGGAAGTCTTAAAGGGGCAGGGTGTGACACTTAATTAGGAGGTAGAGAATCCTGAGATCTCTGGGCACCCTAATCCCCTGGGCTGCAGGGAGATCAGAGGCCCCTTACGGAGATAGAAGGCCTCCAGGCCGCTCCCCCTAAAACCGGACTCCACCATTTTGGAGCAGCAGCCCGAGGCAGGCCACACAAACAGCAACAGTGGAGATAAACTCCATAGCAGCCGTACTGGAAGCAGAAGCCCTGTCTTTGCGCAGCTGCCCAGCACAAGCCACTAGAGGTCGCTGTTTTCCAAGGAGAGGAGGGCCACAAACAAACAAGAAGGGAAGTTCATCCAGCCATCACTCGTCCCAGCTCTGCAAACTATTCCTATCACCATGAAAAGGCAAAACTACAGGCAAAGATCACAGAGACAACACCAGAGAAGGGGACAGACCTAACCAGTCTTCCTGAAAAAGAATTCAAAATAAGAATCATAAACATGCTGACAGAGATGAAGAGAAATACGCAAGACATACGGGATGAAGTCCGGAGGGAGATCACAGATGCCAGAAAGGAGATTACAGAAATGAAACAAACTCTGGAAGGGTTTATAAGCAGAATGGATAGGATGCAAGAGGGCATTGATGGAATTGAAACCAGAGAACAGAATCGCATAGAAGCTGACATAGAGAGAGATAAAAGGATCTACAGGAATGAAACAATGTTAAGAGAACTGTATGACCAATCCAAAATAACAATATCCATATTACAGGGGTACCAGAAGAAGAAGAGAGAGGAAAAGAGATGGAAAGTATCTTGGAAGAAATAGATGCTGAAAACTTCCCCAATCAGGGGCATTAAATAATCGAACAGACCACGGGAATACACAGAACCCCCAACAGAAAGGATCCAAGAAGGACAACACCAAGATACATAATAATTAAAATGGCTAAGATCAAGGACAAGGAAAGAGTTTTAAAGGCAGCTAGAGAGAAAAAGTTCACCTATAAAGGAAAACCCATCAGGCTAACATCATATTTCTCAACAGAAACCGTACAGGCCAGAAGAGAAGATCATGATATATTAAATGCAATGAAACAGAAGGGCCTTGAACCAAGGATACTGTATCCAGCACGACTATCATTTAAATATGATGGTGGGATTAAACAATTCCCAGACAAACAAAAGCTGAGGGAATTTGCTTCCCATAAACAACCTCTACAGGACATCTTACAGGGACTGCTCTAGATGGGAGCACTCCTACAAAGAGCACAGAATAAAACACCCAACATATGAAGAATCGAGGAGGAGGAACAAGAAGGGAGAGAAGAAAAGAATCTCCAGACAGTGTACATAACAGCTCAATAAGCGAGCTAAGTTAGGCAGTAAGATACTAAAGAGGCTAACCTTGAACCTTTGGTAACCACGAACTTAAAGCCTACAATGGCAATAAGTACATATCTTTCAATAGTCACCCTAAATGTTAATGGGTTGAATGCACCAATCAAAAGACACAGAGTAACAGAATGGATAAAAAAGTAAGTCCCATCTATGTGCTGCTTACAAGAAACTCAACTCAAACCCAAAGATATGTATAGACTAAAAGTCAAGGGATGGAAAAACATATTTCAGGCAAACAACATCAAGAAGAAAGCAGGGGTTGCACTACTAATATGAGACAAAATAAACTTCAAAACAAATAAAGTAACAAGAGATAAAGATGGACACTACATAATGATAAAGGGCTCAGACCAACAAGAGGATATAACCATTCTAAATATGTATGCACCCAACACAGGAGCACCAGCATATGTGAAACAAATTCTAACAGAACTAAAGGGTGATAGAGACTGCAATGCATTCATTCTAGGAGACTTCAACACACCCCTGTCCCCAAAGGATAGATCCACCGGGCAGCAAATAAGTTAGGACATGGAAGCACTGAACAACACAGAAGAGGAGATGGACCTAATAGACATCTATAGAACTCTACATCCAAAAGCAACAGGATATACATTCTTCTCAAGTGCACATGGAACAGTTTCCAGAATAGACCACATACTAGGCCACAAAAAGATCCTCAGTAAATTCCAAAAGATTGAAATAATACCAACCACCTTTTCAGACCACAAAGGCATAAAACTAGAAATAAACTGTACAAAGAAAGCAAAAAGGCTCACAAACACATGGAGGCTTTACAACACTCTCCTAAATAATCAATGGATCAATGACCAAATCAACATTGAGATACAGCAATATATGGAAACAAATGACAACAACACTTAGCCCCAACTTTTGTGGGACACAGCAAAAGCCGTCTTAAGAGGAAAGTATATAGCAATCCAAGCATATTTTAAAAAGGAAGAACAATCCCAAATGAATGTTCTAATGTCACACTTATCGAATTTGGAAAAAGAAGAACAAATGAGGCCTAAGGGCAGCAGAACGGGTAACATAACAAAGATCAGAGAATAAATAAATAAAATCGGGAAGAATAAAACAATAGCAAAAATCAATGAAACCAAGAGCTGGTTCTTCGAGAAAATAAACAAAATAGATAAGCCTCTAGCCAGACTTATTAAGAGGAAAAGAGAGTCAACACAAATCAACAGTATCAAAAATGAGAAAGGAAAAATCACGACGGACCCCACAGAAATACAAAGAATTATTAGAGAATACTATGAAAACCTATATGCTAATAAGCTGGGAAACCTAGGAGAAATGGACAACTTCCTAGAAAAATACAACCTTCCAAGATTGATGCAGAAAGATACAGAAAATCTAAACAGACCAATTACTAGCAATGAAATTGAAGCGGTAATCAAAAACTACCAAAGAACAAAACCCCCGGGCCAGATGGATTTACTTCGCAATTTTATCAGACATACAGGGAAGACATAATACCCATTCTCTTTAGAGTTTTCCAAAAAACAGAGGAGGACGGGATATTCACAAACTCATTCTATGAAGCTAACATCACCCTAATACCAAAATCAGGCAAGAACCCCACCAAAAAAGAAAACTACAGACCAATATCCCTGATGAACGTAGATGCAAAAATACACAACAAAATATTAGCAAAACGAATTCGAAAATACAACAGAAAGGATCATACACCATGACCAAGTGGTATTCATCCCAGGGATGTAAGGATGGTACAACATTCAAAAGCCCATCAACATCATCCACCACACCAACAAAAAGAAAGACAAAAACCACATGATCATCTCCATACGTGCTGAAAAAGCATTTGACAAAGTTCAACATCCATTCATGATAAAGACTCTCAGCAAAATGGGAATAGAGGGCAAGTACCTCAACATAATAAAGGCCATCTATGATAAACCCACAGCCAACGTTATATTGAACAGCGAGAAGCGGAAAGCATTTCCTCTGAGATCGGGATCTAGACAGGGATGCCCACTCTCCCACTGTTATTTAGCATATTACTGGAAGTCCTGGCGACGGCAATCAGACAAAACAAACAAATACAAGGAATCCAGATTGGTAAAGAAGTTAAACTGTCACTATTTGCAGATGACATGATACT
Source organism: Manis pentadactyla (assembly GCF_030020395.1). Classification (NCBI taxonomy): domain Eukaryota; kingdom Metazoa; phylum Chordata; class Mammalia; order Pholidota; family Manidae; genus Manis; species Manis pentadactyla. The sequence goes on from NC_080039.1 coordinate 22,018,867, forward strand.
GTACATAAAAAACCCTAAAGACTCCACACCAAAACTACTAGAACTGATATCGGAATACTGCAAAGTTGCAGGATACAAAATCAATACACAGAAATCTGTGGCTTTCCTATACACTAGCAATGAACCAACAGAAAGAGAAATCAGGAAAACAACTCCATTCACAATTGCATCAAAAAAAAAAATACCTAGGAATAAACCTAACCAAAGAAGTGAAAGACTTATACTCTGAAAACTACAAGTCACTCTTAAGAGAAATTAAAGGGGACACTAACAGATGGAAACTCATCCCATGCTCGTGGCTAGAAAGAATTAATATAGTCAAAATGGCCATCCTGCCCAAAGCAATACATACATTTGATGCAATCCCTATGAAACTGCCAGCAACATTCTTCAATGAACGAGAACAAATATTTCAAAAATTCATATGGAAACACAAAAAACCCCGAATAGCCAAAGAAATCCTGAGAAAGAAGAATAAAGTAGGGGGGATCTTACTCCCCAACTTCAAGCTCTACTATAAAGCCATAGTAATCAAGACAATTTGGTACTGAAACAAGAAGAGAGCCACAGACCAAAGGAACAGACGAGAGAATGCAGACATTAACCCAGACAAATATGGTCAATTAATATTTGATAAAGCAGCCATGGACGTACAATGGCGAAATGACAGTCTCTGCAACAGATGGTGCTGGCAAAATTGGACAGCTACATGTAGGAGAATGAAACTGGACCATTGTCTAACCCCATATACAAAAGTAAACTCATAATGGATGAAAGACCTGAATGTTCAGTCATGAAACCATTAAATTCTTGGAAGAAAACATAGGCAAAAACCTCTAGACATAAACACGAGTGACCTCTTCTTGAACATATCTCCCCGGGCAAAGAAAACAACAGCAAAAATGAACAAGTGGGACTATATTAAGCTGAAAATCTTCTGTATAGAAAAAGACACCATCAATAGAACAAAAAGGAACCCTACAGTATGGGAGAATATATTTGAAAAAGGCAGATCCGATAAAGACTTGACGTCCAGAATATATAAAGAGCTCACACACCTCAACAAACAAAAAACAAATAAACCAATTAAAAAATGGGCAGAGGAACTGAACAGACAGTTCTCCAAAAAAGAAATACAGATGGCCAACAGACACATGAAAAGATGCTCCATGATGCTAATTATCAGAGAAATGTAAATTAAAACTACAACGACGTATCACCTCACACCAGTAAGGATGGCTTCCATCCAAAAGACAAACAACAACAAATGTTGGCGAGGCCATGGAGAAAGGTGAACCCTCCTACAATGCTGGTGGGAATGTAAATTAGTTCAACCATTGTGGAAAGCAGTGTGGAGGTTCCTCAAAAAGCTCAAAACAGACTTACCATTTCACACAGGTATTGCACTCCTAGGAATTTACCCTAAGAATGCAGCAATCAAGTTTGAGTAAGGCCAATGCACCCCTATGTATATTGCAGCACTATTTACAATAGCCAAGAATTGGAAGCAACCTAAATGTCCATCGATAGATGAATGGATAAAGAAGAGTGGTACATATACACAAAGGAATACTACTCAGCCACAAGAAAAGGGAAAATCCTACCATTTGGAGCAACATGGATGGAGCTGGAGGGTATTATGCTCAGTGAAACAAGCCAAGCAGAGAAAGAGAAATACCAAATGATTTCACTCATCTTTGAAATATAAGAACAAAGGAAAAACAGAAGGAACAAAACAGCAGCAGAATCACAGAACTCAAGAATGGACTAACAGGTACCAAAGGGAAAGGGACTGGGGAGGATTGGTGGGTAGGGAGGGATAAGGGTGTGGAGAAAAAGGGGTGTATTAAGATTAGCATGCATGGGGGGAGAAAGGGGAATGTTTTACAACACAGAGAAGGCAAGTAGTGATTCTACAACATTTGCTATGCTGATGGACTGTGGCTGTAAAGGGGTTCATAGGGTCCTGGTATAGGGAAGAGCCTAGTAAACATAATATTCGTCATGTAAGTGTAGATTAATGATACCAAAAAAAAAAAAGTCAGTTCCTGTGTGGAGATGTCCAATGAGTTCTACACAAGGGTAAAAAGGGCATATAAAAGTGTAGGCAAAGGGTCTGTTTGTGTTTATACAGAGGATGAAAGCCTAATTGGGCTACCCTGAAAATGAACTAAGATACTATGTGAAAGAGAACTTCCAACATCAGCACCCTCTGGAAGACTCATGCCAGAGGATGATCATCAAAGAACCCCAACAAAGAACCACGCACTGCTACAGCTGTAGATGCACTCATCCCACCGGATCTTGGACTTGCCTTGGAAATGAAGAAGGAGATATCTAAGCTGGCCTCTGCATAGAGTAAAACAGCAAATTTGACTGGCTCTATACTGCTGGAACTCAACTAAGAATTCTGAGAAGTGCAAATTGTAGCACTCCAAAAATGTTACAACTACACACTATTTACTGTTAAAAGAACATATAGGATGTGAACAGTCCCCAGGAATGGGTTGTTTTAATTTGTCTGGTTTCTCTCAGACTTCTCAAGTTCTTTTGGACAATGTCCACCATATCATAGATAAGTTTTCACAAATGCCTAAAGTGCCCAACTGGTTTTCTTGGTTTCACTGGAGATGGCTGTTAACTACAGGTATGCTATGTTTATGTAACTATACTCCTATTGTGTTAATGTGTGTGCACAATTTTAGTAGGAGCTTAAAACCTATACATGCTGAAGTTACTCTACAAGAAGATATGTCAAAGGAATAATCAATCTTCCCATGTTTTCTTCCACCTGCTACTTCTATAGCTTTTCTTCTTCCTTCCTAATTACAGCCCTTAAATAGAATTCGTGCCTCATATCAAACTTACCGAGTATCATAATTCTTCCAAGTGGTAAAGATACCTCAAGACAAATGCTGGGCATAGAAGCCACAGGGCATATATATGCAAGGAAGTAAAAACCTAACCTTTTCAAACAATAAGGCTTCTCTCTCACTTACCAACTTTAGATCAAACTGTATGGCCCCAGAAGATGACTGGTTTGCCAAAGACAGGTAAGATTCCTCAAGGGAGGAACAACATAAGACAGGCACAGTCGCAGGGGGGCCATCAGGTGAGAAATTGGTGATCAACAGAGGTGAGGCTAAGAACCTCACCGCCCCCCTGTTCTGAGAGAAATCTTCTGTATACGTGGATGTTTTATTGCCCTTGTCTGGCTTGGATTAACACATAGTCTACAGGCACACACCTGATCATCTACATTTGCTCTCTTACAATACTAAACTATGTTTTCTACCTTTATCTTGTATCTTCCTACCACTTCAGTATTTTATTAAAAATAATAATAATAAAGAGATAAATGTGGTATCCACATATAAATCAAGTATAAAAATCAAATGAGTATTCATATTTGAACTGTTTATAGTTCATAATGCATAAGCAAAACCAAAAGTTTCTGTGATGACTGCCCTTTTACTGCTCACCATGTAACTTATTCACTATGTAAGAATTTGTTCTCCATGTAAGAACCTGTTCGTTATGCTTCAGAAGATTGGAGATCGATGTAAATTAGGCTTGGGTTGGATTAATGATTGTGCATTGAGCATTGACTCCCCTATACAGAATTTTATTGTTGTTAACAACCATTTGATCAATAAATATGAGATTCCCTCACACACAAAAAAAGAAGTACATGCTTCCAATTGTAAAATAAATAAGTAACCGGGATGTAATGTATAGCGTAAGGACTATAGTCAAAATATGGTAACATCTTGGTATGATGATAGCCGGTACCTAGAATTATCATGTATATAAATGTGGAATCACTGTGTTGTACAGCTGAAACTAATGTAATGTAATACTCTGTGTTAACTACCCTTCAATAAAAAATAATTATCTACAAAAAAAAAAAAAGAATAAATGCAGATGGCCAACAGGCACATGAAAAGATGTTCCACATCGGTAATCATCAGAGAAATGCAAATAAAAAACACAATGAGATATCACCTCACACTAGTAAGTATCGCCATCATCGAAAAGACAAAGAAAACAAATGTTGGCGAGGTTGTGGAGAAAGGCGAGCCCTCCTACAGTGCTGGTGGGAACGTAAATTTGTTCAATCAATGTGGAAAGCTGTGTGGAGGTTCCTCATAATGCTCAAAATAGAAATACCATTTGACCCAGGAATTCCAGTTCTAGGAATTTACCCTAAGAGTGCAGCAGTCCAGTTTGAGAAAGACAGATGCACCCCTATGTTTATCACAACACTATTTACAATAGCCAAGGTATGGAAGCAATCTAAAAGTCAATCAGTAGATGAAAGGATAAAGAAGATGTGGTACATATACACAATGGATTATTACTCAGCCATAAAAAAAAAAGATCCAACCATTCGAAACAACATGGGTGGAGCTAGAGGGTATTATTCTCAGTGAAATAAGCCAGGTGGAGAAAGAGAAGTACCAAATGATTTCACTCATATGTGGAGTATAAGAACAAAGGAAAAGTGGAGGAACAAAACAGCAGCAGAATCACAGAACCGAAGAATGGACCTAAAGTTACCAAAGGGAAAGGGGCTGGGGAGGATGGGTGGGAAGGGAGGGATAAGCATGGGGAAAAAGAAACAGTGCACTACGATTAGCATGTATCGTGTGTGGGGGGAATGGGGAGGGCTTTGCAACACAGAGAAGACAAATAGTGATTTTACAGCATCTTACTATGCAGATGGACAGTGACTGTGAAGGGGTATGTGGGGGGAAATTGGTGAAGGTGGGAGCCTAGTAAACAATGTTCTTCATGTAATCATAGATTACAGATACCAAACTAAAAATAATAAAATAAAAATAAAATAGTCCTCACAATGTAGAAGAAGGAACCAGGAGGCCAAGGTGGCCACAGTACCCATGCATAAAGGGCAGGCAAGGACATTTATACATATATAATATATGTGATTGTGATTGTAATATACAATTACAACATACAATTTACAATGTAATATACAATTACAATTGTAATATGTAATATAATTGATATATAAAAAAGGAAGACCATTTTGTCCTTTTCTTTTCAAGTATTGCTGACAAAATGTTTTAAGCATTTTCTCTTAAGCTGACTGACAATGCTCCAGTTTACCTCTCCTCTATACTAAAAAATCTTTTTTCAGCTATACAATATCACTCATATAACAGGCATTTCATACAATTCTATAGGCCAAGCTCTAATTGAACATCACCATCTTACTCTTAAGCATTATTTATTAAAACAAAAAGGGGGATTACTGCCCAATATGATATACATAATTGCAAATCAATGACTAATACATGCTTTACGTATCCTTAATTTTGGTCTTTTAAAGACTGACAATCAGCTATGGTAGTGCATTTTTCTGATAATATCTCTTTTTCTAAAACAACAGCAGTTCCTTTATGGTGGTCTTCAGTAGGTTCTTCACAATGGCATAAAGGTCTTATTAAGGTGTGGGGCAAAGGGTTTATTTGTGTCATTACAGAGGACCAACGCTTGATCTGGCTGCCTAGAAAGTGGTCCAAGACACGCTATAAAGAAGAACACCCAGCAACATCACCATCTGAGACGGCTGTCCCAGGTGATGTCCCTCAACTGGTTCCATCACTGGAGTGAGGCTTCCTACATGATAATGAAGTTTTTTATTTTAATCTCTATACACACATACATAACCCAGGCCTGTACTATTACTCCTAGTATTAGCAGTCCTCCATACTTCAGCAGGGGAATAGTGCTTCATTGCATCTCCACTTGTTCAACTCCTGTAGGCCCAGTGATTTGGAAACAGGATGGTAGTGAAATACACAGACAGAAAGATGGAGGAAAACTTGGTTGGGATAATGCTACTGATCAGTCTAAAAGAGGCAATACCCACTATGATATTTATAGAACAGCTTTAACCCAAAATTATATTGGCAATTCTTCTGAAAAATTCCAGAAGGGAAGCTCTGATCAAATATGTAAAAGTCGTTATGTTTATTTGGATATTTCACTAACCCCAGGGAATGAGTATTCTTCACCCAATATATGGTTGGAATTGGCTAATCAAGGGCTTATTAAGACATCTTTTTGTAGAGCAGGCAATTCCTCTATTAGTGGAATCTGAAGGAAGAAGTTGATAGGCATAGGACTCCCTTTTTCAGGGTCTACTAATATTTCTTGAATAAATATTACTTTAGCCGGCAAGAGCCTTACTCGAGAAATTCGATTGAATTTACCAGTTAGCACCACTATAGTTTCTAGTTTTATATGTATCAATTGTACTAATATACCTTCTTACTGTAATTTTACTATGCATGTAAAATGACCATATGGATATAGACTCCCAAATGGCTGGGAGTTTTTGTGTGATAACAAAACCTATCAAGCCTTTCCCTCACATTATCAAGGCATCTGTGGTATAGGACATATTCTCCCAGCCCTTATAGATCATTCTGGATCTTAACACCGAAGAGTGACCCGAGCCCTGCCTCCGGATTGTAATGACAACTTGAAATTGTTGGACCCCGTTGCCATTGCAGTTGCAGCTTTTTGTGTTGCCTGTACCAGGACTCGGTGTAGGAATGCAGAAGGAAATGTCTCAGCTGGCCTCTGCCTACAGCAAAGACTACGAATCTGACTGCGTCCATACTGTCAGAACTTAATCAGGAACTTGGAGAAGTTCGAGAGGCAGTGCTTCAGAATCATACTACCGTTGACTATTTGTTGCTGAAAGAATATTTGAGCTGTGAACAATATCCTGGAATGTGTTGTTTTAATATATCTGAATTTTCAGACAATTCAAAACCAGTTGGATGATAGTCACCATATTGTTGATAAGTTTTCACAACTATCTGGATTACCTGATTGGCTCTCTTGCTTTCACTGGCTATGGCCAATACTTGTAGGCCTACTTCTTTTATGCATTTGCCTTCCCGTTTCGGTAGCATGGGTGTGCCACCTGATTGCTGGCTTAGTAAAGCCAATTCATTCGTATGCTATATTTCAGGAAGTAATGACAAAAAAATTAATAATTGCATGTTATTTTCTTGAGAGTCTGTGTGACAGATCACTGTATATTTTTAAATTCCACAGCAATTAAGGGGATGATGAAGTGTTTGCATAAGTCTTTTGTATGCATCTTTGCCCTATCACATTTACTCCCTGTATGGCCCCAAGAGTTAGGTGGCTAGCCAGAGATGGGTAAGATTCCTCATGGGAGGAACAACCTAAGACAGACACAGTCACAGGGCCTCATCAAGAGATGAGGGAGTGCACTGAGGTGTGGCTTAGCATCTCACCTGCCCTGATGAGGCATTTCTTGTCACCCCTTTTCTTTATCAAGCTGCAGTGGAATAATGGACTTCTCTTCATTTTTGATTTAAAAAAGGGGGAAATGTGGGCTGCCACCCATAAATCATTCTATTTCTTTGGGGATTGTTTGCGTTCCTTGTTATCTGTGGTGCATGCTGCAGCTCACTAAATCTAAACTGAGATCTGTTTCTTGTTATCTCTACCCCCTCATTGCCTGGTGCCAGGGACAACTTGCCCTAGCGACCTGGAGGTAATTACAATCCTGTAGTAAAACATGTTAATCATTGTGTCTAGAAACTTGTTAACCCATTCAATAATGTGATGCCGGATCAATAAATATGAGAGGTGCCTTTCCAGCACCACTCTTGAGCTGGTGTGCCTTGAGTCCCCTGGCTGGCCTATTCAGGTCTTCAATATCTCATCATGTCACCTCCTTTATCTGTGGGTTGGAGATGGGGAGGAGGCTGACAGGAATGGATGGGGGGCTGTTTATCCCCTTGTGGTGCTTCAGAGTTGAACTACAGACCAGGGGATTGGGACACCCAGATTTTCCTGGGATTCACAGCTGCTGGGCTGAGTCTGCTGGGATGCTTCCATGCAGCTTTGAGGCCCCTGTCCCTTTAAGACTTTCCAAGATCACTCGTTTTTCTTTTGTCCCATGGTTGCCAGCCACAGGGACATGCTCTCATGTTTTACTTTTCCATTTCCCTAATATCCAGCACAACAGACAGTGTGTGTCTGCGCTCCTGGTGCTGATTACTAGAGCTGTTTGTTAAGCAGTTCTGGGCTCCCAGTCCCTCCCTGCCCCAACTCCTTTCCTCCCGCTGGTGACCAGGGTGGGGGGTGTGCTTGGGCCTCACTGGGCCATGGCTTGTGTCTTATCCCATTTGTGAGGTGCTGAGTTCTCACAGATGTAGATGTAGCCTCACTGTTGTACTGTATCTTCTGGCCTCTCTTTTAGGAATAGTTGTATTTGTTGCATTTTCCAAAATATATATGATTTTGGGAGGCAATTTCCACTGGCCTACTCACCCTACCATCTTTGCTCCTCCCTCTTAGGTGTCTTTCATTGTGGAATTCATCAACGTTCTGGAGCCACAAATTTCTGAAGTTGAATCTCTGAGTCTGAGAAGTTGGTCTGCCAGCCTCTCAGCATGTCAATGCCTTGTCCTCAATAAGTTTTCAAGATTTTTTTAGATAGGACTCTGTAGGTTATTGATGTGGAAAACTTGTATGCTTTTAAATTATTGCTAAATGAGATAATGATTTTAGTATATTCAACATAGATTTGCCTGCTTTACTTCATAGTGCTGTGAGTTGTGATTGTTAAAATAGGTTCTCCTGCTCTTTAGTGTTTGCATGCATTCCCAGATGAGAGAAGCCCTTGCAGCTCTTCAGTCCATTGTTCACATTTGTCCCCTGCCTTCCTTGGTGCATTTCCATAGGGAGGCCAGGGGAACAGCCAGCACTGTTCCCAGCCTCTGTGTGAGGAGCCCTGACTCTGCTGATGGCTGGGCACTGGTTTGCTGGAATTCTTATTAACAAGAATTACAGCCCAACCATTTTCAAGATCTTTAAAGGTCTTATGTTTAAAAATCAAACATGTTTCAGGGATTGATGTGACCTGAGTATTTTGATGTGATAATTATTGTATGATAGTAATATTTTTTCTAGTATTGTATTATCCTTTTATTAGTGGTGTGAACCCCAACTAATGATGTGTGCTGTCATTGAAACGCACCAGTGATGGCCAAGGAAGGGACAGAGATGCATGACTAAAAATGTATTAATATTTTTTCATAAATGCACTAATGAAAATCGGAGATGGGCTTCTCAGGCCTTTTTGCCCTGATATGCATTATTGAGCCTATGAGGCTCATGTGCACAGGCTTATTTTATCCATTTACACCAGACAGGAACTCTGTTTCCTGTTGAGAGAATGCTCACAAATCAGTGTTAAAGAATCTGACATACGATTTAAATATTAAAACTGAATAGTCAGTATTTACTCCTTATTTCCATGTGTTTATAGCATTTTCTTGAAAAATAATCCATTTGTCCTACCTATACATATTAAAGAATTCTACCATTTTTTTGTATATTTTAAATTATTCCTTTTAAATGAAGAGAAGGTCCACTTTAATTGTGTTACTTTACTGTGGATCCTTTCAATATTTCATTCAGTTGCAAAACTTGTGTAATTGATTGCTATCAAATGTTCATTCTTCCTCCAGTCATTTCTATTTTACTTTTATTGCTATCTTTTTAATTTCTAACAAACTAAAACACCCATCATTTCCCTTTCCTTCTTCCTTCTCTCAGTTTTGAAGAAGATCAGCTGCTATGTTGCTCTGCAAGCTCTCACCCTCTGTGTCACTAATGTTGCACATTTCTTAGTGCCTGCACTCCACGCCCTCTTTCTGTGCTGTCCTATGCTGATTCATTCCTTGTGTTCCTGACCCGTTTTTCTGGGGAAGCTTTGTGTATTTTCCTCAGTTCTGGTCCTGACCACGACAAAGAATTGAAAGGCAGAGGCAGAGTAGTGAAGCATAGTAAAAGTTTTATTTAGAGTTAGGGAGAAAAAGTGCAGCAGATGACCTCTGGGAGGAGGGGCACCATGAAAGCTTAAGGTTTTATTGAAAGAAAGTCTATGCACTTAGACAGTACTGGTGACTTCATGAAGAGGAGGACACTGAAAGGTTCAGAGTTCCCACTTTTAAGGACTTTTCAGAAATGTGACAAAGGGTTGGTGTGCAGACTTGTTAAGACTTAACACAAGAAATTTACTGCTACATACCGGCATCTTGGTCTCGGAGCTTTCAAAAGGATTGCCTTCTCTGCCCCTGAGGTGGGCTGTTATTGTTTGCTTGCTAACGAGTACGTTAAAAAACATACTTTTCAACTAATTGAGTTTTAAAATTCAATCTTACCTTTAAGATGGTTTGCTTCACATTTTTACCACATTGTTTATGAGTGTGCTTGCTTGCCATATCAATTTCACAGATGGCAAATCAGTTGATTGCAGCAGCATCTGGGTAAATTAAAAACAAATAAGCAGGGTCTTTTTAGCAGGCTAAAGTAAATCTTACAATGGAATGATCTAATTGACACCCTGAAGACATAGGCTGTGCTGAGATACTTGTCTTTATCTGGGGAGTATTCAGTCTTCTAAGTCAAATTGCTCCTGGCATTTCTATTTAGATTTAACTGATTGACCTATTAACTCTGCGTCTTATTTAGTGGCATTGCTTGTCCTTATTTTCCTTCTGCCCCTTTGATGCCAGTGTTGTTGTTTGCAGAGACAAAGAATGAACTTAGCAAACATTCAAGGTAGGAGAGCCAGGGAGACTTTTATTGAGAGGTACAGTGAGAGGACAGACAGAGCTCCTGGCTCACTCCAGGAGGGGCAAGAGAGACCAGCATGGTGCATTGTCTAGGAGATTTATAGGCAGTTGAGAACTTTTGAAAACTGAGCTTTAGGGTGTGGACTTGCACCAACTGCTCTGCCCCCAGGGTGGTCTGGGTTGTTGTCTGCTTGCCAAGGCTCTTTACAGTGAAGTCACGGGTTATGCTGAGATACCCTTGGGGAACACTCAAACATTCCAGGCCAGGTTGCTCCTGGCCTTTGGGCCTTTAATTGATCTCACTGATGATGTCTATATACCTTGTCTGCTATATTTGCCCTACAGAATTAGTGTGACATTGACTTTGCGTAATGCTGAACACAGATTTTCGATAGGACTTTACTTGTTACATTGCTTTGACTCTATCTTGCCTTGCCTTTTCCAGTGGCCCTCAACCTACTCCATCCCTGTATCATTCCCCCCTCTACAGATAGAGAACCTAGATGCTGCTGGGAAAGGGGGAGACAACCGCTCACTGCTCTGTCTGCTTCATGCTGAGAAGGGGCACAGTAAAAGGTGCAGTTAAGTCTCTATTGATGGTCAGTTGAGACAGCCTCGGAAGATGAGCACTTCTATTCCAGGGTCCATTTCTATTACTATTTGCAGTTTTGTGGATTATAGGCAAGATAGAACAAATTGTGTTATTAGGTTAAACAGCAACATCCAGAGTTGAATTTTCTATTCTGGAAGGACAAACGATGAGATTACAAATGCACGGTTGAATATGAGAAGTAGAAATAGTAAAACTTTAGTTGAAATGATGGGAGAAAACTTACACATTTGGAGAGTCATAGCCAGATATTTTCGGGAAACTAGAATTCTGAATCTAGTTTATGTCTCAATGACTAGTATTAGGATTTATTATAGATAAGGCTGCATTATTGAAACAATACTTTTCTCTAACATCACTCTCATTTTTATTAGAAGTAAGAAGTTTAAGAATATAAGTAACATTTGGCTTGATTATTTGCATAAGTGCATCAAGAAGAGCAATTAATTACATAGGCTCTTTTATATGAGCTTTGCTGGTACTTTTATACGGAATTTCAGATTGGACTTTTAAAGGCCTCTCAAAGCCAGAAACCTAAGCTAGACTTGCTATCAGGTTTTGATTGCAGCACCTGTAGATTTGGGTGAATTCTTCTCTTCTTGAGGTCCCCAAGACATCCGGAGGTTCCTGCACCAGCCAGGATGTGACTTTCCTTGCTCACCTCGTAAGGCTGCTGGGAACCCTGTAAGCAAAGTAACATGTCATGTTTTCCAAGGCACTTCATTGGCTTTATAAAGTCAACTTTAGTTCCTTAAAGCTGTCTGTTCATACCTGAGTTTTCACACGTGCTTCTCAGGTATAACATTCTACTCAAAGCCTTGGTAATATAACCAGAGTTCTTAATTGGTCCTCTTACAAGGAAATCAGATTCTAATTGAAGTTATGAAAATAAGCATACTGTTATAAAATATAAAAATAGTCACTTAGGCTTTTTAAGTTCTGGGAGGATCAGGTAGAGAGAAAGAAAAATGTTTCAAGTTTGCTTATAAAGATAGTCATTTACTTAACTGTTGTCAGCTTAAGAGAAAATGCTTAAAATACTTAATCAGCAGCATTTGAAACAAAAAGCCACAAAATCATTTTCCATAGTTTACTTAATCTTATGCAACCAATACCTCTTCTGCTTTAATCTAGTTCTTTACTAGTTTAAAAGTAATAAAACAGTGACTATAAATGACCAAAGACTTGCAAATGACAATCGTTAAAGATCCGAAGAGAGCTTACTATAAGAGAGTTGACATATTGAAATTCAGATATTTCTGTACACACAAAACATTAACCATGTTTAACATCATTCCCGTTGACAGAGCTTTCCAGGTAATTAAGCAAGAAATTATATATCATATATATAAGCCAAATTAGACAAATAGTTTCCCTCATCAGAAAAAGTTCCTCTGACATTCCAAAGGCCCTCTGGAACATATCAGAGCTAACAAGAGGTAAAATCACGATTTTGAACTTGATTCTGGGACGCTGTCAGAAGAAAGTTTTTAAGTCACTTGCTGAAATAAGATTATAGGTTGCTGTGAAGCACTATTCATCTATTTAACCAGAATGACAACAAAATACCTCAAAGGCAAATACAGAAGGTTACACAGTACTTAGACCACTCACTGAGACTTTAACCAGGAGAAACTGCTTTGATAAAACAATGGTAAAACCATTTGCAATCTTTCAACATTAAGAGCAGACTCTTTAAGAAAACGTTGTCTTTTTTAATGGAAAACAAAATTCTAATTTGCTGTATACCTGTTATCAAGACTTATTTGTTTTAATTGCTCATAGCCTGACTATATAAATTTTTCCACACTTTCAAGAACTGGTTTTACATTCACTGTTCTCCCTCTTTAAATAAACAGCTGTACTTTTGAAGAGTTACTTTCTTTTACTCTCAACAAAATGAATTTCTATTCCTTCTGCCTTGTTTTATAAAAACACACATTTCTTTCTAGCAAGCAGATATGTTTTTTTATTACTTTAAGTAGTTTCACTTAGAACTTAAAACTATAAGGAACTTTAATTTTTGGTGAACAATGAGAAGTATGCTATTGTAAACCATTACACTAGCATCCTTTCTATTGACAAATTTATGAATACATTATATAATTTCTGTAACTATGATCTTTACAGCACAATCTCTCACTAAGAAAAAAGTGTGTATCTTTAACTTATCAAAACTTTAAGGTTTTATGTTATGACAAAGATTCTCAGCCCATTTGTAGGTATACACACTTGAAAGCACAGTAACACACTGTTACTGAGATATTCACTTGCTACAGTTAGTTTACCCATTCTTAACAACTATGCTAGATTACTCACAAAACTTTAACAAAACGTTAGACAAACTTAAGCCTCTAAGCATTTTATTCTTGAAAGATTTAGCAGATAACATCAATTTAAATGCCTTTAGGTAAACTTAGGCAGCTGATAACCATAAGGATATATCCATTTCAGTTCAACTTGAATTAGCATTAATGCTTAATATCTTTTATTAGAATTTTGGAAGTTTTGAAATGCCCAATTTTCACCAGTGCTAGTTTATAATTAATTTTTATCAATATTATCTGGAGGTTTGCTTAACTGGGTAAAGGTTTAGAAGAGTCTAGACTAACAGAGTGGATGAAGGTTCTGTACTGATAGGGACTGTTTGTGTCCAGGTGGCTGGAAATGAAATACAAGTAAATGGATGTAGCACTAGTCATATAAAGCCAGGCTCTATTGTAAAAGACACATTTCTTCCATTTCAGGGAGTCTACTTTAAAAACCTCCTAATTTTTGGAGATAAGAACTCAATAAGCAGAATAGATTTTCACTAAATAATTAGAATACTAGTTGTAGAAGTTCACGGGACTTTTGACAATGTACATTCCTTGTGGCAAAATATATTTAGGTGCATAACTTTATTAGATTGCATACTTACCTCAGGGGCCAAGCCTCTCTAATCAGTGTTTGTATTGAGGCCAGGCCTGTGTGCAGAAGATAAGACACTTCTTTTTCAGTCTGGGGATCAAATATCTCCCAGTTCTGCAGAAGTAATGCCTGGGGCATGTCTTGCCTTAACCTTGAAGAGGAAGCTCCCATCCAGAAGAGAGAGAAACACAAGAGTGTTACACCTGCTGGGCCTTTCTCTGTGAGGGCGTCCCCTTGACTTGGAGCCTGGGTGATGGTGGGCAATCACCTCATCTGCCTGGCATTCTGGACTTAAGCACTCCTTACCTGTGTGTCCTGCACCTTGTCTTGATTCTCCTCTTGCCATTCCACTTAGCAAGAGTCACCTCGGAGCTCTGAATTTAGTGAGACCTTACCAGTGTGCTCGAACTTTACACCTTCTGGGAGTTTGTGTAGTTTTCTCCGTATGAGCCTTAGTCATTCCTTGAGAGCCCCCTGCCTGTTCAGTAAGTGCAGGGACTGCGTGACCTCTCACTGTCTGAGCCTTAGTCAGAGTCACAAGCCCGTTTTGCTTCCTTGGGGCCACAGAAAAGTAGATGCCTAGTCCCAGGATGACCGCTTCTAATTAAGGGAGATTAATAGAATAGAGCCATGGCTGGTGTTTAACAGGGCTATTTAAATGTACATTTGAGGAGGGCAATGTCTGTACTCAAACAGTTTTTAACAATGCCTCGAAATTATTTAGCCAGTTGCCCACTGTAAGAAACCTGATATGTGAGACAATAGATCAGGTTTCACCTGCGACTTTTGCATAGGCAGCAGCCAACTAGAGGCTCACTCTGCACCAGCAGATTAATTAGCCAGAGCTGAGATTCAGAACCACTGCACTTGGAGACCACAGATTAGGAGAGGAAGGTAGGAAATCGGCTGAGCAACTCCCCAACATTCTGGTCTTTCCAGAGGCAGGGAAACAAGGACCAGCAGACACCAGGAAACCTTTCAAAGGAGACTTAACACTGGTAACCAATGCTAATCATCTTTTAAGTGACTAACGTGTGCCCAGATATACTTTTATGATATAAAAAGTACAGCAGGTGTCAATCCATCAAGAGGATATAACCATCAGAAACATATATGCATCCAATACAGGAGTACCAACATATGTGAAAGAAATACTAACAGAACTAACAGAAAAAATAGAATGCAATGCACTTATTTTAGGAGATTTCAACAACCATTCACTCCAAAGGATAAATCCACCAGACAGAAAGTAAGTAAGGTCACAGAGGCACTGAACAACAGACTAGAACAGATGGACCTAAAAGACATCTATAGAACTCTAACCCCAAAAGCAAAAGGACACACATTCTTCTCAAGTGCACATGGAACATTTTCCAGAATAGACCACATACTAGGCCACAAAAGAGCCTCAGTAAATTCAAAAACATTGAAATTCTACTAACCAACATGTCAGACCGCAAAGGTATAGAACTAGAAATAAATTGTATGAAGAAAGCAAAAAGGCTCACAAACACATGGTGACTTAACAACATACTCCTAAGTAATCAATGGTTCAATGACCAAATCAAAATCGAGATCAAGCAATATATGGAAACAAATAACAACAACAGAAAACCCCAACTTTTGTGGGACACAGCAAAAGTAGTTCTAAGGGGAATGTATGCAGCAATCCAGGCATATTTCAAGAAGGAAGAACAATCCCAAATGAATAGTCTAAAGACACTATTATCAAAATTGGAAAAAGAAGAACAAATGAGGCCTAAAATCAGCAGAAGTATGGACATAATAAAGATCAGAGAAGAAATAAATAAAATTGAGAAGGAAAAGCAATAGAAAAAAAAATCAATGGAACCAAGAGCTGGTTCATTGAAAAAGTTAACAAAACAGAAAATCCCATAGCCTGAGTTATAAAAAGAAAAAGAGAATCTACACACATCAACAGAATCAGAAATTAGAAAGGAAAAATCATGGTGGACCCCACAGAAATACAAAAATTATTAGAAAATACTATAGAAATGTACATGCAAACAAGCTAGATAACCTAGAGAAATGGACAACTTCCTAGAAAAATACAACCTTCTAAGAATGACCAATGAAGAAATGGAAAATCTAAACAGAAAAATTACCACCAAAGTAATTGAAGTGGTAATTTAAAAATTATCCAAGAGCAAAACTTCAGGGCCAGATGGATTTACCACGGGGTTTTATCAGACTAACAGAGAAGACATAATACCCAGTCCCTTAAAGTTTTCCAAAAAATAGAAGAGGGAATACTTGCAGACTCATTCTATGAAGCCAGCATCACTCTAATACCAAAACCATTCAAAGACACCACCAAAAAAGAAAATTACAGACTAATATCCTTGATGAACATAGATGTAAAAATACTCCACAAAATATTAGCAAACTGAATTCAAAAGTACATCAATAGGATTACACAACATGACCAAGTGGGATTCATCTCAGGGATGCAAGGATGGTACAACATTCATAAATCCATCAACATAATCCACCACATAAATAAAAAGGACAGGACAGAAACCACATGATCATCTCCATAGACGCTGAAAAGCCATTCGACGAAATGCAAAATCCATTCATAACATAAACTCTCAGCAAAATGGGTATAGTAGGCATGCAACTCAATATAATAAAGGGCATATATGAAAAACCCACAGCCAACAACATATTGAACAGTGAGACCCTGAAAGCATTTCCTTTAAGATCAGAAACAACACAGGGATGCCCACTCTCAAAACTGTTATTCAACATAGCACTGGAAGTCCTGCCACGGCAATTAGACAAAACAAAGAAATACAAGGAATACAGATCAGTAAAGAAGAAGTCAAACTGTCGTTATTTGCAGATGACATTGTATTGTACATAAAAAACCCTAAAGATTCGACTCCAAAACTAATAGAACTAATATCGGAATACAGAAAGGTGCAGGATACAAAATAAATACACAGAAATCTGAGGCTTTCTTACACACATTGATGAACTAATAGAAAACGAACCCAGGAAAACAATTCCATTCATAATTGCAAAAAAGAATAAAGTACGTAGGAATAAACATAATCAAAGAAGAGGGAGACCTATTCCCTGAAAACTACAAGAGATACTTAAGAGAAATTAAAGAGGACACCAACAAATGGAAATACATCCCATGCTCTTGGATAGGAAGAATTAATATTGTCAAAATGGTCATCCTGCCCAAAACAATATACAGATTTAATGCAGTCGCTATCAAATTATCAACAGCATCCTTCAAGTAACTGGAACAAAGAGTTCTGAAATACATATGTAACTACCAAAGACCCTGAATAGCCAGAGCAATCCTGAGGAGGAAGAATAAAGTGGGGGGATCTCACTCCCCAACTTCTAGCTCTACTACAAAGCCTCAGTAATCAAGACAATTTGCTGGCGCAAGAACAGAGGCACAGGCCAGTGGAATAGAATATAGTCTCCAAACACTAACCCAAACATATATGGTCAATTAATATATGATAAAGGAGCCATGGACATACAATGGGGAAACGACAGCCTCTTCAACAGCTGGTGTTGGCAAAACTGAACAGCTGCATGTAAGAGAATGAAACTGGATCACTGTCTAACCCCATACACAAAAGTAAATGTGAAATGGGTCAAAGACCGGAATGTAAACCATGAAACCATAAAACTCTTAGAAAAAAACATGGGCAAAAATCTCTAGGACATAAACATGAGTGACCTCTTCTTGAACATATCTCCCCATGCAAGGGAAACAAAAGCAAAGATGAACAAGGGGGACTATAGGAAGCTGATGAGCTTGTGTACAGCAAAGGACACCATCAACAGAACAAAAAGGCATCCTGCAGTATGGGAGAATATAGTCATAAGTGACAGATCAGATAAAGGGTTGAGATCCAAAATACTTAAAGAGCTCACACACCTCCACAAACAGAAAGTGAATAATACAATTAATAAATGGGCAGCCTAGCTGAAAAGATACTTCTCCAAAGAAGAAATTCAGATTAGCAACTGCTAATCATAATCACCATTTCTTTTCATTAACCAACAGGCACATGAAAAGTTGCACCACATCGCTAGTCATCAGAGAAATGTAAATTAAAACCACAATGAATTATCACCTCATACCCATAAGGATCACCACCAAACAAAAGACAATCAAAAACAAATGTTGGCGAGGTCATGAAGAAAGGGGGACACTTTTACACTACTGGTAGGAATGTAAATAAGTTCAACCGTTGCGGAAAGCAGAATGGAGGTTCCTCAAAAAGCTCGAAATAGAAATACCATTTGACCCAGGAATCTCACTTCTAGGAATTTACCCTAACAATACAGCAGCCAATTTGAAAGAGACAGATTCACCCCTATGTTTACTGCAGCTCTATTTACAATAGCCAAGAAATGGAAGCAACCTAAGATCCATCAGTGGATGAATGGATAAAGAAATGTGGTACATATACACAATGCAATGTTATTCAGCTATAAGAAGAAAACAAATCCTACCATTTGCCACAATATGGATTGAGCAAGAGGGTATTATGCTCAGTGAAATAAGCCAGGTGGAAAAAGTCAATTACTGAATGATTTCACTCATCTGTGGAGTATAAGAACAAAGGAAAAACTGAAGGAACAAAACAGCAGCAGAATCACAGAATCCAAGAAAGGACAAACATTTACCAAATGGAAAGGGACTCGGGGGGATGGGTGGTAGGTAGGGATAAGAGGTTAATGAAAAGAAAGGGTGATTATGATTAGCAGTTGCAATGTGGGGGTCTGGGGGCACAGGGAAGGCTGTATAGGACAGAGATGTCAGGTAGTGATTCTACAGCATCTTACGACACTAATGGACAGTAACTGTAATGACGTATGTGGAGGAGACTTGGTGATGGTGGGAGTCTTGTAAACATAATGTTTCTCATGTAACTGTAGGTTAATGGTACCAAAATAAAATTACAGCAGTAAGTCAGGAATAAGAGTGAAACATATAGCTCCTACCTTGTGGTAGTGGGCATTGGTTTCCATGAGATTGATGATGTTAAGAGACAGTCAGGGACTCCCCCTGCCTCGGTTAGAGCCCTGGGTGGCCTGAAGAAGCTGGCTTTTAGTCAGAGACAGATAGAAAGGGACACTCCTGTTAGATACCCGGTCGAGCTGTCGGGGTCTGATTCCAGACACATGGACCTTTTAGAAGCTACCGAATTGCAGCCTCAGCCTAGACACTTGCAGTTGCCCATGGCCCTCCGCAGTCACCCGCATCCAAGGTGGTGCCTCTGAAAGGGAATCCTGGCCTTCACTCAGGTAACATTCGTGGATCCCAAGAGAGAACGGAGATCCACGGAGAGACACGCAGGGACACCTGTCACTTGAGACTTTGAGAACGGCAGCCAGGCTGGTCCCATTTAGGTGACTGATGAGCACATGATGTTTTGTGTATTCGGAGCTTCTTTCTATAAGGACAGTGAAAGAAAAGTTAAGCTTGGATGCTGATACTCACCTCCAAAGCTATCATGGACAAGCCCCCAAAATGATGCCAAGGTTCTTGTTTGCAGAGTCAAAGAAGGAACTTAGCAAATATCCAATGTAGGAGATCCAGGGTGAGGCTTTAATTTTCCATTTATTTATTTATTTTTTTTAAATAATAATAATAATTTTTTTAATAATTATTTTTTATTGAAGGGTAGTTGACACACAGTATTACATTACATTAGTTTTGAGTGTACAACACAGTGGTAGAACATTTATATACATAATTCTAGGTTCCAGCTATCACCCTACCAAGCTGTTACAATATCCTGACTATATTCCTTATGCTATACAGTACATCCCGGTTACTTATTTATTTTACCATTGGAAGTCTGTCCTTTTTTTTTTTTTTTTTTGTGAGGGCATCTCTCATATTTATTGATCAAATGGTTGTTAACGACAATAAAATTCTGTATAGGGGAGTCAATGCTCAATGCACAATCATTAATCCACCCCAAGCCTAATTTTCGTCATTCTCCAATCTTCTGAGGCATAACAAACAAGTTCTTACATGGAGAACAAATTCTTACATAATGAATAAGTTACATAGTGAACAGTACAAGGGCAGTCATCACAGAAACTTTCGGTTTTGCTCATGCATTATGAACATGCATATAAACAGTCAGTTCAAATATGAATACTCATTTCGTTTTTATACTTGTTTTATATGTGGATACCACATTTCTCTCTTTATTATTATTATTTTTAATAAAATGCTGAAGTGGTAGGTAGATACAAGATAAAGGTAGAAAACATAGTTTAGTGTTGTAAGAGAGCAAATGTAGATGATCAGGTGTGTGCCTGTAGACTATGTGTTAATCCAAGCTAGACCAGGGCAATAAAACATCCACGTATGCAGAAGATTTCTCTCAGAACGGGGGTGTGAGGTTCTAAGCCTCACCTCTGTTGATCCCCAATTTCTCACCTGATATCCCCCCTGCGACTCTGCCTGTCTTAGGTTGTTCCTCCCTTGAGGAATATTACCCGTCTCTGGCTAACCAGTCATCTTCCGGGGCCATACAGGGAAATGTGAAGTTGGTAAGTGAGAGAGAAACCTTATTGTTTGAAAAAGTTAGCTTTTTACTTCTTTGCATATTTATGCCCTGTGGCTTCTATGCCCAGCATTTGTCTTGAGGTATCTTTACCACTTGGAGGAGTTATGATACTCGGTAAATTTGATATGAGGCACGAATTCTATTTAAGGGTTGTAATTAGGAAGGAAGAAGAAAAGCTATAGAAGTAGCAGGCGGAAGAAAACATGGGAAGATTGATTATTTCTTTGACATATCTTCTTGTAGAGTA
Organism: Manis pentadactyla; assembly: GCF_030020395.1. Lineage (NCBI taxonomy): Eukaryota > Metazoa > Chordata > Mammalia > Pholidota > Manidae > Manis > Manis pentadactyla. The sequence goes on from NC_080039.1 coordinate 22,039,879, forward strand.
ACTTCAGCATATATAGGTTTTAAGCTACTACTTATATTGCGTACACACATTAACATAATAGGAGTATAGTTACATAACCAAAGCATATCTGTAATTACCAGCCATCTCCAGTGAAATCAAGAAAACCATTAAGGCACCTTAGACATTTGTGAAAACTTATCTATGATATGGTGGATATTGTCCAACAGAACTTGAACAGTCTGAGAGAAATCAGACAAATTAAAACAACCCATTCCTGGGGACTGTTCACATGCCATATGTTCTTTTCACAGTAAATAGTCTGTAGTTGGAAGAGTTTGGAGAGCTACAATTTGCACTTCTCCGAATTCTTGGTTGAGTTCCAACAGTATAGATCCAGTCAAATTTGTTGTTCTACTGTATGCACAGGCCAGCTTAGATATCTCCTTCCTCATTCCCATGGCAAGTCCAGGAACTGGTGGGATGAGTGCATCTACAGCTGTAGCAGTGCGTGGATCTTTGTTAGGGTTTTTTGATGATCATCTTCTGGCATGAGTCTTCCAGAGAGTGCAGGTTTTGGAAGTTCTTTTTCATATCGTATCTTAGTTCATTTTCCGGTTAGCTCAATTAGGTTTTGATCCTCTGTATAATCAGAAACAGACCCTTTGCCTACACTTTTATATGCCCTTTATACCCTTGTGTAGAACTTGTTGGAGGTTACCACACAGCAACAGCCCTTTTATGTTTTGTTTATTTTGCTTTGTTTTTGGTATCACTAATCAACACTTACATGACGAATATTATGTTTACTAGGCTCTCCCCTATATCAGGTCTCCCCTATAAACCCCTTTACAGTCACTGTCCATCAGCATAGCAAAATGTTGTAGAATCACTACTTAACTTCTCTTTGTTGTACAGCCCTCCCTTTTCTCCTACCCCCCCATGCATGCTAATCTTAATACCACCCTACTTCTCCCCCCCTTATCCCTCCCTACCCACCCATTCTCCCCAGTCCCTTTTCCTTTGGTACCTGTTAGTCCATTCTTGAGTTCTGTGATTCTGCTGCTGTTTTGTTCCTTCAGTTTTTCCTTTGTTCTTATATTCCACAGACAAGTGAAATCATTTGGTATTTCTCTTTCTCCGCTTGGCTTGTTTCACTGAGCATAATACCCTCCAGCTCCATCCATGTTGCTGCAAATGATTGGATTTGCCCTTTTCTTATGGCTGAGTAGTATTCCATTGTGTATATGTACCACATCTTCTTTATCCATTCATCTATTGACGGACATTTAGGTTGCTTCCAATTCTTGGCTATTGTAAATAGTGCTGCAATAAACATAGGCGTGCATCTGTCTTTCTCAAACTTGATTGCTGCGTTCTTAGGATAAATTCCTAGGAGTGCAATTCCTGGGTCAAATGGTAAGTCTGTTTTGAGCATTTTGATATACCTCCATACTGCTTTCCACAATGGTTGAACAAGTTTACATTCTCACCAGCATTGTATGAGGGTTCCCCTTTCTCCACAGCCTCGCCAACATTTATTGTTGTTTGTCTTTTGGATGGCAGCCATCCTTACTGGTGTGAGGTGATACCTCATTGTAGTTTTAATTTGCATTTCTCTGATAATTAGCGATGTGGAGTATCTTTTCATGTGTCTGTTGGCCATCTGTATTTCTTTTTTGGAGAACTGTCTGTTCAGTTCCTCTGCCCATTTTTTAATTGGGTTATTTGTTTTTTGTTTGAAGAGGGTGTGAGCTCCTTATATATTCTGGACGTCAAGCCTTTATCGGATGTGTCATTTTCAAATATATTCTCCCATACTGTAGGGATCCTTCTTGTTCTATTGATGGTGTCTTTTGCTGTACAGAAGCTTTTCAGCTTAATATAGTCCCACTTGTTCATTTTTGCTGTTGTTTTCCTTGCCCAGGGAAATATGTTTAAGAAGAGGTCACTCATGTTTATGTCTAAGAGGTTTGTGCCTATGTTTTCTTCCAAGAGTTTAATGGTTTCGTGACTTACATTCAGGTCTTTGATCCATTTTGAGTTTACTTTTGTATATTTGGTTAGACAATGGTCCAGTTTCATTCTCCTACATGTAGCTGTCCAGTTTTGCCAGCACCACCTGTTGAAGAGACTGTCATTTCGCCATTGTATGTCCATGGCTCCTTTCTCAAATATTAATTGACCATATGTGTCTGGGTTAATGTCTGGATTCTCTAGTCTGTTCCATTGGTCTGTGGCTCTGCTCTTGTGCCAGTACCAAATTGTCTTGATTACTATGGCTTTATAGTAGAGCTTGAAGTTGGGGAGTGAGATCCCCCCTACTTTATTCTTCTTTCTCAGGATTGCTTTGGCTATTCGGGGTTTTTGTTGTTTCCATATGAATTTTTGAATTATTTGTTCCAGTTCATTGAAGAATGTTGCTGGTAGTTTCATATGGATTGCATCAAATCTGTATATTGCTTTGGGCAAGATGGCCATTTTAACGATATTAATTCTTCCCAGCCACAAGCATGGGATGAGTTTCCATCTGTTAGTGTCCCCTTTAATTTCTCTTAAGAGTGACTTGTAGTTTTCGGAGTATAAGTCTTTCACTTCTTTGGTTTGGTTTATTCCTAGGTATTTTATTTTTTTTGATGCAATTGTGAATGAAGTTGTTTTCCTGATTTCTCTTGCTGTTGGATCATTGTCAGTATATCGGAAAGCCACAGATTTCTGTGTGTTGATTTTGTATCCTGCAACTTTGTTGTATTCCGATATCAGTTCTAGTAGTTTTGGGGTGGAGTCTTTAGGGTTTTTTATGTACAGTATCATGTCATCTGCAAATAGTGACAGTTTAACTTCTTCTTTACCAATCTGGATTCCTTGTATTTCTTTATTTTGTCTGATTGCCGTGGCAAGGACCTCCAGTACAATGTTAAATAACAGTGGAGAGAGTGGGCATCCCTGTCTAGTTCCTGATCTCAGAGGAAATGCTTTCAGCTTCTCGCTGTTCAATATAATGTTGGCTGTGGGTTTATCATAGATGGCCTTTATTATGTTGAGGTACTTGCCCTCTATTCCCATTTTGCTGAGAGTTTTTATCATGAATGGATGTTGAACTTTGTCAAATGCTTTCTCAGCATCTATGGAGATGATCATATGGTTTTTGTCTTTCTTTTTGTTGATGTGGTGGATGATGTTGATGGACTTTCGAATGTTGTACCATCCTTGCATCCCTGGAATGAATCCCACTTGGTCATGGTGTATGATCCTTTTGATGTAGTTTTGAATTCGGTTTGCTAATATTTTGTTGAGTATTTTTGCATCTACGTTCATCAGTGATATTGGTCTGTAGTTTTCTTTTTTGGTGGGGTCTTTGCCTGGTTTTGGTATTAGGGTGATGTTAGCTTCATAGAATGAGTTTGGGAGTATCCCCTCCTCCTCTATTTTTTGGAAAACTTTAAGGAGATTGGGTATTATATCTTCTCTGTATGTCTGATAAAATTCCGAGGTAAATCCATCTGGCTCCGGGGTTTTGTTCTTTGGTAGTTTATTGATTACTGCTTCAATTTCTTTTACTGGTAATTGGTCTGTTTAGATTTTCTGTTTCTTCCTGGGTCAATCTTGGAAGGTTATATTTTTCTAGGAAGTTGTCCATTTCTCCTAGGTTTCCCAGCTTGTTAGCATATAGGTTTTCATAGTATTCTCCAATAATTCTTTTCATTTCCGTGTGGTCCGTCGTGATTTTTCCTTTCTCGTATCTGGTACTGTTGATTTGTGTTGACTCTCTTTTCTTCTTAATAAGTCTGGCTAGAGGCTTATCTATTTTGTTTATTTTCTCGAAGAACCAGCTCTTGGTTTCATTGATTTTTGCTATTGTTTTATTCTTCTTAATTTTATTTATTTCTTCTCTGATCTTTATTATGTCCCTCCATCTGCTGTCCTTAGGCCTCATTTGTTCTTCTTTTTCCAATTTCGATAATTGTTACATTAGACCATTCATTTGGGATTGCACTTCCTTTTTTAAATATGCTTGGATTGCTATATACTTTCCTCTTAAGACGGCTTTTGCTGTGTCCCACAGAAGTTGGGGCTTAGTGTTGTTGTTGTCATTTGTTTCCATATATTGCTCGATCTCCATTTCGATTTGGTCATTGATCCATTGATTATTTAGGAGCGTGTTGTTAAGCCTACATGTGTTTGTGAGTCTCTTTGCTTTCTTTGTAGAGTTTATTTCTAGTTTTATGCCTTTGTGGTCTGAAAAGTCGGTTGGTAGGATTTCAATCTTTTGGAATTTTCTGAGGCTCTTTTTTTGGCCTAGTATGTGGTCTATTCTGGAGAATGTTCCATGTGCACTTGAGAAGAATGTATATCCCGCTGCTTTTGGATGTAGATTTCTATGGATGTCTATTAGGTCCATCTGCTCTACTGTGTTGTTCAGTGCTTCCGTGTCCTTACTTATTTTCTGCCCAGTGGATCTATCCTTTGGGGTGAGTGGTGTTTTGAAGTCTCCTAGAATTAATGCATTGCAGTCTCTATCCCCCTTTAGTTCTGTTAGAATTTGTTTCACATATGCTGGTGCTCCTGTGTTGGGTGCATATATATTTAGAATGGTTATATCCTCTTGTTTGACTGAGCCCTTTATCATTATGTAATGTCCTTCTTTATCTCTTGTTACTTTCTTTGTTTTTATGTCTATTTTGTCTGATATTAGTACTGCAAACCCTGCTTTCTTCTCACTGTTGTTTGCTTGAAATATATTTTTCCATCCCTTGACTTTTAGTCTGTACATGTCTTTGGGTTTGAGGTGAGTTTCTTGTAAGCAGCATATAGATGGGTCTTGCTTTTTTATCCACTCTGTTACTCTGTGTCTTTTGATTGGTGCATTCAACCCATTAACATTTAGGGTGACTATTGAAAGATATGTACTGATTGCCATTGCAGGCTTTAAATTCGTGGTTACCAATGGTTCAAGGTTAGCCTCTTTAGTATCTTACTGCCTAACTTAGCTCGCTTATTGAGCTGTTATATACACTATCTGGAGATTCTTTTCTTCTCTCCCTTCTTGTTCCTCCTCCTCAATTCTTCATATGTTGGGTGTTTTGTGCTGTGCTCTTTCTAGGAGTGCTCCCATCTAGAGCAGTCCCTTTAAGATGTTCTGTAGAGGTGGTTTGTGGAAAGCAAATTCCCTCAGCTTTTGTTTGTCTGGGAATTGTTTAATCCCTCCGTCATATTTGAATGATAGTCGTGCTGGATACAGTATCCTTGGTTCAAGGCCCTTCTGTTTCATTTTATTAAATATATCATGCCATTCTCTTCTGGCCTGTAGGCTTTCTGTTGAGAAATCTGACGTTAGCCTGATGGGTTTCCCTTTATAGGTGACCTTCTTCTCTCTAGCTGCCTTTAACACTCTTTCCTTGTCCTTGATCTGTGCCATTTTAATTATGATGTGTCTTGGTGTTGCCCTTCTTGGATCCTTTCTGTTGGGGTTTCTGTGTATTTCCGTGGTCTGTTCGATTACTTCCTCCCCCAGTGTGGGGAAGTTTTCAGCAATTATTTCTTCTAAGATACTTTCCATCTCTTTTCCTCTCTCTTCTTCTTCTGGGACCCCTATAATACGGATATTGTTCCTTTTGGATTGGTCACACAGTTCTCTTAATATTGTTTCATTCCTCGAGATCCTTTTGTCTCTCTCTATGTCAGCTTCTATGCGTTCCTGTTCTCTGGTTTCAATTCCGTCAATGGCCTCTTGCATTCTATCCATTCTGCTTATAAACCCTTCCAGAGTTTGTTTCATTTCTGCGATCTCCTTTCTGGCATCTGTGATCTCCTTCCGGACTTCATCCCATATCTCTTGCGTATTTCTCTGCATCTCTGTCAGCATGTTTATGATTCTTATTTTGAATTATTTTTCAGGGAGACTGGTTAGGTCTGTCTCCTTCTCTGGGGTTGTCTCTGTGATCTTTGTTGGCGTGTATCTTTGCCTTTTCATGGTGATAGGAATAGTCTGCAGAACTGGGACGAGTGACGGCTGGAAGGACTTCCCTTCTTGTTGTTTTGTGGCCCTCATCTCCTGGGAGAACAGCGGCCTCTAGTGGCTTGTGCTGCGAAGCTGCGCGCAGACAGGGCTTCTGCTTCCTGCCCGGCTGCTATGGAGTTAATCTCCGCTGTTGCTGTGGGCGTGGTCTGTTTCTGGCAGCTACTCCAAAATGGTTGAGTCGCGTTGGAGCAGGAGCGGCTGGGAGGCTATTTATCTCCGTAAGGGGCCTCCCTGCTCCATGCAGCCCAGGGGTTAGGGTGCCCAGAGATCCCGGATTCCCTACCTCTGGATTTAGTGACCCACCCTGCCCCTTTAAGAGTTCCAAAAAGCACCCGCCAAAACAAAACAACGCCCACCAAAAAAAAAAGAAAAAAAAATTTTTAATTAAAAAAAAAAATTAAAAAAAAAAGTTTTTAATTAAAAAAAAAAAAAGGTGGTCGTTCGTTTTTCTTTATACTGCGGTGTCAGCGTCAGGCCTCTACTCACCGGTCTTACTGCCCTGTTTCCCTAGTATTGGGGTCCCTATCCCTTTAAGACTTCCAAAAAGCGCTCGCCAAAACAAAACAGCAAAAAAGCAAAAAAAATATGTTCGCGTGCTTTTCTTATGTCCTCTGTCGCCCGGCCTCCAGTGCCCACTCACTGTTCTTGCTGCCCTGTTTTCCTAGTATCAAGGGCCCTGCACTCTGGCTCGGATGGCTGGGGCTGGGTGTTCGGCAGTCCTGGGCTCCGTCTCCCTCCCGCTCTGCCTGCTCTTCTCCCGCCGGGAGCTGGGGGAAGGGGCGCTCACCTCCCGCAGGGCCGGGGCTTTTATCTTACCCCCTTCGCGAGGCGCTGGGTTCTCTCAGGTGCGGATGTGATCTTGATATTGTCCTGTGTCCTCTGGTCTTTATTCTAGGAAGGGTTGTCTTTGTTATATTTTCATAGATATATGTTGTTTTGGGAGGAGATTTCCGCTGCTCTACTCACGCCGCCATCTTCTGCCCCACCTCTAAATAATTATTTTTTATTGAAGGGTAGTTGACATTACATTAGTTTCAGGTGAACAACACAGTGATACAACATTTATATATATGATAATTCTAGATACCAGCTATCACCATACCAAGTTGTTACCATATTTTGACTATATTACCTATGCTATACATTACATCCCAGTTACTTATTTATTTTACAGTTGGAAGCGTGTACTTTTTTGTTTGTTTGTTTTTGTTTGTTTTTCTTTTTGTGGGGGCATCTCTCATATTGATTGATCACATCGTTGTTAAGAACAATAAAATTCTGTATAGGGGAGTCAATGCTCAATGCACAATCATTAGTCCACCGCAAGCCTAATTTTCATCAGTCTCCAATCTTCTGAAGCATAACAAACAAGTTCTTACATGGAGAACAAATTCTTTCATAGTGCATAAGTTACATGGTGAACAGTATAAGGGCAGTCATCACAGAATCTTTCATTGTTGCTCATGCATTATGAACTATAAACAGTTCAAATATGAATACTCATTTGATTTTTATACTTGATTTATATGTGGATACCAAATTTCTCTCTTTATTATTATTATATTTAATAAAATGCTGAGTTGGTAGGTAGATGCAAGATAAAGGTAGAAAACGTAGTTTAGTATTGTAAGAGAGCAAATGTAGATGATCAGGTGTGTGCCTGTAGACTATGTGTTAATCCAAGCTAGACAAGGGCAATAAAACATCCATGTATGCAGTAGATTTCTCTCAGAATAAGGGGGGGTGAGGTTGTAAGCCTCACCTCTGTTGATCCCCAATTTCTCACCTGATGGCCCCTCCGCGACTGTGCCTGTCTTTGGTTGTTCCTCCCTTGAGTAATCTTACCCGTCTCTGGCTAACCAGTCATCTTCCAGGACCATACAGGGACATGTAAAGTTGGTAAGTTTGAGAGAAGCCTTATTGTTTGAAAACGTTAGCTTTTTACCTCCTCGCATATTTATGCCCTGTGGCTTCTATGCCCAGCATTTGTCTTGAGGTATCTTTACCACTTGGAAGAATTATGATACTCAGTAAATTTAATATGAGGCACGAATTCTATTTAAGGGCTGTAATTAGGAAGAAAGAACAAAAGCTTTTGAAGTAGCAGGTGGAAGAAAACCTGGGAAGATTGATTAATTCTTTGACATATATTCTTGTAGAGTAACTTCAGCATGTATATTTTTCAAACTACTAATTTAATTGCACATACACATTAACATAATAGGAGTATAGTTACATAACCAAAGCATACCTGTAATTACCAGCCATCTCCAGTGAAACCAAGAAAACCAGACAGGCACCTTAGTCATTAGTGAAAACATATCTATGATATGGTGAATATTGTCCAACGGAACTTGAACAGTCTGAGAGAAATCAGACAAATTAAAACAACCCATTCCTGGGGACTGTTCACATCCCATAAGTTCCTTTAACAGTAAGTAGTCTGTAGTTGTAAGATTTTGGAGCACTACAATTTGCACTTCTCAGAATTCTTAGTTGAGTTACAACAGTATAGATCCAGTCAAATTTGTTGTTTTACTGTATGCACAGACCAGCTTAGGTATCTCCTTCTTCATTTACATGGCAAGTCCAGGATCTGGTGGGATGAGTGCATCTACAGCTGTAGCAATGTGTGGATCTTTGTTGGGGTTTTTTGATGATCATCTTCTGGCATGACACTTCCAGAGAGTCCTGATGTTGGAAGTTCTTTTTCATATAGTATCTTAGTTCATTTTCGGAGTACCCAATTAGGCTTTGATTCTCTATATGAACACAAACAGACCCTTTGCCTACACTTTATATGCCCTTCATACACTTGTGTAGTACTCATTGGAGGTCTCCACACAGGAGCTGCCTTTTATTTATTTATTTTTTTGGTGTCATTAATATACACTTACATGACGAATATTATGTTTACTAGGCTCTCCCATATACCAGGTCCCCCCTATAAACCCCTTTACAGCCACAGTCCATCAGCATAGCAAATGTTGTAGAATCACTACTTGCCTTCTCTGTGTTGTACAACCTTCCCCTTTCTCCCCACCTTGCATGCTAATCTTAATACACCCCTTCTTCTCCCCACCCTTATCCCTCCCTACCCACCAATCCTCCCCAGTCCCTTTCCCTTTGTTACCTGTTAGTCCATTCTTGAGTTCTGTGATTCTGCTGCTGTTTTGTTCCTTCTGTTTTTCCTTTGTTCTTATATTCCACAAATGAGTGAAATCATTTGGTATTTCTCTTTCTCTGCTTGGCTTGTTTCACTGAGCATAATACCCTCCAGGTCCATCCATGTTGTTGCAAATGGTATTATTTGCCCTTTTCTTGTGGCTGAGTAGTATTCCATTGTGTATATGTACCACATCTTCTTCATCCATTCATCTATCAATGGACAATTAGGTTGATTCCAATTCTTGGCTATTGTATATAGTGCTGCGATACTCATAGGGGTTCATTGGTCTCTCTCAAACTTGATTGCTGCGTTCTTAGGGTAAATTCCTAGGAGTGCAATTCCTGTGTCAAATGGTAAGTCTGTTTTGAGCATTTTAATATACCTCCATACTGCTTTCCACAATGGTTAAACTAATTTACATTAGCACCAGCAGTGTAGGATTGTTCACCTTTCTCCACAGCCTCGCCAACATTTGTTGTTGTTTGTCTTTTCCATGGCAGCCATCCTTACTGGTGTGAGGTGATACCTCATTGTAGTTTTAATTTACATTTCTCTGATAATTAGCGATGTGAAGCATCTTTTCATGTGTCTGTTGGCCATCTGTATTTCTGTTTTGGAGAACTCTCTGTTCAGTTCCTCTGACAATTTTTTAATTGGGTTATTTGTTTTTTGTTTGTTGAGGCATGTGAGCTCTTTATATATTCTAGACGTCAAGCCTTTATCGGATATGTCATTTTCAGATATATCCTCCCATACTGTAAGGTTCCTTTTTGTTCTATTGATGGTGTCTTTTGCTATGCAGAAGCTTTTCAGCTTATTATAGTCCCACTTGTTCATTTTTGCTGTTGTTTTCCTTGCCCAGGGAGATATGTTCAAGAAAAGGTCACACATGTGTATGTCTAAGAGGATTTTGCCTCTGTTTTCTTCCAAGAGTTTAATGATTTCATGACTTACATTCAGGTCTTTGATCCATTTTGAGTTTACTTTTGAACATGGATTTAGACAATGGTCCTGTTTCTTTCTCCTACATGTAGCTGTCCAATTGTGCCAGCACTACCTGTTGAAGAGACTATCATTTCTCCATTGTATGTCCATGGCTCCTTTATCAAATATTAATTGACCATATGTGTCTGGGTTAATATCTGGATTCTCTCATCTGTTCCATTGGTCTGTGGCTCTGTTCTTGTGCCATTATCAAATTGTCTTGATTACTATGGCTTTATAGTAGAGCTTGAAGTTGGGGAGTGAGTTCCCCCCTACTTTATTCTTCTTTTTCAGAATTGCTTTGGCTATTCGGGGTTTTATGTGCTTCCATATGAATTTTTGAATTATTTGTTACAGTTCACTGAAGAATGTTGCTGGTAGTTTCATAGGCATTGCATCAAATCTGTATATTGCTTTGGACAGGATGGCCATTTTGACAATATTAATTCTTCCTTGCATGAGCATGGGATGAGTTTCCATCTGTTAGTGTCCCCTTTAATTTCTCTTAAGAGTGACTTGTAGTTTTCAGAGTATAAGTCTTTCACTTCTTTGTTTAGGCTTATTCCTAGGTATTTTATTTCTTTTGGTGCAATTGTGAATGGAGTTGTTTTCCTGATTTCTCTTTCTGTTGGTTCATTGTTAGTTCATAGGAAAGCCACATATTTCTGTGTATTGATTTTGTACCCTGCAACTTTGTTGTATTCTGATATCAGTTCTAGTAGTTTTGGTGTGGAGTCTTTAGGGTTTTTTATGTGCAGTATCATGTCATCTGCAAATAGTGACAGTTTAGCTTCTTCTTTACCAATCTGGTTTCCTTGTATTTTTTTGTTTTGTCTGATTGCCGTGCTAGGACCTCCAGTACTGCGAGGCTTTTTCTTAGAAATAAATTGAGAACAGAGACAGAGCTCTTGGCTACAGTACTGCATTGTGTAGTTGATTCATAGGATGTTTAGTGTTTTTGGTAAATGAGGGCTAAGGGTGTGGACTTGCACAGCCTTCCCTGCCCCAGTGTTGGCTAGGTTGTTGTCTGCTTGCCAGGGCTCTTAACAGTGAAGTTACAGGTTATGCTGATATACCCTTGGGTAACACTCAAACATTCCAGCCCAAGTTGCTCCTGGCCTTTGGGCCTTTAACTGATCTCACTGAAGATGTTTATATTTCTAGTATAGGATCTTTGTCCTAGATAATTAGTGTGACCTTGACTTTGTTTAATGCTGACCACAGATTTTAGATGTGGACTTTACATTGTTCCATTACTTTGACACGAAATATCTTGCATTGCTTTTTCCAGAGTCCCTCACTCTACTCTAAGTCCATGGTCGCTGTGTCACCTTCTCATATCTATTTTCCTGCCTAACACTTTGATTTTACCTTAACCCTTTTGTCTAATCTACTTTGTCCTTTTGTTTATTTTTGTCTGACTACCTGACTGCTGTTAAGTTGAACTTTGATGTTAGCATGCTTGTGTATCTGTGCCTATTTAATACATGTATTTTTCAATTAGCTGGGATTTTCTCTGTGATATCACAATGCATTTGATAGAGGCTATGGCTATTCTAAAGTTAAATAAAGTCTTTACAGTTTGAATAGTGGCTATATATGCACTTATACTTTGAAATATATTAAATAATCCAGATGTTTGGTCATGTAAATGCATTATAAATATAGTGATTTCAGAGCATATTGTTAGTAAATACTCCATTGAAGTTTAATGCTTTAATTTCTCTCAATTTCTGTTTCCAAGTGTATATACTCCAAATGCGACAGGGACTTTGTGTGTATTCAGAGTAGGGTGAGGGCTTCCGGAATAAGCAAGGCAGGATATTTTGTAGTCAGAGCCATGTAACTACATGAAAGGAAACCCTCTGCTAAAACTGTGTTAAACATTTAGCTCTAGAGTCATTATTCAGTGAGATCAATTAATGTTCCCCAGATAAAGAAGAGTAGCACCTGTTTTTATTATACCAATCATGTATAATCATGTATAAGATTTCACCTCAGCATGTTAAAAGTCCAAGTGCTGTGGGCTGTCTTTTCTCCTACAGATCTGATGAGGTGATCTTGAAAACTGGGCGACCAATTTAGCATGCAGGCCCAGCCATAAACAACACAGTAAAGGCCAGAAGGATTCCACCTTAAAGAAAAGATTGCATTTTAATGTCCAAGAAGTTAAGGCACTAAAAATGCTCCTTGCTCTTTAGCAAACAATACCTCCGCCCACCTTGAGGGGCTGAGCAAGCAGCGTTGTTTCATATGTCCCCAGACCAAGATGCTGGTATCTCATGGAGAAATCATCAGAGGGAGGAGGTTACTTCTATCAAGTTAATTGTAAATATTCTGGCACCATTTAATAAGTCCACAGCCTTAAGCTTTTTTCATGTTCTCAAAACAATCATCATCTGCCAGTGAAACCCCTAGGCAGTGCACCACCACGGACTCTCTTGCCCACTCCTGACATGAGCTTGGAGTTCTGTCCTTTCCATTTATCTATAAATAAATACCTGTACCTTGCTGTACTACCTTGACTGTTTGTGAGGCTCATTCTTCAGCTTCATGGACAAGAACCCTGGCATTATCTATATATATTTTAGCCACATACACATTCATGAATGTTATTTTGTTGTTCATTTTTTGTTAGGAATACATAATACCCATTTTCCTGTTTCAGTTTTCTCATAAGATACATAGTTAGACTCACTGAGTTGTTTGCAATATCTTTAGAATAAAAGAAATATAAAAACTGACAGGAATTCTCTTCAAGTGATGATATCTGTGTAATGCTTCCTATCATATATGAGATATTATTGATGTTGGGGTTCTAGAATGATGGCTTGAGGTAGCTGTCCAAGCATCTGCAGCCTCTCTGGCATCCCTCCAGAGGCAAGTCAACTCCTTGGTCCAAGTAACTCTCCCACACCACCGTGCTTTAGAACTCCTTACTGCAGAGAAGAGAGGGACCTGTCTATTCCTCTGGGAACAGTGTTGTTACTATAACAATGAGTCAGGACTAGTAGAGCAGAATGTTCACAAAATACAAGAACTAAAAAAGGAACTCCAAGAAACTGGCATATCAGGTAATAATTCATACAGCTGGTTTCAATCCCCTATTATGGCCTGGTTAGTGCCACTCCTAGGCCCTGTTGCAGCAATCTGTTTCATACTCCTTTTTATTCCATGTGTTTATAATTTCCTTCAACAGTGCATAGCTGAAATGTCACAAATAAAAATCAATCAACTCTAGCTGCATGAGTACTCGCTCCTCCAAACTGAGCCTCCAGCCATCAATCCGCCTTAAAACCACTTCCCCACATTGCCCCCCTCAGCCGGAAGTAGCCAGATCAAGTTGGAGCCCATTATAACCAAAAGGCTGAAATGTAAGACTGGAGGCACTGGAGGGAGGAGCAAGCACGTCGGACAGTGATAGCGTGTGAAAGTCCCCGGCTGCTGCCCCCTCCCACCTGAAAATTGTGAATTGGGACAGCCCATCCTTGCACCGCTGTAAATCTAAGCTCTGCCTCCCCATACCTTCTTTAAAAACTCGCTGCCTGTCTACTTACAGTCGAATTCCCCAGCCTCCATTTCTATAGGCTGCGAAATCTCGTTCAGGTATTTGCATTCAACAAACTACCTGGCCCCTTGTTGCCTCTCTTCACCTGCTTATTTTGGCTAGAATTTATCTTACACTACTCTTGTTTATCTGGGGCATATGAACTGATCTTACTGAAGAATGACTGTAGAACTGAAGATATAACACAGAGTTTCAGTAGTGGGTTTACTTGCATGTAGTTACATTGCTCGGACTGCAAATATCCTGCCTTGTTTTATCCAGAGGCCCTCACCCTATTCTGTCTACAACCATGGTTCCTTGTGTCATTATGAAAGATCAACAGTTGGGTAAAGAGCTTTGTAAGGACATTATATCTTTTGAATCATGGAAACTTTTATACATTATTAATGACTTATTTAGCAGCACACATTAGAAACTGATTAAATTAAGGACAACAGGAAACCACTTCATTAGATTCCTGATTTCTGACAAACAGGATAATAATATGTGGAAACTGTGAAAGGTAATATAGAATACCTGCCTTGCCTGAATACCCTGTCTGGCTTATAGAATAGTATGTTATTTGCTAACTGTAAATTTTGCTGGTTGCAAAAAAGAATTTTTTAGAAATGCTGTTTACGTTGGTTTTCTGTGTAATCTAAATCACTTTTAGATGCAATATTCATTTTTGTCTGCTTTTAAACATAGTGAATGTACTATTTATATGTATTCATTGTTCCCAAATTCCCAAACAGAAACTTGGAAAATAATGATAGGCATGAAAGTCCATCTGGAAAACAATTGACATCAGAGGCTTTTTTCTGGTTCATTCAAATGTGCTTGTGTTTTAAGGAAGGGTGTCTCCTGGCAAAAAGCCAGGCCCAGGATTCTAGCAATGCACCCAGCACTCCAAAGCCCCATCTGTGCTAAACCTTAAGGCCTCAGGCCTCTCTCAGCCTCAAGTCCTTGCTTCCATTGCTACTGTCTGCCCTACTGAGGCAACTTCAAGTCTGGGCTTCAGAGATGGTGCTTCTCTGTCCAGGGTTGGTCTCTGGGCTGCTAGGAAGTGACATGGAGCAGCAAGACTGGTTCCCTAGATCAGGGGCTGACACACCCAACTTTCTGCGGTGTAGGCTTCAGTGGTCCAGGGCCTCAGCTTCAGCCTTACCCATTGCAACAAGAGTCTGTGGGCCCTATGGGGTTTTTAGTAAAGTTTTGTGGTGTTTTCAGTAATCTACAGAAATATTTCTATGCACTCTCAGTAGCCAGGAGCTCTGGAGAGTTTTCAAGGTGACTTAAAATCTACTCCAATGGCTCAAATGGAGCAAGACCTTTCTGAGTCTCTCTGCAAGTTTTGAACTAGGCATCAGGAGCAATATTTAGAAAATTTTCAGGTGATCATATGGGGAAGGGCATCAGAAGGCTCAGCAAGAGTGCCTTATGCTTGAAGTATTTTGAGGCCAACTCAGTAATTCCATTTGGTGATTAAGATGCCACTGTTGGATAATATTACAATGTTTTACAACAATAACAAACATTATAAATAATAATTGCAGTAAGACTGAGGACATGGATGGTCCTGTGAACTGCGTCAGCCATGAGAGTTCTGTGGCCAAGGAAGAGCCATCCTGTTCTGGAGTCTGCCTGTCACAGGATGCCACCAGGTTACAGGTGTTTGGCTGCTGGCCCAGGGGCTGCACTCTGTGCCATGGAAGCAGGACTGCAGGCATACACTCAGCTGGCAGAAGCCCCACCTCCCAGACACTTTACATCCTGCTTGCCTGCCAGCCCTCCCACTCAGTTGAATGTTCTATTCACTGCCCTGTTGTGACAGATCCAGACACTTTGGCTCCATATCTTGGTGGATGATGGAGGGCATCATCCCCTGTGTTAATCAAACAAGAGGGGGCAGAGTGGTCCTGCCCAAGCATCTTCAGGCTTCCTGGAGAATTTGGAAAATGCAGCAGTTGCTTGGGTCATTGAGTCACCTGCTTCCATCTTACACACCAGCTCTAACCTGCCCCAGAGAGACCATGGGGGCATTTGGAAACAGCCAGATACTCTGGCTCCCAAGACCCTGTCTCACTCCTAGGTTGGCAATAGTGGTGGTTCCTGGACTTATGATGTGACAAAAATTTATGAGGAGGATTACACGGACAAAATTGTCCCAAGGAGGATCACAGAGTGTCCAACAATTCTAGGAAGGTATGAACAGTTCCTGGGCTCCCAGTTAGACTTAGAAAACATGGCAACATTGGCTAGGCAGGTGAAGAATACTCACCCAGAAATCCCCAGGCCTTCACAATGGCTTGGTGGGAATTTGATGGGCATGTGAACTTCCCTTGAGGCTCACCAGGTCAAGGGCATCTCCAGGGCAAACCCGCCAAGAGGGGCTGCTCCCTGTCCCTGGAAAGAGGCTTAGGATGTTCCACAGGCTGGTCTTATGGAAGGACACTGACTACTAAGGCAGGAGCACAAGAAAATCTATGTTGTGTGAATGTTTGTGAAGCCTCCATAATATCCTGCATGTCAGACAATGTGACAGTGCAAATTTGTTCAGTGTTGTGTAACAGCCACTGAAAGAACCCATAATCTCATATGTAATGAAACTAATGATGCCTAAAAGTGATGCTGATGGTGATAATAATGCTATTAATATTGACACAACTAATGATAATAATAATAAATTGAAAAAGCCTCACTATTTGTATTATTTATTATTAATGCCATGTGTGCCTCATAGAATCCCCAAGACTCCCCTACAGTAATGACAAGGTAGTTTTTTCAGGCTTCCTATGATATTTTAGACTCAACATCCTAGGTTTGCACAAAGAAGTTCATTCCGTAAGGAGAAAAACAGGCAGAAGTAGTAGACTACCAAGCAGGAGGAGGGCATGGGTGAACTGGGGGCTCCTGAAAAACCATGAGGGGTAGGCCTGATGGGCACAAGGAAGGTACCCTGCTGCACAGGAAGAGGTGCCGGGCCAGCCTGTCACACGACAGCCACCAGATGGCAGAAGTCTGGCGAGCAGCTGACTGATGCAGGCTCTGTGCAGGAGAGGGTAGAGCTGGAGCCATGTCCCACATGCAGATTCCCCACCTGTGATACACATTCACCCCCAGCTCAGCACTCACCAGCCACCTGCCCTCTCACGTGTGCCTCCCAGGACCCTCAGAGTCCACACATCTCAGTGTGCATATGACACAACAGGCTACTGGAGCTGCCATCCTAGGTGCTCAAGGGACAATAGGGAGGAACATGACTGGGCACAAACAGTTCACAGGCTCCTGGGAGGCCTTCGAAAGTTGTGTGGTTACTGGGGCAGGCAGGTCACTGTCTCCAGGTACAGAGCCAGTCTCCCAGGCACTGATGGCATCTGGAACATTCCCCAGGCTCAGCCATGCCTGGGCACTCTTCCCACTCTGCAATGTTTGCAGCCAAAATTCCTCAGCTGACTTGAAAAGTCTGAAGGAGGCTCATGCCAGCAGAGACACCATCTTTGGCCCTTCCAGGATATATAAGCATGGTTCCTGGACCCCATATGTGAGGTAGAAAGTAGCACGGTGACTCTGACAGGACTGGGATGTCTTCCATGAGTCCTGCACTGGCACAAGGTTGTGTTGGCACCTTCCGAGGACTCATACAGTTTTCTAGTGATACAGGGTAGCCAAAAGTGCCCTCCCCACGGTTCACCTGCCAGTCCCACTGATGGGTGCCTCTGAATATTTCAGGAGGTTATCTGATCAACAAGCATGGAGAGGTGTACCACTATGTGTATGTATGTTTGCTGTGAAACCTCCATAGTCATTTTCAGTAAATTAGCCCCACGATAGAAAAATTTCACTCAATATAGTATAACAATCACAAACATAACCATACTAATAAATGTAATAATAAATAATAAATATATTGAGATTGATCATAATCCTAAGGATATGGATTGTACCACTATGGCTGATAACTGTAATAGTGGGGTAAGGAATGGGGATGCTTTAATCTACTTCCCTAACTGCATGACAAAGTAACTGTATCGGGTGTCACAGGTTTGAAGTCAGCTCTAGGTTTCCACAGTGAAACTTTTCTGTAAGGCAAAAATGAACAGAAGGTGGGAACTGAAACTCAATCGGTGGGAGGGTGTGGGATCACTGCAGACTCACAGTCCAGCCCCGAAGGAGAGAGCTATGAAGCAGGAGGAGAGAACACATGCCCCAGGGCCTGCCTGACACGGGGTATCCACCAAATCTCATGACCTCGCATATATGTGTTGGTAATCATGGGAAGGAAAGCAGAGCTCCAGATGCACCTCTGATGTGCAAACGCCCCACAGAAGAAGGAAATGGAGCCTCAGCTCTGTCTCAGCCCTCCCTGCCGGGCTTCCCTTTGGCCATCAGTTAACTCAAGAGCCTGGAGTTCCAGCCATCCTCACTCAACTCTCTCATCCAAGGACAGATGGAGGAAGTCATCCACTTGGTTACAGGATCAGTAGGCGACACCCAGCTCCCTGACTACTCAGAAAATTAGATGATTCTGATAGGGAAGAGTTACAAGGACAGCAACCTAGCGGGTGACTCCACTCTCTCTTGAGCCCCACCCCCCTCAACACAAATACTACAAGGACAGTAATTTACGAGGTGGTTCCCCACCACTTCGCTCCACCTTCTCAAGCCAAACAAACGAAGAAAAACAGTCCCTTTGTTTCCCTCTCTGCCAAGCACTCCCTAGGTTCACTCCCTAAAGTAACTCCCCTTTGCCGACTCGCTTGCTGTGCACATAGGAATATTACAGATAAGGAAGCAGAAAGATATAAATTGCTCCCTTTGCCTTTGTTTGGGACTCGGACATTTTTGGGAGATTACTCCCCTCTGAGCATGCCAGTGTGAAATAAAGCAGCAACACTCAAAGACCTCCAAGTGACGCTTGGTTTTTCTGTCGGTGATACACTCTAGGCCTTTTTATCAGTATTTTTGTAACAATTCTACAGGCTGACTGGTCACTCCAGGATTTCCAGTAGAATATCACTTTTTAAAAGTACCCTGAGTCAACATATAATATATCCAGAATCCAGGTTGGCCTAAGATCACCTACTTGAGACTCAAGTGGCACCAGTGGTGGTTCCCAGGCTCCTGAGTGACATGTGAAATTTTCAGTAGGCTTGGGGTGGACACATGTATGTATGTCCCTTGAAGAAACCTCCATAATAATCTATAGTAAATCATATACTCTGTCTGCATAGAGAAAATCTACACAATGTTGTGAAACAGTAGCCAGAGAAACAACTCATAGTAATAAACATAATATCAAAAGTAATGATTACTAACAATAATACTGATGGCAATCAGATATTAATACTGCTACTAATGATGAACATAAGGGGATAGAGTATAAGAATATAGATTATAGAACGAGAACAGACTTCCCTCTGTGAGTGACAAGGTAGATAGTGGGTCTCATGGAGTTGCATTCAGAGTCCAGGATTGCATAATGAAAGATGATCTAGAATACAAATATGAGCAGCAGCATGGAAGACAATAAACGTAGGAGAGAGCATGGGAGAATGGGGCACTGGTTGACCAACACCCAGAAGGGAATCCTACAGGGTGTAGGTAGAGGGGCCTTCCAGTCAGAAGCCTTCCCATTGATTAATACTCATCTGCTTTCCACAGTTAAAGAGCTGGCTGTTGTGACTGTGATCCATGCAAGGATGAAAGGATGCAGAGCCACACACAGAGAGCAGAAGCCCCACGTAGGATGTGCATTAAACTCCCAGCACCATCTCAGCCCTCTTTGCCTGGTTTCCATTTTTGACACTGATCACCCAGGAACCCTGAAGATCCAGCACCAGTATGCATATCTCAGCCTGAGGACTTTGGAGGGCCTGATTCTCCATGCTCAAGACCCACAATGGAGAGATGGCTGGAACAGCAGTTCACCAGTTCCCTGTCAAACTCAGAATATAATGAGATTGTTTTGAGAAGCGTGAGATTAGAGTACAGACTCCTAAATCAATAACAAGATACTGTGATCAGGCCTCATAGGGAAGTTGTACAAAGTGTCCTAGGTTTTCATCATGAAATGTGTTCTCTGCAGACAAAGATGGGTAGCAAGAACAAATAAATAAACCTGGAGGAAGGTATGGTTGAACTTGGGAATAAACCTGTGCCCAGCTTGGGAGGAGAGGCCTACAGGGCAGAGACTGCAATGCTTTTTCCTAGTCCCACTTGCTTCAAAACAGCCCCCATATTTCAGGAATTCTGCCAGGTGGCTGTGGGGAAGGGTCCTTTGCAAGGAAGTCAGTGACCCTTGTCCAGAAACCCCTTCTGGGTGCACTAACTTCCCAACTGGATGGGCATTAGGACCCCATTTCTCACCTCTCAGCATGTGGTTACCCTTCTGCCACTTATTCCACACAGGTCCCTCAAAGCCCAGATATCTCTTTACCCATATTCAGGTCCTGGCATATTGGGTGGTGTCATTCTTATTCTCTGTCCAGATAAAAGCAACATGGGACAGCAGAATGAAATTTCCAGTCTTACTGGATGATTGGGAATGTTCCACAGTGGCTCAGGCAGGGGGCTGTCCCTCTACATGACTGCCAGGATGACACCAGACTTTCTTAGGCACCCAAAGGGACATAGAACAAACCCAGCATCTCAAGTGGACCTAGAAGTAGTCTGTGTGTCCACTTCCAGCAAGCGCCCTAGATGCCCACATCCATAAGATGCCCTAGAAAATTCTGCTTAGGTTTGGGAGGGTGGCTGTGACTTCATCAGCTTTTTCAGAGAGGCAACAGTGGCGTGTGTTCCTGAGATCACTTAGATCACTCAGTGGTGGCTGTGGAAGTACAATGACCTACCACATCTTCCAGGACACAAGCAGTTCCTGGCCCCATGAAGACGTTCAGATTTCCATAATCAGGCAGGTCAGGAGCACCCTCCTGAGGCTATTCTGCCAGGACTGGCACATCCCTGCTTATGGTGGGTATTTCAAGATGCTGTTTCGCAAAGTAGCAACAGATAGCACAGTGGGAGTCTGGGAATGGCTCTGTGTATCTGTGGCAGAACCATCCATAATCACATGCAAGAATTTGTACCCCCCCATTGGACAGGGGGAACTCTATTCAGGGTTATAAAACAACACTAAAAATAATCTAAAATGTCAACAACAATAATACTAATGATACTCAGTAATAAAGTTGTTCCTAATGCCATAAATAGTAATAATCATAATGAAGATAATGAACCTAAGGGGATGGGGAAATAGGGTTCTTATCTCCCTCAGAGAAGGCAGGTGTCCTTGGCACTTGTAAGTCAGAGCTCAAAGTTTGCATCATGTATTCCATGCAGTCAGAGATAAGCAGATGGAAGAGCATAGCCTGGTAGGTCTCCGGAATGATTAGGGGTCTCACATGCAAACCTGGAGAGTGGAAACCTCCATTTTCAGGCCACAGGAACCCAGGGCTCTGGGAACCAGCAGCAGCTCCACACCCACCAGGATTCAGGGCTCCAGCTGGCCAAGGTGTGGGGCTCCTTGCAAGGAAGATAGGCCTGCAGACCAATGCCATCCCCTTAGGCATGCAGAAGCCATTTTTGTGACAGACATTAAGCATCCGGCACTATCTCGGCTGCCTCAGCCTGGCTGACCTTCTCTTACAGGCTCGTTTGGGAACTTCAAGGACCTGGAAAAATCTGGGTTCTCACATCTTGGAACCCAGAGTGTTGGAGGGTGTCATTTTCCATGTTCTCTGACACATAGGAGGTGAGATTGGTAAATGACAACAGATTTCAGGGCTCCCGGGAGGACTCAGAACATGCTGTGCATGCTGGGACTGGCAGGCCTCCCTCTCAGTGTCTTCCAGGACAGCATTAGCCTGTCTAGGGTGCCAGAGAAGACTTAGAACAGTCCCCAGCCTCAGGTGAGCCTGGGAAGCAATCCATGCACCTCGGTTTTGGCACTGATTTACCCTAGTCCTGGGTGCAACCACTCACTGACACTGCAGCCTTCAGGGATGTGGCTGCAGAGTTGGCAGGTGGGATCCCTGGTGTGGAAGGCTGAGCTCCATGTCCAGACCTGTGCCCTGCCTATGTTGGACATTAAGTCTCTGCACAGACTCACCCCTCCCTGCTGGCTACACTTCTAAGCCCAGAGCTGGTAGATGGCACACGAGCCTTTCCTTGTCATCAGACTTTGGTATCCCCTCTGGCTGAGTTCACAGGCCCCCACAGCATCAGCCACGTATGTGCGCTTCCCCTTCAACTGGGTCTGTTTTCCCTGGTGATTCTCCTCTTCCTGTCTGAAACCAGCTTTCCACCATGTAGCTGAGGTCTATTGGACTAAGCACCAACTTTTTATTAAGCTGCCATAAACTAAGAATATAACATAGACTTAAAATTTCAGGTAATGGATTCTGGGATTAAAGATGGTGGTGTGAGAGGACAGACAGAGGCTTCCTCCTAAAACTGGATACAATTAAAAATTTAATTGGCGCAACTAATCCTGAGAGAGCAATAGGAAAGAGGACGGCATCACACTGCACACACCTCGAGAAAACAGCAGACCTCAGCGAACAGGGTAACATACCAGAGCTGTGGCTCCGCGGGACCCGAGCCCATCCCCCACCCCAGCTCACCGGAGGGAAGCAGACAAACGGAGCAGGGAGGGAGTGGAAGGCTTGCGACTGCTGAATACCTAACTCCAGAGATCTGCTCTGGGAGCACAAACCTACATTTCATGGTGCTTTCATGAGACTCGCATGACTACCAGGTTGGAAAGTTAATACAGGCAGAGTTCCTGGGGAGACTGGGATTCCGGCTGCTTGTGGAAAGCAGGGGTCCATATTTGGCTGGTCTGGGATGAAAACTTATCCCTGTGTGACCTGCCCACTGGCTCAGGCGGTGGAGACAGGCACAGCAGCCAGGAGGCGGGGAACAGCTCTTTCCTACCCCCAGGCACCAGTACCGCTCCCCTGTGACCCCCGACATTGCTTCAGGGTCTCAGCGGCTCCAGAATAGAGCTTCTGGACACTAGAGGGCGCCATATGCAAACATGAAAGGCCAAAGGAACCTTGTCCAGAGTAAAATTGTTAATACAACTCCCGAGAAAGATTTAAATGACATGGACCTCATGACTTTTCTTGAATGGGAGTTCAAAATAAAACTCATCGACTTCCTAATGGAGGTACGGAAAGACATCCAAGAACTCAGGAATGAATTCAGGTCAGAGAGCCAATCATTGAAGAACACGATGGAGGGTATTAAAAGCAGGTTGGATACGGTGGAGGAGACAATGAATGAAATAGAAACTAGTAAAGAGGGATACAAAGAAGTTGAGACACAGAGAGAAAAAAGGATCTCTAAAAATGAAAGAATATTGAGAGAACTGTGTGACCAATCCAAGTGGAACAATATTCGCATTATAGGGATACCAGAAGAAGAAGAAGAGAGAGAAAGGGACAGAAAGTGTCTTTGAGGAGATAGTTGCTGAAAACTTCCCCAATCTGGGGAAGGACATAGTCTGTCAGGCCATGGAGATCCACAGATATCCCAACACAGGGGACCCAAGGAAGACAACACCAAGACACATAGTAATTAAAATGGGAAAGATCAAGGCTAAGAACAGACTGTTAAAAGCAGCCAGAGGCAGAAATAAGATCACATACACAAGAACGCCCATCAGACTAACATCAGACTTCTCAGCAGAAACCTTACAGGCCAGAAGGGAGTGGCATGATGTATTAAATGCCATGAAGCAGAAGGGCCTGGAACCAACCTTACTTTATCCGGCAAGATTATCATTTAAATTTGAAGGAGGAATTAAACAATTTCCAGATAAGGAAATGCTGAGAGTTTACCTCCCACAAATCATCTCTGCAGCCTATTTTGGAGGGACTGCTATAGATGGAAGTGTTCCTAGGGTTGGACAGCTGTCACCAGAGGTAGTAAAATCACGGTAGGGAGGGTGGAGCAGCTAATTGTGAGGCAAATGCAAGATTAAATTGACTATCCCCAATGTCAATCAAGGGATAGACAAAAAGTACAGAATTTGATACCTAATATATAAAGAATGAAGGAGGAAGAAAAAGGAGGAGAAATAGAAAAGAACCTTTAGATTGTGTTTGTAACAGCATACTAAGTGAGTTAAGTTAGACCATTAGATAGTAAGGAATGTACCTGGAACCTTAGGTAACCACGAATCTAAAGCCTGAAATGGCAATAAGTACATACCTATTGATAATCACCCTAAATGTAAATGGACTGAATGAACAATCAAAAGACATAGAGTCACTGAATGGATAAAAGCAAGACCCATCTATATATTGCTTACAAGAGACTCATCTCAAACCCAAAGACATGCACAGACTAAAAGTCAAGGGATGGAAAAAGATATTTCAAGCAAAAGTTAGGGAGAAAAAAGCAGGTGTTGCAGTACTAGTAACAGACAAAATAGATTTAAAAAAAGAAAGTAACAAGAGATAAAGAAGGACATTACATAATGGTAAAGGGCTCAGACCAACAAGAGGATATAACCATTATAAATATATATGCACCCAACACAGGAGCACCAGAATATGTGACACAAATACTAACAGAATTAAAGGAGGAAATAGACTGCAACGCATTCATTTTCGGAGACTTCAACACACCATTCACTCCAAAGGACAGATCCACCAGGCAGAAAATAAGTAAGGACACAGAGGCACTGAACAACACACTAGAACAGATGGACCTAATGGACATCTATAGAACTCTACACCAAAAAGCAACAGGATACACATTCTTCTCAAGTGCACATGGAACATTCTCCAGAACAGACCACATACTAGGCCACAAAAAGAGGCTCAGCAAATTCAAAAAGATTGAAATCCTACCAACCAACTTTTCAGACCACAAGGTAAAAAACTAGAAATAAATTGTACAAAGAAAGCAAAAAGGCTCACAAACACATGGAGGCTTAACAACACGCTTCTAAATAGTCAATGGAACAATGACCAAATTAAAATGGAAATCCACTTTAATACATGGAAATAAATGATAACAACAACACAAAGTCCCAACTTCTGTGGGACGCAGTGAAAGCGGTCTTAAGAGGAAAGTATATAGCAATCCAGGCATATTTAAAGAAGGCAGAACAAACCCAAATGAATAGTCTAATGTCACAATATCAAAATTGGAAAAAGAAGAACAAATGAGGCCTAAAGTCAGCAGAAGGAAGGGCCAAAATAAAGATCAGAGAGGAAATAAACAAAATTGAGAAGAATAAAATAGAAAAACGTCAATGAAACCAAGAGAATGAAACCAAATTCCTTTGAGAAAATAAACAAAACAGATAAGCCTCTAGCCAGACTTAATAAGAGAAAAAGAGAATCAACACACATCAACAGAATCAGAAATGAGAAAGGAAACATCACGATGGACCCAACAGAAATACAAATAATTATTAGAGACTACTATGAAAACCAGTATGCTAAGAAGCTGCAAAACCTAGAAGAAATGGACATCTTCCTAGAAAAATACAACCTTCCAAAACTGAACAAGGAAGAAACACAAAATCTAAACAAACCAATTACCAGGAAAGAAATTGAAGCGGTAATCAGAAAACTACCAAAGAAAAATCACGTGGGCCAGATGGATTTACTTCGGAATTTTATCAGACATACAGAGAACATGTAACACCCATTCTCTTAAACGTTTTCCAAAAAATAGAAGAGATGGAAATACTCCCATACTCATTCTATGAACCTAACAACACCCTAATACCAAAACCAGGCAAAGACCCCACCAAGAATAAAAGTACAGACCAATATCCCTGATGAACGTAGATGCAAAAATACTCAATAAAATATTAGCAAACCAAATTCAAAAATATATCAAAAGGATCATACACCACGACCAAGTGGGATTCATGCCAGGGATAAAAGGATGGTACAACATTCGAAAATCCATCAACATCATCCACCACATCAACAAAAAGAAAGACAAAAACCACATGATCATCTCCATAGATACTGAAAAAGTATTTGACAAAATTCAACATGCATTCATGATAAAAACTCTCAGCAGAATGGGTATAGAGGGAAAGTACCTCAACATAATAAAGGCCATATACGATAAACCCACAGCCAACATCATACTGAACAGCGAGAAGCTGAAAGCTTTTCCTCTGAGATCGGGAACAAGACAGGGATGCCCACTCTCCCCGCTGTTATTTAACATACTACTGCAGGTCCTAGCCATGGCAATTAGAAAAAAACAAAGAAATACAAGGGATCCAGATTAGTAAAGAAGAAGTTAAACTGTCACTATTTGCAGATGACATGATATTGTACATAAAAAACCCTAAAGACTCCACTCCAAAACTACTAGAACTGATATCGGAATACAGTAATGTTGCAGGATACAAAACTAACACACCGAAATCTTTGGCTTTCCTATACACTAACAATGAGCCAATAGAAAGAGAAAGCAGGAAAACAATTCCATTCACATTTGCATCAAAAAGAATAAAATACCTAGGAGTAAACCTAACCAAAGAAGTGAAAGACCTGTACCCTGAAAACTCTAAGACACTCTTAAGAGAAATTAAAGGGGACACTAACAATTGGAAACTCATCCCGTGCTCTTGGCTAGGAAGAATTAATATTGTCAAAACGGTCATCCTGCCCAAGCAATATACAGATTTGATTCAGTCCCAATCAAATTAACAACAACATTCTTCAACGAACTGGAACAAATATTTCAAAAATTCATATGGAAACACCAAAGATCCTGAATAGCCAAAGCAATCCTGAGAAAGAGGAAGAAAGTGGCGGGGATCTCACCTCCCAACTTCAAGCTCTCCTACAAAGCCACAGTAAACAATACAATTTGGTACTGGCACAAGAAGAGAGCCACAGACCAGTGGAATAGATTAGAGACTCCAGACATTAACCCAAACATATATGGTCAGTTAATATTCGATAAAGGAGCCATGGACATAGAATGGGGAAATGACAGTCTCTTCAACAGATGGTGCTGGCAAAACTGGACAGCTACATGTAAGAGAATGAAACTGGATCACTGTCTAAACCCATACACAAAAGTAAATTCAAAGTGGATCAAAGACCTGCATGTAAGTCATGAAACAATAAAACTCTTAGAAAAAAACATAGGCAAAAATCTCTTGGATATAAACATGAGTGACTACTTCATGAACACATCTACCCGGGCAAGGAAAACAAAAGCAAATGTGAACAAGTGCTACCAAATCAAGCTGAAAATCTTCTGTACAGCCAAGGACACCATCAATAGAACAAAAAGGTATCCTACAGTATGGGAGAATATATTCGTAAATGGCAGATCCGGTAAAGGCTTGACATCCAAAATATATAAAGAGCTCACGCACCTCAACTAACAAAAAGCAAATAATCCAATTTAAAAGTGGGCAGAGGAGCTGGACAGACAGTTCTCCAAAAAAGAAATTCAGATAGCCAAAGGACACATGAAAAGATGCTCCACATCGCTAGTTATCAGAGAAATGCAAATTAAAACCACAATGAGATATCACCTCACACCAGTAAGGAAGGCTACCAACCAAAAGTAAAACAACAACAAATGATGGCTGGGTTGTGGAAAACGGGGAACCCTCCTACACTGCATGTGGAATTGTAAATAAGTTCAACGATTGTGGAAAGCAATATGGAGGTTCCTCAAAATGCTCAAAATAAATTTACAATTTGACCCAGGAATTCCACTTCTAGGAATTTACCCTAAGGGTGCAGCACTCCAGTTTTGATAAAGACAGATGCACCCCTATATTTATCGCAGCACTATTTACAATAGCCAAGAAATGGAAGCAACTAAGTGTCCATCAGTAGATGAATGGATAAGGAAGATGCACTACATATACACAATGGAATATTATTCATCCATAAGAAGAAAACAAATTCTGCCATTTGCAACAACATGGATGGATCTAGATGGTATTATGTTCAGTGAAATAAGCCAAGCAGAGAAAGACAAATACCAAATGATTTCACTCATCTGTGGAGTATAAAAAGAAGAGAAAAACTGAAGGAACAAAACTGCAGCAGGATCACAGAACCGAAGAGTGGACTAACAGTTACCAATGTTATAGAGACTGGGGAGAATGGGAGGGTGGGGAAGAAGAAAGGGGTTATTATGATTACCATGAATAATGTTTGGGCAGGGGGAAAAGGGAGGGCTTTGGAACACAGGTAAGACAAATAGTGATTCTACAGCATATTACTATGCTGATGGACAGTGACTGTAATGGGGTTTGCAGGGGGGACTTGTGGTATGGGAGAGCCTAGTAAACACAATATTCTTCATGTAATTGTAGATTAATGATAACAAAACAAAAAATAATTACAAGTAATGGTCAAACCCTGTTAATCCACGGAAAGAATTCACTAATTTCACAAATCTCTTCTTCCTTTGTACAGTTAGAATATATCAGTGTGAAGATTAGACAGTGTCCTGCTTCTTAGAACTTACATCATGCATGACCAAACCTTTTCCATGAATTATCAGATAACAAATATTTTGTACTTTCAGGCCTTATGTTTCTCTGGCAACTACTGGAATTTCCCTTAACAGTGCCATCAGTAACAGACAGTACACAAGCACATTAGTGTGGTTGTAGTTCACTAGATAGGGATGTTGGAATTACAGTTACTACACATCATGAGATGTTTTTATGGTTCTGCAATGTTTGAAAAACCTAAAAGCATGCTATTCATTAGTACACAGTTTGAAAACAAGATTCTGCATGATGTCTGCGCTCTGAGGACCCATGACTTGCATAACTATTCCTGTAGTCAACTCTATGGTCAACTACCAAATCACTACAGATATTCACAGCACCAAGATTCCCCCACCTACCTTCTCAACAGATGTCCTGGAACCCAGTTCATAAAAAAACAAACACAAAAAGTACTTTTGAAACCACCAAATCTTTAAAATACTCCCTTGTGTTCCAATTTTCCTTTACTCTTGTAGCCTATTACTGTAAGGAATGTATTCATCAAGGAATTCTTTTTTGGCCCCTTCAATTCTGGAAATTTGTCTTTACTTCACAATTCATAGTTCCCACTCTGTGTCTTACTTTTGTTCATTATTTCATCCAAGGACAAGTCCACCTCACACTTGGACGCTTCCCCATCTGATTCCTGACAGATAATATTGCTTTCAAGGGAGCTCATGATTTGATTAGATTCACCCACGTCACATCATTCTTAGGTCAACTGATTGGTAACTCTAGTTATAGCTGTGACACCCCTTTTGCCAGGAAGCATATCATAGCCAAGGGAGTGGCAAAAGGGATTGGACATCATGGGGCCCAATTCGTAAACTGTCAATAAAGCCGACTTCTGGCTTCTACCCTAAATTGTGGATGAGAAACCAGTAGGTAATTGTCATGCCAAATGGTTTCAGCCCCAGGTAAGTTCACTATGGATTTAGTGAGACTGAAGAAGGACAAAGGAACACTTTTGGGGTGAAAGAGATTATACCCAACTTTGTTTCCAAGGAGGCAAGTCAAATCTTAGAATCCCATCCACTCAGACCAAGTCTGCATGCAGCAAGCTGGTCTCTGCCTCTGGGCCTCTCTGCCCCTGCACCCATCTCAGCCTCTGTCCTTCATGCTGCCACCACTCCAGCCTCTGCCCTGCTCTCCTGCAGCCTGCATCCCAGATCACTGGGCAGAGCTGTTTCTATGGACTCAATAACAACATATTGCCCTCACATGCGCAGTGACATGGCTGACCAGGGTCAGGTGAGAATCCTGGCCATAGGAACCTTCACTTTCTCAACAGTCATCTTTCTCATTTCAACATTCTCCAGCAGATCCCTGTCCTGAGAAGTCTGGAGATGACAGGATCCAACAGGGTCTCAGGCTGCTGTTGACCACTTGCCTTTCCTCTCATTGTGGTGTTGAGGCTGCTTTGTTTTTTATTGTGCTTAAAATTGCATCATTAAATTCTCAACGCATTTTCTGTAGAAGATAAGGTGACATTGGCTTTGTATTGCTTCTTCTATCTTAAGTTTTTTTTATCACTTTTTGGGTTAAAACTTCTATAGGACATGAACAGATATTCTTACAAAGAAATACACATGACCATCAGGAATATGAAAAAATGTCTCACATCACTAATCATCAAGGAAATGCAGATCAAAACCACAGTGAAATAGCACCCCACACCACTCAGAAGAGCCACTATCTAAAATACATGAAATTACAAATGTGGGTGAGAATGTGGAGAAAAGGGAACCCTCCTACACTGCTGGTGGGAATATAAATTGGTGAAGCCACTGTGAAAAGCAGTGTGGACGTTACTCAAAAAACAAAAATAGAAATACCATAAAACCCAGTAATTCCACTTGTAGGACTTCACCTAAAGAAAACAAATTCCTTGATGCAAAAAGATAGATATACCCTATGTTTATTGCAGCATTATTTACCATAGCCAAGTTATGGAAGGAACCTGTGTTCATCAGTAGATGAATGGATAAACACATGCTAGGCATACACAATGGAATATTATTCAGCCATAAGATAGAAATCCTCCTATTTGCAAAAACATACATGGACCTATAGGGTATTATACTAAGTGAAACATACCAAGTGTAGAAATACAAATACCGCATGATTTCACTTATTTGTGAAATCTTCCAAGAAAACCAAGCAAATGTGAAGAACAGTAGACTCACACACACTGAGAATCAACTGGTGGTTACCATGGAGGAGCCATTCGGGTGAATGGGTGGGGAGGGTTAGGTGGATAAAGGGGAACAAAAATATCAATAATAATATATTAGTCATGAGGATGAAAGTGAAATATGAGGAATATATCCAATTATTCTGTGACATCTTCAGACAGCAACTGGTCTAGTGTGGGTGAAGTTTTAATAATGTGGAGAAATTGTTGAACCACTGTGTTTTGTACTAGAAAACAGTATAATGTGTATCGATGATAGTTCAATAAAAATTTAAATTAAATTTAAGAAAGGGATTATGACATATTCAAGTGGAGGGACCTATATTACAGACAACAGGGGCAAAGAAATGGCTGAGGTTGCCATAGAACAGCTCACTGATGTGCCCAGAGCACCTTGGAATCTTGCCCTTTGGTCCACTTACCAGTTGCAGACCGTCAGTATTGGTCCAGGTGTGAATAATAACAGCAAACGCTCATGGTGTTCCCCATGTGTGCACTCTGTTCTCACTGGCCCATTTCTATTCCTCAGCAGTCTTGTGAATACAGGAGGGGCCTCTCTCCATTTTCTATCACTGGGCCCGTGGGGAGCCTGGTGGGGGCCCAGGATGGAGGAGGCAGACTTTCAATCTTTGACCCTGAACCTTTCAGCCCCAGGAGGAGCCTGTTCAGTAGTCCCCTGGCTTTGGGGGCCCCAGTCATCCATGGGGACTATGATGAGGCTGATGGTCACAATGACTGATGATGACAGTGGACCAGGTTCTGTCAATGATATTAAGAAAAACTACTAACAATGACCCCTTGTCATGAGACAGACAGTATTCTAAATACCTCATTTAGTCTGTCATGTTCTTTTCTCAGAAACTACCCCGCTATCTTCTGGGAGCATGCCCACAGGAGGAGCAGTGTGGTGCCACAGCCTAGCATTGATCCTGGAGTGCAATCACTGCTCCACAGCTGAGACTGTCCCACCCTCACAGAGCCCATGCTACACGTTTGGAGTTTATGTACTTCTGTGGCCATTCATCCAAAAGAGAAATATCACCCATCCATTGGGTGTTGTCATGGTCACTGTTTGATAAAGAATTAAAAGTTCTCCCGTAACTTTGGTTTAGTCCTGCATGTGCCTGTTCCTTGGCCAAATTTATTCTAAGGCTCTGGCACTCAGGCTGTGCTGCTGGAGGGTGGACCTCCCCTGGTGTGCCATGCTGAAGGCCTGCCTCCATGGTCTGTTTCTTCTCTCACACACTCTCCCCACAAAGACACCCTGCAACAAATTAACATATGTTGGTTCTGTGTGTCCTCCCCTTATTCAGTCTCCTCTCCCAGAAAATCAGGACCGTGATGCCCTCACCCAAGGCAGCCAGTGCAGAGAGAGCCTGAAGATGATGCTGGGGTTCTTGTTTGCAGAACTGAACAATGAACTTAGGAAACACTCAAAGTAGGAGAGCCAGGGACAGCCTTCTATTTAGAGATAAAGTGAGAAGAAAAGAGATCCTGGCTCATGCCAGGAGGGATCAAGGGAGCCAGTACTTGTGCATTGTCTAGGGGATTTACAGGTAGTTGATGATTTTAGGAGTATAATAAGGGGCTAGGGTTGTGGACTTGTTAAGTGGTCCTAGAATGTTCACCCTTGATGAGTCATTAAGTCTCTTTTCTCATCAGTCTTCCAGGTAATTCTGAAAAATTAACATATGAAATTTACTGCAGATTCTTTCTCAGAATAGCAGCTTCTTGGTATGGGAGCACAGCAATCAAGACTACCTGCCCTGCCTCAAGGTAGATTGAGTTATTGTCTGTTTGCTAAAGACTTAAAGAACAGTACTTAACTTCTTGGGTTTTAAAAGGCAATCATCTTTAAGATGGAATCTTTTTAACATTTACTATATTTTTTGTGGCTGGGCTTTCCTGCTGTATACGTTGCCCAGGATGCAAATTACTGCATTAGGTCTGAAGGAGGAAAAACAGCATCTAGATCTGGGTCTTTAATCATGCTAAAGTGAATGTCACAAAGGCATGATTAACACACTAATAAAACATGGGGTATGCTGTAATGCTTTCCTTTATATGGGGTATATGAAGTGATCTCTCTAAAGAATGGTGGTAGAGCTTAATGTTTAACAAAGAGTTTTCGTAGCAGGTGTCTTTGCACATTGTTACATTGCTCTGACCATCTGTATTGGACCAGCTGTGAATAATAGCAGCAAAGGCTGAACAATGAACTTAGCAAACACTCAACCTTGTGTTCCTTTTTCAGGAAGCCCTCACTGTATTCTATCTAAACACGTGGTCCCTTTCTCAAAGGGGGGTGCAGAGGTTGACCTGGGCCTCTCTCTCACCACAGCCATGCCTGGGAATAAGGCTTACCTGTGGTAACTCACGACCCCATTCGTGCCCTGAGCTCCTCAGCAGGTCTGGGTCCCATCCAGAGTGAGGTTATGGGCCAATAACAAGTAGTGGAGTCCTGATAAGGGGCTGTCCTGTGCAGTGTGGGGAAGGGGCACAGGGGATTGTCCTAATGCTCTTTGTGCAGAGCAAGCACATAGCTCTTCCTCACCCTTAGCAGTAATAATGTGTTCATGGGGCATAAGGATGTGAATGGATCTAAACTGCCCCTGGAGTTTCACTATTCAGAAGTCAGAATAAGGGCCTATGGCCAGTGCCCTGGATAAAGGTTCACTTCAGCTCAGAGAATTCTGGAATGGACTGGAAAGAAGGTTGAGACATGTAAGGCATCTAATCAGTCTAATATACCCCAGTGAGACAGACTATGGGTTTAGACAGAGTAGGGTGAGGGTGTCCAGAAAAAGACACTTACCAAAACCCCATTTTAAACAATTAAGCAAAGCCAGAGATGCATTAATTATCTAAAGTAAAAATATCAAACTAGCTATAAAAGCATTTTTCAGTGAGATTACTTAAAACTAAAAAGCCAGGCACAACTAGGCCTAGAAGTTTGAATATTCCTCAGATAAAAGAAAGTATATCTGCAAAGCCTATGTTTTCACTGCTTCACCAGGAACATGTGTAAATTAAGATTTACTTTAGCCTACTCAATGGCCCACCTTATTTTAAAAAAATTCTATCTTAGAGCTAAGATTGCATTTTAATCAAACAAACAAAAACACAGCACATCTTGGAAGCAAACCGCGCAGTCCTTTTTCTTGGCATCATTAATGTACAATCACTTGAGCAACACTGTGATTACTGGATTTCCCCCATTATCAAGTCCCCACTATATACCCCATTATTGTAGTAAGATGCTACAGAGTCACTATGGCAGGCAGTCTTAATTGATATGCACCCAGATGAAAAAGCTGCTGTTCTGTGAAAGAATTAGAGCAGGACATTTCTTTGTTAAGTTAACGTTGCAAAATAATCCCCTGATAAGGAACAGTATCTCCTCAAAAATAAACAGTATGGGACCATCTAGTAGGTCCTCTGTCTCTCAACTGCCTATAAATCTCTCAACTGCATATAAATCCTCTAGACAATGCATCACCCTGGACTCACTTGTTCCCACCTGTTTGAAGCCAGGAGCTCTCTCCTTTTCTTTATCTCTAAATAAAAGCCTGTAACTTGCTTTCCTACTTTTTTTTGTAGATAATTATTTTTTATTGAAGGTAATTGACACACACACAGTATTACATTACATTAGTTTCAGGTGTACAACATAGTGATTCAACATTTATACACATGGCAATTCTAGGTACCAGCTATCACCATACCAAGCTGTTACAATATCTTGACTTTTTTTTTTTGTAGATAAGCTTTCCTACTTTGAGTAATAGAAAAGTTCATTCTTTGACTCCATGAACAAAACCTCCAGCATCATCAGAAAGCCCTGGGGAGACTACGGTCTGCAATAGGAAGCTAGATCTTCAAATGGCATGATTTAAATGACACAAGGAAGACATGGGGTTATCTTTAATATGGAATCCTTCCTGCCTTTTTAAAATGTTGTTCACAGCTGGGCCTACTTGCTAAATTAGCTGCCCAGGTGACAACTTACCTGATAAGGGCTCAAGTAGGAAAAACAGCATTCAGGTAAAGTTAAAAATGTGAGCTGGGCCAGCAATGATTAACACAATAAAGACATGGACTATGCTGAGTTACCCTCCTTTATCTGGGAATATTCAAAATTCTCAGTCAAGTTGTTACCATCCTTTCGAGCTTTAACTGATTAATTTATTAACTCTGGGTCTCTTTTGGTTGACTATGAGTCCCTTGTAGTGTGTTTTACTGGCCATATTCTCTTTCCACTTAACTCATATCTATTTTCCTGCCTAAAAGGAAGATTTACTTTAGCCTGTTAAGAAGCCCAGCTTATTCTTTAACTTAACCTGTATTCTGTTTTTCTCTTCCTCTGTCAGCTAATCAAGAAATTTCCAACCTGGGCAGGAGATGAGCATCATGATTAATTTAGCAAACAAGCCCAGCCCTAAACAGCATAGTACACACACAAAATATTCAATCTTAAAGGTAAGATTGCATTTTGAAACCCAGGAAGTTAATAAGGAACATTCTTCACATATTCTTTAGCAAACAGAAAATAACTCAGGCCATCTTGGGGGCAGGACAGGTGGTCTTGATTGATATACCCCCTAGAAGGATGCTGCTATCCTGGGGAGAAACTGGATCAGTAAATATCTTTTGTTAAGTTAATTTTGCCAAATTGCATGGATGACTGATAATAGAAGAGAAGAGATTTAATGTCTCTCATCAGAGATAAACACCTTGAGACCACTTGGCAGGTCCACACCCCTAGCCCTTTGTCACATTCCTGAAAAATCCTTAAAAGGGAACAACACCTAACCTCACAGCGCACCTCTCTCTGAGGTTGCCCACACATTGTAAGTGCATAACCTTCAATAAAACTTTCTCTCAACCTTTCATGGTGTACCTCTCTCTGAGGTCTCCCATACTTTTTCTCATCTGAACTACATAACTTTAAGTAAAACTTTTACTCTGCTTCCCTACTGTGTCTCTGCCCTTCAATTATTTGTTTTGTTGGGGATATGAACCAAGGAATATAAACAATGAACCCCTAACTACACTGTGCCCACAGCCTGAAGGGATGTTGGTAAAAAAGTATCTTAGGAAAATGAGAGTAGGATTGTCAGGCAGGAAGACAGATATGAGTGGGGTAGAAATACAATAAAGCCAGTAAAGCATACTACCTAAGAATCCACCACAAAACTACTATATACAGGAACTGAGTTCAGCAAAGTTGCAGGATATAAAATTAATAAACAGAAACCTGTTGCATTCCTATATGATGAAATAGAAGAAAGAAATCAGGAAAACAGTTCAATCAAAAAGAATAAAATGCCTAGGAATAAACCTAAGGAGGTGAATTACCTGTACCCATAAAATGGCAAGAAACGCATGAGAAAAATTAATGAAGACATCAAGAAATCAAATACATCACATGCTCATTGATAGGAAGAATCAATATTCAAAATGGACATCCTGCCTAAAGCAATATGCAGATTCAATGTAATCCCTTTCAAAATACCAGCTGCATTTTTCAATAAACTAGACGAAATAGGTCTAAAATTCATACGTAAACACAAAGTACCCAAAATAGCAAAAAAAATCCTGAGAAAGACAAATAAAGCTGGGGGTATTTACACTCCTCAATTTCAAACTCTACTTCAAAGCCATAGTAATCAAGACAAGTTGGTACTGGCACCAGAACAGACCCGTAGATCAATGGAAGGAAATGGTGAGCCCAAATATAAACCCAGGCTTCTATGGACAATTGATATACAATAAAGGAGCCATGGACATACAACAGGGAAACGACAGCCTCTTCAGCAACTGGTGTTGGCAAAAGTGGACAGCAAGATGATCAAGAATGAAACTGGTTTAATGTCTAACCCAATATACAAAGTAAATTCAAAATGGATCAAAGACCTGAAAGTAACTCATGAAACCACAAAACTCTCTGAAGAAAACATAGGCAAAAATGTCCTGAATATAAACATGAAAAAGTTTTTCTGAATGTATCTCCTCAGGCAAGGGAAAGAAAATTAAAAATGAACAAATGTAACTACATCAAGCTAAAAATTTTCTGTACAGCAAAGGACACCATAAACAGAAGAAAAATGCATCCTACAGTGTGGGGTAATGTATTGAAAAATGACATATCTGACAAGAGGTTAATATAAAATATATATAAATAAATCACGTGTCTCAACACCAAAAAAGCATATATCATGATAAAAAATGGGTGGAGTATATGAATAGACACTTCTCTAAAGAAGAATCTCAGACGGCCAACAGGCACATGAAAAGATGCACCACATCGCTCATCATCAGGGAAATGTAAACTAAAATCACAATGAGATATCTCCTCACACCAGTAAGGATCATCACCATCCAAAAGACAAGGAACAACAAACACTTGTAAGGATTCAGTGAAAGGGAACTCTCCTATACTGCTGGTGGGAATGTAAATTAACTCAACCATTGTGAAAAGCAATATGGATGTTCCTCAGAAAAATAAAAATAGAATATTATTTGACTCAGGAATTCCACTCCTATGAATTTACCCAAAGGAAGCAAGAACCCAGATGCAAAAAGACATGTGCACCCCTATGTTTATCACAGCACTATTTACAATAGCCAAGAAATGGAAGCAACCCAAGTGTCCATCAATAGATGAACAGATAAAGAATATATGGTACAGTTACACAATGGAATATTGTTTAGCCATAATATGTAAACAAACTCTACCATTTGCAACAACGTGGATGGACCTAGAGGTCATTATGCTCCATGAAATAGGTCAGGCAGAGAAAGACAAATACCAAGTGATTTCCCTCATTTGAGGAATATAACAACAAAGCAAAACTGAAGGAACAGAACAGCATCAGAGTCACAGACTCCAAGAAAGGAGTAGCGGTTACCAAAGTGGAGGGGTGGGGGACAGTGGGTGGGGTGGGAGAGAGAAGGAGATTGAGGGATGTTATGATTAGTACACATGGTGTGGTGGGGATCATGGGGAAGGCAGTGTAGCACAGATTAGACAAGTAATGAATCTGTGGCATCTTACTACGCTGATGGACAGTGACTGCAATGGGGTTTGGGGTGGACTTGATACTATGGGTGAATGTAGTAACCACATGAAACCTTCATGAGACTGTCTAATAGTGATACCATAATAAAAATAAATATATAAGACACACCTTAATGGCACTTGTATGAAAGATGCTTCACAAAATAACAGCAGTTCGTATTAACATATATTGTAATTTTGTGAATGAAGGAATACACTGCACTGCATTTAATACATTTTATAAAAGCAAATGTGAAAAACTTATTCCTATGAATGGAATACGTTCGGTGAACAGAGGTGAAAAAGAAGATGTTAGCAGTACTAGTTGTAAGTTCTTATGTAAACTATTATTACATTTGAATAATGTTTACACACCATGGTGCATGGAATACACTGTGTAAAATCACATATACAAAGTGTTTAAGAGATAAAATTTCATTAGTTCAAAGCAGTATTTTTTCTGTGAAAGAATGTGTTCACCATGCAATGCTGTATTCAGCACACTGGGAAGCAACATGCATGCAAGATATTTCTAAAAATGCAGGTTTTATATATATGAATAAGCACTATGTATGTCAGTGAATGAATGGGTTTAGCAAACTACTACAGATAATCCATAGGATACAGACACATGTAATACTGATTCTCAGAATATTGGTTGAGCTTATGAGTAAATGTAGTTACTTCACAGAGAGAATGTGTTCACACTGCACTAAGGCATGGGATACACTCTTCGGAGTCATATACACAAAAGGTGTTTATGTTACAAGAACTTCCTTCCATGTGCAGTGTGTGCATGGAGGTGTACATCCCCCACAGTGTGCCACAATGAAAGCCCTCTGTAAAGGTACACGTGGCACACAATCTGTGTAAGCATCTCACAGTGCCTCTAAGTACAGTCCTGTCATAAGAGGTGGCACTGCACACACACTGCAGCAGGAAATTCATTCTGAAAACCCAGTGAGTGAGCAGTAAACCTGAGAGTGGTGGAAGCCTGTTGCTGCTGGTTAGTGTTATTTCACAGGCATAAGTGTTCACTGAATGGGCTGCATTTCACACATGCTGTAAAGGCTTGGGAACACACCATGTTTATTGGAGTACTCGATGTCTATGTTAATTGTTAGAGTGCTAATGTCTATGTTTATAAATACAGTGTCACTGCAGTGAGCGGATGTGCCAAGAACACTGTGCTGCAGCTGACACCTTCTGGAAAGGCACATCAGAATGCAAGTTTCTAAGAAAACTGCTTGTATATGTGAAGAAGTATAGTGTTACTGCAGTGAATCAATGTATGTAACACATTGTTTTTTGTTCTCTAGTCTGTAAAAATACACATATAGACAATTTTTTAAGAATTATAGTTTTTTTATTTATGAAACACTGTTTCATAACTAAAATGTGAGAGCCTTCCTGTGATTCCCAGAACACACTATGAAAAGTCACATGTATGAAACTGATGTGTTCAGGTCACATTACTGCAGTGAAATAATGCATGTGCCACACGGTGCTGTTCAATATGCTCTGTAATGGCACACACATCACAGACACATCTGAGGATGGAAGTTTTGCCTGAGAACATCTAGTTTATCTTCAGTGAATGTGTGTCTTCAAAACGCTGTGTTGCTTGTAGCATATTCTGTACAAGCACATGCCAAAATGATGTTTCCTAGAATGCAGATTATACAGGTGAGTGAGCATCCTGGGATTTCAGTAAATGAGCACATTCATTCACAGGAATGCATTTCACATGCTCTGCAAAGGCACAAGGATAAAAGTCTCCTAAGTGTTTTAGGAATGTGTGACTTATGTACAGTATGTCATTGAAAGAATGTTCTTTCCACATTAGCAATGTGTAAAAGTTGCTTCTAATTGTCATAGATTTTTGTGATATCTCATAGTACTTCAGACAAGGATTTCAGACATGTTACAGCACACTGATGCTTTAATACATTTTGTGATAACTCATAAAAACTATCTCTGAAAAGGAAGCCTTCATGGGTAAGGAAGGACAAGATTAACTTAGTAGATGAGTGTCTTGGAAGCAGTGTGTGCAGTTCATGCTCTCTGGAAATGCCCAGGCCTGACAGGTGTTTCTGGAATGATATGTGAAACAGTGGGTGTTGGCTTCAGTGCTACTACATTTGGAAGGCACCCTAAATACACATGTATAAAAGGGGTTTCTAATACTTATTTCAGACTATGTGGAGGTGTGCATTCACTTTCACTGAACTAGTGGATTAAGCGTAAAAGGTTCTTGAAAAGGAACAAAAACTCACATATGTAAAGATGTTTCTAAGAGTTATAAAATAGTATGTCCATTAGTAATATTACTTCACTGAAATGATATGTTCAGTAAAATACACTATATTTAGTACATTTTAAAAAATCACATATACAAAGTTGCTTCTAAGAACAGTGCTGGCATATGCAAATACAGTAATTTCAGTGAATGAATATGTTCATCACACTGGGATACATTTAAGAAACTCTGTAACAGCCCGTGTACTAAAGATGCTGCTATGAATGCTCTCTGAAAGTGTGACTGAGCACAGCGATTTTCACTGTAGGCGTGTGTACTCCAGCTTACAGTGGATGAAGTACACTCTGTAGTCTCAGGTATAAAAGATATTTTCAAGGTAGAAAGAATTTTGTGGCATCCACATAATGTTATGTCAGTGAAAGACTGTTTTGATACATGGAATTAAATACGTAAACATATGCATAAAAGATGGTTCAAAAGGATACATAATTTTGCTTGAAGATATAGAATTATCCATGTTTTAGAATTCTGGATAAGGTTACCTCAGTGAATGAATTTATTTACCACATTGTGCCATGTTTAGTATAGTTTATCTTTTTAAAGGCACTTACATAAAAGATGTCTCTAATATGTAGATGTGTGTGTGACTGGTGCTGGGTCCTCACAGTGGAGGAATGTGTTCCCCTATGAATGCTGAAGTAAGAATGCTATCTAAAGGCAGCCACATAAAGATGGCTCACAGACTGTATTAAATGGTCTGACTTTGTAACCTGTTATTTAATTGCAAGCATACATTCTCCATGCATTGCTTCATATTATATTCTACGCATAGCCACATGCATAAATATATTTGTAAGAGTAATTTTAATGGTTCCTGGGTAATGCAGTTTAGTGGAAGATTTTGTTCACCACAGTGTTGCATTTAACATACTATGTAATAACATGTGCACTGAAGGTATTCCCGAAAGCTAGATAATGTATGAATAAGTGCCCTGGTATTTCAGTAAGGGTATGTTCACAACACGGTGCTCCATGTAACATGCTTTAAAATGTCACATGTACAAAAGTCATTCATTTCTAAGTATGGTAGCTTTCCTCATAATTACGGTGTTATTCCAGGAATGAATATAGTCACATCATGCCACATTTAAGACATTATAAAAAAGTGTGTGAATGAAAGACTTTTCTAAGCGTATTGCATCTGTGTTTCTAATAGTATAAATGGAGTTTTGCTTCAGTGGGTAAATATGTTCAACACAATGTGCTGCATTTAATATGCTGAGAAGACACAGGTATGAAAGGTAACTCTAGGAATAACAACTGTACATGTGAATAACTGAAGAGTTCTAAAACTGGAAGCATGTGTTCACCGATGTGTGGCATGTGGAATCCACTGTGCAGTCACGTGTCTAAAGGATGTTTCTAAGGGTAATAACATTGTCTTCTATCCAGATATTACTTCTGTGGAAGATGTGCTTACCACACTGCAGTACATTCAGTACAACATAAAGACACAATGAGAAGAGAGATTTCTAACAATGATAGTTATATATATGTGTGTGTCGCACTGTGCTGCATTTAGTACAAATACATGTATAAATGTAAAAATACAGGGCTGGTTATTATATCAGTTAATCTGTGATAACCGTGTGCTGCATGCAATACACTCTTGAAATGCTATGTATA
The DNA here is from genome assembly GCF_030020395.1 of Manis pentadactyla. Taxonomy (NCBI): domain Eukaryota; kingdom Metazoa; phylum Chordata; class Mammalia; order Pholidota; family Manidae; genus Manis; species Manis pentadactyla. The sequence continues at coordinate 22,081,277 of NC_080039.1, forward strand.
GAAGTTGTTTCTTGTAACAAAGGTTTTATAGGTAAATAGTATTATTTCAGAGAAAAGACTGTTTTCCTGACTCATGAAGCTTTTTTATACTCTGAAACTCAGGTACAAAAGCTAATGTGAAGAATGCTGTTTGAGTATGCACAGGAACTCCTTGCTATTTCACTGCCTGGAGCCCTCACCACATTTGGTGGATACACTGCATTGGGTAATTTAACACATAAAATAAATACTTCTAGGAGTAAAGAAAATATATATATTTTTGGTGTCATTAATATACACTTACATGAACAACATTGTGGTTACTAGATTCCCCCCATTATCAAGTCCCCAACACGTGCCCGACTACAGCCACTGTCCACCAGCATAGTATCATGCTATAGAATCACACTACTTGACTTCTCTGTATATACTGCCTTCACCGTGCCCCGTATATTGTGTGGGATAATCATAATGCCCCCTTTTCCTCTTCTTCCTCCCTTCCTACTCTTCCTCCCCAGTCCCTTTCCCTTGTTAACTGTTAGTTCATTGTTGGGCTCTGTGATCGTGCTGCTGTTTTGTTCCTTTAGTTTTTCTTTTCTTCCTATACTCCACAGATGAGTGAAATCATTTGGTATTTGTCTTTCTCTGCTTGGCTTATTTCACTGAGCATAATACCGTCTAGATCCATCCATGTTGTTGCAAATGGCAGAATTTGTTTTCTTCTTATGGATGAATAATATTCCATTGTGTATATGTAGTACATCTTCCTTATCCATTCATCTACTGATGGGCACTTAGTTGCTTCCATTTCTTGGCTATTGTAAATAGTGCTGCGATAAACATAGGGGTGCATCTGTCTTTTTCAAAACTGGAGTGCTGCATCCTTAGGGTAAATTCCTAGAAGTGGAATTCCTGGGTCAAATTGTAAATTTATTTTGAGCATTTTGAGGAACCTCCATATTGCTTTCCACAATCGTTGAACTTATCTACATTTCCACACGCAGTGTAGGAGGGTTCCCCGTTCTCCACAACCCAGCCATCATTTGTTGTTGTTTTACTTTTGGATGGTAGCCTTCCTTACTGGTGTGAGGTGATATCTCATTGTGGTTTTAATTTGCATTTCTCTGATAACTAGCGATGTGGAGCATCTTTTCATGTGTCCTTTGGCTATCTGAATTTCTTTTTTGGAGAACTGTCTGTCCAGCTCCTCTGCCCACTTTTAAATTGGATTATTTGCTTTTTGTTAGTTGAGGTGCGTGAGCTCTTTATATATTTTGGATGTCAAGCCTTTACCGGATCTGCCATTTACGAATATATTCTCCCATACTGTAGGATACCTTTTTGTTCTATTGATGGTGTCCTTGGCTGTACAGAAGATTTTCAACTTGATTTGGTAGCACTTGTTCACATTTGCTTTTGTTTTCCTTGCCCGGGTAGATGTGTTCACGAAGTAGTCACTCATGTTTATGTCCAAGAGATTTTTGCCTATGTTTTTTTCTAAGAGTTTTATTGTTTCATGACTTACATGCAGGTCTTTGATCCACTTTGAATTTACTTTTGTGTATGGGTTTAGACAGTGATCCAGTTTCATTCTCTTACATGTAGCTGTCCAGTTTTGCCAGCACCATCTGTTGAAGAGACTGTCATTTCCCCATTCTATGTCCATGGCTCCTTTATCGAATATTAACTGACCATATATGTTTGGGTTAATGTCTGGAGTCTCTAATCTATTCCACTGGTCTGTGGCTCTCTTCTTGTGCCAGTACCAAATTGTATTGTTTACTGTGGCTTTGTAGGAGAGCTTGAAGTTGGGAGGTGAGATCCCCGCCACTTTCTTCCTCTTTCTCAGGATTGCTTTGGCTATTCAGGATCTTTGGTGTTTCCATATGAATTTTTGAAATATTTGTTCCAGTTCGTTGAAGAATGTTGTTGTTAATTTGATTGGGACTGAATCAAATCTGTATATTGCTTGGGCAGGATGACCGTTTTGACAATATTAATTCTTCCTAGCCAAGAGCACGGGATGAGTTTCCAATTGTTAGTGTCCCCTTTAATTTCTCTTAAGAGTGTCTTAGAGTTTTCAGGGTACAGGTCTTTCACTTCTTTGGTTAGGTTTACTCCTAGGTATTTTATTCTTTTTGATGCAAATGTGAATGGAATTGTTTTCCTGCTTTCTCTTTCTATTGGCTCATTGTTAGTGTATAGGAAAGCCAAAGATTTCGGTGTGTTAGTTTTGTATCCTGCAACATTACTGTATTCCGATATCAGTTCTAGTAGTTTTGGAGTGGAGTCTTTAGGGTTTTTTATGTACAATATCATGTCATCTGCAAATAGTGACAGTTTAACTTCTTCTTTACTAATCTGGATCCCTTGTATTTCTTTGTTTTTTTCTAATTGCCATGGCTAGGACCTGCAGTAGTATGTTAAATAACAGCGGGGAGAGTGGGCATCCCTGTCTTGTTCCCGATCTCAGAGGAAAAGCTTTCAGCTTCTCGCTGTTCAGTATGATGTTGGCTGTGGGTTTATCGTATATGGCCTTTATTATGTTGAGGTACTTTCCCTCTATACCCATTCTGCTGAGAGTTTTTATCATGAATGCATGTTGAATTTTGTCAAATACTTTTTCAGTATCTATGGAGATGATCATGTGGTTTTTGTCTTTCTTTTTGTTGATGTGGTGGATGATGTTGATGGATTTTCGAATGTTGTACCATCCTTTTATCCCTGGCATGAATCCCACTTGGTCGTGGTGTATGATCCTTTTGATATATTTTTGAATTTGGTTTGCTAATATTTTATTGAGTATTTTTGCATCTACGTTCATCAGGGATATTGGTCTGTACTTTTATTCTTGGTGGGGTCTTTGCCTGGTTTTGGTATTAGGGTGTTGTTAGGTTCATAGAATGAGTATGGGAGTATTTCCATCTCTTCTATTTTTTGGAAAACGTTTAAGAGAATGAGTGTTACATGTTCTCTGTATGTCTGATAAAATTCCGAAGTAAATCCATCTGGCCCACGTGATTTTTCTTTGGTAGTTTTCTGATTACCGCTTCAATTTCTTTCCTGGTAATTGGTTTGTTTAGATTTTGTGTTTCTTCCTTGTTCAGTTTTGGAAGGTTGTATTTTTCTAGGAAGATGTCCATTTCTTCTAGGTTTTGCAGCTTCTTAGCATACTGGTTTTCATAGTAGTCTCTAATAATTATTTGTATTTCTGTTGGGTCCATCGTGATGTTTCCTTTCTCATTTCTGATTCTGTTGATGTGTGTTGATTCTCTTTTTCTCTTATTAAGTCTGGCTAGAGGCTTATCTGTTTTGTTTATTTTCTCAAAGGAATTTGGTTTCATTCTCTTGGTTTCATTGACGTTTTTCTATTTTATTCTTCTCAATTTTGTTTATTTCCTCTCTGATCTTTATTTTGGCCCTTCCTTCTGCTGACTTTAGGCCTCATTTGTTCTTCTTTTTCCAATTTTGATATTGTGACATTAGACTATTCATTTGGGTTTGTTCTGCCTTCTTTAAATATGCCTGGATTGCTATATACTTTCCTCTTAAGACCGCTTTCACTGCGTCCCACAGAAGTTGGGACTTTGTGTTGTTGTTATCATTTATTTCCATGTATTAAAGTGGATTTCCATTTTAATTTGGTCATTGTTCCATTGACTATTTAGAAGCGTGTTGTTAAGCCTCCATGTGTTTGTGAGCCTTTTTGCTTTCTTTGTACAATTTATTTCTAGTTTTTTACCTTGTGGTCTGAAAAGTTGGTTGGTAGGATTTCAATCTTTTTGAATTTGCTGAGCCTCTTTTTGTGGCCTAGTATGTGGTCTGTTCTGGAGAATGTTCCATGTGCACTTGAGAAGAATGTGTATCCTGTTGCTTTTTGGTGTAGAGTTCTATAGATGTCCATTAGGTCCATCTGTTCTAGTGTGTTGTTCAGTGCCTCTGTGTCCTTACTTATTTTCTGCCTGGTGGATCTGTCCTTTGGAGTGAATGGTGTGTTGAAGTCTCCGAAAATGAATGCGTTGCAGTCTATTTCCTCCTTTAATTCTGTTAGTATTTGTGTCACATATTCTGGTGCTCCTGTGTTGGGTGCATATATATTTATAATGGTTATATCCTCTTGTTGGTCTGAGCCCTTTACCATTATGTAATGTCCTTCTTTATCTCTTGTTACTTTCTTTTTTTAAATCTATTTTGTCTGTTACTAGTACTGCAACACCTGCTTTTTTCTCCCTAACTTTTGCTTGAAATATCTTTTTCCATCCCTTGACTTTTAGTCTGTGCATGTCTTTGGGTTTGAGATGAGTCTCTTGTAAGCAATATATAGATGGGTCTTGCTTTTATCCATTCAGTGACTCTATGTCTTTTGATTGTTCATTCAGTCCATTTACATTTAGGGTGATTATCAATAGGTATGTACTTATTGCCATTTCAGGCTTTAGATTCGTGGTTACCTAAGGTTCCAGGTACATTCCTTACTATCTAATGGTCTAACTTAACTCACTTAGTATGCTGTTACAAACACAATCTAAAGGTTCTTTTCTATTTCTCCTCCTTTTTCTTCCTCCTTCATTCTTTATATATTAGGTATCAAATTCTGTACTTTTTGTCTATCCCTTGATTGACATTGGGGATAGTCAATTTAATCTTGCATTTGCCTCACAATTAGCTGCTCCACCCTCCCTACCGTGATTTTACTACCTCTGGTGACAGCTGTCCAACCCTAGGAACACTTCCATCTATAGCAGTCCCTCCAAAATAGGCTGCAGAGATGATTTGTGGGAAGTAAACTCTCAGCATTTCCTTATCTGGAAATTGTTTAATTCCTCCTTCAAATTTAAATGATAATCTTGCCGGATAAAGTAAGGTTGGTTCCAGGCCCTTCTGCTTCATGGCATTTAATACATCATGCCACTCCCTTCTGGCCTGTAAGGTTTCTGCTGAGAAGTCTGATGTTAGTCTGATGGGCGTTCTTGTGTATGTGATCTTATTTCTGCCTCTGGCTGCTTTTAACAGTCTGTTCTTAGCCTTGATCTTTCCCATTTTAATTACTATGTGTCTTGGTGTTGTCTTCCTTGGGTCCCCTGTGTTGGGATATCTGTGGATCTCCATGGCCTGACAGACTATGTCCTTCCCCAGATTGGGGAAGTTTTCAGCAACTATCTCCTCAAAGACACTTTCTGTCCCTTTCTCTCTCTTCTTCTTCTTCTGGTATCCCTATAATGCGAATATTGTTCCACTTGGATTGGTCACACAGTTCTCTCAATATTCTTTCATTTTTAGAGATCCTTTTTTCTCTCTGTGTCTCAACTTCTTTGTATCCCTCTTTACTAGTTTCTATTTCATTCATTGTCTCCTCCACCGTATCCAACCTGCTTTTAATACCCTCCATCGTGTTCTTCAATGATTGGCTCTCTGACCTGAATTCATTCCTGAGTTCTTGGATGTCTTTCCGTACCTCCATTAGGAAGTCGATGAGTTTTATTTTGAACTCCCATTCAAGAAAAGTCATGAGGTCCATGTCATTTAAATCTTTCTCGGGAGTTGTATTAACAATTTTACTCTGGACAAGGTTCCTTTGGCCTTTCATGTTTGCATATGGCGCCCTCTAGTGTCCAGAAGCTCTATTCTGGAGCCGCTGAGACCCTGAAGCAATGTCGGGGGTCACAGGGGAGCGGTACTGGTGCCTGGGGGTAGGAAAGAGCTGTTCCCCGCCTCCTGGCTGCTGTGCCTGTCTCCACCGCCTGAGCCAGTGGGCAGGTCACACAGGGATAAGTTTTCATCCCAGACCAGCCAAATATGGACCCCTGCTTTCCACAAGCAGCCGGAATCCCAGTCTCCCCAGGAACTCTGCCTGTATTAACTTTCCAACCTGGTAGTCATGCGAGTCTCATGAAAGCACCATGAAATGTAGGTTTGTGCTCCCAGAGCAGATCTCTGGAGTTAGGTATTCAGCAGTCGCAAGCCTTCCACTCCCTCCCTGCTCCGTTTGTCTGCTTCCCTCCGGTGAGCTGGGGTGGGGGATGGGCTCGGGTCCCGCGGAGCCACAGCTCTGGTATGTTACCCTGTTCGCTGAGGTCTGCTGTTTTCTCGAGGTGTGTGCAGTGTGATGCTGTCCTCTTTCCTATTGCTCTCTCAGGATTAGTTGCGCCAATTAAATTTTTAATTGTATCCAGTTTTAGGAGGAAGCCTCTGTCTGTCCTCTCACACCACCATCTTTAATCCCAGAATCCATTACCTGAAATTTTAAGTCTATGTTATATTCTTAGTTTATGGCAGCTTAATAAAAAGTTGGTGCTTAGTCCAATAGACCTCAGCTACATGGTGGAAAGCTGGTTTCAGACAGGAAGAGGAGAATCACCAGGGAAAACAGACCCAGTTGAAGGGGAAGCGCACATACGTGGCTGATGCTGTGGGGGCCTGTGAACTCAGCCAGAGGGGATACCAAAGTCTGATGACAAGGAAAGGCTCGTGTGCCATCTACCAGCTCTGGGCTTAGAAGTGTAGCCAGCAGGGAGGGGTGAGTCTGTGCAGAGACTTAATGTCCAACATAGGCAGGGCACAGGTCTGGACATGGAGCTCAGCCTTCCACACCAGGGATCCCACCTGCCAACTCTGCAGCCACATCCCTGAAGGCTGCAGTGTCAGTGAGTGGTTGCACCCAGGACTAGGGTAAATCAGTGCCAAAACCGAGGTGCATGGATTGCTTCCCAGGCTCACCTGAGGCTGGGGACTGTTCTAAGTCTTCTCTGGCACCCTAGACAGGCTAATGCTGTCCTGGAAGACACTGAGAGGGAGGCCTGCCAGTCCCAGCATGCACAGCATGTTCTGAGTCCTCCCGGGAGCCCTGAAATCTGTTGTCATTTACCAATCTCACCTCCTATGTGTCAGAGAACATGGAAAATGACACCCTCCAACACTCTGGGTTCCAAGATGTGAGAACCCAGATTTTTCCAGGTCCTTGAAGTTCCCAAACGAGCCTGTAAGAGAAGGTCAGCCAGGCTGAGGCAGCCGAGATAGTGCCGGATGCTTAATGTCTGTCACAAAAATGGCTTCTGCATGCCTAAGGGGATGGCATTGGTCTGCAGGCCTATCTTCCTTGCAAGGAGCCCCACACCTTGGCCAGCTGGAGCCCTGAATCCTGGTGGGTGTGGAGCTGCTGCTGGTTCCCAGAGCCCTGGGTTCCTGTGGCCTGAAAATGGAGGTTTCCACTCTCCAGGTTTGCATGTGAGACCCCTAATCATTCCGGAGACCTACCAGGCTATGCTCTTCCATCTGCTTATCTCTGACTGCATGGAATACATGATGCAAACTTTGAGCTCTGACTTACAAGTGCCAAGGACACCTGCCTTCTCTGAGGGAGATAAGAACCCTATTTCCCCATCCCCTTAGGTTCATTATCTTCATTATGATTATTACTATTTATGGCATTAGGAACAACTTTATTACTGAGTATCATTAGTATTATTGTTGTTGACATTTTAGATTATTTTTAGTGTTGTTTTATAACCCTGAATAGAGTTCCCCCTGTCCAATGGGGGGGTACAAATTCTTGCATGTGATTATGGATGGTTCTGCCACAGATACACAGAGCCATTCCCAGACTCCCACTGTGCTATCTGTTGCTACTTTGCGAAACAGCATCTTGAAATACCCACCATAAGCAGGGATGTGCCAGTCCTGGCAGAATAGCCTCAGGAGGGTGCTCCTGACCTGCCTGATTATGGAAATCTGAACGTCTTCATGGGGCCAGGAACTGCTTGTGTCCTGGAAGATGTGGTAGGTCATTGTACTTCCACAGCCACCACTGAGTGATCTAAGTGATCTCAGGAACACACGCCACTGTTGCCTCTCTGAAAAAGCTGATGAAGTCACAGCCACCCTCCCAAACCTAAGCAGAATTTTCTAGGGCATCTTATGGATGTGGGCATCTAGGGCGCTTGCTGGAAGTGGACACACAGACTACTTCTAGGTCCACTTGAGATGCTGGGTTTGTTCTATGTCCCTTTGGGTGCCTAAGAAAGTCTGGTGTCATCCTGGCAGTCATGTAGAGGGACAGCCCCCTGCCTGAGCCACTGTGGAACATTCCCAATCATCCAGTAAGACTGGAAATTTCATTCTGCTGTCCCATGTTGCTTTTATCTGGACAGAGAATAAGAATGACACCACCCAATATGCCAGGACCTGAATATGGGTAAAGAGATATCTGGGCTTTGAGGGACCTGTGTGGAATAAGTGGCAGAAGGGTAACCACATGCTGAGAGGTGAGAAATGGGGTCCTAATGCCCATCCAGTTGGGAAGTTAGTGCACCCAGAAGGGGTTTCTGGACAAGGGTCACTGACTTCCTTGCAAAGGACCCTTCCCCACAGCCACCTGGCAGAATTCCTGAAATATGGGGGCTGTTTTGAAGCAAGTGGGACTAGGAAAAAGCATTGCAGTCTCTGCCCTGTAGGCCTCTCCTCCCAAGCTGGGCACAGGTTTATTCCCAAGTTCAACCATACCTTCCTCCAGGTTTATTTATTTGTTCTTGCTACCCATCTTTGTCTGCAGAGAACACATTTCATGATGAAAACCTAGGACACTTTGTACAACTTCCCTATGAGGCCTGATCACAGTATCTTGTTATTGATTTAGGAGTCTGTACTCTAATCTCACGCTTCTCAAAACAATCTCATTATATTCTGAGTTTGACAGGGAACTGGTGAACTGCTGTTCCAGCCATCTCTCCATTGTGGGTCTTGAGCATGGAGAATCAGGCCCTCCAAAGTCCTCAGGCTGAGATATGCATACTGGTGCTGGATCTTCAGGGTTCCTGGGTGATCAGTGTCAAAAATGGAAACCAGGCAAAGAGGGCTGAGATGGTGCTGGGAGTTTAATGCACATCCTACGTGGGGCTTCTGCTCTCTGTGTGTGGCTCTGCATCCTTTCATCCTTGCATGGATCACAGTCACAACAGCCAGCTCTTTAACTGTGGAAAGCAGATGAGTATTAATCAATGGGAAGGCTTCTGACTGGAAGGCCCCTCTACCTACACCCTGTAGGATTCCCTTCTGGGTGTTGGTCAACCAGTGCCCCATTCTCCCATGCTCTCTCCTACGTTTATTGTCTTCCATGCTGCTGCTCATATTTGTATTCTAGATCATCTTTCATTATGCAATCCTGGACTCTGAATGCAACTCCATGAGACCCACTATCTACCTTGTCACTCACAGAGGGAAGTCTGTTCTCGTTCTATAATCTATATTCTTATACTCTATCCCCTTATGTTCATCATTAGTAGCAGTATTAATATCTGATTGCCATCAGTATTATTGTTAGTAATCATTACTTTTGATATTATGTTTATTACTATGAGTTGTTTCTCTGGCTACTGTTTCACAACATTGTGTAGATTTTCTCTATGCAGACAGAGTATATGATTTACTATAGATTATTATGGAGGTTTCTTCAAGGGACATACATACATGTGTCCACCCCAAGCCTACTGAAAATTTCACATGTCACTCAGGAGCCTGGGAACCACCACTGGTGCCACTTGAGTCTCAAGTAGGTGATCTTAGGCCAACCTGGATTCTGGATATATTATATGTTGACTCAGGGTACTTTTAAAAAGTGATATTCTACTGGAAATCCTGGAGTGACCAGTCAGCCTGTAGAATTGTTACAAAAATACTGATAAAAAGGCCTAGAGTGTATCACCGACAGAAAAACCAAGCGTCACTTGGAGGTCTTTGAGTGTTGCTGCTTTATTTCACACTGGCATGCTCAGAGGGGAGTAATCTCCCAAAAATGTCCGAGTCCCAAACAAAGGCAAAGGGAGCAATTTATATCTTTCTGCTTCCTTATCTGTAATATTCCTATGTGCACAGCAAGCGAGTCGGCAAAGGGGAGTTACTTTAGGGAGTGAACCTAGGGAGTGCTTGGCAGAGAGGGAAACAAAGGGACTGTTTTTCTTCGTTTGTTTGGCTTGAGAAGGTGGAGCGAAGTGGTGGGGAACCACCTCGTAAATTACTGTCCTTGTAGTATTTGTGTTGAGGGGGGTGGGGCTCAAGAGAGAGTGGAGTCACCCGCTAGGTTGCTGTCCTTGTAACTCTTCCCTATCAGAATCATCTAATTTTCTGAGTAGTCAGGGAGCTGGGTGTCGCCTACTGATCCTGTAACCAAGTGGATGACTTCCTCCATCTGTCCTTGGATGAGAGAGTTGAGTGAGGATGGCTGGAACTCCAGGCTCTTGAGTTAACTGATGGCCAAAGGGAAGCCCGGCAGGGAGGGCTGAGACAGAGCTGAGGCTCCATTTCCTTCTTCTGTGGGGCGTTTGCACATCAGAGGTGCATCTGGAGCTCTGCTTTCCTTCCCATGATTACCAACACATATATGCGAGGTCATGAGATTTGGTGGATACCCCGTGTCAGGCAGGCCCTGGGGCATGTGTTCTCTCCTCCTGCTTCATAGCTCTCTCCTTCGGGGCTGGACTGTGAGTCTGCAGTGATCCCACACCCTCCCACCGATTGAGTTTCAGTTCCCACCTTCTGTTCATTTTTGCCTTACAGAAAAGTTTCACTGTGGAAACCTAGAGCTGACTTCAAACCTGTGACACCCGATACAGTTACTTTGTCATGCAGTTAGGGAAGTAGATTAAAGCATCCCCATTCCTTACCCCACTATTACAGTTATCAGCCATAGTGGTACAATCCATATCCTTAGGATTATGATCAATCTCAATATATTTATTATTTATTATTACATTTATTAGTATGGTTATGTTTGTGATTGTTATACTATATTGAGTGAAATTTTTCTATCGTGGGGCTAATTTACTGAAAATGACTATGGAGGTTTCACAGCAAACATACATACACATAGTGGTACACCTCTCCATGCTTGTTGATCAGATAACCTCCTGAAATATTCAGAGGCACCCATCAGTGGGACTGGCAGGTGAACCGTGGGGAGGGCACTTTTGGCTACCCTGTATCACTAGAAAACTGTATGAGTCCTCGGAAGGTGCCAACACAACCTTGTGCCAGTGCAGGACTCATGGAAGACATCCCAGTCCTGTCAGAGTCACCGTGCTACTTTCTACCTCACATATGGGGTCCAGGAACCATGCTTATATATCCTGGAAGGGCCAAAGATGGTGTCTCTGCTGGCATGAGCCTCCTTCAGACTTTTCAAGTCAGCTGAGGAATTTTGGCTGCAAACATTGCAGAGTGGGAAGAGTGCCCAGGCATGGCTGAGCCTGGGGAATGTTCCAGATGCCATCAGTGCCTGGGAGACTGGCTCTGTACCTGGAGACAGTGACCTGCCTGCCCCAGTAACCACACAACTTTCGAAGGCCTCCCAGGAGCCTGTGAACTGTTTGTGCCCAGTCATGTTCCTCCCTATTGTCCCTTGAGCACCTAGGATGGCAGCTCCAGTAGCCTGTTGTGTCATATGCACACTGAGATGTGTGGACTCTGAGGGTCCTGGGAGGCACACGTGAGAGGGCAGGTGGCTGGTGAGTGCTGAGCTGGGGGTGAATGTGTATCACAGGTGGGGAATCTGCATGTGGGACATGGCTCCAGCTCTACCCTCTCCTGCACAGAGCCTGCATCAGTCAGCTGCTCGCCAGACTTCTGCCATCTGGTGGTTGTCGTGTGACAGGCTGGCCCGGCACCTCTTCCTGTGCAGCAGGGTACCTTCCTTGTGCCCATCAGGCCTACCCCTCATGGTTTTTCAGGAGCCCCCAGTTCACCCATGCCCTCCTCCTGCTTGGTAGTCTACTACTTCTGCCTGTTTTTCTCCTTACGGAATGAACTTCTTTGTGCAAACCTAGGATGTTGAGTCTAAAATATCATAGGAAGCCTGAAAAAACTACCTTGTCATTACTGTAGGGGAGTCTTGGGGATTCTATGAGGCACACATGGCATTAATAATAAATAATACAAATAGTGAGGCTTTTTCAATTTATTATTATTATCATTAGTTGTGTCAATATTAATAGCATTATTATCACCATCAGCATCACTTTTAGGCATCATTAGTTTCATTACATATGAGATTATGGGTTCTTTCAGTGGCTGTTACACAACACTGAACAAATTTGCACTGTCACATTGTCTGACATGCAGGATATTATGGAGGCTTCACAAACATTCACACAACATAGATTTTCTTGTGCTCCTGCCTTAGTAGTCAGTGTCCTTCCATAAGACCAGCCTGTGGAACATCCTAAGCCTCTTTCCAGGGACAGGGAGCAGCCCCTCTTGGCGGGTTTGCCCTGGAGATGCCCTTGACCTGGTGAGCCTCAAGGGAAGTTCACATGCCCATCAAATTCCCACCAAGCCATTGTGAAGGCCTGGGGATTTCTGGGTGAGTATTCTTCACCTGCCTAGCCAATGTTGCCATGTTTTCTAAGTCTAACTGGGAGCCCAGGAACTGTTCATACCTTCCTAGAATTGTTGGACACTCTGTGATCCTCCTTGGGACAATTTTGTCCGTGTAATCCTCCTCATAAATTTTTGTCACATCATAAGTCCAGGAACCACCACTATTGCCAACCTAGGAGTGAGACAGGGTCTTGGGAGCCAGAGTATCTGGCTGTTTCCAAATGCCCCCATGGTCTCTCTGGGGCAGGTTAGAGCTGGTGTGTAAGATGGAAGCAGGTGACTCAATGACCCAAGCAACTGCTGCATTTTCCAAATTCTCCAGGAAGCCTGAAGATGCTTGGGCAGGACCACTCTGCCCCCTCTTGTTTGATTAACACAGGGGATGATGCCCTCCATCATCCACCAAGATATGGAGCCAAAGTGTCTGGATCTGTCACAACAGGGCAGTGAATAGAACATTCAACTGAGTGGGAGGGCTGGCAGGCAAGCAGGATGTAAAGTGTCTGGGAGGTGGGGCTTCTGCCAGCTGAGTGTATGCCTGCAGTCCTGCTTCCATGGCACAGAGTGCAGCCCCTGGGCCAGCAGCCAAACACCTGTAACCTGGTGGCATCCTGTGACAGGCAGACTCCAGAACAGGATGGCTCTTCCTTGGCCACAGAACTCTCATGGCTGACGCAGTTCACAGGACCATCCATGTCCTCAGTCTTACTGCAATTATTATTTATAATGTTTGTTATTGTTGTAAAACATTGTAATATTATCCAACAGTGGCATCTTAATCACCAAATGGAATTACTGAGTTGGCCTCAAAATACTTCAAGCATAAGGCACTCTTGCTGAGCCTTCTGATGCCCTTCCCCATATGATCACCTGAAAATTTTCTAAATATTGCTCCTGATGCCTAGTTCAAAACTTGCAGAGAGACTCAGAAAGGTCTTGCTCCATTTGAGCCATTGGAGTAGATTTTAAGTCACCTTGAAAACTCTCCAGAGCTCCTGGCTACTGAGAGTGCATAGAAATATTTCTGTAGATTACTGAAAACACCACAAAACTTTACTAAAAACCCCATAGGGCCCACAGACTCTTGTTGCAATGGGTAAGGCTGAAGCTGAGGCCCTGGACCACTGAAGCCTACACCGCAGAAAGTTGGGTGTGTCAGCCCCTGATCTAGGGAACCAGTCTTGCTGCTCCATGTCACTTCCTAGCAGCCCAGAGACCAACCCTGGACAGAGAAGCACCATCTCTGAAGCCCAGACTTGAAGTTGCCTCAGTAGGGCAGACAGTAGCAATGGAAGCAAGGACTTGAGGCTGAGAGAGGCCTGAGGCCTTAAGGTTTAGCACAGATGGGGCTTTGGAGTGCTGGGTGCATTGCTAGAATCCTGGGCCTGGCTTTTTGCCAGGAGACACCCTTCCTTAAAACACAAGCACATTTGAATGAACCAGAAAAAAGCCTCTGATGTCAATTGTTTTCCAGATGGACTTTCATGCCTATCATTATTTTCCAAGTTTCTGTTTGGGAATTTGGGAACAATGAATACATATAAATAGTACATTCACTATGTTTAAAAGCAGACAAAAATGAATATTGCATCTAAAAGTGATTTAGATTACACAGAAAACCAACGTAAACAGCATTTCTAAAAAATTCTTTTTTGCAACCAGCAAAATTTACAGTTAGCAAATAACATACTATTCTATAAGCCAGACAGGGTATTCAGGCAAGGCAGGTATTCTATATTACCTTTCACAGTTTCCACATATTATTATCCTGTTTGTCAGAAATCAGGAATCTAATGAAGTGGTTTCCTGTTGTCCTTAATTTAATCAGTTTCTAATGTGTGCTGCTAAATAAGTCATTAATAATGTATAAAAGTTTCCATGATTCAAAAGATATAATGTCCTTACAAAGCTCTTTACCCAACTGTTGATCTTTCATAATGACACAAGGAACCATGGTTGTAGACAGAATAGGGTGAGGGCCTCTGGATAAAACAAGGCAGGATATTTGCAGTCCGAGCAATGTAACTACATGCAAGTAAACCCACTACTGAAACTCTGTGTTATATCTTCAGTTCTACAGTCATTCTTCAGTAAGATCAGTTCATATGCCCCAGATAAACAAGAGTAGTGTAAGATAAATTCTAGCCAAAATAAGCAGGTGAAGAGAGGCAACAAGGGGCCAGGTAGTTTGTTGAATGCAAATACCTGAACGAGATTTCGCAGCCTATAGAAATGGAGGCTGGGGAATTCGACTGTAAGTAGACAGGCAGCGAGTTTTTAAAGAAGGTATGGGGAGGCAGAGCTTAGATTTACAGCGGTGCAAGGATGGGCTGTCCCAATTCACAATTTTCAGGTGGGAGGGGGCAGCAGCCGGGGACTTTCACACGCTATCACTGTCCGACGTGCTTGCTCCTCCCTCCAGTGCCTCCAGTCTTACATTTCAGCCTTTTGGTTATAATGGGCTCCAACTTGATCTGGCTACTTCCGGCTGAGGGGGGCAATGTGGGGAAGTGGTTTTAAGGCGGATTGATGGCTGGAGGCTCAGTTTGGAGGAGCGAGTACTCATGCAGCTAGAGTTGATTGATTTTTATTTGTGACATTTCAGCTATGCACTGTTGAAGGAAATTATAAACACATGGAATAAAAAGGAGTATGAAACAGATTGCTGCAACAGGGCCTAGGAGTGGCACTAACCAGGCCATAATAGGGGATTGAAACCAGCTGTATGAATTATTACCTGATATGCCAGTTTCTTGGAGTTCCTTTTTTAGTTCTTGTATTTTGTGAACATTCTGCTCTACTAGTCCTGACTCATTGTTATAGTAACAACACTGTTCCCAGAGGAATAGACAGGTCCCTCTCTTCTCTGCAGTAAGGAGTTCTAAAGCACGGTGGTGTGGGAGAGTTACTTGGACCAAGGAGTTGACTTGCCTCTGGAGGGATGCCAGAGAGGCTGCAGATGCTTGGACAGCTACCTCAAGCCATCATTCTAGAACCCCAACATCAATAATATCTCATATATGATAGGAAGCATTACACAGATATCATCACTTGAAGAGAATTCCTGTCAGTTTTTATATTTCTTTTATTCTAAAGATATTGCAAACAACTCAGTGAGTCTAACTATGTATCTTATGAGAAAACTGAAACAGGAAAATGGGTATTATGTATTCCTAACAAAAAATGAACAACAAAATAACATTCATGAATGTGTATGTGGCTAAAATATATATAGATAATGCCAGGGTTCTTGTCCATGAAGCTGAAGAATGAGCCTCACAAACAGTCAAGGTAGTACAGCAAGGTACAGGTATTTATTTATAGATAAATGGAAAGGACAGAACTCCAAGCTCATGTCAGGAGTGGGCAAGAGAGTCCGTGGTGGTGCACTGCCTAGGGGTTTCACTGGCAGATGATGATTGTTTTGAGAACATGAAAAAAGCTTAAGGCTGTGGACTTATTAAATGGTGCCAGAATATTTACAATTAACTTGATAGAAGTAACCTCCTCCCTCTGATGATTTCTCCATGAGATACCAGCATCTTGGTCTGGGGACATATGAAACAACGCTGCTTGCTCAGCCCCTCAAGGTGGGCGGAGGTATTGTTTGCTAAAGAGCAAGGAGCATTTTTAGTGCCTTAACTTCTTGGACATTAAAATGCAATCTTTTCTTTAAGGTGGAATCCTTCTGGCCTTTACTGTGTTGTTTATGGCTGGGCCTGCATGCTAAATTGGTCGCCCAGTTTTCAAGATTACCTCATCAGATCTGTAGGAGAAAAGACAGCCCATAGCACTTGGACTTTTAACATGCTGAGGTGAAATCTTATACATGATTATACATGATTGGTATAATAAAAACAGGTGCTACTCTTCTTTATCTGGGGAACATTAATTGATCTCACTGAATAATGACTCTAGAGCTAAATGTTTAACACAGTTTTAGCAGAGGGTTTCCTTTCATGTAGTTACATGGCTCTGACTACAAAATATCCTGCCTTGCTTATTCCGGAAGCCCTCACCCTACTCTGAATACACACAAAGTCCCTGTCGCATTTGGAGTATATACACTTGGAAACAGAAATTGAGAGAAATTAAAGCATTAAACTTCAATGGAGTATTTACTAACAATATGCTCTGAAATCACTATATTTATAATGCATTTACATGACCAAACATCTGGATTATTTAATATATTTCAAAGTATAAGTGCATATATAGCCACTATTCAAACTGTAAAGACTTTATTTAACTTTAGAATAGCCATAGCCTCTATCAAATGCATTGTGATATCACAGAGAAAATCCCAGCTAATTGAAAAATACATGTATTAAATAGGCACAGATACACAAGCATGCTAACATCAAAGTTCAACTTAACAGCAGTCAGGTAGTCAGACAAAAATAAACAAGAGAACAAAGTGGATTAGACAAAAGGGTTAAGGTAAAATCAAAGTGTTAGGCAGGAAAATAGATATGAGAAGGTGACACAGCGACCATGGACTTAGAGTAGAGTGAGGGACTCTGGAAAAAGCAATGCAAGATATTTCGAGTCAAAGTAATGGAACAATGTAAAGTCCACATCTAAAATCTGTGGTCAGCATTAAACAAAGTCAAGGTCACACTAATTATCTAGGACAAAGATCCTATACTAGGAATATAAACGTCTTCAGTGAGATCAGTTAAAGGCCCAAAGGCCAGGAGCAACTTGGGCTGGAATGTTTGAGTGTTACCCAAGGGTATATCAGCATAACCTGTGACTTCACTGTTAAGAGCCCTGGCAAGCAGACAACAACCTAGCCAACACTGGGGCAGGGAAGGCTGTGCAAGTCCACACCCTTAGCCCTCATTTACCAAAAACACTAAACTTCCTATGAATCAATTACATAATGCAGTACCGTAGCCAAGAGCTCTGTCTGTGTTCTCAATTTATTTCTAAGAAAAAGCCTCGCAGTACTGGAGGTCCTAGCACGGCAATCAGACAAAATAAAGAAATACAAGGAATCCAGATTGGTAAAGAAGAAGTTAAACTGTCACGATTTGCAGATGACATGATACTGTACATAAAAAACCCTAAAGACTCCACCCCAAAACTACTAGAACTGATATCGGAATACAGCAAAGTTGCAGGATACAAAATCAACACACAGAAATCTGTGGCTTTCCGATATACTGACAATGAACCAACAGCAAGAGAAATCAGGAAAACAACTTCATTCACAATTGCATCAAAAAAAATAAAATACCTAGGAATAAACCTAACCAAAGAAGTGAAAGACTTATACTCTGAAAACTACAAGTCACTCTTAAGAGAAATTAAAGGGGACACTAACAGATGGAAACTCATCCCATGCTCGTGGCTAGGAAGAATTAATATCGTTAAAATGGCCATCCTGCCCAAAGCAATATACAGATTTGATGCAATCCCTATGAAACTACCAGCAACATTCTTCAATGAACTGGAACAAATAATTCAAAAATTCATATGGAAACACCAAAGACCCCGAATAGCCAAAGCAATCCTGAGAAAGAAGAATAAAGTAGGGGGGATCTCACTCCCCAACTTCAAGCTCTACTCTAAATTCATAGTAATCAAGACAATTTGGTACTGGCACAAGAGCAGAGCCACAGACCAATGGAACAGACTAGAGAATCCAGACATTAACCCAGACATATATGGTCAATTAATATTTGATAAAGGAGCCATGGACATACAATGGCGAAATGACAGTCTCTTCAGCAGGTGGTGCTGGCAAAACTGGACAGCTACATGTAGGAGAATTAAACTGGACCATTGTATAAACCCATATACAAAAGTAAACTCAAAATGGATCAAAGACCTGAATGTAAGCTATGAAACCATTAAACTCTTGGAAGAAAACATAGGCGAAAACCTCTTAGACATAAACATGAGTGACCTCTTCTTGAACATATCTCCCCGGGCAAGGAAAACAACAGCAAAAATGAGTAAGTGGGACTATATTAAGCTGAAAATCTTCTGTACAGCAAAAGACACCATCAATAGAACAAGAAGGATCCCTACAGTATGGGAGAATATATTTGAAAATGACACATCCGATAAAGGCTTGACGTCCAGAATATATAAGGAGCTCACACGCCTCAACAAACAAAAAACAAATAACCCAATTAAAAAATGGGCAGAGGAACTGAACAGACAGTTCTCCTAAAAAGAAATACATATGGCCAACAGACACATGAAAAGATGCTCCACATCGCTAATTATAAGAGAAATGCAAATTAAAACTACAATGAGGTATCACCTCACACCAGTAAGGATGGCTGCCATCCAAAGGACAAACAACAACAAATGTTGGCGAGGCTGTGGAGAAAGGGGAACACTCCTACCCTGCTGGTGGGAATGTAAACTTGTTCAACCATTGTGGAAAGCAGTATGGAGGTATATCAAAATGCTCAAAACAGACTTACCATTTGACCCAGGAATTGCACTCCTAGGAATTTACCCTAAGAACGCAGCAATCAAGTTTGAGAAAGACAGATGCACGCCTATGTTTATTGCAGCACTATTTACAATAGCCAAGAATTGGAAGCAACCTAAATGTCCGTCAATAGATGAATGGATAAAGAAGATGTGGTACATATACCCAATGGAATACTACTCAGCCATAGGAAAAGGGCAAATCCAACCATTTGCAGCAACATGGATGGAGCTGGAGGGTATTATGCTCAGTGAAACAATTCAAGTGGAGAAAGAGAAATACCAAATGATTTCACTCATCTGTGGAATATAAGAACAAAGGAAAAACTGAAGGAACAAAACAGCAGCAGAATCATAGAACTCAAGAATGGACTAACAGGTACCAAAGGGAAAGGGACTGGGGAGGATGGGTGGGTAGGGAGGGATAAGGGGGGGGAGAAGTAGGGTGGTATTAAGATTAGCATGCATGGGGGGGTAGGAGAAAAGGGAGGGCTGTACAACACAGAGAAAGTAAGTAGTGATTCTACAACATTTTGCTATGCTGATGGACAGTGACTGTAAAGGGGTTTATAGGGGAGACCTGATATAGGGGAGAGCCTAGTAAACATAATATTCGTCACGTAAGTGTTGATTAGTGATACCAAAAACAAAGCAAAATAAACAAAACATAAAGGGCTGTTGCTGTGTGGTAACCTCCAACAAGTTCTACACAAGGGTATAAAGGCATATAAAAGTGTAGGCAAAAGGTCTGCTTCTGTTTATACAGACGATCATAGCCTAATTGAGCTACCCCGAAAATGAACTAAGATACGATATGAAAAAAACTTCCAACATCTGCACTCTCTGGAAGACTCATGCCAGAAGATGATCATCAAAACACCCCAACTAAGATCCATGCACTGCTACAGCTGTAGATGCACTCATCCCACCAGTTCCTGGACTTGCCATGGGAAAGAGGGAGGAGATATGTAAGCTGGCCTGTGCATACAGTAAAACAACAAATTTGACTGGATCTATACTGTTTTAACTCAACCTAGAATTTGGAGAAGTGCAAATTGTAGCTCTCCAAACTCTTACAACTACAGACTATTTACTGTTAAAAGAACATATGGCATGTGAACAGTCCCCAGGAATGGGTTGTTTTAATTTGTCTGATTTCTCTCAGACTGTTCAAGTTCAGGTGGACAATATCCACCATATCATAGATAAGTTTTCACAAATGCCTAAGGTGCCTTAATGGTTTTCTTGGTTTCACTGGAGATGGCTGGTAATTACAGATATGCTTTGGTTATGTAACTATACTCCTATTATGTTAATGTGTGTGCGCAATTTAAGTAGTAGCTTAAAACCTATATATGCTGAAGTTACTCTACAAGAAGATATGTCAAAGAAATAATCAATCTTCCCATGTTTTCTTCCGCCTGCTACTTCTATAGCTTTTCTTCTTCCTTCCTAATTACAACCCCTAAATAGAATTCGTGCCTCATATCAAATTTACCGAGTATCATAACTCCTCCAAGTGGTAAAGATACCTCAAGACAAATGCTGGGCATAGAAGCCACAGGGCATAAATATGCAAAGAAGTAAAAAGATAACCTTTTCAAAGAATAAGTCTTCCCTCTCACTTACCAACTTCACATTTCCCTGTATGGCCCCGGAAGATGACTGGTTAACCAGAGACGGGTAAGATTCCTCAAGGGAGGAACAACCTAAGACAGGCAGAGTCGCAGGGGGGATATCAGGTGAGAAATTGGGGATCAACAGAGGTGAGGCTTAGAACCTCACCCCACTGTTCTGAGAGAAATCTTCTGCATACGTGGATGTTTTATTGCCCTGGTCTAGCTTGGATTAACACATAGTCTACAGGCACACACCTGATCATCTACATTTGCTCTCTTACAACACTAAACTATGTTTTCTACCTTTATCTTGTATCTACCTACCACTTCAGCATTTTATTAAAAATAATAATAATAAAGAGAGAAATGTGGTATCCACATATAAATCAAGTATAAAAACCAAATGAGTATTCATATTTGAACTGACTGTTTATAGTTCATAATGCATGAGCAAAACCGAAAGTTTCTGTGATGACTGCCCTTGTGCTGTTCACTATGTAACTTATTCATTATGTAAGAATTTGTTCTCCATGTAAGAAGTTGTTTTTTATGCCTCAGAAGTTTGGAGAATGATGAAAATTAGGCTTGGGGTGGATTAATGATTGTGCATTGAGCATTGACTCCCCTATACAGAATTTTATTGTCATTAACAACCATTTGATCAATAAATATGAGAGATGTCCTCACACACACACACAAAAAAATGGACAGACTTCCAATGGTAAAATAAATAAGTAACCGGGATGTAATGTATAGCATAAGGAATATAGTCAAGATATTGTAACAGCTTGGTAGGGTGGTAGCTGGAACCTAGAATTATGTATATAAATGTTCTACCACTGTGTTGTACACTCGAAACTAATGTAATGTAATACTGTGCGTCAACTACCCTTCAATAAAAAATAATTATTAAAAAAAAATAATAATTATTATTTAAAAATAAATAAATAAATAAATAAATAAATGGAAAATAAAAGCCTCACCCTGGATCTCCTACATTGGATATTTGCTAAGTTCCTTCTTTGACTCTGCTAACAAGAACCTTGGCATCATTTTGGGGGATTGTCCATGATAGCTTTGGAGGTGAGTATCAGCATCCAAGCTTAACTTTTCTTTCACTGTCCTTATAGAAAGAAGCTCCCAATACACAAAACATCATGTGCTCATCATTCACCTAAATGGGACCAGCCTGGCTGCCATTCTCAAAGTCTCAAGTGACAGGTGTCCCTGCGTGTCTCTCCGTGGATCTCCGTTCTCTCTTGGGATCCACGAATGTCACCTGAGTGAAGGCCAGGATTCCCTTTCAGAGGCACCACCTTGGATGCGGGGGACTGCGGAGGGCCATGGGCAACTGCAAGTGTCTAGGCTGAGGCTGCAATTCGGTAGCTTCTAAAAGGTCCATGTGTCTGGAATCAGACCCCGACAGCTCGACCGGGTATCTAACAGGAGTGTCCCTTTCTATCTGTCTCTGACTAAAAGCCAGCTTCTTCAGGCCACCCAGGGCTCTAACCGAGGCAGGGGGAGTCCCTGACTGTCTCTTAACATCATCAATCTCATGGAAACCAATGCCCACTACCACAAGGTAGGAGCTATATGTTTCACTCTTATTCCTGACTTACTGCTGTAATTTTATTTTGGTACCATTAACCTACAGTTACATGAGAAACATTATGTTTACAAGACTCCCACCATCACCAAGTCTCCTCCACATACGTCATTACAGTTACTGTCCATTAGTGTTGTAAGATGCTGTAGAATCACTACCTGACATCTCTGTCCTATACAGCCTTCCCTGTGCCCCCAGACCCCCACATTGCAACTGCTAATCATAATCACCCTTTCTTTTCATTAACCTCTTATCCCTACCTACCACCCATCCCCCCAAGTCCCTTTCCATTTGGTAAATGTTTGTCCTTTCTTGGATTCTGTGATTCTGCTGCTGTTTTGTTCCTTCAGTTTTTCCTTTGTTCTTATACTCCACAGATGAGTGAAATCATTCAGTAATTGACTTTTTCCACCTGGCTTATTTCACTGAGCATAATACCCTCTTGCTCAATCCATATTGTGGCAAATGGTAGGATTTGTTTTCTTCTTATAGCTGAATAACATTGCATTGTGTATATGTACCACATTTCTTTATCCATTCATCCACTGATGGATCTTAGGTTGCTTCCATTTCTTGGCTATTGTAAATAGAGCTGCAGTAAACATAGGGGTGAATCTGTCTCTTTCAAATTGGCTGCTGCATTGTTAGGGTAAATTCCTAGAAGTGAGATTCCTGGGTCAAATGGTATTTCTATTTCGAGCTTTTTGAGGAACCTCCATTCTGCTTTCCGCAACGACTGAACTTATTTACATTCCCACCAGTAGTGTAAAAGTGTCCCCCTTTCTTCACGACCTCGCCAACATTTGTTTTTGATTGTCTTGTTTGGTGGTGATCCTTATGGGATAATTCATTGCGGTTTTAATTTACATTTCTCTGATGACTAGCGATGTGGTGCAACTTTTCATGTGCCTGTTGGTTAATGAAAAGAAAGGGTGATTATGATTAGCAGTTGCTAATCTGAATTTCTTCTTTGGAGAAGTATCTTTTCAGCTAGGCTGCCCATTTATTAATTGTATTATTCACTTTCTGTTTGTGGAGGTGTGTGAGCTCCTTAAGTATTTTGGATCTCAACCCTTTATCTGATCTGTCACTTATGACTATATTCTCCCATACTGCAGGATGCCTTTTTGTTCTGTTGATGGTGTCCTTTGCTGGACAGAAGCTCATCAGCTTCCTATAGTCCCCCTTGTTCATCTTTGCTTTTGTTTCCCTTGCATGGGGAGATATGTTCAAGAAGAGGTCACTCATGTTTATGTCCTAGAGATTTTTGCCCATGTTTTTTTCTAAGAGTTTTATGGTTTCATGGTTTACATTCCGGTCTTTGACCCATTTCACATTTACTTTTGTGTATGGGGTTAGACAGTGATCCAGTTTCATTCTCTTACATGCAGCTGTTCAGTTTTGCCAACACCAGCTGTTGGAGAGGCTGTCGTTTCCCCATTGTATGTCCATGGCTCCTTTATCATATATTAATTGACCATATATGTTTGGGTTAGTGTTTGGAGACTATATTCTGTTCCACTGGCCTGTGCCTCTGTTCTTGCGCCAGCAAATTGTCTTGATTACTGAGGCTTTGTAGTAGAGCTAGAAGTTGGGGAGTGAGATCCCCCCACTTTATTCTTCCTCCTCAGGATTGCTCTGGCTATTCAAGGTCTTTGGTAGTTACATATGTATTTTAGAACTCTTTGTTCCAGTTACTTGAAGGATGCTGTTGATAATTTGATAGCGACTGCATTAAATCTGTATATTGCTTTGGGCACGATGACCATTTTGACAATATTAATTCTTCCTATCCAAGAGCATGGGATGTATTTCCATTTGTTGGTGTCCTCTTTAATTTCTCTTAAGTATCTCTTGAAGTTTTCAGGGAATAGGTCTCCCTCTTCTTTGATTATGTTTATTCCTACGTACTTTATTCTTTTTTGCAATTGTGAATGGAATTGTTTTCCTGGGTTCGTTTTCTATTAGTTCATCAATGTGTGTAAGAAAGCCTCAGATTTCTGTGTATTTATTTTGTATCCTGCACCTTTCTGTATTCCGATATTAGTTCTATTAGTTTTGGAGTCGAATCTTTAGGGTTTTTTATGTACAATACAATGTCATCTGCAAATAACGACAGTTTTACTTCTTCTTTACAGATCTGTATTCCTTGTATTTCTTTGTTTTGTCTAATTGCCGTGGCAGGATTTCCAGTGCTATGTTGAGTAACAGTTTTGAGAGTGGGCATCCCTGTGTTGTTTCTGATCTTAAAGGAAATGCTTTCAGGGTCTCACTGTTCAATATGTTGTTGGCTGTGGGTTTTTCATATATGCCCTTTATTATATTGAGTTGCATGCCTACTATACCCATTTTGCTGAGAGTTTATGTTATGAATGGATTTTGCATTTCGTCGAATGGCTTTTCAGCGTCTATGGAGATGATCATGTGGTTTCTGTCCTGTCCTTTTTGTTTATGTGGTGGATTATGTTGATGGATTTATGAATGTTGTACCATCCTTGCATCCCTGAGATGAATCCCACTTGGTCATGGTGTGTAATCCTATTGATGTACTTTTGAATTCAGTTTGCTAATTTTTTGTGGAGTATTTTTACATCTATGTTCATCAAGGATATTAGTCTGTAATTTTCTTTTTTGGTGGTGTCTTTGAATGGTTTTGGTATTAGAGTGATGCTGGCTTCATAGAATGAGTCTGCAAGTATTCCCTCTTCTATTTTTTGGAAAACTTTAAGGGACTGGGTATTATGTCTTCTCTGTTAGTCTGATAAAACCCCGTGGTAAATCCATCTGGCCCTGAAGTTTTGCTCTTGGATAATTTTTAAATTACCACTTCAATTTCTTTGGTGGTAATTTATCTGTTTAGACTTTCCATTTCTTCATTGGTCATTCTTAGAAGGTTGTATTTTTCTAGGAAGTTGTCCATTTCTCCAAGTTATCTAGCTTGTTTGCATGTACATTTCTATAGTATTTTCTAATAATTTTTGTATTTCTGTGGGGTCCACCATGATTTTTCCTTTCTAATTTCTGATTCTGTTGATGTGTGTAGATTCTCTTTATCTTTTTATAACTCAGGCTATGGGCTTTTCTGTTTTGTTAATTTTTTCAATGAACCAGCTCTTGGTTCCATTGATTTTTTTTTTCTATTGCTTTTCCTCCTCAATTTTATTTATTTCTTCTCTGATCTTTATTATATCAATACTTCTGCTGATTTTAGGCCTCATTTGTTCTTCTTTTTCCAATTTTGATAATAGTGTCTTTAGACTATTCATTTGGGATTGTTCTTCCTTCTTGAAATATGCCTGGATTGCTGCATACATTCCCCTTAGAACTGCTTTTGCTGTGTCCCACAAAAGTTGGGGCTTTCTGTTGTTGTTATTTGTTTCCATATATTGCTTGATCTCGATTTTGATTTGGTCATTGAACCATTGATTATTTAGGAGTATGTTGTTAAGTCACCATGTGTTTGTGAGCCTTTTTGCTTTCTTCATACAATTCATTTCTAGTTCTATACCTTTGTGGTCTGACATGTTGGTTAGTAGAATTTCAATGTTTTTGAATTTACTGAGGCTCTTTTGTGGCCTAGTATGTGGTCTATTCTGGAAAATGTTCCATGTGCACTTGAGAAGAATGTGTGTCCTTTTGCTTTTGGGGTTAGAGTTCTATAGATGTCTTTTAGGTCCATCTGTTCTAGTCTGTTGTTCAGTGCCTCTGTGACCTTACTTACTTTCTGTCTGGTGGATCTATCCTTTGGAGTGAATGGTTGTTGAAATCTCCTAAAATAAGTGCATTGCATTCTATTTTTTCTGTTAGTTCTGTTAGTATTTCTTTCACATATGTTGGTACTCCTGTATTGGATGCATATATGTTTCTGATGGTTATATCCTCTTGATGGATTGACACCTGCTGTACTTTTTAAATCATAAAAATGTGTCTGGGCCCACGTTAGTAACTTAAAAGATGATTAGCATTGGTTACCAGTGTTAAGTCTCCTTTGAAAGGTTTCCTGGTGTCTACTGGTCCTTGTTTCCCTGCCTCTGGAAAGACCAGAATGTTGGGGAGTTGCTCAGCCGATTTCCTACCTTGCTCTCCTAATCAGTGGTCTCCAAGTGCAGTGGTTCTGAATCTCAGCTCTGGCCAATTAATCTGCTGGCGCAGAGTGAGCCTCTAGTTGGCTGCTGCCTATGCAAAAGTCGCAGGTGACCCCTGATCTATTGTCTCACATATCAGGTTTCTTACAGTGGGCAACTGGCTAAATAATTTCGAGGCATTGTTAAAAACTGTTTGAGTATAGACATTGCCCTCCACAAATGTACATGTAAATAGCCCTGTTAAACCCCAGCCATGGCTCTATTCTATTAATCTCCCTTAATTAGAGGCGGTCATCCTGGGACTAGGCATCTACTTTTCTGTGGCCCCAAGGAAGCAAAACGGGCTTGTGACTCTGACCAAGGCTCAGACAGTGAGAGGTCACGCAGTCCCTGCACTTATTGAACAGGCAGGGGGCTCTCAAGGAATGACTAAAGCTCATACGGAGAAAACTACACAAACTCCCAGAAGGTGTAAAGTTCGAGCACACTGGTAAGGTCTCACTAAATTCAGAGCTCCGAGGTGACTCTTGCTGAGTGGATTGGCAAGAGGAGAATCAAGGCAAGCTGCAGGACACACAGGTAAGGGGTGCTTAAGTCCAGAATGCCAGGCAGATGAGGTGATTGCCCACCATCACCCAGGCTCCAAGTCAAGGGGACGCCCTCACAGAGAAAGGCCCAGCAGGTGTAACACTCTTGTGTTTCTCTCTCTTCTGGATGGGAGCTTCCTCTTCAAGGTTAAGGCAAGACATGCCCCAGGCATTACTTCTGCAGAACTGGGAGATATTTGATCCCCAGACTGAAAAAGAAGTGTCTTATCTTCTGCACACAGGCCTGGCCTCAATACAAACACTGATTAGAGAGGCTTGGCCCCTGAGGTAAGTATGCAATCTAATAAAGTTATGCACCTAAATATATTTTGCCACAAGGAATGTACATTGTCAAAAGTCCCGTGAACTTCTACAACTAGTATTCTAATTATTTAGTGAAAATCTATTCTGCTTATTGAGTTCTTATCTCCAAAAATTAGGAGGTTTTTAAAGTAGACTCCCTGAAATGGAAGAAATGTGTCTTTTACAATAGAGCCTGGCTTTATATGACTAGTGCTACATTCATTTACTTGTATTTCATTTCCAGCCACCTGGACACACACAGTCCCTATCAGTACAGAACCTTCATCCACCCTGTTAGTCTAGACTCTTCTAAACCTTTACCCAGTTAAGCAAACCTCCAGATAATATTGATAAAAATTAATTATAAACTAGCACTGGTGAAAATTGGGCATTTCAAAACTTCCAAAATTCTAATAAAAGATATTAAGCATTAATGCTAATTCAAGTTGAACTGAAATGGATATATCCTTATGGTTATCAGCTGCCTAAGTTTACCTAAAGGCATTTAAATTGATGTTATCTGCTAAATCTTTCAAGAATAAAATGCTTAGAGGCTTAAGTTTGTCTAACGTTTTGTTAAAGTTTTGTGAGTAATCTAGCATAGTTGTTAAGAATGAGTAAACTAACTGTAGCAAGTGAATATCTCAGTAACAGTGTGTTACTGTGCTTTCAAGTGTGTATACCTACAAATGGGCTGAGAATCTTTGTCATAACATAAAACCTTAAAGTTTTGATAAGTTAAAGATACACACTTTTTTCTTAGTGAGAGATTGTGCTGTAAAGATCATAGTTACAGAAATTATATAATGTATTCATAAATTTGTCAATAGAAAGGATGCTAGTGTAATGGTTTACAATAGCATACTTCTCATTGTTCACCAAAAATTAAAGTTCCTAATAGTTTTAAGTTCTAAGTGAAACTACTTAAAGTAATAAAAAAACATATCTGCTTGCTAGAAAGAAATGTGTGTTTTTATAAAACAAGGCAGAAGGAATAGAAATTCATTTTGTTGAGAGTAAAAGAAAGTAACTCTTCAAAAGTACAGCTGTTTATTTAAAGAGGGAGAACAGTGAATGTAAAACCAGTTCTTGAAAGTGTGGAAAAATTTATATAGTCAGGCTATGTGCAATTAAAACAAATAAGTCTTGATAACAGGTATACAGCAAATTAGAATTTTGTTTTCCATTAAAAAAGACAACGTTTTCTTAAAGAGTCTGCTCTTAATGTTGAAAGATTGCAAATGGTTTTACCATTGTTTTATCAAAGCAGTTTCTCCTGGTTAAAGTCTCAGTGAGTGGTCTAAGTACTGTGTAACCTTCTGTATTTGCCTTTGAGGTATTTTGTTGTCATTCTGGTTAAATAGATGAATAGTGCTTCACAGCAACCTATAATCTTATTTCAGCAAGTGACTTAAAAACTTTCTTCTGACAGCGTCCCAGAATCAAGTTCAAAATCGTGATTTTACCTCTTGTTAGCTCTGATATGTTCCAGAGGGCCTTTGGAATGTCAGAGGAACTTTTTCTGATGAGGGAAACTATTTGTCTAATTTGGCTTATATATATGATATATAATTTCTTGCTTAATTACCTGGAAAGCTCTGTCAACGGGAATGATGTTAAACATGGTTAATGTTTTGTGTGTACAGAAATATCTGAATTTCAATATGTCAACTCTCTTATAGTAAGCTCTCTTCGGATCTTTAACGATTGTCATTTGCAAGTCTTTGGTCATTTATAGTCACTGTTTTATTACTTTTAAACTAGTAAAGAACTAGATTAAAGCAGAAGAGGTATTGGTTGCATAAGATTAAGTAAACTATGGAAAATGATTTTGTGGCTTTTTGTTTCAAATGCTGCTGATTAAGTATTTTAAGCATTTTCTCTTAAGCTGACAACAGTTAAGTAAATGACTATCTTTATAAGCAAACTTGAAACATTTTTCTTTCTCTCTACCTGATCCTCCCAGAACTTAAAAAGCCTAAGTGACTATTTTTATATTTTATAACAGTATGCTTATTTTCATAACTTCAATTAGAATCTGATTTCCTTGTAAGAGGACCAATTAAGAACTCTGGTTATATTACCAAGGCTTTGAGTAGAATGTTATACCTGAGAAGCACGTGTGAAAACTCAGGTATGAACAGACAGCTTTAAGGAACTAAAGTTGACTTTATAAAGCCAATGAAGTGCCTTGGAAAACCTGACATGTTACTTTGTTTAAGGGTTCCCAGCAGCCTTACGAGGTGAGCAAGGAAAGTCACATCCTGGCTGGTGCAGGAACCTCCGGGTGTCTTGGGGACCTCAAGAAGAGAAGAATTCACCCAAATCTACAGGTGCTGCAATCAAAACCTGATAGCAAGTCTAGCTTAGGTTTCTGGATTTGAGAGGCCTTTAAAAGTCCAATCTGAAATTCCGTATAAAAGTACCAGCAAAGCTCATATAAAAGAGCCTATGTAATTAATTGCTCTTCTTGATGCACTTATGCAAATAATCAAGCCAAATGTTACTTATATTCTTAAACTGGTTACTTCTAATAAAAATGAGAGTGATGTTAGAGAAAAGTATTGTTTCAATAATGCAGCCTTATCTATAATAAATCCTAATACTAGTCATTGAGACATAAACTAGATTCAGAATTCTAGTTTCCCGAAAATATCTGGCTATGACTCTCCAAATGTGTAAGTTTTCTCCCATCATTTCAACTAAAGTTTTACTATTTCTACTTCTCATATTCAACCGTGCATTTGTAATCTCATCGTTTGTCCTTCCAGAATAGAAAATTCAACTCTGGATGTTGCTGTTTAACCTAATAACACAATTTGTTCTATCTTGCCTATAATCCACAAAACTGCAAATAGTAATAGAAATGGACCCTGGAATAGAAGTGCTCATCTTCCGAGGCTGTCTCAACTGACCATCAATAGAGACTTAACTGCACCTTTTACTGTGCCCCTTCTCAGCATGAAGCAGACAGAGCAGTGAGCGGTTGTCTCCCCCTTTCCCAGCAGCATCTAGGTTCTCTATCTGTAGAGGGGGGAATGATACAGGGATGGAGTAGGTTGAGGGCCACTGGAAAAGGCAAGGCAAGATAGAGTCAAAGCAATGTAACAAGTAAAGTCCTATCGAAAATCTGTGTTCAGCATTACGCAAAGTCAATGTCACACTAATTCTGTAGGGCAAATATAGCAGACAAGGTATATAGACATCATCAGTGAGATCAATTAAAGGCCCAAAGGCCAGGAGCAACCTGGCCTGGAATGTTTGAGTGTTCCCCAAGGGTATCTCAGCATAACCCGTGACTTCACTGTAAAGAGCCTTGGCAAGCAGACAACAACCCAGACCACCCTGGGGGCAGAGCAGTTGGTGCAAGTCCACACTCTAAAGCTCAGTTTTCAAAAGTTCTCAACTGCCTATAAATCTCCTAGACAATGCACCATGCTGGTCTCTCTTGCCCCTCCTGGAGTGAGCCAGGAGCTCTGTCTGTCCTCTCACTGTACCTCTCAATAAAAGTCTCCCTGGCTCTCCTACCTTGAATGTTTGCTAAGTTCATTCTTTGTCTCTGCAAACAACAACACTGGCATCAAAGGGGCAGAAGGAAAATAAGGACAAGCAATGCCACTAAATAAGACGCAGAGTTAATAGGTCAATCAGTTAAATCTAAATAGTAATGCCAGGAGCAATTTGACTTAGAAGACTGAATACTCCCCAGATAAAGACAAGTATCTCAGCACAGCCTATGTCTTCAGGGTGTCAATTAGATCATTCCATTGTAAGATTTACTTTAGCCTGCTAAAAAGACCCTGCTTATTTGTTTTTAATTTACCCAGATGCTGCTGCAATCAACTGATTTGCTATCTGTGAAATTGATATGGCAAGCAAGCCCACTCATAAACAATGTGGTAAAAATGTGAAGCAACCATCTTAAAGGTAAGATTGAATTTTAAAACTCAATTAGTTGAAAAGTAAGTTTTTTAACGTACTAGTTAGCAAGCAAACAATAACAGCCCACCTCAGGGGCAGAGAAGGCAGTCCTTTTGAAAGCTCCGAGACCAAGATGCCGGTATGTAGCAGTAAATTTCTTGTGTTAAGTCTTAACAAGTCTGCACACCAGCCCTTTGTCACATTTCTGAAAAGTCCTTAAAAGTGGGAACTCTGAAACTTTCAGTGTCCTCCTCTTCATGAAGTCACCAGTACTTTCTAAGTGCATAGATTTTCTTTCAATAAAACCTTAAGCTTTCATGGTGCCCCTCCTCCCAGAGGTCATCTGCTGCACTTTTTCTCCCTAACTCTAAATAAAACTTTTACTATGCTTCACTACTGTGCCTCTGCCTTTCAATTCTTTGTCGTGGTCGGGACCAGAACTGAGGAAAATACACAAAGCTTCCCCAGAAAAACGGGTCAGGAACACAAGGAACGAATCAGCATAGGACAGAACAGAAAGAGGGCGTGGAGTGCAGGCACTAAGAAATGTGCAACATTAGTGACACAGAGGGTGAGAGCTTGCAGAGCAACATAGCAGCTGATCTTCTTCAAAACTGAGAGAAGGAAGAAGGAAAGTGAAATGATGGATGTTTTAGTTTGTTAGAAATTAAAAAGATAGCAATAAAAGTAAAATAGAAATGACTGGAGGAAGAATGAACATTTGATAGCAATCAATTACACAAGTTTTGCAACTGAATGAAATATTGAAAGGATCCACAGTAAAGTAACACAATTAAAGTGGACCTTCTCTTCATTTAAAAGGAATAATTTAAAATATACAAAAAAATGGTAGAATTCTTTAATATGTATAGGTAGGACAAATGGATTATTTTTCAAGAAAATGCTATAAACACATGGAAATAAGGAGTAAATACTGACTAATCAGTTTTAATATATAAATCGTATGTCAGATTCTTTAACACTGATTTGTGAGCATTCTCTCAACAGGAAACAGAGTTCCTGTCTGGTGTAAATGGATAAAATAAGCCTGTGCACATGAGCCTCATAGGCTCAATAATGCATATCAGGGCAAAAAGGCCTGAGAAGCCCATCTCCGATTTTCATTAGTGCATTTATGAAAAAATATTAATACATTTTTAGTCATGCATCTCTGTCCCTTCCTTGGCCATCACTGGTGCGTTTCAATGACAGCACACATCATTAGTTGGGGTTCACACCACTAATAAAAGGATAATACAATACTAGAAAAAATATTACTATCATACAATAATTATCACATCAAAATACTCAGGTCACATCAATCCCTGAAACATGTTTGATTTTTAAACATAAGACCTTTAAAGATCTTGAAAATGGTTGGGCTGTAATTCTTGTTAATAAGAATTCCAGCAAACCAGTGCCCAGCCATCAGCAGAGTCAGGGCTCCTCACACAGAGGCTGGGAACAGTGATGGCTGTTCCCCTGGCCTCCCTATGGAAATGCACCAAGGAAGGCAGGGGACAAATGTGAACAATGGACTGAAGAGCTGCAAGGGCTTCTCTCATCTGGGAATGCATGCAAACACTAAAGAGCAGGAGAACCTATTTTAACAATCACAACTCACAGCACTATGAAGTAAAGCAGGCAAATCTATGTTGAATATACTAAAATCATTATCTCATTTAGCAATAATTTAAAAGCATACAAGTTTTCCACATCAATAACCTACAGAGTCCTATCTAAAAAAATCTTGAAAACTTATTGAGGACAAGGCATTGACATGCTGAGAGGCTGGCAGACCAACTTCTCAGACTCAGAGATTCAACTTCAGAAATTTGTGGCTCCAGAACGTTGATGAATTCCACAATTAAAGACACCTAAGAGGGAGGAGCAAAGATGGTAGGGTGAGTAGGCCAGTGGAAATTGCCTCCCAAAATCATATATATTTTGGAAAATGCAACAAATACAACTATTCCTAAAAGAGAGGCCAGAAGATACAGTACAACAGTGAGGCTACATCTACATCTGTGAGAACTCAGCACCTCACAAATGGGATAAGACACAAGCCATGGCCCAGTGAGGCCCAAGCACACCCCCCACCCTGGTCACCAGCGGGAGGAAAGGAGTTGGGGCAGGGAGGGACTGGGAGCCCAGAACTGCTTAACAAACAGCTCTAGTAATCAGCACCAGGAGCGCAGACACACACTGTCTGTTGTGCTGGATATTAGGGAAATGGAAAAGTAAAACATGAGAGCATGTCCCTGTGGCTGGCAACCATGGGACAAAAGAAAAACGAGTGATCTTGGAAAGTCTTAAAGGGACAGGGGCCTCAAAGCTGCATGGAAGCATCCCAGCAGACTCAGCCCAGCAGCTGTGAATCCCAGGAAAATCTGGGTGTCCCAATCCCCTGGTCTGTAGTTCAACTCTGAAGCACCACAAGGGGATAAACAGCCCCCCATCCATTCCTGTCAGCCTCCTCCCCATCTCCAACCCACAGATAAAGGAGGTGACATGATGAGATATTGAAGACCTGAATAGGCCAGCCAGGGGACTCAAGGCACACCAGCTCAAGAGTGGTGCTGGAAAGGCACCTCTCATATTTATTGATCCGGCATCACATTATTGAATGGGTTAACAAGTTTCTAGACACAATGATTAACATGTTTTACTACAGGATTGTAATTACCTCCAGGTCGCTAGGGCAAGTTGTCCCTGGCACCAGGCAATGAGGGGGTAGAGATAACAAGAAACAGATCTCAGTTTAGATTTAGTGAGCTGCAGCATGCACCACAGATAACAAGGAACGCAAACAATCCCCAAAGAAATAGAATGATTTATGGGTGGCAGCCCACATTTCCCCCTTTTTTAAATCAAAAATGAAGAGAAGTCCATTATTCCACTGCAGCTTGATAAAGAAAAGGGGTGACAAGAAATGCCTCATCAGGGCAGGTGAGATGCTAAGCCACACCTCAGTGCACTCCCTCATCTCTTGATGAGGCCCTGTGACTGTGTCTGTCTTAGGTTGTTCCTCCCATGAGGAATCTTACCCATCTCTGGCTAGCCACCTAACTCTTGGGGCCATACAGGGAGTAAATGTGATAGGGCAAAGATGCATACAAAAGACTTATGCAAACACTTCATCATCCCCTTAATTGCTGTGGAATTTAAAAATATACAGTGATCTGTCACACAGACTCTCAAGAAAATAACATGCAATTATTAATTTTTTTGTCATTACTTCCTGAAATATAGCATACGAATGAATTGGCTTTACTAAGCCAGCAATCACGTGGCACACCCATGCTACCGAAACGGGAAGGCAAATGCATAAAAGAAGTAGGCCTACAAGTATTGGCCATAGCCAGTGAAAGCAAGAGAGCCAATCAGGTAATCCAGATAGTTGTGAAAACTTATCAACAATATGGTGACTATCATCCAACTGGTTTTGAATTGTCTGAAAATTCAGATATATTAAAACAACACATTCCAGGATATTGTTCACAGCTCAAATATTCTTTCAGCAACAAATAGTCAATGGTAGTATGATTCTGAAGCACTGCCACTCGAACTTCTCCAAGTTCCTGATTAAGTTCTGACAGTATGGAAGCAGTCAGATTCGTAGTCTTTGCTGTAGGCAGAGGCCAGCTGAGACATTTCCTTCTGCATTCCTACAACGAGTCCTGGTACAGGCAACACAAAAAGCTGCAACTGCAATGGCAACGGGGTCCAACAATTTCAAGTTGTCATTACAATCTGGAGGCAGGGCTCGGGTCACTCTTCGGTGTTAAGATCCAGAATGATCTATAAGGGCTGGGAGAATATGTCCTATACCACAGATGCCTTGATAATGTGAGGGAAAGGCTTGATAGGTTTTGTTATCACACAAAAACTCCCAGCCATTTGGGAGTCTATATCCATATGGTCATTTTACATGCATAGTAAAATTACAGTAAGAAGGTATATTAGTACAATTGATACATATAAAACTAGAAACTATAGTGGTGCTAACTGGTAAATTCAATCGAGTTTCTCGAGTAAGGCTCTTGCCGGCTAAAGTAATATTTATTCAAGAAATATTAGTAGACCCTGAAAAAGGGAGTCCTATGCCTATCAACTTCTTCCTTCAGATTCCACTAACAGAGGAATTGCCTGCTCTACAAAAAGATGTCTTAATAAGCCCTTGATTAGCCAATTCCAACCATATATTGGGTGAAGAATACTCATTCCCTGGGGTTAGTGAAATATCCAAATAAACATAACGACTTTTACATATTTGATCAGAGCTTCCCTTCTGGAATTTTTCAGAAGAATTGCCAATATAATTTTGGGTTAAAGCTGTTCTATAAATATAATAGTGGGTATTGCCTCTTTTAGACTGATCAGTAGCATTATCCCAACCAAGTTTTCCTCCATCTTTCTGTCTGTGTATTTCACTACCATCCTGTTTCCAAATCACTGGGCCTACAGGAGTTGAACAAGTGGAGATGCAATGAAGCACTATTCCCCTGCTGAAGTATGGAGGACTGCTAATACTAGGAGTAATAGTACAGGCCTGGGTTATGTATGTGTGTATAGAGATTAAAATAAAAAACTTCATTATCATGTAGGAAGCCTCACTCCAGTGATGGAACCAGTTGAGGGACATCACCTGGGACAGCCGTCTCAGATGGTGATGTTGCTGGGTGTTCTTCTTTATAGCGTGTCTTGGACCACTTTCTAGGCAGCCAGATCAAGCGTTGGTCCTCTGTAATGACACAAATAAACCCTTTGCCCCACACCTTAATAAGACCTTTATGCCATTGTGAAGAACCTACTGAAGACCACCATAAAGGAACTGCTGTTGTTTTAGAAAAAGAGATATTATCAGAAAAATGCACTACCATAGCTGATTGTCAGCCTTTAAAAGACCAAAATTAAGGATATGTAAAGCATGTATTAGTCATTGATTTGCAATTAAGTATATCATATTGGGCAGTAATACCCCTTTTTGTTTTAATAAATAATGCTTAAGAGTAAGATGGTGATGTTCAATTAGAGCTTGGCCTATAGAATTGTATGAAATGCCTGTTATATGAGTGATATTGTATAGCTGAAAAAAGATTTTTTAGTATAGAGGAGAGGTAAACTGGAGCATTGTCAGTCAGCTTAAGAGAAAATGCTTAAAACATTTTGTCAGCAATACTTGAAAAGAAAAGGACAAAATGGTCTTCCTTTTTTATATATCAATTATATTACATATTACAATTGTAATTGTATATTACATTGTAAATTGTATGTTGTAATTGTATATTACAATCGCAATCACATATATTATATATGTATAAATGTCCTTGCCTGCCCTTTATGCATGGGTACTGTGGCCACCTTGGCCTCCTGGTTCCTTCTTCTACATTGTGAGGACTATTTTATTTTTATTTTATTATTTTTAGTTTGGTACCTGTAATCTATGATTACATGAAGAACATTGTTTACTAGGCTCCCACCTTTACCAAGTTCCCCCCACATACCCCTTCACAGTCACTGTCCATCTGCATAGTAAGATGCTGTAAAATCACTATTTGTCTTCTCTGTGTTGCAAAGCCCTCCCCATTCCCCCCACACACGATACATGCTAATCGTAGTGCACTGTTTCTTTTTCCCCATGCTTATCCCTCCCTTCCCACCCATCCTCCCCAGCCCCTTTCCCTTTGGTAACTTTAGGTCCATTCTTCAGTTCTGTGATTCTGCTGCTGTTTTGTTCCTCCACTTTTCCTTTGTTCTTATACTCCACATATGAGTGAAATCATTTGGTACTTCTCTTTCTCCACCTGGCTTATTTCACTGAGAATAATACCCTCTAGCTCCACCCATGTTGTTTCGAATGGTTGGATCTTTTTTTTTATGGCTGAGTAATAATCCATTGTGTATATGTACCACATCTTCTTTATCCTTTCATCTACTGATTGACTTTTAGATTGCTTCCATACCTTGGCTATTGTAAATAGTGTTGTGATAAACATAGGGGTGTATCTGTCTGTCTCAAACTGGACTGCTGCACTCTTAGGGTAAATTCCTAGAACTGGAATTCCTGGGTCAAATGGTATTTCTATTTTGAGCATTATGAGGAAGCTCCACACAGCTTTCCACAATGATTGAACAAATTTACATTCCCACCAGCACTGTAGGAGGGCTCGCCTTTCTCCACAACCTCGCCAACATTTGTTTACTTTGTCTTTTCGATGATGGCGATACTTACTAGTGTGAGGTGATATCTCATTGTGTTTTTTATTTGCATTTCTCTGATGATTACCGATGTGGAACATCTTTTCATGTGCCTGTTGGCCATCTGCATTTATTCTTTTTTTTTGTAGATAATTATTTTTTATTGAAGGGTAGTTGACACACAGTATTACATTACATTAGTTTCAGCTGTACAACACAGTGATTCCACATTTATATACATGATAATTCTAGGTACCGGCTATCACCATACCAAGCTGTTACCATATTTTGACTATAGTCCTTATGCTATACATTACATCCCGGTTACTTATTTATTTTACAATTGGAAGCATGTACTTCTTTTTTTGTGTGTGAGAGAATCTCATATTTATTGATCAAATGGTAGTTAACAACAAAAAAATTCTGTATAGGGGAGTCAATGCTCAATGCACAATCATTAATACACCCCAAGCCTAATTTACATCGGTCTCCAATCTTCTGAAGCATAACGAACAGGTTCTTACATGGAGAACAAATTCTTACATAATGAATAAGTTACATGGTGAGCAGTAAAAGGGCAGTCATCACAGAAACTTTTGGTTTTGCTTATGCATTATGAACTATAAACAGTTCAAATATGAATACTCATTTGATTTTTATACTTGATTTATATGTGGATACCACATTTATCTCTTTATTATTATTATTTTTATAAAATACTGAAGTGGTAGGAAGATACAAGATAAAGGTAGAAAACATAGTTTAGTGTTGTAAGAGAGCAAATGTAGATGATCAGGTGTGTGCCTGTAGACTATGTGTTAATCCAAGCTAGACAAGGGCAATAAAACATCCACGTATACAGAAGACTTCTCTCAGAACAGGGGGGGCGGTGAGGTTCTTAGCCTCACCTCTGTTGATCCCCAATTTCTCACCTGATGGCCCCCCTGCGACTGTGCCTGTCTTAGGTTGTTCCTCCCTTGAGGAATCTTACCTGTCTTTGGCAAACCAGTCATCTTCTGGGGCCATACAGTTTGATCTAA
Organism: Manis pentadactyla; assembly: GCF_030020395.1. Classification (NCBI taxonomy): domain Eukaryota; kingdom Metazoa; phylum Chordata; class Mammalia; order Pholidota; family Manidae; genus Manis; species Manis pentadactyla. The sequence goes on from NC_080039.1 coordinate 22,119,437, forward strand.
AGTTGGTAAGTGAGAGGGAAGCCTTATTGTGTGAAAAGGTTAGCTTTTTACTTCCTTGTATATATATGCCCTGTGGCTTCTATGCCCAGCATTTGTCTTGAGGTATCTTTACCACTTGAAAGAATTATGATACTCAGTAAATTTGATATGAGGCACGAATTCTATTTAAGGGCTGTAATTAGGAAGGAAGAAGAAAAGCTATAGAAGTAGCAGGCGGAAGAAAACATGGGAAGATTGATTATTTCGTTGACATATCTTCTTGTAGAGTAACTTCAGCATGTATAGGTTTTAAGCTACTACTTAAAGTGTGCACACACATTAACATAATAGGATTATAGTTACATAACCAAAGCATACCTGTAGTTACCAGCCATTTCCAGTGAAACCAAGAAAACCATTTGGGCACTTTAGGCATTTGTGAAAACTTATCTATGATATGGTGGACATTGTCCAAATGAACTTGAGAAATCTGAGAGAAATCAGACAAATTAAAACAACCCATTCCTGGGGACTGTTCACATGCCATATGTTCTTTTAACAGTAAATAGTCTGTAGTTGTAACATTTTGGAGCACTACAATTTGCACTTCTCAGAATTCTTAGTTGAGTTCCAGCAGTATAGAGCCAGTCAAATTTACTGTTTTACTGTATGCAGAGGCCAGCTTAGATATCTCCTTCTTCATTTCCAAGGCAAGTCCAAGATCCAGTAGGATGAGTGCATCTACAGCTGTAGCAGTGCGTGGTTCTTTGTTGGGGTTGTTTGATGATCATCTTCTGGCATGAGTATTCCAGAGGGTGCTGATGTTGGAAGTTCTCTTTCATATAGTATCTTAGTTCATTTTCAGGGTAGCCCAATTAGGCTTTCATCCTCTGTATAAACACAAACGGACCCTTTGCCTACACTTTTATATGACCTTTATACCCTTGTGTAGAACTAATTGGACATCTCCACACAGGAACTGCCTTTTTTTTTTTTTGGTATCATTAATCTACACTTACATGATGAATATTATGTTTACTAGGCTCTCCCCTATACCAGGACCCTATGAACCCCTTTACAGCCACAGTCCATCAGCATAGCAAATGTTGTACAATCACTACTTGCCTTCTCTGTGTTGTACAACCTTCCCCTTTCTCCCCCCCATGCATGCTAATCTTAATACACCCCTTCTTCTCCCCACCCTTATCCCTCCCTACCCACCAATCCTCCCCAGTCCCTTTCCCTTTGGTTCCTGTTAGTCCATTCTTGAGTTCTGTGATTCTGCTGCTGTTTTGTTCCTTCTGTTTTTCCTTTGTTCTTATATTCCAAAGATGAGTGAAATCATTTGGTATTTCTCTTTCTCTGCTTGGCTTGTTTCACTGAGCATAATACCCTCCAGCTCCATCCATGTTGCTGCAAATGGTAGGATTTTCCCTTTTCTTGTGGCTGAGTAGTATTCCTTTGTGTATATGTACCACTCTTCTTTATCCATTCATCTATCGATGGACATTTAGGTTGCTTCCAATTCTTGGCTATTGTAAATAGTGCTGCAATATACATAGGGGTGCATTGGCCTTACTCAAAATTGATTGCTGCATTCTTAGGGTAAATTCCTAGGAGTGCAATACCTGTGTGAAATGTTAAGTCTGTTTTGAGCTTTTTGAGGAACCTCCACACTGCTTTCCACAATGGTTGAACTAATTTACATTCCCACCAGCAGTGTAGGAGGGTTCACCTTTCTCCACGGCCTCGCCAACATTTGTTGTTGTTTGTCTTTTGGATGGAAGCCATCCTTACTGGTGTTAGGTGATACCTCATTGTAGTTTTAATTTGCATTTCTCTGATAATTAGCGTCGTGGAGCATCTTTTCATGTGTCTGTTGGCCATCTGTATTTCTGTTTTGGAGAACTGTCTGTTCAGTTCCTCTGCCCATTTTTTAATTGGGTTATTTGTTTTTTGTTTTTTGATGTGTGTGAGCTCTTTATATATTCTGGACGTCAAGCCTTTATCGGATCTGTCATTTTCAAATATATTCTCCCATACTGTAGGGTTCCTTTTTGTTCTATTGATGGTGTCTTTTTCTATACAGAAGATTTTCAGCTTAATATAGTCCCACTTGTTCATTTTTGCTGTTGTTTTCCTTGCCCGGGGAGATATGTTCAAGAAGAGGTCACTCGTGTTTATGTCTAAGAGGTTTTTGCCTATGTTTTCTTCCAGGAATTTAATGCTTTCATGACTTACATTCAGGTCTTTGATCCATTTTGAGTTTACTTTTGTATATGGGGTTAGACAATGGTCCAGTTTCATTCTCCTACATGTAGCTGTCCAGTTTTGCCAGCACCATCTGTTGCAGAGACTGTCATTTCGCCATTGTATGTCCATGGCTGCTTTACTAAATATTAGTTGACCATATATGTCTGGGTTAATGTCTGGATTCTCTCATCTGTTCCTTTGGTCTGTGGCTCTCTTCTTGTTTCAGTACCAAATTTTCTTGATTACTATGGCTTTATAGTAGAGCTTGAAGTTGGGGAGTGAGATCCCCCCTACTTTATTCTTCTTTCTCAGGATTGCTTTGGCTATTCGGGGTTTTTTGTGTTTCCATATGAATTTTTGAAATATTTGTTCTAGTTCATTGAAGAATGTTGCTGGTAGTTTCATAGGGATTGCATCAAATGTATATATTGCTTTGGGCAGGATGGCCATTTTGATGATATTAATTCTTCCTAGCCATGAGCATGGGATGAGTTTCCATCTGTTAGTGTCCCCTTTAATTTCTCTTAAGAGTGACTTGTAGTTTTCAGAGTATAAGTCTTTCACTTCTTTGGTTAGGTTTATTCTTAGGTATTTTATTTTTTTTTTTTTGATGCAATTTTGAATGGAGTTGTTTTCCTGATTTCTCTTTCTGTTGGTTCATTGCTAGTGTATAAGAAAGCCACAGATTTCTGTGTGTTGATTTTGTATCCTGCAACTTTGCTGTATTCTGATATCAGTTCTAGTAGTTTTGGTGTGTAGTCTTTAGGGTTTTTTATGTACAGTATCATGTCATCTGCAAATAGTGACAGTTTAACTTCTTTACCAATCTGGATTCCTTGTATTTGTTTGTTTTGTCTGAATTCCGTCGCCAGGACTTCCAGTAATATGTTAAATAACAGTGGTGAGAGTGGGCATCCCTGTCTAGATCCCGATCTCACAGGAAATGCTTTCTGCTTCTCGCTGTTCAATATAACGTTGGCTGTGTGTTTATCATAGATGGCGTTTATTATGTTGAGATACTTGCCCTCTATTCCCATTTTGCTGAGAGTTTTTATCATGAATGGATGTTGAACTTTGTCAAATGCTTTTTCAGCACGTATGGAGATGATCATGTGGTTTTTGTCTTTCTTTTTGTTGATGTGGTGGATGATGTTGATGGACTTTTGAATGTTGTACCATCCTTACATCCCTCTGATGAATACCACTTGGTCATGGTGTATGATCTTTTCTGTTGTATTTTCGAATTCGGTTTGCTAATATTTTGTTTTGTATTTTTGCATCTATGTTCATCAGGGATATTAGTCTGTAGTTTTCTTTTTTGGTGGGGTTCTTGCCTGATTTTGGTATTAGGGTGATGTTAGCTTCATAGATTGAGTTTGTGAATATCCCCTCCTCCTCTGTTTTTTGGAAAACTCTAAAGAGAATGGGTATTATGTCTTCCCTGTATGTCTGATAAAATTGCGAAGTAAATCCATCTGGCCCGGGGGTTTTGTTCTTTGGTAGTTTTTGATTACCGCTTCAATTTCATTGCTGGTAATTGGTCTGTTTAGATTTTCTGTAGCTTTCTGCATCAGTCTTGGAAGGTTGTATTTTTCTAGGAAGTTGTCCATTTCTCCTAGATTTCCCAGCTTATTAGCATATAGGTTTTCATAGTATTCTCTAATAATTCTTTGTATTTCTGTGGGATATGTCGTGATTTTTCCTTTCTCATTTATGATACAGTTGATTTGTGTTGACTCTCTTTTCCTCTTAATAAGTCTGGCTAGAGGCTTATCTATTTTGTTTATTTTCTCGAAGAACCAGCTCTTGGTTTCATTGATTTTTGCTATTGTTTTATTCTTCCCAATTTTATTTATCTATTCTCTGATCTTTGTTATGTTCCCCGTTCTGCTGCCCTTAGGCCTCATTTGATCTTTTTCCAATTTCGATAAGTGTGACATTAGAACATTCATTTGGGATTGTTCTTCCTTTTTAAAATATGCTTGGTTTGCTATATACTTTCCTCTTAAGACTGCTTTTGCTGTGTCCCACAAAAGTTGGGACTAAGTGTTGTTGTCATTTGTTTCCATATATTGCTGTATCTCCATGTTGATTTGGTCATTGATCCATTGATTATTTAGGAGCGTGTTGTTAAGCCTCCATGTGTTTGTGAGCTTTTTGCTTTCTTTGTACAGTTTATTTCTAGTTTTATGCCTTTGTGGTCTGAAAAGTTGGTTGGTATTATTTCAATCTTTTGGAATTTACTGAGGATCTTTTTGTGGCCTAGTATGTGGTCTATTCTGGAAACTGTTTCATGTGCACTTGAGAAGAATGTATATTCTGTTGCTTTTGGATGTAGAGTTCTATAGATGTCTATTAGGTCCATCTGCTCTTCTGTGTTGTTCAGTGCTTCCGTGTCCTAACTTATTTGCTGCCCAGTAGATCTATCCTTTGGGGACAGGGGTGTGTTGAAGTCTCCTAGAATGAATGCATTGCAGTCTAATTCCCTCTTTGGTTCTGTTAGCATTTGTTTCACATATGCTGGTGCTCCTGTGTTGGGTGCATACGTATTTAGAATGGTTATATCCTCTTGTTGGACTGAGCCCTTTATCATTATGTAGTGTCCATCTTTATCTCCTGTTACTTTATTTGTTTTGAAGTTTATTTTGTCTCATATTAGTAGTGCAACCCTTGGTTTCTTCTCGCGGTTGTTTGCCTGAAATATGTTTTTCCATCCCTTGACTTTTAGTCTATACATGTCTTTGGTTTGAGTTTCTTGTAAGCAGCACATAGATGGGACTTGCTTTTTTATCCATTCTATAACTCTGTGTCTTTTGATTGGTGCATACAGTCCATTAACACTTAGGGTGACTATTGAAAGATATGTACTTATTGCCATTGTAGGCTTTAAGTTGGTGGTTACCAAAGGTTCAAGGTTAGCCTCTTTAGTATCTTACTGCCTAACTTAGCTCGCTTATTGAGCTGTACGTACACTGTCTGGAGATTCTTTTCTTCTCTCCCTTCTTATTCCTCCTACTCCATTCTTCATATGTTGGGTGTTTTATTCTGTGCTCTTTGTAGGAGTGCTCCCATCTAGAGCAGTCCCTGTAAGATGTCCTGTAGAGGTGGTTTGTGGGAAGCAAATTCCCTCAGCTTTTGTTTTTCTGGGAATTGTTTAATACCACCATCATATTTAAATGTTAGTCGTGCTGGATACAGTATCCTTGGTTCAAGGCCCTTCTGTTTCATTGCATTTAATATATCATGCCCTTCTCTTCTGGCCTGTAGGGTTTCTGTTGAGAAATCTGATGTTAGACTGATGGGTTTTCCTTTATAGGTGACCTATTTCTCTCTAGCTGCCTTTAAAACTCTTTCCTTATCCTTGATCTTTGCCATTTTAATTATTATGTGTCTTGGTGTTGTCCTCCTTGGATCCTTTCTGTTGGGGGTTCTGTGTATTTCCGTGGTCTGTTCGATTATTTCCTGCCCCTGATTGGGGAAGTTTTCAGCATCTATTTCTTCCAAGATACTTTCCATCTCTTTTCCTCTCTCTTCTTCTTCTGGTACCCCTGTAATATGGATATTGTTTTTTTTGATTGGTCATATAGTTCTCTTAACATTGTTTCATTCCTGTAGATCCTTTTATCTCTCTCTATGTCAGCTTCTATGCGTTTCTGGTTTCTGGTTTCAATTCCATCAATGCCCTCTTGCATCCTATCCATTCTGCTTATAAACCCTTCCAGAGTTTGTTTCATTTCTGTAATCTCCTTTCTGGCATCTGTGATCTCCCTCCGGACTTCATCCCGTATCTCTTGCGTATTTCTCTGCATCTCTATCAGCATGTTTATGATTCTTATTTTGAATTCTTTTTCAGGAAGACTGGTTAGGTCTGTCCCCTTCTCTGGTGTTGTCTCTGTGATCTTTGCCTGTAGTTTTGCCTTTTTCATGGTGATAGGAAAAGTTTGCAGAGCTGGGACGAGTGTTGGCTTTAAGAACTTCCCTTCTTGTTGGTTTGTGGCCCTCCTCTCCAGGGAAAACAGCAACCTATAATGACTTGTGCTGTGCAGCTGTGCACAGACAGGGCTTCTGCTTCCTGTACAGCTGCTATGGAGTTTATCTCTGCTGTTGCTGTGGGCGTGGCCTGCCTCGGGCTGCTGCTCCAAAATGGTGGAGTCCGGTTTCAGGGGGAGCGGCCAGGAGGCCTTCTATCTCCGTAAGGGGCCTCTGATCTAACTGCAGCCCAGGGGATTAGGGTGCCCAGAGATCTCAGGATTCTCTACCTCCTAATTAAGTGTCACACCCTGCCCCTTTAAGACTTCCAAAAAGAACCCACCAAAGCAAAACGACAAAAAAAAAAATTTGTAAAATTAAAAAATAAAATATAAAATGGCCGCTCGTTTTTCTTTATTCTCTGGCGCCAGCCTCAGGCCTCTGCTCACCGGTCTTTCTGCCCTGTTTCCCTAGTATTGGGATCCCTATCCCTTTAAGACTTCCAAAACGCGCTCGCCAAAACAAAACAGCAAAAAATAAAATAAAATGGCCGCTCGCTTTTCTTATGTCCTCAGGCACAGGCCTCCGGTACCCGCTCACTGTTCTTGCTGCCCTGCTTCCCTAGTATCCAGGGCTCCCCGCGCATGCACTGTGTCTGCGCACTGGCCCGGATGGCTGGGTCTGGGTGTTCAGCAATCCTGGGCTCCGTCTCCCTCCCGCTCTGCCTACTCTTCTCCCACTGGGACCTGGGGGGAGGGGCGCTCAGGTCCCACGGGTCCGGGGATTTTATCTTACCCCCTTTAAGAGGCACTGGGTGCTCGCAATTGTGGATGTGGTCTTGATGTTGTCCTGTGTCTTCTGGTCTTTATTCTAGGGAGAGTTGTCTTCATTATATTTTCACAGATATATGTGGTTTTGGGAGGAGATTTCCGCTGCACTACTCATGCCGTCATCTATCTGCCTTTATTCTTTAGAGAACTGTCTATTCAGCTCCTTTCCCCATTTTTTAATAGGATTATTTGCTTTTTGTTTGTTGAGGTCTGTGAGCTCTTTATAGGTTTTGGATGTCAATCCTTTATCGGATCTGTCATTTATGAATATATTCTCCCATACTGTAGGACTCCTTTTTGTTCTATTGATGGTGTCCCTTGCTGTACAGAAGCTTTTCATCTGGATATCATCCCACTTGATCATTTTTGCCTGTGTTTCCCTTGCCTGGGGACATATGTTCATGAAGAAGTCACTAATATTTATGTCCATGAGATTTTTGCCTATGTTTTTTTCTAAGAGTTTCATGGTTTCATGACTTACATTCAAGTCTTTGATCCACTTTGAATTTACTTTTGTGTATGGAGTTAGACAGTGATCCAGTTTCATTCTCTAACATGTAACTGTCCAGTTTTGCCAGTATCACATGTTGAAGAGACTGTCATTTCCCCATTGTATGTCCATGGCTCCTTTATCATATATTAATCGGCCATATACGTTTGGGTTAATGTCTGGAGTCTCTATACTCTTCCACTGGTCTGTGGCTCTGTTCTTGTGCCAGTACCAAATTGTGTTGATTACTGTGGCTTTGTAGTAGAGCTTGAAGTTGGGGTGTGAGATCCACCCCACTTAATTCTTCCTTCTCAGGATTGCTTTGGCTTTTCGGGGTCTTTTGTGATTCCATATGAATTTTTGAACTATTTGTTCCAGTTCATTGAAGAATGCTGTTGGTAATTTGATAGGGATTGCATCGAATCTGTATATTGCTTTGGGGAGGATGGCAATTTTGACTATATTAATTCTTCCTAGCCGGAGAGTGGCATGAGTTTCCATTTGTTAGTGACCTCTTTAGATTCTCATGAGTGTCTTGTTGTTTTCAGGGTATAGGTCTTTCACCTCCTTGGTTAGGTTTATTTCTAGGTATTTTATTCTTTTTGATGCTATTGTTAATGGAATTGCTTTCCTGATTTCTCTTTCTATTAGTTCATTGTTGGTGTATAGGAAAGCTACAGATTTCTTTGTGTTAATTTTGTATCCTGCAACTTTGCTGAATTCCGCTATTGGTCCTAGTAGTTTTGCAGTGGAGTAATTAGGGTTTTTTGAACAATATCATGTCATCTGGAAATAGTGACAGTTTGACTTCTTCTTTGCCAATCTGGATTCCTTATATTTCTTTGTTTTGTCTGAATGCTATGGCTAGGATCTCCAGTACTATGTTGAATAACAGTGGGGAGAGTGGGCATCCCTGTCTTGCTCCAGATCTCGGAGGAAATGTTTTCAGCCTCTCGCTTTTCAGAAAGATGTTAGCTGTGGGTTTATCATATATGTGGGTTTATCATATATGGCCTTTATTATGTTGAGGTACTTGCCCTCTATGCCCATTTTGGTGAGAATTTTTATCATGAGTGGATGTTGAACTTTGTCGAATGCTTTTTCAGCATCTATGGAGATGATCATGTGCTTTTCATCCTTCTTTTTGTTGATGTGGTGGATGATGTTGATGGATTTTCGAATGTTGCACCATCCTTGCATCCCTGGAATGAATCCCACTTGGTCATGCTGTATGATCCTCTTGATGTAGTTTTGAATTCGGTTTGCTAATATTTTGTTGAGTATTTTTGCATCTACGTTCATCAGGGATATTAGTCTGTAGTTTTCTTCTTTGGTGGGGTCTTTGCCTCATTTTGGTGTTAGGGTGATATTGGCTTCATAGAATGAGTTTGGGAGTATTCCCTTCTCTTCTATTTTTTTTGACCACCTTAAGGAGAATCGATATTATGTCTTCTCTATATGTCTGATAAAATTCCGAGGTAAATCCATCTGCCCTGAGTGTTTTTTTCTTGGGTCGTATTTTGATTACTGATTCAATTTCATTGCTTGTAATTCATCTGTTTAGATTTTCTGTTTCTTTTTGGGTCAGTCTTTGTAGGTTCTATTTTTCTAGGAAGTTGCCTATTTCTCCTAGGTTTTCCAGCTTGTCATCATATAGGTTTTCATAGTTTTCTCTAATAATTCTTTGTATTTGTATGGGGTCTGTCGTGATTTTTCCTTCTCGTTTCTGATTCTGTTGATGTGTGTTGACTCTCTTTTTCTCTTAATAAGTCTGGCTACAGGCTTATCTATTTTGTTTATTTTCTCAAAGAACCAGCTCCTGTTTTCATTTATGTTTTCTATTGTTTTATTCTTCTCAATTTTACTTATATCTTCTGTGATCTTTATTATGTCCCTGCTTCTGTTGACCTTAGGCCTTATTTGTCCTTCTTTTTCTATTTTTATAATTGTGACATTAGAGTGTTAATTTTTTATTGTTCTCCCTTCTCTAAATATACCTGCATTACTATATACTTCCTCTTAAGCCTGCTTTTGCTGAGTCCCACAGAAGGTGGGGCTTTGTGTTGTTGTCATTTGTTTCCATATACTGCTGGATCTCCATTTTAATTTGTTCGTTAATCCATTGATTATTTTGGAGCATGTTGTTAAGTCTCCACGTGTTTGTGAGACTTTTAGCTTTCTTATTACAATTTATTTTTAGTTTTATATTTTTGTGGTCTGAGAAGTTGGTTGGTAGGATTTCAATCTTTTGGTATTTATTGAGCCACTTTTTGCACCCTATTATGTGGTCTATTCTGGAGAGTGTTCCATGTGCACTTGAGAAGAATGTGTATTGTGTTGCTTTGGATGTAGAGTTCTGTAGATGTCTGTTAGGTCCATCTGTTCTAGTGTATTGTTCAGTTCCCCTGTATCCTTACTTATTTTCTGTCTGATGGATCTTTTCTTTGGAGTATGTGGTATGTTAAAGTCTCCCAAAATGAATTCATTGCATTCTATTTCCTCCTTTAATTATGTTAGTATTTGTTTCACATATATTGTTGCTCCTGTATTTTGTGCATATATGTTTGTGATGGTTATGTCCTCTTGTTGGACCGAGCCCTTTATCATTATGTAATGTCCTTTATCTCTTGTTACTTTCTTTACTTTGAAGTCTATTTTGTCTGATACTACTATTGCAACACCTGCTTTTTTCTCTCTGTTGTTTCAATGAAATATCTTTCTCCATCCCTTGACTTTTAATCTGTGCATGTCTGGGTTTGAGGTGTGTCTCTTGTCAGCAGCATATGAATGGGTCTTGCTTTTTTATCTATTCTACTACTCTGCGTCTTTTGATTGGTGCATCCACTCCATTTACATTTAGTGTGATTATTGAAAGATATGTACTTATTGCCATTGCAGGCTTTAGATTCGTGGTTAACAAAGGTACAAGGTTAGCTTGTTTACTCCCTTACCGTCTCACTTAACTTGCTTATTGAGGTATTATAAACACAGTCTGTTGATTATTTCTCTCTTTTCTTATTCCTCCTCCTCCTTTCTTCATATATTGGGTGTTTTTTTCTTTGCTCTTTTTAGGAGTGGTCACATCTAGAGCAGTCCTCTAAGATACCCTGTAGAGGAGGTTTGGGGGAGTTAAATTCCCTCAGCTTTTGCTTTTTGGGGAATTGTTTAATTCCTCTTTTATATTTAAATGATAATCATGCTATATACAGTAACCTTGGTTCAAGGCCCTTCTGTTTCATTGATTAAATATATCATGCCATTCTCTTCTGGCCTGTACAGTTGATGTTGAGAAGTCTAATGATAGCCTGATGGGTTTTCCTTTTCACGTGACCTTTTTTCTCTCTCTCTCTGGATGTCTTTAGTACTCTGTCCTTGTCCTTTATCTTTGGCATTTAATTATTATGTGTCTTGGTGTTGTTCTCTTCGGTTCCTGTCTCTCGGGAGTTCTGTGTGCTTCTGCAGTCTGAGCAACTATTTCCTCCCCCTGTTTGGGGAAGTTCTCAGCAATTATTTCTACAAAGACACTTTCTATCCCTTTTCTCTCCCTTCTTCTTCTGGTACCCGCTGTAATGCAGATATTGTTCCTTTATGATTGGTCACACAGTTCTCTTAATCTTGTTTCCTTTCTGGAGATCCTTTTATCTCTCTCTGTGTCAGTTTCTATGCATTCCTGATCTCTGGTTTCTATTCCATCAATGGCCTTTTGCATCTTATCCATTCTGCTTATAAATCCTTCCAGAGTTTGTTTCACTTCTGTAATCTACCTCTGGTCATCTGTAATCTCCCACCAGACTTCATCCCTTAGCTCTTGCATACTTCTGTGCAGCTCTGCCAGCATGTTTATGATATTTATTTTGAATTCTTTTTCAGGAAGGCTGGCTAGGTCTGTCTCTGCAGATCCTCTCTCAGGTATTGTCTGAACTATCTTGGACTGGACTAAATTGTTTTGACTTTTCATGGTGATAGCAGTGGCTACAGGCAGGTTGTGGGTGTGCAGCTGGGAGAAGAAAGTCCTGATTGCTGGATGCCTTGCCCTGATCCGCTGCCTGTGTTGGTTACCTGCACTCCTGGAGCAGCCAAAAGGTTAATCCCCTAAGCTGCTGTCGGTGGAGTCTCTGTCAGAGCAGCACAGAGCCCTGCAGGGAGTAGCAGGCATGCCAGGTGCGCTCCTCCATGATAGGAGCACACCTGCTCGGTAGCTGTGTGCGGGCAGCAGCCTTTGTGTCTGGCCCAGGTAGCTGTGCATTGGGCTGCAATTCCGGTCAGCTGCTGGTAGCATGCCTGCTCCCTCTGGCTCTTCTGCAGGGGTGCAGAAGGCTCTCCTACACAGACTTCTCCTGTACTCCTCTGGCTCCATGGCCACCAGTGTGTGTGAGCAGCACCAGGGCTGTTCGGTCACCACAAATGTGGGCTCACACAAGCCTCTCCTGGTCTACTCTGGTGCCACTGGCACATGCAATCCGCTCCCTGTCCCTTCCAGTACCGCCATTCCTGGCATGCGCTGCCCCTCTCCCACTACTCGGCCAGTGTGTCGGGCTCCATGCCAGTTGGAGGAACACCTGACAGGCTCCTTATTGTCGTGAGGGGCTTCAGAGCTGTGCTGCCTCCCGGGGTTTAGGGTGCCTAAGGTTCTCCAGGGTTCCCAGCTGCTGGCTAAGTGTGCCGGAGTGACTTCAACCAGCTATGGGGTCCCTGTCTCTCTAAGACTTGAAGAAAGCACTCGCTTTTCTTTTGTCTCAGGGGCGCCGATTGCGGGGACCTGCCCACAGGTTTTACTTTTCCGTTTCTCTAATATCCAGCACCACATGCACCTTGTGTCTGCGCTCTGGGTGCTGATTTCTAGACCTGGTTGTTTAGCAGTCCTGGGCTTTCACTCCCTCCCCGTTCTGAGTCCTTTCTTACCGCTGGGTTCTGGGGTTGGGGAGTGTTTGGGTCCTGCCTGGCCACAGCTTGTATCTTACCACCTTCATGTGATGTTGATTTCTCACAGATGTAGATGTATCCTGGCTGTTGTACTGCATCCACTTGTGTCTTTTAGGAATAGTTGTATGTATTGTATTTTCATAAATATGTATGTTCTGGGGAGGAGATATTCTCTGAACTACTCACACCGCCATCTTCCCATGGTCTCCCATCTTCCTTAGTTTACTTAATCCTGCTTAACCAATACCTGTTCTGCTGAAATCTAGTTCTTTACTAGTTTAGGAGTAATTAAACAGTAACTTTAAATTACAAAAAACTTACAAATGACAATGGTTAAAGACTTTTTGAGAGGTTACATATGACAGTTGATATAAGAAAATGTGTATATTTCTGTAACAAAGCATTCAGTAACAAAGTTTAGCATCATTCCTTTTGACAGTGCTTTCTAGGTAAATATGTATCAGATAAATAAGCCAAATTAGCCAAATTTTTTTCCCGATGTGGAGGAAAATTTCTTCTGACATGTTCCAGGGGCCCTCTGGAAAATATCAGTTAACTACAGGTAAAAGCACCTTTTTGAATTTGATTTTGGAAAGTTGCCAAAAGAAAGTTTCTTTGGCATTTACTTAAATAAGATTATAGGTTGCAATGGAGAAATACTTATCTATTTAACTAGAATGACAACAAAATACTTCAAAGGCACATACAGTAGTTTACACAGTTTTTAGCAAAGTTTAACTTTTAGTCCTTTAATATTAAGATCCCATTTTCTTAAATACTCAGACAGTTCATTGAGACTTTAAGCACGAGCAACTGTTTTGATTAAAGAATTAGAAAACTTTTTGCGATCTTTCAACATTAAGAACAGACCAACAGTTAAGAAAACTTTGTCTTATTAACTGAAAACAGAACTCTAATTTTGCTGTGTACTTTGTATCAAGACTCACTTGCTATAATTTCACATAGCATGACTATATCAGTTTTTTCACAAGCTTTCTACAACTTTCTTTCTACATTCAGTGTTCTCACTCTTCAAGTAAATAGCTGTACTTTAGAACAATTACTTTCTTTTACCCTCAACAAAACCAATTCCCATTCTTTATACTTTCTCTTATTAAAACACACATCTTTAGCATACAGCAATATTTTCCTTATTATAATAAGTAGTCTTCATTAGAATTTAAAAGTATTTGACACTTTAACTTTCAGTGAACACTGAAAAATAGGCCACTGTAAACTGTTACACTAGCATTCTTCAGATTGATACATCTATGATTGTATATTATCATTTTTGGAACTGTGCTTTACAGCACAATTTCTTATTAGGCACAAAATATATCTATATAACTTAGCAGACTTTAAGAATTTTGGTCACTACGAAAATTCTCAGGCTGTTTGCATATATATACACTGTTATACATTAATACAGTAATACAGTATTATTATGAAGATGTTTATTTCCTACACTTGTTTACTTGTTTTTAGCAACCATGCTAGACTACTTGCAAAACTTTTACCAAACATTACACAAAATCAAGCTTTACTTTAAGCATCTTCTTGAAATGTTTAACAGGTAACATCAACTTAAATGACTTTAAGTAAACTTTGGCAGGTGATAACTATAAGGACATGTCCATTTCAGTTAAACTTCAAAGAACATTAATGCTTAATATTTTTTATTAGAATTTCTGCAAGTTTTAGAATGCTCAATTTTCACAAGCACTTGTTTTTCAATAAATTTTTATTAATATGATCCGGAGGTAGAAAATATTTTTCATTTACACACTTAAACACACAAACATACAGATTGAGACATAATGACTACAGTTAGCAACATTTTCGTGTAAAAACATGTACACAGACAAACTGATATAAAGATTTGAGTTACTAATATTTAATTGCCTTCTTTCCATTTAGCTTACTTGATTAAAAGTACTTCAGTTTTCAAGAATACACTCTAAGGGCAAGCAGTTTACATGGATGGGTTAAGGTTTAGATGGCTGCAACTAACAAGGCCGATGAAGGCTCTGAACTAATAGGGACTGCGTGTGTCCAGGGAGCTGGAAATGAAATGCAAGTACAATTCTAGCTCCAGTCATTTAAATCCAGGCTGTATGGCAGAAGATAAATTTCTTTTATCTCAGAGAGTCTAGTTTAAGACTTCTCAATTTTCAAAGATAATGATGAACCCAATAAGGAAAATAGATTTTCACTAAAAAACTTTAGAAAACTAGCTCCATATTGCAGAAGTGCATGGAACTTTTGACTATTTTCTTCCCTTATGGCAAAATACATTTAGCTGCATAACTTTATATTGCATATTTGTTTCAGGGGCCAAGCCTCTCTAATCAGAGAGTTTGTACTGGGGCCAGGTTTGTGTGCAGAAGGTAAGATACTTCTTTTTTTAGAGTTTAGGGATTGAATTGCTCCCAGTTAGTTTTCCTAGTTTTATCTTCCCTGAGCTTTAATCATTCCTCGAGAGGCCCCTGCCTGTCTCATAAGTGCAGGGACTGTGTGGCTTTTCGCTAGTAGAGCCTTGATCTGAGTCACAAGCTTGTTTTGCTTCTCTGGGGCTGTGGACAAGGAAATGCTTAGCTCCAGGATGACTGCCTCTAAGGAAAGCAGTTAATAGAATGGAGCTATTTACATGTTGATCTGAGGGTTCAGCTTGATTACTTTACAGGCTGTATTTACATTACACAGGAGAAAGTAACGCAGGCCTAAGAGGACTGCTTTGAATGGGGAGTGAGGTAATAAAGCAATCTTGAAGGTCAATGATAGCCATATTCCAGTCTTTTGGTATCATAGCCAGAAAAGGGAGGCCTTGTTGTAATGGTCTCACAGGTTTAAGAACCATATTAATTTGCCTTAAGTCATGTAAGAGTCTCTAATTATCTGACTTATGTTTTATAACAAATAACAGTGGAATTCCACAGGCTTGTGGAAAATTCTAATCTATCTACCTGAAGCTTCCCTTTAACTTGTGTAAGGATGTCACTCTTTCCTTATTAAGGGGCTACTGATCCACCCAAACAGGCACAGGGATAATGTTTCCCTGTCTGTGAGCCTCTTTGAAATCTCTTAATGCATTACTCTCATCAGTTTGTTTGAGGGTTCCCTGTGGAAACAACTGATAAAAATACTTTTTAATATATTGATGAGGTTGAGCAAAGTTCTTTTTAGACGTATTCACTCCTGGTTTCAGGAGAGCATGGAGTAATTTTAAGTAATCCTCCATTTTATCTGCTTTAGTTTCATGTTGGCCCATTATAGTGTCCCTGACGTCGCTATCCTGTTGCCTATGTACGCTTTACCAGGAATCTTACCATATCAATGATCTTCAGAGATTTCTCCCATCCTTGAATTGCAAGTGCTGTCAAGTGAAGGTTCTCTGCCCTGAGTTTAGACCGTCTTTCAGGTCCCTGTTCACGTGCCACTTGTCAGCCTCCTCCCCATCACTGATTTGCAGATAAAGGAGGTAATGGAAAGAGATATCAAAGACCTGAGTAGGCCAGTCAGGGGACTCAAGGCATACCAGCTCAAGTGTGGTGTTGGAAAGGCATCTCTCATATTTATTGATCAGCCATCACATTCTTGAGGGCATTAACAAGTTTCTAGACACAATGATTAACATGCTTTAATACAGGATTGGAATTGCCTCCAGGTCGCTGGGGAAAGATGCCCATGGCGCCAAGCAATGAGGGGGTAAAGATAACAAGGAACAGATCTCGGTTTAGATTTAGTGAGTTGTGGCATGCACCAAAGTTAACAAGGAAGGCAAACAATCCCATAGAAACAGAATGATCTATGGGTGGCAACCCACACATTACCCCTCCCACATGGCCCCAACACAGCAGGGGAGCAGCCTGAGAGTGGCTGTACAAACAGAAGCCACCCAGAGCCTCCTCTGCAGCTGCCCAGGCCAGATTCAGAGGCCCTGTAGCACATGGCAGCACAGCACAGGCAGAGGAATCAGGGACAGGGCATGAAGGATCACCGTTCTTGCAGAAGTGCACACCTGGCAGGCCTGCCTCTCCCTGCAGGTCTCTGGGATCCATTATGGCTGCCCTGAACACAGTGGATCAGGAAATAAAACCAGAACGTGCTACCCATGTGTGGGTAACTGGCACTGGCATCAGAGAAGGGACAGGTACAGGAAGGGATGTTGTTGTCCAAGATGACCCACCTTCCAACTGCCTGTGACTACCTACACTGCCATGAAAAGGCAGAAGAATTTTATCCAGTCCAGAATTACCCAGAGAACACTGGAGAGGGGGCATGGGGAGATATATTTAACCAGTATTTGAGAAAAAGTGTTCAAAATAGAGGTCATAACTGTGCTGATGGACCTGCAGGGAAATATGCAAGACCTAAACGAACAAATTAGGAGGGAGAATACAGAAATAAACCATTCTCTGGAAGGACTTAAGAGCAGACTGGATGAGTTGAAAGAAGGCCATTGATGGAATGGAAATCACAGAGCAGGAACACAGAGAAGCTGAGAAAGAGACAGATAGAAGGATCTCCAGGAATGAAAGAATATTAAGAAAACTGTGTGAGTAAGCCAAATGGAACAATATTCACATTATATGGGTAGCAGAAGAAGAAGAGAGAGAAAATGGGATAGAAAGTGTCTCTGAAGAAATAATTGCTGAGATCCTCCCCAATCTTTGGAAGGAAAAGTCTCAGAACATGGAAGCCCACAGATCTCCAAACACAAGGGAATCTAGGCGGACAACACCAAGACACATATTAATTAAAATGGCAAAGATCAAGCACAAGCACAGAGTACTAAAGGCAGCCAAAGAGAAAAAAGGTCACCTACAAAGAAAAACCCATCAGACTATCATCAGACTTCTAAACAGAAATCTTACAGGCTAGAATAGAATGCCATGATCCATTTAATGCAATGGAACAGAAGGGCCTTGAACAAAGAGTACTCTGTCCAGCATGATTGTTGTTTAATATGAAGGAGGGATTAAACAATTCCCAGACAAGCAAAAGGTAAGGGAACTTGCTCCCACAAGCCACCTCTATAGGATATTTTAAAGGGAATACTTTAGATGGAAGACTCCGAAGGCTAAATAGATGTTAAAAGAGAAAATAAAATCACACCAAAGAAAGCAGACCAGCAAAATCCTTATTAAAGGCAAAAAATAAAATAAAATACTCAGAGGAAACACAAAAGAATACAGAATAAAATGACTAACATAAAAAACAGGGTAGGAATAAGAAAGGAGAGAAATAAAGAATAATCTGACTGTGTTCATAATAGCTTAATAATCGAGTTAAGTTAGACAGTTATATAAAGAGGCTATCATTAAACCTTTGGTAACCACGAATCTAAAGCCTGCAATGGCAATAAGTACATATCTTTCAATAATCAGGCTAAATGTAAGTGGCCTAAATGCACCAATCAAAATACAAAGAGAAATAGAATAGATTAAAAAGCAAGACCCATCTATATGCTGCTTACAAGAGACCCACCGCAAACCCAAAGATATAGACAGACTAAAAGTCAAGGGATGGAAAATGACAATTAATACAAACAATAGGGACAAAAAAGCAGGTGTTGCATTAGTAGTATCAGTCAAAATAGACTTCAAAACAAAGAAAGTAACAAGAGATAAAGAAGGACATTACATAATGATAAAGGGGTCAGCCCAACAACAGGATATAACCATTATGACATACATGCACCCAATACAGGAGTACCAATATATGTGAAACAAATATTAACAGAATTAACATAGGAAATAGAATACAATGCATTCATTCTAGGAGACGTCAACACATCAATCACTCCAAAGAACAGATCTACCAGACAGAAAATAAGTGAAGACACAGAGACACTGAATAACACACTACAACAGACAGAGCTAATAGACATCTACAGAACTCTACACCCAAAAGCAAAAGGATACACATTATTCTCAAGGGCACATGGAACATTTTCAATAATAGACTACATAGTAGTCCACAAAAAGAGCCTCAGTACATTCAAAAAGATTGAAATTTTACAAAACAACTTCTCAGACAACAAAGGTATAAAACTAGAAATAGACTGTACAAAGAAAATGAGAGGACCACAAACACATGGAGGCATAACAACATGCTCCTAAATAATCAATGGATCAATGACTAAAATATAATACAGGTCAAGCAATCTATGGAGGCAAATGACAACTGCAGAATACAGCCCCAACTTATGTGGGACTTAGCGAAAGCAGTTCTAAGAGGACAGTATATAGCAATCCAGACCCATTTAGAGAAGGAAGATAAATCCAAAATGAATATCTAAAGTGACAATTATTGAAATTGGAAAAAGAATAACAAATCAGGTTTAAAGTCAGCAGAAGGAAGGCCATAATAACAATCAGAGAAGAAATAAATAAAATAGAGGAGAATAAAACAATACAAAAAAATCAATGAAACCAAGAGCTGTTTCCATGAGAAAATAAACAAAATAGGTAGCCCCTGGCCATAATCTTTAGGTGAAAAAGAGTATCTACATACATCAGCAGATTCAGAAAGAAAAAGGAAAAACCATGACAGACCCAACAGAAATAAAATGAATTGCTAGAGAAGACTATGAGAATCTATATGCTAATAAGCTGGAAAAACTACAAGAAATGGAAAACTTCCTGGAAAAATACAACCTTCCAAGACTGACCAAGGAAGAAACAGTAAATCTAAACAGACAAAATACCAGCGATGAAATTGACTTGGTAAACAAAATCAACCCAACAACAAAACCCATGGACCAGAAGGATTTACCACTGAACTTTATCAGACATACAGAGAAGACCTAACACCCATTCTCCATAAAGTTTTCCAAAAAACAGAAGAGGAGGGAATACTTCCATACTCATACTAGATAGCCAGCATCACTCTAATACCAAAACCTGGCAAACAGACCACCAAAAAAGAAAACTACAGACCACTATCTGTGATGACCATACATGCAAAAATACTCCACAAAACATTAGCAAACCAAAATAAAAAATAAATAGGGAGGACCATACACCATGATCAAGTGGGGTTCATCTCAGGGATGCAGGAACGGTACAACATTCGAAAATCCATCAACAACATCCACCACGTCAACAAAAAAAGGGCAAAAACCACATGATCATCTCCACAGATGCTGAGAAAGCATTTGACCATGCTCAACACCATTCATGATATAAAACACTCAACAAAATGAGTATACAGGGCAAGTAGCTCAGCATAATACAGTCCACATATGATAAACTGACAGCCAACATCATACTTAACTGCAAGAAGCTCAAAGCGTTTCACCTAAGATTGGAGAGAAGACAGGGCTACACACTCTCCCCACTGCTAATCAGTACAGCTGTGGAGGTCCTAGCCACAGCAATCAGACCAAACAAAGAAATAAAGGGCATACAGATTGGTAAAGACGAAATCAAACTGTCACTGTTTGCAGATGACATATTGCACATAAAAATCATAAAGTCACCTTTCCAAAACTACCAGAACTATTATATGAATTCAGCAAAATTGCAGGTCACAAAATTAACCCAGAAATATCTGTTGCTTTCCTATACACTAATGATGAACTAGCAGAAATAAAAATCAGGAAGAAAATTCCAGTCAAAATTGCATCAAAAAGAATAAAATACCTAGGAATAAACATAACCAACAAGTGAAAGACCTATACACTGAAAAGTACAAGACACTTTGTGGAGAAAGTGAACCCTTCTACACTGCTGGTGGGGATGCAAATTAGTTCAACCATTGTGGAAAGCAGTGTGGAAGCTCCTCAAGAAGTTCAGAATAGAAATACCATTTGACCCAGGAATTCCATTCTAGGAATTTATCATAAGAATGCAGCAGTCCAGTTTGAAAAAGAGAGATACACCGCTATGTTTATCATAGCACTATTTACAATAGCCAAGAAATGGAAGCAACCTAAGTGTCCATCAATACATGAATGTATACAGAAGATGTAGTACATATACACAATGGAATATTATACAGCCATAAAAAACAAATCCTACCATCTGCAACAACATGGATGGAGCAGAGGGTATTATGCTCAGTGAAATAAGCCAGGCAGAGCAAGACAAGTACCAAATGATTACACTCACATATGGAGTATAAGGAAAAAAACAGCAGCGGAATCACAGAACCCAAGAATGGACGAACGGTTACCAAAGGGAAAGGGACTGGGAAGGAGAAATAGGAAGGGAGGAGGGATAAGGGCAGTAAAAAAGAAAGGAGGTCTAAGGATTAGCATGTATAATGTCGGGGTCATATGGAGGTTTGTGCAACACAGAGAAGACAAGTAGTGATTCTACAGCATCTTAATACACTGATGGACAGAAACTGTAAAGGGGTATGTGGTGGGGGACTTGGTGAAGGTGGGAGTCTAGTAACCATAATGTTCTTTATGTAATTGCAGATAATAAAATGAATTTTTTAAAAAGTATGAGACACTCTTTAGAGAAATTAAATGGGGCAATAATAAATAGAAACCCATCCCATGCTCTTGGCAAGGAACAATTAATATTGTCAAAATGGACATATTGACTAAAGCAATCTACAGATTCAAAGCAATCCCTATCAAAACACCAACAGTCTTCTTCAACAAACTGGAACAAATAGTTCTAAAATTCATATGCAAGTTCTAAAAGTCATATGCCACCAAAGACCCCGAAAAGGCACGACAATCCTGAGAAGGAAGAGTAAAGTGGGAGTGATCTCGTTTCCCAACTTCAAGCTCTACTACAAAGCCACAGTAATCAAGACAGTTTGGTACTGGCACAAGAACAGACCCACAGAGCAGTGGGGCACGATACAGAGTACAGGTGTTAACCCAAACATATATGGTCAACTAATGTCCAATGAAGGAGCCATGGACATTCAATGGGAAAAGGACAGCTTCTTCAATAGCTGGTGTCGGCAAAACTGGACAGCTACATGTAAGAGAACGAAAATGTATCGTTGTCTAACCCCATAAACAAAAGTAAATTTGAAATGGATCAAAGACCTGAATGTAAGTCATTAAACCCTAAAACTCTTAGAAAAAATATAGCCATAAACATGAGCGATCTCTTCATGAACATATCTCCAAAGGCAAGGGAAACCAAAGCAAAAATGGCCAAAATAAAGAAATGGGAGTATATCAAGATGAGCAGCTTCTGTACCACAAAGAACACCACCAATAAAACAAAAAGTTATCCTACAATATAGGAGAACATATTGATAAATGACAGATCCAATAAAGGGTTGACATCTAAAATATATAAATAAGGATCTCACATGCCTCAACACCCTAAAAGCAAATAATCCAATTAGAAAATGGGCACAGGAACTGAACAGACACTTCTCCAAAGAAGAAATTCAGGTGGCCAACAGGCACATGAAAAGATGCGTCACATTGCTAGTCATCAGAGAAATGCAAACTAAAGCTACAGTGAGATATCACCTCACAGCAGTAAGGATCACCACCATCCAAGGGGCAAACATCAACAAATGTTGGTGAGGATGTGGAGAAAGGGGAACCCACCTACACTGCTGGTGGGAATGAAAACTAATTCAACCATTGTGAAAAGCAGTATTGACGTTCCTCCAAAAACTCAAAATAGAAATGCCATTTGACTGAGGAATTCCACTTCTAGGAATTTAACCTGAGAATACAACAGCCCAGTTCAGAAAAGAGAGATTCTCCCCTTTGTTCATCACAGCACTATTTACAATAGCCAAGAAATGGAAGCAACCTAAGTGTCCATCATTAGATGACTGGATAAACAGGAGGTCGTACATATACACAATGGAATATTATTCAGCCATACGAAGAAAACAAATCCTACCATTTGCAACAACGTGGATGCAGCTAGAGTGTATGCTGCTCAGGGAAATAAGCCAGGTGGAGAAAGACAAGTACCAAAAGATTTCACTCATATGTGGAGTATAGGAACAAAGAAAAAAACTGAAGAAGCAAAACAGCAACAAACTCATAGAACCCAAGAATGGAATAACAGTTACCAGAGGTAAATGTACTGAGGAGGATTGCTGTGAAAGGATGGATAAGGGTGGGGAGGAAAGTGGGCCTTATGATTAACATTTAAAATGTGGGGGCGCATGGCGAGGGCTGTGCAACACAGAGAAGACAAGTAGTGATACTACAGCATCTTACTGCACTCATGGACAGTGACTGTAATGCTGTTTTCAGGTAGGACTTGGTGATGGGGGGTCTAGTAAACATTGTGTTCCTCATGTAATTTTAGATTAATGATACCAAAAAGAAAAAAAAGACACATATAAGGTGTCACATATAAAATGAGATTTTGCTGATAGTCAATTTTTATTTTGGGTGAGGACACATTGAAAATAACTGTGGAAATTAAAGGAAATGGAACAGCAACAAGTTAGATATGAACCTGTAATTTTCAAACTTTAAAATAAATTAACTGGCTGCTACAATTTTAAATAGTATGATATGATGGACTAGAACATCATGCATTTTAATAATAAAATAGGAGTGGCCCTCCAAGCAAGACAAAAAGGCAGAGAATATGGATTGAAGTTTGATGTTTCATTACAGAAATATAAGTAGAAGAGAAACATGCACAAATACTGATCACTTTGTGTGTGTATGCATGTGTGTATGGTTAAACTGCAGAATAGGAGCTATT
Source organism: Manis pentadactyla (assembly GCF_030020395.1). Classification (NCBI taxonomy): domain Eukaryota; kingdom Metazoa; phylum Chordata; class Mammalia; order Pholidota; family Manidae; genus Manis; species Manis pentadactyla. The sequence continues at coordinate 22,142,545 of NC_080039.1, forward strand.
GTGTAGCAAACTGGAAGGGATGCCTGTTTCTGAGATCTCTGTGAGTGAGAGACAAGCTACAGGTAGGACCCCAGCTGTAGCTGGCCTGAAACCTGGGCTGCAGACCAGGTCACCACTGAGGATAGGGAGGCAGCAACATGGAGGCATGTCCAACAGCTGCTGGGCCTCAGGGGAGCAGATCCAGACCCTGGGAGAGGAACCAGTGAAGCTGGCAAACATCCAGTTGCATGGGAGCCATGCTTGGTCACCTAAGTCTGCATCTGTGTATCATTCCTGTGGCAGCAGAGGTATGTGAAAATTAAAATAAGTATATAAAACTACATATAAAAGTGAGCTGATTAGGAAATGTCATTTTACAAGTGCAGGTCTATAAATTAAGAGTGTTTATTTTTATTTATTTATTTGTTTATTATAGAAATATTCATTTATTTTTATTTGATTTTAGTAGCACTGATGTACAATTACATGAGCCACATGATGGTTACAAGATTCCCCCTATTACCATGTACCCTCCACAAACCCCGTTACACTCACTGTCCATCAGCATAGAAGATGGTAGAGAACCGCTACTCTTCTTCTCTGTGTTATAGTGCCTTCCCCGTGTCCCCCCTACATTTTGTGTGATCATCATGCCCTTTTTTCACCCTTCCCACCCACCCTCCACAGGCCTTTCCCTTAGGTAACTGTTAGTCCATTCTTGGGCTCTGTGATATGTTGCAGTTTTGTTCCTTCAGTTTTTTTCTTTGTTCTTATACTCCACAGAGGAGTGAAATCATTTGATAATGGTCTTTCTCCACCTGGCTTATTTACTGAGCACAATACCCTCTAGCTCCATCCATGCTGTTGTAAGTGGTAGGATTTGATTTGTTCTCATGGCTGAGTAATATTGCATTGTGTATATGTACATATACCACCTCTTGTTTATCCATTCATCTGCCGATGGACACTTAGGTTGCTTCCTTTTCTTGGCTACCTAGTGGTGCCATAAACATAGGGATGCTTATGTCTTTTTCAAACTGGGCCTGCATTCCTAGGGTAAATTCTTAGGAGTGGAATTCAAGGATCAAATGGTATTTCTAACTTGATTTTCTAAGGGGACATCCATACTGCTTTCTACAATGGTTGAACTAGTTTACATTCCCACCTGCAGAGTAGAAGGGCTCCCATTTCTCCACATCCTTTCCAACATTTCTTGTTCGTCTTTTGGATGTTGGCCATCATAACTGGTGTGAGGTGATACTTATTGTTGTAATTTACATTTCTTTGATGACTTGCGATGTGGAGCACCTTATCATGTGAGTGAGAGTGTTTATTAAGTCTGATAATGGTCAAAGAAATGAAAATAACAGAATCTCATAATTTTTTTCCATCTCTGAAACAAAACAGCACCAGGTCTCCGTTAAAGCAGGGAGAAAGCTACAGGTTTGGTGGTAGATGAGAATCTCTTTGCAGATGGAAGGGGGCATCAGGCTGGAATCTATCAATATTACTGCTTCAAGCCTACATAAGTACTTAATGACTTCATTAAAATTTATGTGAAATACAAAAATGTGTATAACATATTTTACCTTATCAATCTACTTTTCCTGGATTTTCTTATTCCTGAAAAGTAATTCTGCATTTATATGTTCAGTTTCTTTGCTCCTGGCCAACCTTGAGCTGGCAGCACACGCAGGCGGCCATCATCGCTTGCTGCCTCATGTACACCCTGGCGCCTGCTCCCTGTCTCTCATCTGTTGCCCCGCAGCCTGACAAGCCGAAAACTCTAGAGACCCAGGCATCTCTGAAATAAAAGAGCTTATTGAGCCTTTGCACATGCAGCCAGATAAGGACAGTCCGGGCTGAAAACCCCGCCTCCCCAACAGCGAGGCCCGGAGCAGAGCCGCTCAGACTGCACTGGGAGCTGCTCCGTTTCCCCAGTGAGTGAGGAGGCCACACTGGGAGGAACACGGTCTGCTCACTATTAGAGGAGGGAATGAGGCAGATCTGACTGTTCTCATAAAAATTACTCAACATCGCGAGTGTTCTTTCAATCAAGCTAAATTTATTTCCTATGAATCCATATGATAAAGAAAATTCTCAGATGTAAAGACAGAGGGAAAATTCCAGGGCAAAATACCATTGAAACTTGATTCAGTCAAAGGGAGAAATGAAGTGGGAGGTACTCTTATTTCTTACAAGCAGTTCGTTTCTGCTCCCACGTGCCTCTCATGATAGAGCTGCCGAAGAAGAGGCGCCCACCCAACCTCTTCAGCCAGATAAGCCCTCTCTTCCCTTGCAATGACCTATTCATATGGAGATGGACTACATCTCTCCACCCCTTGGAAACACCTATTGTATGGAGGTGCACTAAAGCCAGGCAAGAGATTCTGGAAACATTGCAATTTTATCCTCAGCCCACCCCTCATAAATCTCACCTTACAATCTACTCATTACCCACCTTCTGCAATTGCTCCTGGGTGAGAAAACTATACCCACTGTAGCCAGACTAATAACATGCAACAGCAAACGGCAATAAAACCATGATAGTTCTCAAGCCAGAGGATTCATCTAAGTTCAAAGTCTTAAGGCCATAGCTCAGCTCACCCATTCCACAGACAGTCATCCACTGAACAGCTAGGGAGTTCAGAGCAAAGCCCATGTGGTAGCTGCAGTCAAGGGGTGCATCTGGGCCTCACAGACTGTAGAAGAAAATAACTCTAAGGGCAATAGTATACCTGTTTTAATGACAGCAGCATAGGCAAATCTTGTCCATCACATAGGATGCATGCAAGAAAGTGGTCCTGTGATTGGACAGTGTCAGGAATGGATCTCATCCTGGTCTGGTATACTAGACCTTCACTCCCCTTCCTGTGGGAGTTACTGATGGCTCAATATATAAGTTTGCAGGAGGTACATGCACCAACCATAAAGAGAAAATAAAACTTCTCTGTAAGATGCTCTTAACCCCTGACATTTTGGTTAGACTAGTGTGATCTTTGAGGGCCATTCTATTGTCATTCTAGGAATACACATGGGGCTTGCTTCCAGGCCTTTTCCGCAAGGTGCCAGAAGGGCCATCCACTGCTGATCCATGTGGCAAACTGTCCATGGACACTTCAACGTAACAGAGTCTCCAGGGCTTAATGCAGTTGGGGATGGCAACAGGATGTTGCTCTGCTGGCCATACCCTGGCTTCAATAACTCCTCTTTAGTTTGCACATACAGCTGTACAGGAGAGGCAGCAATGTGTGCTAATATATCCACAGGGCCCAAGGCTCCTTTTTGGGGCTTCTCATTTAAATGCCATAGCACAGCCCATAAATGATCAGCCCCGAAGAATTCTAGTGTCTGACTTCAGGCCAGATTTCAACAAACCATTGTATCCCTTTTTCATGCCTGCGCTTGTGTGGTTATATGGCACATGAAACTTCAATTTTATTCCTAATTGCTGCACCTATGTATGTATGTATGTATTTATTTATTTATTTATTTATTTATTTATTTATTTATTAAGATATCATTGTTATTCACTATTATGAAAGTTTCACAAGAAAAACAATGTGGTTATTACATTCACCCTTGTTATTGAGTCTCCCCATGCCCCATTGCAGTCATTATCCATCAGTGTAGTAACATGCCACAGAGTCCCTATTTGTCTTCTCTGATCTACACTGTTTCCCCATGGCAACATTGCTGCACCCATTTATGTAATGCATGTCTAGTAAAGTGGGTGCCTTGATTGCTCTCAATAACCTGCATCCAGCCATAGGCTGCAAAGAGATGTTCTTGGCCCCTTTTAGTGGTTTCTCATCTTCGTGACATGCAGGAAAAGCATCCAACAGGACAGTAACTCTGTCCACATAAATCATGGCATCCCGATATCCTTCTGATATGGACAAGAGTGCAATATAGTCTATCTGCTTCCTCACAAGGGGTATTATCTCCATTACTATTGTCCCATGTTGCTGTGGGACTTGGTGTAAGTCCATATTAGAGCACACAAGGTACTCCTAGGCTTGGCTGACTTCTTCAAAGGTCATGGCAAGACCCACCACTGGGCTACAGCTCACATTATCTTTTGTGCTGCATGCAACAAATGGTGATGTAACTATTGGATCACATCAGAGGCAGGCTTTCCTTCTAGCCAGTGCACCTGGCCCAATGTGTTTGCTTCATCATTCTCTGGGGAAGCCAAGGGAAAATGGACAGTTACCCGTTATATGGTAACCATCTTAATCTGACCAGTGTCCCATAGGCCTTGCCAAAACTCTTGGCCCCAAAGGGGCTGAGGAAGAACCATCCAGTTGGCATGGGACCATGAGAGTAGCCAAGGGTCAAGCCCCAAGAGATTGCCCTGCTGTAAGTGCAGACAACTAGAGGTGAGGGTTCCTAGGTGACCACTAGCCATACTTCCCCACATATCAACCCACTGGGTGCTCTTCCCCTCTCCATTCTCCATCCAGGGTTTCAGTCACAGGATGGAAAGCCACAGCCTTCCACTTCAGCAGCTGCCCACACCTGGAGCTGTCTGTATACCAAGTACATTCTGGTATAGGGGTTTCCCTCCTGATAAGAACTTTGGCTACCAATGAGTCAAAACTGAATTCTTCCCAAAATGAGTATAGAGGGCAAGTACCTCAAAACAATAAAGGCCATATATGACAAACCCACAGCCAACATCATACTTAACAGTGAGAATCTGAAAGCCTTTCCTCTATAATAGGGGAGAAGACAGGGATTCCCAGTCTCCCCACTGATATTTAACAAAGTACTGGAGGACCTAGGCATGGCAATCAGACCAAAAAAGAAATACAAGACATCCAGTTTGGTAAAGTCAAACTGTCACTATTTGCAGATGACATGATATTGTACATAAAAAACCCTCAAGACTCCATTCCAAAACTTCTACAACTAACATCTGAATTCAGCAAAGTTACAGGATACAAAATTATTACACAGAAATCTGTTGCGCTCCTATACACTAACGATCAACTAGCAGAAAGAGAAATCAGGAAAGCAATTCTATTCACAATTGCATCTAAAAGAATAAAATACCTAGGAATAAATCTAACCAAACAAGTGAAAGACCTATACCCTAAAAAGTACAAGACACTCTTAGGAGAATTAAAGAGGACACTAACAAATGCAAACTCATCCCATGCTCTGGGCTAGGAAGAATTAATGTTATCAAAATGAACACCCTGCCTAAAGCAATACACAGATGAAATCCCTATCAAAATACCAACAGCCTTCTTCAACGAACTGGAACAAATAGTTCTAAAATTCCTGTGGAACCAACAAAGACCCTGAGTTGCCAAAGCAATCCTGAGGAGGAAGAATAAAGTGGGGGGGGCGGGGGCGAATCTAGCTTTCCAACTTCAAGCTCTACTAGCATGCCACAGTAATCAAGACAATTTGTTACTGGGACCAAACAGACCCAGAGGCCTTTGAAACAGGATACAGAGTCCAGATGTTAACCCACATATATACGGTCAATTAATATGTAATAAAGGAGCCACAGACATACAGTGGGAAATGACAGCCTCTTCAACAGCTGGTGTTGGCAAAACTGGACAGCTACATGTGAGAGAATGAAACTGGATCATTGTCTAACCCCATACAAAAAAGTAAAGTTGAAATGGATCAAAGACATGAGTGTAAGTCACTAAATCATAAACTCTTAGAAAAATACCTTGGCAAAAATCTATTGGACATAAACTTGACTGACCTCTTCTTGAACATATCTCCCTGTGCAAGGGAAACAAAAGCAAAAATAAACAGGTTGTACTATTTCAAGCTGAAAAGCTACTATACACTGAGGACATGACCAATAGAACAAAAAGGCATCCTACAATATGGAAAATATATTCATAACTGAAAGATCAAATTAAACATTACATCCAAAATATATAAAGGGCTCACACACCTCAACAAGCAAAAAGCAAAAAATCCAAATAAAAAATGGGCAAATTAGCTGAACAGTACTTCTCCAAAGAAGAATTTCAGATGGCCAACAGGCACATGAAAAGTTGCACCATATCTCTAGTCATCAGAGAAATGCAAATTAAAACCATGGGATATCACCTCACACCAGTAAGGATCACCATCATCCAAAAGACAAACAAGAAATGTTGGTGAGGTTGCGGAGAAAGGGCTCACCTCCTACACTGCTGGTGGGCTTGTAACGTAGTCCAACCATTGTGGAAAACAGTATGGACATTCCTCAAAAACTCAAAATTGTAATTCCATTTGACTCAGGAACTCCACTTCTGGGAATTTATGCTAAGGATGCAGGAGCCCAGTTTGAAAAAGACATAATCACCCCTATGTTTTTTTGCAGCACTGTTTACAATAGCCAAGAAATAGAAGCAACCTAAGTGTCTATCGGTAAATGGATGAATAAAGAAGATGTGGTACACATACACAATGAAATATTGTTCAGCAACAAGAAGAAAACAAATCCTGCCATTTGCAACAACATGGATGGAGCTAGAGGCTATTATGCTCAGTGAAATAGACCAGATGGAAAAAGACAAGTCTCAACTGATTTCACTCACCTGTGGAGTACAAGAACAAAGAAAAAAATGGAAGGAAGAAAACAGCAGTAGACTCACAGAACCCATGAACAGTTAACGAAGGGAAAGGGACTGGTGAGGATGGGTAGGAAGGGAGTGATAAGGGGAAAATGGGGCATTACTATTATCAGTCATAATGTCGGGGGGCATGGGGAGGCCTGTACAACACAGAGAAGACAAGTAGTGATTCTCCAGCATCTTACTACACTGATGGACAGTGACTGTAATGGGGTATGCGTGGGGGACTTGGTGATGTGGGGAGTCTAGTAAATAGAATGTTCCTCATGTAATTGTAGATTAATGAAACAAAAACGTGAATTCTTCCTATTTTCCAGTACGGTACATCATTGGCCCCAATAAACATTGGAGTTCTCCACTTAAGGAGCCAGTGGAGAGTGTGCTACACTGCTGAATACATGAACCCCATTTGTCCATTGTAGGCATCTGTACCACACCACTCCATGGCCTTCGGGTCTAGCCTCACACCCACCCCATGAGGGGATAGGAGGTTATTACCTTGGTTGGAGCTGTTCCAGTGGTTAGCTCCACAGCCAGCAGTGTGTGGTTCAGAGCATCCAGTTGCTTCTCTATCAAGGTATATCAGACCCCTGCTCCTTTTCATGATTGTGACCAGAATCCAAAAGTTTGGCATGTCCATTCAAGCTGCTGCCAGAAGCCCCATTCATAACCATCTTCCATTATGTGAACATCTAGTTCACAGGGCCTTGATGAGTCCTTTACACTGAAGGTCTGCAGAGTCTTGGCTGCCCACTTAGGGAGCAGTAAAAGCAGCTGCACATGTTTCATCGCAGTCCTACCTGATGCTTTTTCATGCCAATCGGTATGAGGGCTTCAGAATTTGTGTCAGTGTAGGATAAACACTCTCCAGGAGCCCAAAAGAAACTCTTCTAATACAGCCACATGGGTAGGGCTGGGAAAGGCCTGGACCTTGTCTATGACTGCTTTACTTCTACCTGACCAGACAATTCCCAGTTACTTCACAGACAAACCAGGTCTCTCTACCTTGGTGCTATTCACAGCTCTTCCTTTCTCCTATAGATGTTGCAGCAGTCTAGGAATTTTCACTTCTAAATCTGTAGGAGAATCATATGTGAGCATAATATAATTACTGTAGTGACACAGCTTGTCCATTTGCCATTTCTTCCATGTGGCCAAGGCCTGGGTTACAAGTCCGTGGCAGATGGTGGGACTGCAGAGATATCCCTGTGGAAGTGCATGTCCACTGCCAGCATTCCCATGTTAAGGCAAACTGTTCCTGACTTTCCTGTGCTATGTCAATAGAGATGAAATCACTAGTAAAGTCTACTGCATAACATGTTCCCAGCTCATGCCTGAGGGTGTCCAGAATGTCTGCTATAGAGGGGACAGAAGCATGCAAAGGGGACGTGACATTATTCGGTTCCCTGTAGTCCATGGTCATATGCCAGGAGCTGTCTGGCTTTTTCACTGGCCACACTGCAGAATTACAAAGAATACGATGCCCACCTTCTCCAACTACTGTAGAGTTTCTCCAATTTCATTGTGCCCCCAAGCAACTTATAACATTTAGTATTTGTCATCTGCCCAGGTACAGGCAGAGCTGCATTTTGGTGGTTAGCATGTCCCCTCAGAACTGCCTTTACCACATGTACCCTCAGTCTGAACTCAACTGCAATGGTCGGTAACCACAGGCCCTGCAGGATGTCTGACCTCAAAATATATTCAGGGGGATGGCAGAAATGTAGATAGTATACTCCTCTGGGGGTTAATGCCCTATCCCCAATGGGATTTTGGCTTTCTTCACTCTAACTGCCTTACCCCTATAGCCATCTAATCACAGCAGTGGTCCTGGGAAAATGCTCAGGGTTGCCGTAAATCAGAAAACATTCAGCTCCTGTATCCATCAGCATGAGGACATGTTGTACATTCACAGGGGACCAATGAACTGCTAATTCTGTATGTGCTCCCCACCACATCCCCCAAGGTGAGGACTTGACTCCCCCTCAGTCAAACCATGAGGGCAAATCATCATCCAGTAGGGGTGAGGGCCCAGGCAGAGCCTGAGTACTGTACCCCCAGGAACTCTGGCAGGGACACAGCCCAGACATGGACTTTGCCTCTGGCTTCTGTGTCCTGGACCTCAGCAGTTCGATTGCTGCCCTGGCTCTAATTGGTGCCACAGTTCTAACATGGTCCTATTGCGCTGCCCGTTTTCAGCACCTCTCCTTTCAGTTGCAGCCCACGCTTCCTTCCATGTTATTGTTTCAACCTCCCCCAGATCGTCTAAGGTACAAGTAGCCTTATTTATGGGTTACCCCATGTGGGGGGAAATAATAGTGAGTAGGGACCCAAAGGAAGATGAGGAAGCTGTTTGCAGCAGATTTCTCATTCCTTCCATGAACAGCTCCTCCGTGGGGTCTTGGGGGGTCCATATTATAAGATTATATATTTCATGCCCGATTCTCTTAATACCAGCTGTAGCTCTGCATACATTTCCCAGCTAGTGGGTAAGCCTGGTAGGCAAAGTCACCCTGATTAGGCCACACTGCCCCCTGATGGCTGCTGTCTGCCAGTCCAGAAGTGCCTGATTCCCTGAGGCATCATGGGTGCTTTGCACCACTGCTTGAGGGAAGGGACATTCATCAGGGAAGCGAGTCTAATAATTTCAGAATGTGACATAACAATGTTTTCCACTCCCATATCCCAGAGATGCGAAAGCCATGTAGGCAGAGGTTCCAGTGGCTTCTCTGCCTATACCAGATGCTCATAGCCCCCAGCTCATCCTGGGTTGGGAGCTGAGCATGAAGGGCTCCAGAACCTGGGAGGGAGAGAATACCCCTCCTGAGTAACCCTTGTATTCTTCATTTTTATTTTCTTAATTACAAGTGGGTGGGCCCTTAATAAAGGAAAGGCTGGTGCCTTGGGCGGTGGCCTTGACAGCAGAGTAGCCCTCAGTCCCACCCCCTCATCCTCTCGCAGCATCTCCTCTACCATCTCAGGATCTCAGGTGCTGAAAACACTGCTCTTTCCTCCTCTTCCCCAAGGACCTCGTGTAGCATTGCTTCTCCTGCGGCTTTCTCCCTCACTTCTGCTAATGCTTCTTCCAGGAGCATGACTCATATTCTCAATAACTGTTTTTCTTCCTAAAGATCATCCCACAGGTCACTGTCAAGCTCTTCCAAGCAATGCTGAAGTGTGTCTGTCTCCTACTGAAGTTTCTCTCCTCCTAGATAAAACCCTCTCTCTCTCCTGGATAACCCTTTTCACTGTCTTGAGGAAAAGAGATCCCACAATCCCAGCTGCTACACAGCGACCCAGGGCCTCTAATGAGTCTTCAATCTCTTATAGGTTTAATTCCACGGCTTATAGTATTTCCACACTTCCCCAGTTCTGGGGGAAGCCTCACCCCTCTGGGAGGTGCTTTACCCTAGACCAGTTCCCCACTAGGGCCTCCCCAGTTGGAAGTCCCACAGTTAGGGGGCTTCAGGTGAAGGTGCATTCTCCACCACTGCAGCCACTGGAGCCTCCCCGCCATCCACAGGGGGTTTCTGGGCATCTCTAGAGGCAGCCTGCCCAAGGGTCACACCCACGAAGACAGATTTTGGGTTCAGAAGTCCTGCTGACTACTTCCAGATGTAACTCCAGAAGGAAGATCTGAGGCAAAATACCTTTGAAACTGAAATCAGTCAAAGGGGGAAATAAAGTAGGAAAAACTCATTTACTTGTTACAAGCAGTCCATTTCTGCTCCCTGTGTCTCTCACGACTCAGCTGTGGAGGACCTCACCAAACCTCTCTGGTTCAGATAAGCACTGATTGCCCTTGTAATTGTCTATTGACATGGAGTTGGTCTCCACCCCATCCCTTGGAAACACCTACGGTACAGAGCTACAGCAAAGCCAGGGAAGAAATTCTGAAAATATTGCAATTTTACCCACTCCAGCCATTGACCAGGAATGCAAGAAGGGGCAAAGCCATCACTACCAAGTAGCTTTGAGTGTTAGTTGACCAGCAGAGTGCCTGAATCAGTGGGTTCTGGTCCACTGAGGGCTCACATGTGCTCCTCCTCTGCTCACTAGTGTCTTAGTCAGAGACAAGGCCCGAGCCTCATTTAAACAGGACCCTGCCAGGACTTGGCTATAACTTAGAGCCAAGGCCCACCAGGAAGAATAGGCACTCCTGTCTCAGGTTCTGATGGCTCTGGGAGGGCTTTGCCACAGTTCCTCCAGAATATTTTTGTGCAGTGTGAGGACAGAAACTTTCCTTTTCTAGAATGTTTCAAAGTGCTTCATTTTGTATTTTCACATATGATATTTTATGAAGCATTAATTTGTGAAGTTACTAATTCACTGAGAGGTTTTAAGGGTTGAATTCACATCATCCTGTATCATATATTTTGCAATTATTTTAGGGAAAAATTCCTAATTCAGTTTCAGATAGAGGGACACATTTATACAGCCATGAAATTAATATAAAAACATTGAGGCCATCTGGTGTTCCCTAGAGGCTGAGCCCTAGGAAAACAGGGTGCATCCCAGCATATTCTTTCACTCTTTTAATTTGTTTGCTACAATAAAGTAAAAAAAAATACTAAAATGTAATTAAAGGTGTTAAAATTCTGGTAATTTTCAGTTCTAATAGTCTATGGATGTCAAAACCTGCATTTGCTAACTTTAATGTTATTCAGAATAATAGATATGAGTGGGGTGGAGAGAGAATAAGGCCAATAAAGCCCACTGAAAGATACTAAAGGGGTTAACCAGATAAAACTAGAGAGCCAGAAGGAACTCAGAGTTAATGAGTATCAGTTGAACCTCCAAAGGCCAGGAGTGACTTGGAATGTTCAAATATTCCCGAAAGAAAAGTATCTGAGCACAGCCCGTGTCTTCATTGTGTCAGTTAGATCATGCCATTGTGAGATTTACTTTAGTCAGCTAAAAGGCCGAGCTTATTGTTTAATTTAACCTATATGCTGTTATTTCCCCCTCCAGCCCCCAATCAGATACTTTGATACCAAGGCAGGAGACAAGCATCATTGTTAATTTCCAAACAAGCCTGCACATGAGCAGAATATTCAGAAGAGGAAATATTCCATCTTAAATGTGAAATTGCATTTTAGAAGCCAAGAATTTAGGAGTAGAGAATCCTGATATATCTTGTACTATTTATTTATTTATTATTTATCTTGGAATCATTAATCTACATGAGGAACATGTTTACTAGATTCTCCCCATCAACAAGGTCCCCCCACATACCCCATTGCAGTCACTGTCCATCAGCATAGTAAGATGCTGTAGAATCACTGTCTTCTCTGTGTTGTACAGCCCTCCCTGTGCCCGTCCACATTATGTGTATGCTAAACATAATATCCCCTTTATTTCTCCCCCCACCCGCTTATCTCTCCCTTCCCACCCATCCTCCCTGGTCTCTTTCCCTTTGGTAACTGTTAGTCCATTCTTGGGTTCTGTGAGTCTGCTGCTGTTTTGTTCCTTCAGTTTTTGCTTTGTTCTTATACTACACAGATGAGTGAAATCATTTGGTACTTGTTTTACTCTGCCTGGCTTATTTCACCGAGCAGCATACCCTCTAGCTCCGTCCATGTTGTTGCAAATGGTAGGGTTTTTATTCTTCTCATGGCTGAATAATATTGCATTGTGTATATGTAACACCTCTTGTTTATCCATTCATCTCCTGATGGACACTTAGGTTGTTCCCATTTCTTGGCTATTGTAAATTGTGCTGCATTAAACACAGGGGTGCATATGTATTTTTCAAACTGAACTAATGCATTCTTTGGGTAAATTCCTAGAAGTGGAATTCCTGAGTCAAATGTTATTTCTATTTGGAATTTTTATGAGGAATCTCCATACTGCTTTCCAGAATGGTTGAAGTAATTTACACTCCCACCATCAGTGTAGGAGGGTTCCCCTTTCTCCACATCCTCACCAACATTTGTTGTTGTTGGTCATTTGAATGGTGGTGATCCTTACCGGTGTGATGTGATATCGCATTGAGGTTTTAATTTGCATTTCTCTGATGACTAGTTATGTGGAGTATCTTTTCAGGTGTCTGTTGTCCATCTGAATTTCTTTCTTGGAAAACTGTTCAGTTGCACTGACCATTTTTTATTCGATTATTTGCTTTTTGTTTGTTGAGGTACATGAGCTCCTTATAAGTTTTGCATGCCAACACATTATTTGATCTGTCATTTATGAATATAGTCTTCCATACTGTAGGCTGACTGTTCACTTTATTGTTGGTGTCCTTTGCTGTATGGAAGATTTTCACTTGGATGTAGTCCTAATATATTCGTTGGCAAACAGACAATAACTCGGCTCACCTTGGGGACCGGGCAGGCGGTCTTGACTGATATGTTTCCAGAGGGAAGCCACTATCCTAGGGAGGAACTAGATCAGTAAATTTCTTGTGTTAATTTTGAAGAATTACCTGGAGGACTGAGCATAGAACAGAAGAAACTTAATGTCTCTCATCAAAGAAAAACATCTTGAGACCACTTAACAAGTCTACAAGCCCTTCCCTTTGAAAAATCAATAAAAAGTGCCCCCTAAACTATCAGGGCTCCTCCTCTCTGAGGGTACCCACACCTTCTCTCTTTAAGTGTGTAACTTTGAGACAGAGAAGTGATAGGGGGCAGCCCCTATCCAGTTCGAGTAGGTTATAGGCCCATAGAAAAAGACAAAACCTTGTTGAGGCTTCAGGAATTTAAAAGAACACAGGATGCTTGCAGTTGAAACAATGTATAGATAAATTCCACCCAAAACCCAGTATATTGGAAGAGTTTGTTGACCATAGTCTCATAGACATGTGAGTTTAAAATACAAGTGACCTTTAATGTGATTCGTGAAAACAGAGCCAGCAATCTGGAGTAAACCTAGAGACAACAAATAACTTATCTCCCTCATCACAGCAACAGGCATAAAGCCCCTCAACCTGAGCCCCTAAGCAGCATCCTTGCCTCTCCTGGGGTGCACAGGGAGTTCAGTACTTTTCTTTCTCTGAATTAAAATATTTTCTCCCGTTTGCATACCTTGAGCATTTGTGAGGTTCAGTTTTGACTCTGTGAACAAAACACCAATATCAACTTAAAACTAAAGTTTCCTCTCCTTCAGTACTGTGTCTCTGCCCTTAAGTTATTTGTTGTGGCAGGACAAGAATGGAGGAAAAGAAACTCTACTGCAACCTAACAGTCACATGCCTGGATTTTAGGAAACTAACTTACTAATATTTTAATGTCTCCTGCAGCTCACCTCATTTTCAGATGGCATTATCACTATTTTTACCTTTTTTCATGAGCTACTGATGAACACAATTTTTAATTGCTTTTTATTTTACTAACATGTTCTTTGCTGGACTTCAGTGTGAATCAGTTTTCTTTGTTAATGAATCAAGGAACAGCCTCTTTTTGAGACAGGGATGGTGGGTTTAGACACAGTAGAGTGAGGGCCTCCAGAAAAGGCAAGGCATGATAATTACAGTCAGAGCAGTGTAACAACATTCAAGGAAAACCCCTCCCAAAACTCCAGGTTAAACATTAAGCTCTAGAGTCATTCTTCAGTGAGATCAGTTAATATTCCTCAGATAAAGGAAAGTAGACCATGTTTTTTGTTAACCTAATCATTTGTAATTTTGCATAAGGTTCACTTTAGCATGCTGAAAGGCCCAGGCCTATGTGCTGTTTTTCCTCCTTCAGACCTGATCAGGAGATTTGCAACTTGGGAAATTAATAATGGCAAGCAAGCTCAGCCATAAACAGCATAGTAAAAGCAAGAGATTCCATCTTAGATTGTCTTTTTAACTCTTTAGCACACAGACCAACTTGAGGACAGGACAGGCAGTCTTGATTGATGATTGATATGCTCCCAGACCAAAATGTTTTTTTATTCTGGGAAAGAAATGGGCAGTAAATTTCTTATGTTAATTTTGCAGAATTATCTGGAAGACTGATAGAAAAAGAGACTTAATGTCTCCTCAAGTATGAACATTCTAGGACCCTTAGCCCCTTATCGTGTTATAAAATCCTTAGACACTACACAGCCACAGACACTCTTGCCAGGAGCTCTGTTCTCTCACTTTATCTCTAAATAAAAGCCTGTCCCTTACCCTCCCACTTTCAGTGTTTCCAAAGTTTTTTCAACTCTGTGAACAAGAACACCAGCATCGATTTGTCATATGATTAAACTATGCAAAATTCATGAATCAGGTTTCAAAAATCAAAACATGATGCTGACATTTTTACCTCTATTGCAAACTATTGCTGCTTACAACCATCTAAGATGAAATACCTGTAAGGTATTATGTGTTAGGTCCATATGTTCTAGTGTGTGGTTCAGTGCCTCTGTGTCCTTACTTATTTTCACGCTGGTGCATGTGTCCTTCGGAATGAGTGGTGTGTTGAAGTCTCCTAGAATGAATGCATTGTGCTTGGTTTCCTCATTTAATTCTGTCTGTATTTGTTTCACATGTCAGTGCTCCTGTGTTGGGTGCATGCATGTTTACAAAGGCTACATCCTCTTGTTGGGCTGCCCTGTTTGCCATTATGTAATATCCTTGTCTCTTGTTACTCTCTTTAAGGTCCCTTTTGTCTGGTACAAGTACCGCAGCACCTGCTTTTTCCTCCCTATTGTTTGCATGAAACATCTGATTTCATCCCTTCACTTTCAGTCTGTACGTCTTTTGGTTTGAGGTGAGTCTCTTGTAAGCAGCATGTAGATGGGTCCTGCATTTCTTATCCTTTCTTTTACTGTGTCTTCTGATTGGTGCATTCAGTCCATTTATATTATGTTCCCTGTCAAAAGATAGGCACTTACTGCCATTGCAGGCTCTGGATTCATGGTTAGCAAAGGGTCAAGGGTAGCTTCTTTACTATCTGTCTAACTTTACTCTCTTATTAAGCTATTATTTCCACCACCCTACTCACACCGCCATCTTGAGCCTCTCTCTCCCAACATGATGGTTTGATTTACATACATGGTGGAAATGATTACCACTTTACGTGTAGTTAATACCAATCATCTCATAGAGAAACGGTGAAAAGAAAAACGTCTTTCTCCATAAGATATTCTCCATAAGGATATACTATTAACAACTTGTGTCTCGTTCAGTGGTGTTATTAACTATAGTCATCGTGCTGTACATTTCATCCCTGGTACTGATTTAACATAACTGGAAGTGTGTATCTTTTGACCACCTGCCTCCCGTTTCTCCTTCCCTCAGCCCTCACCCTGCCCCTGCCCTCTGGTAACCACGATTCCGATCTCTTCGTCCGTGAGATCTGCTCTCTTGATTACTTTCCACTCTATTGGGTGTGAAGTGATATCTCATTTTACTTTTGATTTGCATTCCTCTGAAGGATAATTATGTTGAGCATTTCTCTATGTGCTTAATGGCTATTTGTACATATTATTTGAAAAATGTCTATTCAGAATCTTTGCCATTGTTTAATTGGGCTGTTTGTCCTTGTATTATTGAGTTGTAGGTGTTCCTTTTGTACTCTGGGTCTCAGCCGTATAAAAATCGGTGATTTCTAAATATTTTCTCCCATTCTATGGTCTGTCTTTTCTATTTCCTCATGGTGTCCTCTGAAGCACTGACATTTTTCATTTTAATTATCTGCAATTTTAATTTTTCTTTTTTTTTTTACAGTTTTGGTGCATTAGATAAGAAACCATTGCCTGGTCCAAAGTCCCAAGATTTTTACCTATGTGTACTCCTAAGATTTTTACAGTTTGGGCCCTTACATGTATGTAACCTTTGGTCCACTTTGAGTTAATTTCCTTTTAACTGTATCAATATGTTATTATGTGCCCAAGGCAAGGGTCCAGATTCTTCAGTTTGCATGTGGATATCCAGTTATCCCTGCATCATTTGTTGGAAAGACTATCTTCTGCCCCCTAAATGGTCCTGACACTCTTGTCAAAAAACAATGGACCACAAATGTGTGGGTTTATTTCAAGGCTGTCAGTTCTATTCCATTGACCTGCAAGTCCATCCTTATGCCAGTATCACACTTCCTTAACTACCAATGATTTGGAATAAGTTTTGAAATCAGCATGTGTGAGACTTCAACTTTGGTTTTTTTAATTTCATCATTGTTTTAGCTGCTCTGGGTCTCCTGGTCTTGGTGTAAATTTTAGGATATGCCAGCAATTTCTGCAAAGAAGCCATCTATATCTGGAAGTTTGGTAGAGATTATATTGAACTTGTAGATAAATTTGGGAAATATTGCCATCTTAGCAATGCTAAATAGCACTTAACATCAAAATGAACATGGAACACATATTACTTTAAAAATTTTGTTTATTTTTCTTAAAGCACATTATTGAATGTCAGTGACTTTGCCCAAGGCATCAGCCTGTCCAGGACTTTGCCAGGTGAATGGACCTGGAGCTACTAGGCCCAGACATAGGGACCCAAGTCATATTGAGCAAACTACTCCCTGGTTGGGGCCACGTGTGAGAAGCCAGTCTGAAAAGGATGCTGAGCAGTGGGTTGCTGTGGAGCACCGTTTCCACGACCGGGGGTGTGATGCGCTTACTGTCTGGGAATTTCCTGCCAGCTCCTAGATGACTGCACCTAGGAAGACTGGTGTGGAAGGTCTCACGCACTGGCCATAGTGGCCATCCCGCAGGATGCGTTCCACATGGCTCACGGAGAACTCTGCTTGGTCAGTGCGAGAGCGTGTCATCCTATGGCCACGAGACGCTCAAGGTCTCTTGCGGGGCGGCATGTTGGATATTGTGTGCAATTTTTCTGACCACCCTAGCACTGCATTGCAGAGGAGTGTGGCCTGACGAGGTGCGGTCTGGTGTGGTGGGATGCATTGCAATGAGATGTGGTGCAATGATGTACAGTACTCCAGTTGACCCCAAACTCTCAAGACAGTAGGTACTCAGCTCAGGACCAGACTCCATATCCTAGTGACCATGGACCGGCCCCTCATTCCCCCACTGATCAAGGAGCACGCTTTGTGATGTACATCCGGGAGGTCATTGCTCTCGCATTGGCCCCGGGGGGTCCTAGGCCTGCAAGGCTAAGGTGCAGGTGCGAGACTGTCACCCTGCTCCCTGACACCTCCCTCGGAGGGCAACACCACGTCCTTGCCTATACTAGTGTCTTCTTGATTCCCAGTTTTACTGAGAAATCCCTGATGTATGTCACTGTATAAGTTTACAATATACAACGCTGTTTTTTTTTATATTTAAGGGACGAATTTGTTAGCAAGCAAGCGCAAAATCATTCATATAAAGTTTTTGTAAGACTGGTAGTTTTACCACTCTGTCCCCCTGGCTGTCACAATATCATCCTCATAAAAGGTTCACCTATAATGGATGCATGAAGCGACTCAGTTCCAGTTGACAGAGGCCTATTAAGTTACTTTTTTCTTTTTATTATATTTTGGTATCATTAATCTACAATTACATGAGGAACATTATGTTTACTAGACTCCCCCCATCAGCCAGTCCCCTGCTCCCCCAGGCTCGCCCCCCACATACACCATCACAGTCCCTGTCCATCAGTGTACTAAGATGCTATAGAATCACTACTTCTCTTCTCTATGTAGCATAGTCCGACCCATGCCACATCCTTATGTTTTGTCTGCTAATAGTAATGGCCCTTTTTTTGCCATTATACCTCCCTACTCACCCATCCTCTACGGTTCCTTTCCCTAGGGTAACTGTTAATCTTTTCTTGGTTTCTGTGACTATGCTGCTGCTTCGTTCCTTCAGTTTTCTTTGTTCTAATACCCCACAGATGAGTGAAATCATTTGGTACTTGTCTTCCTCCACCTGGCTTATTTTAGTGAGAATACTCTCCAGCTCCATTCACACTGTTGCAAATGGTAAGATTTGTTTTCTTCTTATGTCTGAATAATATCCCATTGTATATATGCACCACATCTTCTTTATCCAGTCATCTGCTGATGGACACTATGGTTACTTCCATTTCATGGCTTTTGTAAAGTGCTGCAATAAACATAGGGGTGTGTATGTCTTTTTAAAACTAGGCTCCTGCATTCTTAGGGTAAATTCCTAGGAGTGGAATTCCTGGGTCAAGTGATATTTCTACTTTCAGTTTTTTGAGGAACCTCCATACTGCTTTCCACAGCAGTTGTACTAATTTACATTCCCACCAGAAGAGTAGGAGCATTCCTCTTTCTCCGCATCCTTGCCAGACTTTGTTGTTGTCTGCCTTTTGTATGGTGGCCATTCTTACTGGTGTGAGGTGATATCTCACTGTGGCTTTACTATGAATTTGTCTGATTATTAGCGACGTGGAGCATCTTTTCATGTGCCTGTTGGCCATTTGAATCTCTACTTTGGAGAAGGGTCTTTTCAGATCCTCTGCCCATTTTTTAAATTGGATTATTTGCTTTTTGGGTGTTGAGGCACGTGAGCTCTTTATATATTTTGGATGTCAGTCCTTTATTGGATCTGTCATTTATGAATATATTCTCCCATACTGTAGGTTACCTTTTTGTTCTATTGATGGTGCCCTTTGCTGTACAGAAGGCTTTTGGCTTGATATACTCCCACTTGTTCAAGTTTGATTTTGTTTCCCTTGCCCGGTGACACATGTCCATGAAAAATTCACTCATGTCCATGTCCAAGAGATTTTTGTCTGATTTTTTTCCCATAAATTTTATGTTTTCATGACTTACATTCAGGTCTTTGATCCATTTCAGCTTTAGTATTGTGTATGGGGTTAGACAATGATCCAGTTTCATTCTCTTGCATGTAGCTGTGCAGTTTTGCCAACACCAGCTGTTGTAGAGGCTGTCATTTTCGCATCGTATGCCCATGACTCCTTTATTGTATATTAATTGACCTTGTATGTTTGGGTTAATATCTGGACTCTCTAGTCTGTTCCACTGGTCTGTGACTGTGTTCTCTGGACAGTACTAAATTGTCTTGATCACTGTGACTTTGTAGTCGAGCTTGAAGTTGGGAAGCAAGATCCCCTCCCATTTTATTCTTTCTTCTCAGGTTTGCTTCGCCTCTTTGTGGTCTTTTGTGATTCAATATGAATTTTAAAAATATTTGTTCCACTTGGTTGAAGAATGTTGGACAATTACTCTTAAACAATTATTAGGTCCCTATGTGTGTCTGTCTCATCCATGTTTTCAGGAAAATTTGGTTGGTGGAGAAATCATAGACGAGAAACAGTACATTTTTTATCAAGATAAGCAAACAAATACTTCAGCTTCCACAGGGCAAAACCCTTGCTAACACTTCACCAGTGCAATATATTAAGCAGTTGCATTAACGTATTCTACAAAGCAGAATACTTATAATATTGCCATTTAGAATTCTGAAATACTTTTTAACTGAGTCTTCTGATGTCTCAATAAACCCTTAAAGTACCATATACATTGCTTAAGAAATCAGTTGATGGAGAAACAGTATTTATATGATGTGTAGTCCTGAAATCACAATGTGTGTGCCATGCTATATAAAAAGGTTTCAAATTCCCTATCCTGCTTCTAGAATAAACATACCTCCTAAGTATTCAATTTCTACATTAATGAGTATCTAATAGTTACATTCACAAAGGGTTCTGCATACCATACAAGTTTTTCACTTGAATTTTTCACTGAGATCACAGTCCTCAAACTGAGGGAAGAAGTTAATCTTCACATGGGCATAATAAGGAGGCTCATTATTTCAAAGAACCCAGCTGAATCCTTTCTGTAAGAAAACTGGCAAGTCTTTAAAAGCTAACAATGCCACTAAACTTTTCATTAAGCACAACAAATATGAAAATCACACCCCTATGGTTGTGTTTAAACTATATAGCTCATTCTTCTGGAATACTGTAAGTAAGTGCCAATTTGAATCTCCTACAATACAGAACATTTTCTCAGCTTTATCAATGTAAACGTAATGAAGTTAAAAAACAGAGTCTCAGTGTCTAGTAGTGGCTGAATGGATAAAGAAGATGTGGTACACATACACAATGGAACACTACTCAGCTAAGAGAAAATAAATCATCCTCTCAATAGATTCTGAAAAAGCATTTGATGAAATTTAATATCCACTCATGATAAAAACTCCCATCAAAATGCATATAGAGGGCACGAACCTTAACTTAATAAAATGACATATATGACAAGCCCACAGACAGCACAACGAGCTGAAAGCTTTTCCTTTAAGAAGAGGAACAAGACAAAGATGCCCACTCCCCCCACTTCTATTCAACGTAATACTGGAGGTCCTAGCCACTGCAGTCAGACAACAAAAAGGGAGAAAAGGCATCCAGATTGGCAAGGAAGAAGTGCAATGGTCCCTTATCAGATGACATGATATTGCTCATAAAAATACTCTAAATACCTATACTCTGAAAACTACAAGACACTCTTAACAGAAGTTAAAAGAGGACACCAACAAATGGAAACATCCCATGCTCTTGTCTAGGAAGAACTAATATCGTCAAAACGGCCATCCTGCCTAAAGCAATCTACAGATTCAATGCAATGCCTATTAAAATAGCAACAGCATTCTTCAATGAACTGGAACAAATAGTTTTAAAATTTATATGAAACCACAATACATCACAAATAGACAAAGCAATCCTGAGAGGGAAGAATAAAAGCAGGAGGCATCTCACTTCCCAACTTCAAGCTCTACTTCAAAGCCACAGTAATCAAGATAATTTGGCACTGGCACAAGAACAGAACCACAGACCAGTGGAACAGATTGGAGAGTCCAGATATTAACCCAAACATATACAGTCAATTAATATATGATAAAGGAGCCATGGCCATACAAAGCAGAAATGACAGCAATTTTAACCACTGGTGTTGGCAAAACTGGACAACTACATGTAAGACAATGAAACTGGATCACTGTCTAACCCCATACACAAAAGTAAATTCGAAATGGATCCAAGACCTGAATTTAAGTCATGAAACCGTAAAACTCTTAGAAAAGAACATAGTCGAAAGACTCTTGGACATAAACACGAGCAACCTCTTCATGAACCTATCTCCCCGGGGAAGGGAAACAAAAGCAAACATGAACAAGTGGGACTATATCAAGCTGAAATGCTTCTGTACAGCAAAGTGCACCATCAATACAACAAACACTCATCCTACAGTATGGGAGAATATATTCATAACTGACAGATCCAATAAAGGATTGACATCCAAAATATAAAAAGCTCACATGCCTCAACAATCAAAGTGCAATCCAATCAAAAAATGGGCAGAGCAGCTGAACAGACAGTTCTCCAAAGAAGAAATTTAGATGGACATGAAAAGATGCTCCACATCACTAGTCATCAGAGAAATACAAATTCAAACCACAATGATATCACCTCACACTAGCAAGGATCACCACCACCCAAAAGACAAACAACAACAAATGTTGGCGAGGTTGTGGAGAAAGGGGAACCCTCCTACACTGCTGGTGGGAATGTAAACTTATTCAACCATTGTGGAATGAAGTGTGTACCTCCAAAAGCTCAAAACAGAAATATCATTAGATCCAGGAATTCCACTCGTAAAAATTTACCCTAAGAATGCAGCAGCCCAGTTTGAGAAAGACATATGCACCCCTATGTTTATTGCAGCACTATTTACAACAGCGAAGAGATGGAAGAAACCTAAGTGTCCCATCAGTAGATGAATGGATAAAGATGTTCTACACATACACAACGGAATATTATTCAGCCATAAGAAGAAAACAAATCCTACCATTTGCAACATGGATGGAGGTAGAGGGTATTATGCTCAGTGAAATAAGCCAGGCAGAGAAAGTCAAGTACCAAATGAATTTCACTCATATGTGGAGCATAAGAACAAAGCAAAATCTGAAGGAACATAACAGCAGCAGGATCACAGAACCCAAGAATGGTCTAACAGTTACCAAAGGGATAGGGACTGGGGAGGACGGGTGGGAAGGGAGGGATAAGGGGGAGTGGAGGTGGGGGAAGAAAAGGGGCATTACGACTGGCATGTATAATGTGTGGAGTGGGGCACGGGGAGGGCTGTTGCAATACAGAGAAGACAAGCAGATTCTACAGCATCTTGCTACACTGGACACTGACTGCAATGGGGTTTGTGGGGGGACTTGGTGATGGGGAGCCTAGTGAACATGTTTGTTCCTCACGTAACTATAGATTAATACCAAAAATAAAAAAAAAACTGTGGTAGGATACTAGGGGCGGTGATGGATATAATCTATGTCCTTGATGGTGATGTTTTCACAGGTGTATACTTAATCCAAAAGTCACTGACTTGAACAGTTAAGTAAATACAGCTTTTGACATATTATATCCCAATAAAATACATTTTTAATCACATGCATTAAATAAAAGTACATTTCTGTAGTAAAAAAAGAAACCCTAAATAAGAGATTGGTTATGTAGAGTAGTGATTATATACAGTGGAAAGAATACCTTCCATTTACATTTGTATTTCTACTTTTCAGTTCACATGCTGTTTGTCAAAAAAAACCCAGACTTTCTTGTCCGTTAAAATAACATCAAATTCACACAAATACAGTCAACATTTGTAGATTCTGTATTTACTAATATGTCTGGTTAGTAAAATTCACTTGTAATCTCACAATCGATACTGTGTGGCCATTCACTGATGTGCACATAACAGCAAAAATTTTTACTTGCCTGGTATGAATGTTCTCAGAGAAAGCTAAGCAAGGTGAAAATGACCTACAAATATACGTATTTTTCCTAGTGAGTGCCACTTCTACTCCTTTTTTTCCTACTTCTTGTTGCATCTTTGCTATTAATGGCCCCCAAGCAAAATACTAAGTGCTGTCTAGTATTCTGAAGCATAGGAAGTCTCTGACATGCCTAATGGAGAAATTACATTTTAGATAAGCATTGACTAAGGATGAGTCAAAAGGCTGGTAGCCTTGAGTTCAATGTGGATTAATAATGGATATGAAGTAAGGTGTCTTTATACAGATACGGATATAAGACCAGTTAGTATAATAATAGGTTGATGAAAATATGATCAGAGGTTTATAGGCCCTAACCCTGCATTTCCCCTAGGAGCACTGGTTCAATTATTTGCTAACTCAGTGTGCACAATGACTTTATAGAATATAACTAATGTAAATAACAAGAACTGCCTAAAAGAATGTGCCAAAAGTATGCGTCTGTTTAATGTGGGAAATTTTTGAAGGGTCAATGCTTAGTTTTCTTTCCTCTAAATCCTTATACACATGGGAAAGGGTGAATCAGTTCTTAGTACAACAGCACAATGTATTTGAAATAATGAACTCATCATTATGCCATGGCATATTTTCAAAATAATTAATTTTAACGTGTAGTCCTTAAGAACAAAAGAATAACCAGAAACAAAAACACACCACAGGACAAAACCATTCTTAAACCAAATTCTAGTTGTGAATTAAGCAAAACAATTTCTATAAAACAAAACAGCAAAATATTAAATAGTATAGAACAGGATCTGTATTTTTCGCAGGGATCTTTTTTGCAGGGACATTTGTGTTATAAACTGGTTCCAAAATATTACACACATTCACAAGTTATCAATTCTTTTTAAATATAGTATTAACTCAAGTTTCTTGGATTTCCGAAGCAAATGTTTATTCTAAAACAGCACTTCAGAATTACACTTATGAGAAGTTTATGTTTTAAACTTCACAACAATTGAGTTTTGGAATGGAAAAGGATCTGGGACAATTCTTGCCCTCAAGCAAATTGTGACTGACTAGAAAATCAGCCAGACATCTTGGTGCAATGTTACTTCCAAACACTGGAATTCTGATGACATCCCCTTCACTGGTCTCCTGTAGAGACAAAATTTTAGAACCTTCACCTAATAAACTCTATCAGAAAGAAAACACATCAAATATAGTCTCTTATTAAGTTCCATACATTCTGGCATAGCAAAGTTTTGCATAGTTATTTTAATATCTTAAAATTTCTATTTTTAAAACTTTCACATTTTCAAATCCCATCAAAAGAATGAACTGACAAACATTGAAAATAAAGAATATCTGTAACTAAAAACTGCTTGTTTGTTAC
Organism: Manis pentadactyla; assembly: GCF_030020395.1. NCBI lineage: Eukaryota > Metazoa > Chordata > Mammalia > Pholidota > Manidae > Manis > Manis pentadactyla. The sequence goes on from NC_080039.1 coordinate 22,167,136, forward strand.
ATATCTCCCCTGATTATATTTTTTTCTTCTGTAAGACATAAAAACACTTGGCAAACAGCTCTTTTGGGGGTTAACTGCTGTCATTCAGGTAATTTTGTCCTCAGTGGCTACACAAACTTACAGCGCGACATGCTAATGTTGCCATTAGCATAACTACACATTTTAGAATGACTGAAGTAGTGACAGAATAATAGGGCAATGAAAAATACCCAGGAACAATGTTATATACCCGTTTTTCCAGCATTATCCATATTAATTCAAAGGCTACTTATTAGCCTTAACAAAGCTGCTATAACTAAAAATCAACAAGATACTACTGGTATGATTGATAATGGATGGGCTCTTTTGATCCAATTGCTATGAAGATATACTGCTTGCAGAATGCAGCAGACCTAAGAAAAATTCTTGTTTGTAGCTGACTCCTAATCCAAAATTTTTTCTTGCTTAAGAGTTCACACACATTAATATACTATATACCCTTTACCATTTACATATTAGTACCAGCCATTTATTACAAAAGACTGCACACTTTTCCTACAGGTGGCTTATATATTGACAGCAAATTTCTGAAAATAAAACAGTGAATATACTTTCTATGGTAAATGATTTTTCTAGTTTTAAATACAAGCCAGACACAGAAAAAGTCTGGACTGTAAGGCCTGAGTGTGTGTGGTTAAAGGAACCAGTTAAATACGGGTGTTTCACTGATCCTTTATTTGAGACAGGGATACTTCTTCATTGCCTCCTTCATAATTTTCTTGTGCTTGTTGACCAGTTTGCTGGTAGCTGTTCAAGGGATGTGCTGCAGGCCCTGTATATGGCTGACCATGCACATGATTACTCTGAGGGTGAAAGAGACCTGTAGGTTAAACTTTTCACATATCACAATCAAATAAAAAGACGTGAGCTGAAATTTGTATAAAAGCAGATATGTCTATTTCTAGGAATTTATCTTTAAAAAATACTGCTCATGCAGTAGTTAAGTAACTTAGAAGTCTATTCCTGAATTGCTACAAGTACCACTATGACAAACAATGTTTTGAGAAAAAGCTACACATGAATCTGTGAGGTTATGACAGAATATTATTTTTCCTCTCACCAAGAAAGTGTTTTGACACTGTTTTTTCACCAATGCCTCTGATAACAGAATTGGTTCCTCTAAGTGTGGTCCTTGATTAGCCCTACCAAAATCAGTGGGAAACTTGTTAGAAATGAAAAGTGTTGCACCACACTCACGCCAACTGAATAAAAAATTCTGAAGGTGGGACATAGCAATGTCTATTTCTAACAAAGCCTTTAGGTGATTCTCAGGAATACCTACTGTCTTAAAAGATCTGAATTGGTCATGTTTGTGGTTTAAACTCAGGACCATCCTCCTAAAACTTATCCCCAAAATTTTATTTGGGAATGAACATTTGATCATCTGTGTTTCTCAGCGAACCATCTATTAAAAAATCAAAAACTTAATAAAAAATACATTCTTAGTGAAAATCAGTCCTGCAGCAAAACCAATCAAGACTTCCTTAACATTTCTTTGATAGTTATGAATTTTATGTTAATGTAAAACATCACCCATTTTTATTAATTAAGGCCTGTGTAGTTGGCAGAGGAAATACCACATGGGCAGACAGAAACATGCTCTTTCAACCCAGTAACTCCTCATCATCTTGGCAAGCTATTCTAGATAACTTGTTACTACATAACATTACAACTAGTAAGTTACAAAACATTTAAGACAAATAAATGCTTTTAAGTAAAGCACAAAGAATTGGTTTAGGGGATAAAAATTAAAAACAAAAATACTCCGACTCCTATTTACCTGCTGATAGTGAGATCCAGATGAATTAGTATATAATGGGGCATCTTCTGCTGCAGAGGACTGATGCTCATCTGGGGTATCTTGGTCTTCTGGATGCTAGTTTTAAATATTTAAAAGAGATTAGAAGTTTGATTATAAAAGCAACTTAAATTTATTTTTATTCTACCAGTGAGACAGTTAAAAAAAATCTAAAAAGCTGCCATGTTTAATGTTTTTTCATTTACTGTGATAAAATAACTTGCAGTTAGAGAAAAACATTTAGATTATCCTAAATATGTTCTTAGACAGTTTCACAGCAATTTCTCCAAAATATAGAGAACAGAGGAGGTTAAGCTCTGTTGATGACTTAAAAAAAAATCAATCACCACTAAACACTAAAACAAACAAACTGCAACACATATTCTTTACACAGTAACATGGCCTATAAAAATTACTTTTCTTTCTTCCATTTCTATTTGCTGTCCATTGATGGCTTTTATTTATTTTTTACCTCCTCTGGACAGAATTCACAAGCTTTTTCGAGTGTCATCCTAGCACTATGTGACCTCCGTAATAAATAAGAACGTGATGATGTTTTACTGCTTTGCACTGGAGAAGACCAATTGTTATCACTGCATTGAGGGTTGCCAGTGTACGGTATTTTTTCAAGTTCACATGCAAGCCATTCCACTGCACAGATCCACTTTCTTATAAGATCTCCATTACCCTTCAAAAGAAAATAAAACTATTCAAGCAAAAGAATTTGGAATAATTTCTGTGTTAATTTAAAATGCAAATTCCAAATTTCCATGATTCCAGTTACTACAAAACTTAAGAAAAGACTCTCACCTTTAATATTTGGTAAGCAACAGGACAACTGCTAAACAGAGCTACAACACATTTTATACACTGATACGCTCTTTTTTGATAGTGATTTTTAGAGCAATGGATTATTATAAACAATCCATCTCGATCATCTGGGATTCCTTTAAGAGCATTACAAATTCTAAAAAAGAAGAAAGAAGATATAAAAATTTGTGACAGGTAGTAAACATTTGAAGCCTACTGTGCACCGTTCAGCACACGTTTTTTTTTTGAAGTGTCGATCTAATCTAGTTAACTCTCTTAAGCTTCGGTAAACTCATTTACTTCTTGAGAAAACAAGTACAGAAATAAAAAAGCAGCCACATATCCCAGACTTATACTCAAGTTGGGAAGTTGGCTACCAGTCCGACCTGAGAATTTGAAGTCTTAACAAACTGTCATCAATCCAAAATGCTTTTGCTATAAGAATACCAATGCTGCATTGTTTTTATTGCAGTTATCTACAAGTATGTCTTATCTTCATGACTAGAGAATTGTTTTGCTTTGAATCAGATCATTTTTAAAAATTGTATCTTGGAGTGCAAAGTGAGGTTCTAGTGACTACAAAGTGATATCACTTGACAATACAAAATTAACTAGAATTCTCTTCCTTAGAATACACATATGGTGGGTAAAGCAATTTTCACTGGCAAGAGTAAAATCTGATTCATTTGCTATTGACAAATGATTGAACCTCAGTTCCAGCCAAATCTCAACATAACATTTACCTTGGCAATTTAAAAATCAGTTATGGGAAAAACACACCTTTTCGCTTTGCAACAGTACCTGGAGAAAGTTTTCTAAAAAAAAAAAATCCTTTAATTTTACTGAATAGAGTATAATTGTATTCCCAATCAAAACCAAACATGTGTGTATATGCATGTGTAGGCTTGTTTGCCACAAACATGTTTATAATGTCAGTGGTTTTTCAACCTAATCATTTCAGACAAAAAAATGTAACATGCATAGGCACTGTTTATTTTGAAACACGTGTAGTATATAGTTTTTTCATTCATGTTTTAAATGATAATGAAGTTGACAACTCACTATTTCTGACATAGTATCATCAGTGCAACTGCTTTCATATACCTTGTAATCAAATACTGCCTTTCCCTTCTTGTTCTGTTGCCTGTAACAGTGTCTGGCACATAGTAGATACTTTGTAAATATCTCTTAAATAATGTCTACTGAATAAAATACATGTTCATCATACAAAACATTTATTTCAAGCTTGTGCTCATAATTCCCTGTCAATTTGTACCCAAAAGCCCACCATTTCCCACATTAACCCAGTATTTATACTTTTACGATCACTTCCTTGGTAGAAAAAAGAAAACCAGGTGTGACTGATGAGTTTTAAGACATACATAAATTACACAGTAAACAACGTAAGTTTAGAAGCTCTTTAAAAAAAACAAAAGAGCTCATTAAAATATATCCCTTTAGACTTATCAAACTGTCTCATAACACTGAAATAGGTACTGAGTAATATATAGTGGTAGCTTAGAAATTTTAAATTTTAGTTTCATGGCAACTAGTTTTGGTTAATGCTATTTTGACAAAACTGATTTGTTTGAAATCTATGATGGTGAATTAGGTGACAATTTGAAAACTAATTAATTCAAGAATCTTGTATTTTCAGTCCCCCTGAAATTTAGTGATCTATCTTTTAAGCACTGTGTTCTTATACAAACTTTAGTTTTTCCTAATAACTAATGTGACAGTATGTATACATATTTGTTTCCTATATGAAACTATTTACTTCCTATATTAAACTAGTTTCATCAGTGAAACTTGCAGGCTGAATTTTAGCACAATGAACACACATAGGAGGAATTCTGGAAGGAAGTCTGAGGCCTTTTAGGAAGCTAACAGTTCTAAAAACTCATATTAACTCCCCATATACTAATAAGAGAACTAATATGCTGGGGATTATTTTTAGAAAACAGTATTACCTAGTATAACCAATTAAGAAAATGAGTGCAATGTAATCCTACAATATTAATAGAACTTAAATACTTACAAAAAAAACCAATTCATTTTCTTTAAATAAATTAAAGAAAAAAACTAGTATTAAGTATGAAACGACTAAGAGAAAAGAATAAAAAATGGACCTATATTGAGATGGGTGCAACTGCTCCTTCATTTTTATGACATCATCGTATGTTTTTAAAGGTAAAACATTTAATAGAGCTTCAAGGAGTAAGAATGTATTTTTCTACTGGCAATTCCATTCATTTCTAGAATCATAAAAAGTGTACTTATTCTGGAAGCAGACAGAGTATGTACCTGAGAGTCTGCCAGGAATCCTCAATCAGTAAAATCTGCAAAAGCATATCCAAATATGGCTGAAGTTCATAGGTGTCTGAGGAGGCAACCTAAACATAGGTAAAGTATAGTTGAATTACTTATTTAAAGGAATAGTGAATCAAATTGTAGACATCTGAATGTTTATTTTCCTTTAACCTGCCAGAGAAGTTCACAGAGGACAGTAGATGAGAACTGAGGATTCTCCCAGCAGCAAAAATGAAGCAAGCTGATGGTTTCCTCTGAGTCACTACAATCTTCAATAATTTTCTTCACGTAACTTGTTCTCACAAATAAAATGTCCGCCACATTCTGCTGAATTGGCATTATAGGCTGTGATAAATTAGGGTCACCAAAAGGATTTGGAAGAGGAGGATTACCTAGAACAGATTTGTCATCAATGAAAAGCCAACTGACTTCTTTGCAAACTTACAATACTGAATTTTATTTCTAAACTGGCAAGTTAAATTAAATTTCTAAGCACAATAAAATGATCAGACAGAGTTAAGATGATAAAGACGCATAACTAAATGCTGACATTGAAGGAAAAAAACCTAGTTACGATTCTTAATGCAACCATTTCACAAATAAGGAATTTTTATCGTAGTAAATTATAAAAGGTTCTCTTTTAAACATGTGAGAAAATTAATGGTTTAAGATATAATATACCCAAAGCATGGATCTTCACTGTTTTTTGTTTTTATAAATGTTCAGAATTTTAACTAAGTGCTATATAGGAAAGTAGCATTATTTTTGAACTACTGAAGAATGGATGGAACATTCCACTTTACCATTGATTGAAGACTGCATCCTTGATGAGACATTGCAACAGCGGATCAGCTGAGCTACTACTGAGTATAACTCGCCTAATTCAGCATATTGATACTTGATTGGAGGACCTGGCCCTTCATCTAAAGACACAAGCATAAAGGTAGCAGGTACATCCAATTTCAAGAGCTGTGTCTTTTCTGTCATACCTATAAAAAAAAAGGAGAAAAGTAATGTGTAGGAAAAACAGAGAAACCAAAACAATTAAAACGACAAGTGCTGCATTATTGAAAAAGTAATTAATATAGCCACATACTATTTTTATGATTAAAGCTCATCCCATTTATTTAGACTGCAGAAATACAGATGGAATGCAGAAAAAACAGAAAATACATTGACTTAGTCTAACTATGGAGTAGTGATCATGACTCTGGCATTCCAATTACAGAGCCCTAAGGGAAAAGTAGCTTTTTTAGGACTGAGAGTAGGGGGCTAAGATAGCAAATCTCAACAAAGAAAGGTAAGATGATAAAAATAAACTAAATAAAATGAGAAAAATATTTTGTAAACCTGCCTCCTCCCCCACCTTCCTTCATATCAAAAAAACTTCTTGAGGAAAAAAAGCATCTAGATTGGCTGTTCCTACTTTCCTTATTTTCCCCTTCCTCATGCCCATTTAATTTGTCCCAAACTTGTTGGTTTGAAATGCAGGAACAGCTCTCACACTTAACTACCTTACTCTTCTTGAAACGCTTTAGCTTTGTATTCCCTTGCCCTCATTTTATTTCTACCTCTCTTTTGAAAACTTCTTACTTCCAATCTACAGTAATGCGTATCTTTATGCGGGTTTCAAATTTTGGATATCACACTGTTTTGTGGTCTTCTTAGATGTCCAACACTGTCAAAATTTAACCTGCTAATCTTCAAGTCACATCTTGGACTTGATAAACCTCATTAGTACAGTAGCCCTTTCATCCTTGGTGGTTACATTGTAAGACACTCAGTGGGTGCTTGAAACTGTGGATATACTGAAGAAAAAACCAAAGTGTGGCATCTGTGTGTGTGTGTGTGCGCGCGCGTATGTGTCTGTGCACACGCGCGCGCCTGTGTATAAAGTATACAGGCATATCTATGAGGAAGTTTAATTTGTAAATTAGACATAGTAAAATAACAGTAATAGGACATAACAATCGTACTGTAATAAAAGCTGTATAATATGGTCTCTCAAAGTATTTTACTGTACTCTTCATTCTCCTTTTGATATGAGATAATGAAATGCGTGTGTGATATGAAATGAAGGTGAATGATGTAGGCCCATGACATAGTGTTATGCTTCCCATTGACCTTCTGATGCTACGTCAGAAGGAGGATCAAATCACATGCTTCCCTGGCTGAGGTTGGCTTCTGGTAACTGAAATTGCAGAAAGTTTTCAAAACCACAGATAATGGGCAACCAGTGTATGCTATAGTGGTTCTCGATGCCCTCATGGTAAAGCACAGACTGTCTAACAAGACTTGCCGAGAGAGCATGATTATAGCATTTTGCGAGTCCCTTCTGCTATTTTAAGTCACAAAGTGGCCTTCAATATCCAATGACCCAGGTCTTTCCATCTACCATTTACTCTGTTTACCAACCAATTCCTATACCACCTTCTCTAACAAGCCTTTTCTTACTCTCTAAGCATAGTTCAGATATTCCTGGCTTGTATTTCACAGCACTTTGCATTTTCTGTTGCATCATGTAATACTTGTAATCCATTAATATTCTTCATACATTGCTGTATTCCCAGGACCACAAAAAGAGTTCACAAATTCTTATTTGACACTCAAAAAGTTCTATGAAGTTTTTTGTAAGGTTGGTGTTATGGCATTTCTGGCAAAAACCTACCTTGATTAGACATGTGTTATCTTTTCCTTTATCCATTACCCACTGATTGCCCAGGAATTAAAATTCATTATATATCACAGAAATATTTATATGATTGACTGTAGGGTGCTGACACATACTTCCTTGGGGGATGTCACAAGTATGGCAAATGCACTGTTTCACCTTTTTTAAAATCTAAAAAATTCTGAAACCTCAGAGAGAACCAAGATGGCGGCGTGAGTAGAGCAGCAGCAATCTCCTCCCAAAACCATATATATTTTTGAAAATACAACAAATACAACTAATCCTAAAAGAGAGACCAGAAGACACAGGACAACGGCCAGACTACATCCACACCTGCGAGAACCCAGCGCCTCGTGAAGGGGGCAAGACACAAGTTGTGGCCCGGCGGGACCCGAGCATCCCACACCTCAGCTCCCGGCGGGAGGGGGAGAGTCGGAGCGGGGAGCGAGAGGGAGCCCAGGACTGCTAAACACCCAGCCCTAGCCATCCGCACTGGAGCGCAGACACACAGTGCATGCTTCGGGTGCTGGAAACTAGGGAAACAGGACAGTTAAGGCCTGTGAGCGGGTCCCCACAGGCGGCGCACCCGGGACAAAGAAAAGCGAGTGCTTTTTGAAAGTCTTATAGGGACAGGGACCCCACAGCTGGACGGAAGCGCCCTGGGACAGCTAGTCAAGCAGCTGCGAATCCCAGGGAACTTTGGGCACCTGACCCCCTGCAGCGCAGCTCGGAGGCCCCTCACCGTGGTAAACAGCCTCCCGCCTGTTCCACCTCTGACGCGGCTCCTCCTCATTGGAGCAGCAGCCCGAGGCAGGCCATGCCCACAGCAACTGCAGGGCTAAATAAACTCCATAGATGCTGGGCTAGATCAGAAGCCCCGTCTGCACACAGCTGCCCAGCACAAGCCGCTAGAGGCCACTGTTCTCCCAGGAGAGGAAGGCCTTAAACTGGCAAGAAGGGACTTTCTCTTACCCAACACACACGCCAGCTCCCCACAAATACATCTATCACCATGAAAAGGCAGAAGAAACTGATACAGACCAAGATCACAGAGGCAAACCCTGAGAAGGAGATAGACCTAACCAGTCTTCCTGAAAAAGAATTAAAAATAAAGCTCATAACCATGCTGATGGAGCTGCAGAGAAGTATGCAAGAGGTAAGGGATGAAGTCCGGAGGGAGATTACAGAAATGAAACAATCTCTGGAAGGATTTATAAGCAGAATGGAAAAGATGCAAGAGGCCATTGATGGAATTGAAATCAGAGAACAGGAACACATAGAAGCTGACATAGAGAGAGACAAAAGGATCTCCAGGAATGAAACAATATTAAGAGAACTGTGTGACCAATCCAAAAGGAACAATATCCGCATTATAGGGGTACCAGAAGAAGAAGAGAGAGAAAGAGATAGAAAGACTATTTGAAGAAATAATTGCTGAAAACTTCCCCAAACTGGGGAGGAAATAATCCACAAGACCATGGAAGTGTACAGAACTCCCAACAGAAAGGACCCACGGAGGACACAACACCAAGACACATAATAATTAAAATGGCAAAGATCAAAGACAAGGACAGAGTTTTAAAGGCAGTGAGAGAGAGGGAAAAGGTCACCTACAAAGGGAAACCCATCAGGCTATCATCAGACTTCTCAACAGAAACCTTACAGGCCAGAAGAGAATGGCATCATATATTTAATGCAATGAAAGAGAAGGGCCTTGAATCCAGCATGACTATCATTTAAATATGAAGGAGGGATTAAACAATTTCTGGACAAGCAAAAGTTGAGGGAATTTGCCTCCCACAAACCACCTCTACAGGGTATTTTAGAGGGACTGCTCTAGATGGGGGCACTTCAAAGACTAAACAGATGCCACCAGAGAAAATAAAATAACAGCAAAGAAAGCAGACCAACCAAATACTAACTAAAGGCAAAAAATAAAATCAACTACCCACAAAAGCAGTTAAAGGAAGCACAAAAGAGCACAGAATTAAATAACCAACATATAAAGAACGGAGAAGGAGGAATAAGAAGGGAGGAAAAACAAAGAATGACCAGACAGTGTTTAAAATACCTCAATAAGTGAGTTAAATTAGACAGTAAGATATTAAAGAAGCAAACCTTGAACCTTTGGCAGCCACGAATCTAAAGCCTATAATGGCAATAAGTACGTATCTTTCAATAATCAATTTAAATGTAAATGGTCTGAATGCACCAATCAAAAGACACAGAATAATAGAATGGATAAAAAAGCAAGACCCATCTCTATGCTGCTTACAAGAGACTCACCTCAAACCCAAAAACTATAGGAACAAAGAACGACTGAAGGAACCAAACAGCAGCAGAATCATAGAACCTAAGAATGGACTAACAGCTACCAAAGGGAAAGGGACTGGGGAGAAAGGGCAGGAAGGGAGGGATGAGGGTGGGGAAAAAGAAAGGGGACATGACGATTAGCATATATAATGTGGGGGGGCACGAGGAGGGCTGTGCAACGCAGAGAAGATAAGTAGTCATTTTACAACATCTTACTGCGCTGATGGACGGTACTGTGGTGGGGTTTGTGAGGGGGATTTGGTGGGGGGGGGACCCTGGTAAGCATAGTGCTCTTCATGTAATTGTAGATTAATGACAACAAAATTAATTAATTAAAAAAAAATTCTGAAACCTAAACCCGTATCTAGCCATAAGAATTTAAGATTAAGATGGACAATCTACACTCATTTATGGCAGTGAAAATTGGCATTAGATTATACCATGGGTCAGCTGTGAGCAGCTTAGGAAGCAGTATCTAAAATGGAAACGGAGTAAAATAGGATTTCTGTAGTCCTTAAATTTGTAGTTTTGCATAAAAAAGGATTAAAACAAGGATGTTATTTATATTTGGTTTGTGTTTCAATTATATGCTAATTCTTCGAAATTTCAACAAATTTCAAACAATACGCTAATTATTTGAATCAATTTCTCATAAAAACCTAAAAATATGTATTGCAAAACTCATATCTAGACTACACCAGAAAAATTAGGAACTCTGAATTGCTGGTACACCAACACCTAAATCACTGACATTTAAATTTATAACTCAACTATAACAAATTCATTCTTTCCCTTCTTAATAAATTAAGAATAACTTAAAACAACACTGAAAATACTACAGAATTTCTCATGTACACTTGTGGCTATCCATCCATTCATTCAACTGTGACTGAGTACCACTATGCCGACTCCTGAACACAGAAATTTGCAGTCTAGTTGGAGAGGAAGACAGTAATACCTAAAACTACCAAAATACAATGGTACACAGCATAACACAGTAACACAGTGTAACTTTTTAGGTAAGCATGTGAAACCATAGAGAAGAAATGCACCGATGCTGTGAGAAAAAGCAGGATCCTGTAATATGCTATTTTTGAAAATTAAAATTATTAACTGATAGTGTTCCCAACAGGAGAATTGAAGTGAATAATGTGTGTAATATTATCCATGATTTTATCTTAATTTTAGCAAAACACATGTACAGGCCAACTTCTTAAATGACAAGTACCAACAAGTAGGATCCTTTAATATCCTCAGATGGAGCCGAGATGGCATGAAACTCACACCATGCTCCTGGCTAGGGAGAATTAATATTGTCAAAATGGCCATCCTGCCCAAAGCAATATACAGATTCGATGCAATCCCTATCAAATTTCCAAGAGCATTCTTCAATGAACTGGAACAAATAGTTCTAAAATTCATATGGAACAACCAAAGACCCAGAAGACCCAAAGCGATCCTGAGAAGGAAGAGTAAAGGGGGGGGGATCTCGCTGCCCAACCTCAAGCCCTACTACAAGAGCACAGTAATCAAGACAATTTGGTACTGGCACAAGAACAGAGCCACAGACCAGTGGAACAGAATAGAGACTCCAAACATTAACCTAAACATATATGGTCAATTAATATTTGATAAAGGAGGCATGAACATACAATGGGGAAATGACACTCTCTTCAACAGATGGTGCTGGCAAAACTGGACAGCAATGTGTAAGAGAATGAAACTGGATCACTGTCTAACCCCATACACAAAAGTAAATTTGAAATGGACCAAAGCCTGAATGTAAGTCACGAAACCTTAAAACTCTTAGAAGAAAAGATAGGCAAAAATCTCTCAGACATAAACATGAGTGACTTCTTCATGAACGTATCTCCCCAGGCAAGGGAAACAAAAGTAAAAATGAACAAGTGGGAGCATAAGAAGCTGAAAAGCTTCTGTACAGCAAAGGACACCATCAATAGAACAAAAAGGTATCCTACAGTATGGGAGAATATATTCATAAATGACAGATCCAATAAAGGGCTGACATCCGAAATATACAAAGAGCTCACACACCTCAACAAACAAAAAGCAAATAATCCAATTAAAAAATGGGCACAGGATCTGAACAGACAGTTCTCCAAAGCAGAAGTTCAGATGGCCAACAGACACGTGAAAAGATTCTCCACATCGCTAATCATCAGAGAAATGCAAATTAAAACTGCAATGGGATATCACCTCACACAAGAAAGGATCACCACCATCCAAAAGACAAAGAACAACAAATGTTGGCAAGGTTGTGGAAATCGGGGAACCCTCCTACACTGCGGGTGGGAATGTAAATGTGTTCAACCATTGCAGAAAGCAGTATGGAGATTCCTCAAAATGCTCAAAATAGAAATACCATTTGAGCCAGGAATTCCACTTACAGGAATTTACCCTAAGAATGCAGTAGCCCGATTTGAAAAAAACAGATGCACCCCTATGTTTATTGCAGCACTATTTACAATAGCCAAGTAATGGAAGCAACCTAAGTGTTCATCAGTAGGTGAATGGATGAAGAAGATGTGGTACATATATACACAATGGAACATTATTCAGCCATAAGAAAAGAAATCCTATCATTTGCAACAACATGGATGGAGCTAAAGGGTATTATGCTCGGTGAAATAAGCCCGGTGGAGAGACACTAGTACCAAACCATTTCACCCATGTGTAGAGTGTAAGAACAACAAAGAAAAACTGAAGGAACAAAACAGCAGCAGAATCACAGAACCCAAGAATGGACTAACAGTCACCAAAGGGAAAGGGACTGAGGAGGATGGGTGGGAAGGGAGGGATAAGGGTGCGGAAAAAGAAAGCGGGCACTACGATTAGCATGTTTAACTTGTGGGGGACACGGGGAGGCCTGTACAACACAGAGAAGACGAGTAGGGCTTCTGCAGCATCTTACTGTGCTGATGACAGTGACTATAATGGGCTTTGTGGCGGGGACTTGGTGAAGGGGGAAGCCTAGTAAACATAATGTTCTTCATGTAGTTGTGGATTACTGATACCAAAATAAAAATAAAAATAGCAGAATAAAAAATACACATATCTTTCCCGAGCCCTAGGAATTTTGATTCATAGGTGTGGGATGTGGCCTGGGAATCAGTAGTTTTTAAAACAGCATTAAGAGATAAAAATATGAGTAAGACAGTTTCTGAACTAAGGTTAGATCAATTATCAACAGAACAAGTACACAAAAATACTTTACTGTACAAGATGAGAAGTGCCATTAAAGAGTTATACAGAAAGTCTGAAGTGGGTTTTAAAATTTTAAGTACGGAATACTACTTCTGTCTAGAAGATATTAGATCTCATTACTTCAATTAAAATGCTTTCATCAAATATGAAATAATACAGCAAACAGAATTATGAGAAGTGCTTACCTAAACTGGCATACATTACAAACAGACTGAAATACTGCTGTAAATGATGGCCATGCTCTGAAACTTCCCTTCTCAGGAGATTTAAGACTGCCCTTAGTAAGTGGTCACTCAAGCTTAAGTTTTCACAGGCCTGTAAAAGACAAAATATTTTATTGGCAACAAGCTCATATATGTAAAGCTGCATCACTTAGACATGTCAAGAGAAAAATTATTAAATATAGTTGTCTCAGAGAGGGAATGAAGAACTGAGGATTTCACTATAGAAGCTGAATGATGTTGTTACTGCAAAAAAAAAAACCCATGTAGATAAAAAGGTAACTTGAAGATTTAAAATTAGCCATCGTAAAAATAAACCTTAACTGAACATACAATCGGAAGCCTACTATATAACTGCAAGTAACTGAATAAACAGAAGAAAGTTTCCTTATGTTTTAAGTTGCCCAATAATCATTATTCATTAATATGAAATACTTTCAATCAACTCAGTAATGCAGGCATGTATTAATTATGTTACACAAATGAATATGTTTACTTCTTTGATCTTGATAAAAAGAAACTTTATTCTTTTTGCATTATTAGTGAAAAGCTTTCAATTACCTGACTGGAAGGCCCCAGAGATGTAAAAGATGAAGGGCAAGGCCCATCTTGCAATGAAAAATGTGCAATAAATACTATAAGTTTTGCAAACGCATCCCTCACTTCGGTACTAGGGCACTCCAGAAGATATTCAGAGAAGCGATTTGGAACATTAAAAAGAACATTTTGAGCAAACCAAAAACGTACATTCTTGCAGTGATGGAGTAGAATGCACAGTGCATCATACCTAAGAGAAAAATATACGAGTATCAATTTTATTGACGTGCTTCTATTTCGATGGCTCCAGTGAACCAACAGGTTTCTATGAACCAAAAAAGATGTTCTTTACAATTAATTAGGCCTGAGACTTGGTCTAGTTCCTCAATTACAAAAATGAATAAATGAGAACTTGTGTAGGTAGATGCAAATCTATAATCAGACTCTTCCTGATTCAGTGATATTTCCTTAACAAGTATTCTGAATGACGCTGAAAATAGTTGTGAAATCAAGGTATTCTAATGTCCCCATCATTTTTACAATCAGAACCTTAACCTGAATAGTGTAACTATTTTTTTTAAATCTCTATTAAATACAGAATTCCATCTACAAAGATTAAAGCATAATGCTTTCATGATAAAATACACAAAAAATGAAATGGAAACAGGAGTCAATTTCTGAATATTAAAAGCACATCAAGCAATTGTATTTTGATTTTTCTCTCAACATTCCTACTAAGATTTTTATTCTATATTGGAAATTTGAAAAAGGATTCCAACAATAGGGAAAAGTAAAGCACCACAGTAATGAACCACACCAACTCTTAAGTTTAATATGAATAAAATGAATAGCTATATACCAATCACTGGCAGGGCCACGGACTATTTTCTTTGTGTGAAATCCAGTGGTGAAGAGGAATTTAGCTGCAAGTTGAATACTAGTCATACTTATTTCTTCTGCTTCAGGCAACAAGTGATCTTGTCCTTAAACACAGCACACATATACAAACAAATTTTTGTTTAAAAATGCTCCATGTTTAAAACAACTTAGCTAAAATTTTGTACTTATCTTAGCACTTCACCAGATCATATTTCAAAGCAATGCTTCTGTAACAAAAATAACTATTACAAATAAAAGCTCTTTTACATTTGTAGATACTGACAGACACAATTCAAAGGTATGGCAGCTTAAATATTTGACTCTGAAGTAATGAACTGAACATGCTCACATATTCAAGATGAAAATGAGACTAATGATTTTATGGGAAAAAAGGTACAAGGAAAGAGAAAAATATTAAACACATATTGAAACCCGGCAAGAAATCCTAAAAGTGAAATAAAAAGTATCCTTTACTAGTAAGAAGCTAAATGCCAGACTTACCTGGAGCAGGGCTTAAGTAAATACCATTACATGTAAGTAGTTTTTTCATAAACTGAAAATACTCTACAGTGTACTGCATTTGGTTATGCATGAATTGCACATTTTCTTTCCATACACTTCTCCCAATGGCTGGTGACATAATCTGATGGGATCTTGTGAGCTCTGATATATATCTTATCATTTCATCATCTTGGTCTATTGTGTCCATTCGTTCATAAAAAAGTATATAAGCATTCCACCACCTTTGCTGCTGCAGGTATGACACGCACTTCGTCATACGATCAAATACTTGTCTCACATATTCTCCACCAAAGCACTCATTTTTCATTTCTTCATCATCATCCATTTTACACTCTGTTACATCTCCATCATCAAATTTATACCAGCGATTTCTCTCATCTTTATCATTCCTTTGAATGATGTAAGAATAATAATGTCCAACACTTGCTTGACCACTGTGCACAAGCACACCCACTAGTCTGTATTTTGCGCTTACTGCTGTCTCACTTTCAGACTGCACGTCCTGTTTTATCAATTGACTGTCTGGGTTTACATTATCTCTTTCCAGCTTTGCAACACCTGGTACTGTGTAAGGTTCCATATCCAGTTCTCGTGGAAATTCAAAATAATCATTGAATTTAACTGGACAGTCTCTTTCCCAGTCATAGCCAAATCGTTTCAATTGGATAGCAAGAACAGGAGGTAATTTTTTAATTAGCAAGCGCTTTACTGTATCAACCTACAAAGAAACAAGGAATATACATGCATGTTTTCATAATTCAAATAATAACTAAACAACAGAATTTAAAACTTCACCATCTATCTACATTTACAAATAGATGACTAAATGATGATGAACACAAAGCCACCTGTCACAGTGACTTATTCAAAACATTTATACTAAAACTAAAAATACCTAGTCTCTCATTTGCTGAGAACTACAAAAATTATGTGACACAGAAACCAATTAGCACCTGGTTCCTTAATGTTACTATCTGTCCGATGCATACTGCTGTTGGATCATGTTACATTTTTGATGTTTTACCTTTACGACAATGAATAGGATCTGCTATGAGCAACTGAAGAAATACCGGGAAAGACATTTATTATTTATCATACCTGTATATTCAAAGACATGTTATGGACTGATCCTACAAACTGGTTAAGTTGCTGTATAAAATTAGTTGGCTGGGTCTAAAAATCAGACCTGGGTTTAAAGCTTAAGTGGGTGTGAAAATGTTATGTAACCAAATAAAATCATGTCAGTTCTTTTAAAGTTCAAGAGTAACCTGAAGAACGAAAGGGGAAACTACTAATACCAACTCTTCAGGTTTGAGTTCACTGGTAATTTTGACTTCTAAAATTAATCGTTCAATTGAAATGGTTTTTCTTGACAACTGGCAGCATTTATAGTATTGTTTCTCTGATAAATCTTTAAATCATTTATCGCTTTGAGTACCTCCCTGCTACCACCATTAACAAAGCATAGATAGAGCAGAAGTAAAATTTGAGGTTAATACAACTTGACATTTTTTAGTTCTTTCAAATACAATCATATTTATTTAAAAAAACTATACAATACCCACTTTTTTATCACATTTTTCACATCGATATGCATTTGCACCTTCTAATAAATCTCCTTTGATATACTGTTCCAAAGAATCAAGCAGGTTTTGGTGATTTCTAATGTCTACATTCAGAGTTGTAAAAGATTCTTCACATTCATATCTAAAGATACGTAAAACAATCAAATGGATTTATTCCTTAAGTTTCTAAACATTATCTTTAGTTGCAAACATTGCTAAAAATGTTTGCAGTATTTACTACGTCTCAAATTGGATATTTACTATGTCGTAAGTTTACAGTTATCTTTTACTGAACACTTTGTTCTGGACAATGTATTCGATTCTTTGCACACACTATCGTTCAGTCATCTTCATTAAAACCTGTTAAGAGATACATATCTATCCCTATCAAAAAGACAGGCAAACTGGGCGGGAGTGGGAAGAAGGTGCCAAAGACTAATTTAGTATAGTTTACAAGGCAGAGTAGTGATTTGAAGACAGCCTTGTCTGGTCTCATTATGTAAGTTCTTTATATTCTCTCATACTGTTATCTGTGTGGGTAGTAATTTGTGACAAAGTTAAGGATTTATCAAATTTAAAAAAGAAGAGACTATTCATGAAGTGAGTTTTTAATTGTTCCTGCATTTCTCTAATAGATAATGCAATAGCAGCTAGTATTCATGGCATTTATATGCCAGATTCTAACCTACTGTACACATTCAAAAATCCGACCAACATTTGCTTCTAGTGTTGTGTTCTGGAGTCACAACCATTGGAAGAGAAAAGTAATGTGAAATAGACAGTCAACATCCCATATTGAGGTGATTTTTTATAATGGGGATTTTGAAAAACTTCTGATGGCACATGCTAATAAACTCAGAAAATGGGAGGTAGAGAATACAATACAGTCTCACTCATTAAATTCATGTATCAAAAAAATATACCAAGTGCCTACTGTGTATAAAACGTAAGGGATATTACATGTTTGACATAGCACTTCCCATTTATAAAGATTTATAGTATGTAACCTAGATTACAAACATTGTAATTCAGAAAGAGAAAAAGAAAAAAGTATACTAATAGAACTATTTTTGAATGGCATATTATACATACTGTTACTATGACAGAAACCAGCCCAGAGGAGGAAAAGGAAGTCTTAAAAGATAAATGGGATTGACGGTTTCTTCTATAAAACTTAAAGGGTGCTCTAGAAAAACACATCAATGCTCTGTTACATTAAAAAACATGGGAATCTTGTATAATCCTAAAGTAAGAAAAGTTTAGCTGGAAGTGTATGTAATTTATAGTTTGAGTATTTTCACTTAGCAGAGTAAAGCAATAAAATTTAGAAGTAATTTGACAATTGAATAAAAAACTGACTACTAATAGGATAAGAGGACAAAGAGTTGGATAGTTTTTATTGTCCACCTAATGCAAAATATCTTTCTTAAGGACCAAAAGTTGGTCAAATTAGGTGAGTGAGTCTCCCATCTTCCAAATGAATGCTAACTAACATGATAAAGAATTTTCATTTATGTAGTATTATTTTTCCCAAAATCATTTCTACATCTTCAAAAGAACTCGCTCTTCCACTCACACCCAACTAATGTCTATAAAGTAAAAAGGATGACTCAACATTACTTCTACTGGGTTGTAGAAGACACCATACTTTTGTGGTTATTTTCATGAGAAGGATTTCAAAACATTGTATGAACATAACAAGTGCCAAAGTAAAACTTCTACACAATACAAGTGTCTGTCCACCAATGAACTCTGTGAACGGGACTCTTATAACTGAGTTACATGTATTTATTTATTTATTTTTATTTTTATTTATTTTATTTATTTATTTATTTTCATTAGGAATGATTAGTGAACCGATTTCTCTATTACTTTGTTTAACAATAAAACTTCTACACAATAAAAGTGTCTGTCCACCAATGAACTCTGTGAACGGGACTCTTATTACTGAGTTACATTTATTTATTTATTTAATTTATTTATTTTTTATTAGCAATGATTAGTGAACCGAATTCTCTATTTACTCCAAAACACAGAATGTCTTCTCAACTCTTGCTAAATTTTTTGATGCAAACATATCCAACCATCTCAAGAATGACAAGAATACATAGAAATTTTTTGTAATTTAAAAAGTTGACTTTTAAATTGCTACCAGAAATTATGCTCCAGACATGCCAGTTATTTTCTACACATACTGTATTTAAGATATTTCAATTATAGTTTTAATATAACACAACAGGGAAATATAGTTATAAGTAATAACTGCAGATTTATGGAAAATGCTATGTTATACACTAGGATATGACAAGGCAAATAAGAACATATGATAAAGTAGTTAAAAAGTCAATGAACCTCCTTAGAAAACAGAAGCAAATGTTACTGAAAAGGAAGAAACAAAGAACAGAGTGCTAAAAATTAAAACACAGAGATGTAATTCATTCACAGTCCTAGGCAGTTAGTGATAATTGCCACAGCCTGCTTTCATACAGTTAAGAACTAGTAAAAATTTTATTAAAGACTACACTAAAAAGCACATACTAAAAATGTTAATTAGCACTTACCTATGTGGACAGCCTTGGCAAATCTTCTGATCAGCAAAGGAACCTCCTAGGACTTGACTTAACATAGCTGGATGTCCTAAAGCTTTTAAAGCTTCATCTAAACTATCCACCAAACAATGAAGAAACTCTACGGCATCATATTGTTCACGTAGATTAATAAGTTTACCCCAAAGCCTAAGAAGAAGATGGAATAAAACAGCATTTTACATCCCCAGAATATTCACATTTTACTTTTCATTAACAATGAAAATGACAATGATATAAACAGAGTGATTTTTTTCAAATTGAGAGAGACAGGTACATCTGATTCTAGAGTGAGTGGATTTGAAACTTAGGCCAACCAATACTGAAAAACAATACCACGTGTGTGTACACAAAATGAAAATGAGTGCTGCTAAAAAAAACCCGGTCATACTGGATGGTATTAGTAACATTTTATATTTTATGTTCATGTTTAATATTTACAGAATACAAGAATAGAACTAGAACTATATTTTTAGCAAAAGACATAGCAAAATGTTGAGTTTACTAAGGTTTATTGACTGTGTGTGCATAATGTGCCTTCATAATCCTAAAACCTGCTTATTAAAAAAATTAACTTACAATTTACATACAGTAACATTCAATCTTTTTGGAGCACAGTATGTGATCTAGTATGTCACTTTCACCAAATGAAGACAGTTGTATAATGGTCACTACAAGGAAGACGCCAAACCATATATCTCAGTTCATCCTGCCAAATTTACTATACCATGTCAGTAGTCAGAGCATTCCGTATTCTTTAATTTCTTAAAACCAACTGTTTTTTAAACCTTTACAGTAGCCAGTCAAAATAGTGCTTTCAAAGATATTTAACTTAGTTCTTCCAGTTTTTCTTGTACGAGTGATTGCATCTCTTTTCCCACCACACTTATCTGAAAATTAACTTTACTTAGAGAGAGCTATAGTACCACATAATAACTAAATTTTCTTCCAGGTTTGGAGGATTTGAAATATTTGTAGTAAGGAAATCGCTCTCCTTTTGAAACCTGCGTAAACTTCTTGGGGGTGCTAGTCATAAACGTGAAGATGATGAGAGCTACTGGATCCGAAGGCTAACGTGAAAAGTAGCAACCTGATTTCCCCCATCCCTACCCCAGCAGAACTAGCCCTTCATGGTCTAAGTCATCGATGACTCCTGAAAACAACAGTGGCTTCTTGTTTAAAATGGAACTGTACCTGCTAGAATAATGTGGCAAGAAAAAATTGCTTTGTTTTTCTTATTAGCCATCCACACTGTAGTAATGGGGCTTCCTGAAGTGATTACTGGAAGACTTTTTCTTAGGAGACCGAATTCTCACTTTAACAAAAGGCTCAGAAGGCTGGAGTGATGGTTATCTTCCTTCTTTTGTACTTCAAGTGCTCATTTTATGCGGTTTTTAACAGGTTTGTTTCCACTGCAATCCCTTAGTGCCTTTCTAGCAACTGTACTTGTTTCTGCTTCCTATCTGTGAATGACCAAGGGCTTAATTGCGGTTCCACCATTTCAAACAGTTCTCAGAAGATTCTTCACTTGCAAGAGTTGGGATGAGGCCAGATGAAAAATTATTTGCCAAATATTCCATCACTGCTAAATCACTCTGTTCTTTCAATTTACCAGTCTAATTATGATGTCTGTTTCCAGTTTTTCTATTGCCATTTGATGCCTGTCTGCTGATAAAGCTGGAACACTTTCAAAAGGAATGACTTTGGTAGAATAAGGTGCTTTGTTGTGATTAGAATGTGTCGTAAGTGATTCAGTCAAGGTTGTCTCCATGAGCTCAGGAAGTAACTACAGCCAAATACCCTAGTGACTGAAAATACGAATAGCTGATAACAGCTGTTACCTATATCAAGGTGTAGCCAGATACTACGGGCAAACAAAGTTGCAGGCCTCCAAAAGCACAAATCCCAGAGCAGCCAATTCTAGCAATAAGGACTTAACAAGGACATGGGATCAAGTAAAAAAAAAAAGTTTTCTCTTCTGTAAAATGGAAGGAGATATCAACACTATGATTTTATGTTACTTTGGAAATGAAAAGTGACATGAAAAACACAGCCTGATTAAGAGAAAGGATGCAGAGCTTAGGTCTGCATTCAAAAAGTTGTGAAATCTTGGGAAAGTCACCTCAGCTCTCTGAGCCCCAAATTCCAAATCAATGAGCTGACACTGTGGCTCAGCTTTATAAATTCCTTTTCAGCTCAGAAAGCCTAGGATATCCAGTCTAGGGAAAGAACCAGGCTTGTCAAGGTATTAAAATAGGCAAAACAGTACAGCATAGCAGATGGAATTAAGGGAGTTCTCCTGTTGATCTGAAACTTTGCTCCATTTGACATTTCTCAACCTCTTAATTGAGAATGTACTTAAGTTCTCAGTACCTAACCTACAGAATGGACATATTAATTTCCTAACCTACAGAATGGACATATTAACAACATCTACTTCACTGCGCTGTAACAATTTAGTGAATTAATACACAGAAGTGTTTGGAGCAAAGTTTGGCATATAGTTAAGTATTCCATAAATGTTATCAATCGGTAGTACTTGTTGCAAAATAGCTGTTTGAATCACCTGATTATATATCGATGTTTTTTGAAAAATAAGCTCAGTGAGCAGATTTTTTTGTCCTTTCCAGCCGCTTATGAATAGGTGGCTAGAACATCTACAGTGCTGCCTGTAGTAACACTGTGGGCCAATACCTGCTGGCACAGAGAAGACAAAAATATAACCAGTGAAGAGGAAGAAATCTTATTAAGACTGACAAGAGATGGGATATTAAAAACTGAAAGTTTATGTTTCAAGCACTCCAAACCCTCTTTCTCATACTAAATATTTTGACCCATCACACATACGACAAGATGACAAGAGATCCCCATGCTGCAAAAAGGGCCTACAGAACTTCTGCCCATATTTGTCATTTGCTTTTTGTATTTTTTTTTGAAGTTCAGTTGGCACAAATCTTATATTGGTTTTAAGTATACAACACAGTGGCTGAAGAGTTACCCATATTATTAATTTGCACCCTGACTAGTGCAGTTACTATGTCTTGCAGTTGATTTGTTTAAATTTGTTCACTGAACCATGATTACTCTGAAGTATGCTGTTTAGCCCCCATGTGTTTGTGGGCTTGTCTTTGTTGTGTAATTTATTTCTAGTTTCATACCATTGTGGGCTATGAAGCTGCTTGATAAAATTTAAAACTTTCTGAATGTATAAAGGTTCTTTTTGTGGCCTACTATGTGGTATTTTCTCAAGAGCATTCCTTGTACACTTGACAAAAATGTGTATCTTGCTCCTTTGGGTGGAATATTATGTAAGTAGCTGCTAAGTCCATCTGATCAAGTGTGTTGTTCAGTGCCTCTATGTCCTTATTCATTCTGTTTAGTTTATCTATTGATGTGAGTGATATGTTAAAGTCTCCTAAGATGAAGTGTTATGATCTATATCCCCCTTATATCTGTTAGTATTTTAAAAAATATTTAGGCGCTCCTGTATTTGGTGCATATTTATTATTTACTTATTTAAATTTTTTATTAAGGTTTTATTGATATACTCTCTTACAAAGGTTTCACATGAAAAACAATGTGGTTACTACATTTACCCTTATTAGCAAGTCCCCCCTTACCCCAATGCAGTCACTGTCCATGAGTGTAGTAAGATACCACAGAATCACTATTTGCCTGCTCTGTGCTACGCTGTTTTCCCCGTGATCCCCCACACCACGTGTACTAAACATAATACCCCTGAATCTCCTTCTCCCTCCCTCCCCACCAGCCCTCCCACACCCCTCCCCCCTTTGGTAACCTATTTTTTGTTCCTTCAGTTTTGCTTCGTTGCTATACTCCGTAAATGAGGAAAATCATCTGGCACTTCTTTTCCCACCTGGCTTATTTCACTGAGCATAATGTCCTCCAGCTCCATCCATGTTGTTGCAAACGGCAGGATTTCTTTCTTTCTTATGGCTGAATAGTGCATACATATTTATAATGGTTATATGCTGTTGGACTGAGCCCTTTATCATTATGCAATGTTCTTCTTTGTCTGCTACTTTTTTGGTCTTGAAATCTACTTAGTCTGATACAAGTACTGCCACTCCTGCTTTTTTCTCTGTGATGTATCTTTTTCCATCCCTTCACTTTCAGTCTGCCTTTGGGTCTGAGATGGGTCTCCGGTAGGCAGCATATAAACAGCTCTTGTTTCTTTCTCTCTTACGCACTCTTTGAATTTTTACTGCCATTTTAGTAACTGTTCTCTAGTTGTTTTCATACCTCCTCTCTGTTCCTTTTTTCTCTCTTATACTGTTCTCTTGTTATTTGATGGTTTTCCTTGGTGTGGTGACTGTATTTCTCTTTTGTAATCTTTTCTGTATCTATTATAGGCTTTAGGTTTGTGATTACCAGAGGTTCAAGGGTAGCTTCCTAACTGTGTAATGGTCTACATTAAGTTCATGAGTGCTCTGTATGAAACATATTCTAAAAGTACTTTTTTCTTCCTCCTCCCTTTACATTTTATATATTAGATGTTGTCATCTGCATTTTTTGTGTATCCCTTGACTGATATTACATATTCTAGATTTTACTACTTTTGGGTTTTCCTTTTTTCTTTTTCATTTCAGACTTGCTTGGATAGTAATGGGTCTACTACCTTTATTACGAGTTTAGATAAAAATACTTAGCCTTCAGAACACTTGTATCTATAAAAAGTCCCTTTGACATACTCTGTTAAGGCCAGTTTAGTGGTGATGAATTCTTTCAACTTTCATTTATCTAGGAAATATTTAATCCGTGCTTTAATTCTGAACGATAGCATTGCAGGAGAGAGGACTCTTGGTTGAAGGTTCTCTGTTTTAATAACTGGATGTTTCATGCTACTGCCTTCTGGCCTGTAAAATTTCTGCTGAGCCATCTGGTAGCTTCTGTATAGCAAATGACTCCAACAGCAGAACAAAAAAGGCAGCTTACAATATGGGGGAGCAGATTCAGAAACAATCCAAACAATAAGGGGTTAACATCCAAAATATATAAAGAACTCATAAGGTTCAACACCAAAAAAATCAAATAGAGAGGAGGAGCCAAGATGGCGGTGTGAGTATGACAGTGGGAATCTCCTCCCAAAAACATATATATTTTTGAAAATACAACAAATACAACTATCCCTAAAAGAGAGACCAGAAGACACAGGACAACAGCCAGACTACAACCACACCTGCGAGAACCCAGCGCCTGGGGAAAGGGGTAAGATACAAGACGCAGCCCGGCGGGACCTCAGGCCCCTCACCCCAGCTCCCGGCGGGAGGAGAGGAGTTGGAGCGGGGAGCGAGAGGGAGTCCAGGACTGCTACGCACCCAGCCCCAGCCATCCGCACCAGAGTGCAGACATACAGTGCATGCGTGGGGTGCTGTAAACTAGGGAAGCAGGACAGTAAGACCTGTGAGCGGGTCCTGCAGCCGGCACCCCTGGGACAAAGAAAAGCGAAGGAACTCCGGGCGCACTAAGCCCCTGGGCAACAGCTCTGAGACCCTTCACGAAGGTAAACAGCCAAACAGCCCCCCGTCCACTACCCCTCCGAGGCCCCGCCATAGCAGAGCAGCGGCCTGAGGCTGGCCACGCCCACAGCAAGGGAGCTTTCTCCATACGGGCCGGGCAAGATACAGAGACCCAGTCTACACGCAATTGCCCAACACAAGC
Source organism: Manis pentadactyla (assembly GCF_030020395.1). Taxonomy (NCBI): domain Eukaryota; kingdom Metazoa; phylum Chordata; class Mammalia; order Pholidota; family Manidae; genus Manis; species Manis pentadactyla. The sequence continues at coordinate 22,192,293 of NC_080039.1, forward strand.
CACTAGGGGTCGCAGTTGTCCCAGTAAAGAAAGGCCAGGAGCGAGTGGAAAGATTCTTGGCTCTCCCAGCTGACAGTCGAGTCAATAGCATAACCACTGTGCCTATCAACATGAAAAGGCAAAAAAACTCGATCCAGACAAGACTAACCCAGACATCTTAGACTTCTTCCCCTGAGAGGGAACCTGGGGAGATAGATTTAACCTATCTAACTGAAAAAGAATTCAAAACAAAAGTCGTAACCATGCTGATGGACTTGCAGAGAAATATGCAAGAACTACGGAGGGAGAATACAGAAATAAAACAGTCTCTGGAAGGACTTCAAAGCAGAATGGACGAGATGCAAGAGACCATCAATGAACTAGAAAACAGAGAACAGGAACACAGAGAAGCTGATGCAGAGAGAGATAAAAGGATCTCCAGGAATGAAAGAATACTAAGAGAACTGTGTGACCAATTGAAACAGAACAATACCTGCATTATAGGGGTACCAGAAGAAGACAAAAAATCAAATAACCCAATAAAAAAAATGCAGACACGAATAGACATTTCCCCAACAAAAAATAAAGATGGCTAACAGGTATATGAAAAGATGCTCTATATTTTTAGTTAATCATCTGTGAAATGCGCTCAAAACCACAATGAGAACTACGTCACACCACTCAGAATGGCCACTAACCAAAAGACAAGAAATGACAAGTGTTGGTGAGATGCAGAGAAAAGGGAATTCTTCTATACTGTTGGTGAAATGTCAGTTAGTGCAGGAAAGCAGTGTGGAGTTTCCTGAGAAAACTAAAACAGAAATACCATTTAACCCAGGAATTCCAAATATAGGAATTTACCCAAGGAAAACAAAAACCCTGATTTGGAAAGACATACGAGCCCCTATGTTTACTGCCACATTACTTACAACAGCCAAGATGTGTATGTAAGCTACCAAAGTGTCCATGAACACATTCAGCCATTCAAAAAGAAAGAAATCCTGCAATAATTTGGGTCATTTGCGAGAATATGGCTGGACCTAGAGGATGTTATGCTCAGTGAAATAAGCTAGGCAAAGTAAGATAACTATCATATGATTTCACTTACTTGCTCAATCTAAAACCAAAACAAAATTACGAGAACAGCAGTAGACTCACAGTAAGAAGTGACTGGTGTTTACCATGGGGGAGGGGTTGGGGTAGGTGAGTGAGGAAGGTGAAGGAGATAAAGGGACACAACAATTCTCAATCATAACACAAGCTGGTCACAGGGATGGTAGAAGAGCATGGTGAATACAGCTAATGATTCTGCGACGTCTTTCTAGGTAGACAGATAGTAGCCACACTGGTGGGGTAAACAATTTAATCATGTGGGTAACTGGTGAACCACTGTGTCGTATACTTGAATCTAATACAAGATTGTATACCCACTAGACGTCAGTAAAAAAAAAAAAAAAAGGACTATTACAGAGTATATGACTTTTGTAGTTAGTTCTTTTTACTCAGCATAAGCATATTGCTGAAATCCACTGAACCTTTTCAATGTAACACCATTACACCAGTTTGACTAACCTGAGTTGTAGAAGAACATAATTGTTTCCAGCCTGTTCATCTATTCAGAACTGTATGAACATTCATGTAGAAATTTTGGCGTGAGCCTAAGTATTGTTTTCTCTGGCATAAATCTTAATAACTGCAATTGCTGTATTGTATACTTAGTGAATATTCAATTTTGTAAAAAACTGCTTTCCAGAGTGGCTATGGTATTTTCTACTCACACCCACAACAGGTGTCCGAGATTTTCTACATCCTACCCAACATTTGGTATTGTCATTTTTTAAATATTATCAATCCGATGTGTGTGTTGTGATATGCATTGTGTGCTTTAATCCCTTTAACGTTTAATCTATAGCATTCTATTTAAACGGGGTCTCATGGAGAGAGCACAGAAATTATTTTTAATCTAATCTGGACAATCGATGTCTTTCAACTGGACTAATTTACATTTTACATAGTACTGATTTAACCGAATTTAAGCACATGTCATTCTTTTGCTGTTTGTAGATGAGGAATTTTTCTTTCTGCCCTTTTATGTATTAATTATATTTTAACATTCAGTTTCAATGCATCTGTTGGCTTTTTGCCTATGTATCTTTCTGTTTGATTTTTAAATATGGCAGCCTTAAGAATTATTTTTAGAACATATACAGACGGTATCTTTTTTTTATGGCTAAAATGCTAAATTTTATGTTGTGTATTTTATAATACAATAAAAGCTGCTTTAAAAACCTACAAAAGCCAAATAAGTAAATCACAAGAAGTACATATTATATGATCCTTTCTATGAAATTCTAAAACATGTAGAATGAACCTATGGTGATAGAGCTCAGAATAATCAGAATACTGATCAACCTGGCTGAGGGATTTTGTTTTTTGTTACTATTGCTATCACTAACCTACAATTACATGAGGAACATTATGTTTACTGGGCTCCCCCTTCACAAAGTACCCCACCACCTACCCCATTACAGTGACTGTCCATTAGCGTAGTAAGATGCTGGAGAATCACTACTTGTCTTCTGTGTTGTACAGCCCTCCCCATGCACCCTCACATTATACATGCTAATCATAGTGCCCCCTTTTGTTCTTTTTCCCCCCGTATACCTCTCTTCCCAACCATCCTCCCCAGTCCCTTTCCCTTTGGTAACTGTTAGTACATTTTTGGGTTCTGTGAGTCTGCTGCTGTTTTGCTCTCCAGTTTTTTTTCTTTGTTCTTATACTCCACAGATGAGTGAAATCATTTGGTACCTGTCTTTCTCCGCCTGGCTTATTGCAGTGAGCACAATACCCTCTAGCTCCATCCACGTTTTTGCAAATGGTAGGATTTGTTTTCTTCTTACAGCTGAATGATATTCCATTGTGTGTATGTACCCCATTTCTTTATCCATTCATCTCCTGATGGGACACTTAGGTTGCTTCCATTTCTTGGCTATTGTAAATAGTGCTGCAATAAACATAGGGGTGCATCTGTCTTTTTCAAACTGGGTTGCAGCATTCCTATTAGTGGGATTCCTGGGTCAAATGGTATTTCTATTTTGAGCTTTTCGAGTCATCTCCATACTGCTTTCCACATGGTTGAACTAACTTACATTCCCATCAGCAGTGTAGGAGGGTTCCCCTTTCTTCATAACCTCACCAACATTTGATGTTCTTTGTCTTTTGGATGGTGGTGACCCTTACTGGTGTGAGGTGATATCGCATCGTGGTTTTAATTTGCATTTCTCTGATGACTAGCGATGTGGAGCATCTTTTCATGTGTCAGTTGGCCATCTGAATTTCTGCTTTGGAGAACTGTCTGCTTAGATCCTGTGCCCATTTCTTAATTGGATTGTTTGCTTTTTGTTGAAGCGCGTGAGCTCTCTATATATTTTGGATGTCAACCCTTTATCAGATCTGTCATTCATGAATATGTTTTCCCATTCTGTAGGATGCCTTTTTGTTCTACTGGTGGTGTCCTTTGCTGTTCAGAAGCTTTTCAGCTTGATATAGTCCCACTTGTTCATTTTTGCTTGTTTCCCTTGCCTGGGGAGATATGTACATGAAGAAGTTGCTCCTGTTTTTGTCCAAGAGATTTTTGCTTTTGTTTTTTTCTGTTTCATGACTTACGTTCAAGTCTTTAAACCATTTCGAATTTGCTTTTGTGTATGCGCTTCGACAGTGATCCAGTTTCATTCTCTTACATGTAGCTGTCCAGTTTTGCCAACACCAGCTATTGAAGAGGCTGTCATTTCCCCCATTGTATGTCCATGGCTCCTTTATCATACACTAGTTGACCACATGCGTTTGGGTTAACGTCTGGACTCTGTATCCTGTTCCACTGGTCTGTGGGTCTGTTCTTGTGCCAGTGCCAAATTGTCTTGATTACTGTGGCTTTGTAGTAGAGCTTGAAGTTGGGAAGTGAGATCCCTCCCACTTCACTCTTCCTTCTACGGATTGCCTCAGCTATTCGGGGTCTTTGGTGGCTGCCTATGAATTTTAACACTACTGCTTCCAGTTTGTTGAAGGAGGCTGGCTATTGGTATTTGGATAGGGATTGCACTGAATCTGTATATTGCTTTGGGCAGGATGTCCATTTTGACAATATTAATTCTTCCTAGCCAAGAGCATCTTGCAGTTTTCAGGGTATAAGTCTTTCACTTCCTTGGTTAGGTTTATTCCTAGGCATTTTCTTCTTTTTCATTCAATTGTGAATGGAATTGTTTTCCTGATTTTCTGCTCGCTCATCATTACTGTCTAGGAAAGCAATAGATTTCTGTGTGTTAATTTTGTATTCTGCAACTTTGCTGAATTCAGATATTTGTTCTAGTAGTTTTGGAGTGTAGTCGTTATGGCTTTTTTATATACAATATCATGTCATCTGCAAAGAGTGACAGTTTGACTTCTTCTTTACCTATTTGGATGCATTAAATTTCTTTGCTTTGTCTGATTGCCATGGCTAGGACCTACAGTACTATGTTGAATAACAGTGGGAGAGTGGGCATCCCTGTCTTGTTCCTCATCTTAGAGGAAACACTTTCAGCTTCTCGCTGTTAACTATGATAGTGGCTGTGGGCTTGTCCTATATGGCCTTTATTATGTTGAGGTACTTGCCCTCTATACCCATTTTGTGGAGAGTTTTTATCATGAATAGATGTGAAATGCTTTTTCGGCATCTATGGAGATGATTATGTGGTTTTTGTCCTTCTTTTTATCATGTGGTGGAGAACGTTCGTGGATTTCTGAATGTTGTACCATCCTTGCATCCCTGCAATGAATCCCTCTTGATCATGGTGTATGACCATCTTGATGTATTTTTGAATTTGGTTTGCTCTTATTTTCTTGAGTATTTTTGCATCTATGTTCATTAAGGATATTGGTCTGTAATTTTCTGTTTTGGTGGTGTCTTTGCCTGGTTTTGGTACTAGAGTGATGCTGGATTCAAAGAATGAGTTTGGAAGTAGTCCCTCCTTTTGTTTTTTGGAAAACCTTAATTTGAATGGGTATCATGTCTTCTCTATATGCATATGTCTGATAAAATCCCGCAGTGAATCTATCTGGCCCAGGTGTTTTGTTCTTGTGTATTTTTTTGATTACCGATTCAATTTCTTTGCTGTTAATTGGTCTGTTTAGATTTTCTGTTTCTTCCTTGGTCAGCGTTGGAAGGCTTTAGTTTTCTAGGAAGTTGTCCATTTCTTCTAGGTTTTCCACAGAGGTTATCTTCTGATATTCAAGTAACACACAGAGCCTCAAAGCCATAAAACTGCCTTAATTTTTCCTTTATATTACAAATGTCTAAGGTTTTTCAATATATACTCAGTGATTTCTTTACCTGGTGTTATTTTTGGTTGCAATATTTATACAACTTAAATCTGAGAACAAAGTAGACTTCTATAAAAACCCAGTAATTCACCTATCTGTGGCTCTTCCTATATTCTTGAAATTCCAAGTTTCTCTTGGCAATATTTTCCCTGTCACCAGACCTTTGAGAATTCTAGAGCAGGAGTTGTGGAGAAATTCCACACAAATTCCTATTTACTTTAGAATGTACTTATTTCCCTTTCACTGTCGAAGAACATTTTCAGGGGATATGTATGTTTGATTCTTCAACTATTTCTTTCTGTCGTTTCCTGTGCCTTTAGTGTCATACCAAGAAATCAGTCAAATTCAGGTTCTCTTCTAAAAGTTTTATAATTTTGTCTCTCATGTTTAGGTATTTAATCCAGTTTGAGTCAGTGTTAATAGACATGTTGTGAGGTAAAGATCTAATGGTAAAACACTGAAAGATTTTCTCTAAGAGCAGGAATAAGGCAAGGATGACCTGCTTTCTTTCTTCCCTTGTATCTGCACAGCACTGGACTTTTACCTAGACTATTTTGTCAAGAGAAGAATAAAGGCATTCAAACTGGAAATCCTGAAGATCGAAAAAACCTGTTCATTCAGCAACAAATTCAGCTAAGTTTTAGGAAACAAAAATCAACACATAAAAGTCACAGTGAAGGGAGCGATTATTATTAATGCACACTGAGTTTCAATTTTGGATGATAATAAATGTTGTGAAGGAAGATGGGTGATGGAGAACAAAATGTGAATGTGCTTAATGTCACTGAACGGTACACCTAAAAACACTTTCTGAAAACAGCAAGGTTTATGTTACATACAGTTGATTATCAAAAATATTAGTGAGTTAGATTATGAAACCAAGAGAAAAACTGATAAGAAAGACTTCATCAATATTTAAAATCTTTGTGCATTAAAGTACATTAAGACAGTGAAAAGACCATCTACAGAATGTGAGAAAGTATTTGTAAATCACTTATCTATTAGGGCCTATTATGATAAGTGCCCCAAAATCTCTCACAATGTAACAAAAAGACGATGGGAAAGTATGTGAATAGGTATTTCCCTTAAAAACAACAACAAAACTAAGTAGCCAATAAACACAAGATGTTCAACTATGTTAATCATTAGGAAACTGTAAACTAAAACCACAGTGAGACCTCTTCACATCTATAAAGAAGGATAATATGAAAGGCAAGAGCAGGGAATGAAAAAAGGGAAAAAATATGAATAGTATTAATATTGGCTGAAAAAAATGCAACCCTCATACTTTGATGGTGGGAAAGTAAAATGATACAGAGGACATGGAAGAGTTTGGTGGTTCCTCAAAAAGTTAAAGAATTACTATATGGCCCTGCAACTTGACTCCTGAGACAAATGTAAACTTAAGTCCACACAAAAACCTACACATCCTGAATGCTGACATATGTACTATTCACAATCACTAAAAACCATCCAAGTGTCCATCAACTGATGAAGGAATCACCAAAATGTGAGGTACCCATACAATGGCCATGAAATGATGGTCTGATATATGTCAGAAAGTTGAGGCACCCTATAAACATGCTTAGTCAAAGAGGTCAGGCCCCAAAATGCCCACATATTATGTGGCTCTATATGAAATATTCAGATAGACACTTTGTTTCTCTCAACATGATGCCTCAGTCTCCAGGGCCTTTCAATATTCTCTCTTTCACTCATATATAGAGAAAACTAAGCTTTCTTTTATCAAAGTTGGAAAAAGGGGAGAATTGGAGAGTAACTTTTTAATAGGCTTGTGGGACTTCTCTTGGGTGATGAAAGTACTCTAAAACTGGACAGTAATGATGACACAAACATTTTGAATGTAGCCTGCACCACTATTGTATACTTTTAAAGAGTTACAAGAAAAAAACCCTGAAGAGGCTATTATGTGAGTGGATTGCAGGTAATATAAAAGTGCTAGACAAATTGTGAGTGCCATCATTTATATGGAGAGAATATCTGTGAGACAAAAAAACTACATATATTTAAGTACAAACATGAAGATTCGGCAGGAGCATAATTATACTTATCTATATATCCAGTTATAAGTAGACATATGAAGATACAAATACAAACATGCATTTATGGTTCTACTATCTAATTACTATCTAAGTACATGCACATAATCGAGTGAAAGAGTTTAAGATAAAATCTCATAGTATACCAATTTGGAAGAACAACAACAGAAATGTTGACTGGAATATGCTGAAGAAAGTCCTGAGTCAGAGACAAGACAAACAGGATAAAGACAGAAAGGTCTATACCAGGTGACAGAACTGGAAGCAGAAAGGCCTGTTATCTGGAAGGAAGCATTGTATATATGTAAATTATCCTTAAAATGTACACTGATAGTTCATCTTGTGGAATATAGAAACGAATGATGAGAATTAGGGGTCATTGTACTTCTAAATCTGTGATGTTCAAAAGAACTTTAAGTGACAATGCTCACATCTATGTATATATATTAGGGGTATTGCTCTGAATCCAACAGAAAGCGTGACCCCAGATGTCAGCTGATCCCTTCGTTTATCCACTTGCAATCGTAATTCTGCAGAAAGCATTCTGAATTCCTGTGAATGACTGTAGCCCTTTTTTATATAGTAAGAAGAGATAGCTCTCCTAGTTACAGTAACGCTCTTAGTCTTAGGTAGTTGGTAGTTACAGTTGGACATGACACATGATAGGAGTTGACAAAATTTGCAAGAGAAAGGAAACCAGGTCAAGATTTTTAGGCTTAAAAACCTAAAAACAGAGCAAATTTTATTGGTCATTTTAGGAGGATGCTAGAACAGTGTTTGATTACTTAACAAACTTACAAAATAAGACTTAAAAAGTATCCTGGTTCTTATACATTTACATAGTAAGGGTAAATGATGACAGCAAGCTTCTCTTATAGATTCAATCTAATACACGGATGATAATCAATGTTAATTTCTGACCATAATGAAAAAAATAATGGGGACCTAACTGTAACTAAATGACTCAAAAGCACAAAAAGACATTTTGTATCTCTCCAAGAGAGTAAAATCACCACCTATTAAGTACTCTTGCCCATTCCAAATGGGAAATAAAATGATACTTTAAGTGGTCAAGCATCTTGATATTGGCTGGCTATGAAAACTACAGCTTTTGAACCAAATAAAGCCCACAATCACCCAAGACCTAAGAATAGTATTATATATAGGTTCAAATGGTTGAAAATAAGCCAAACTGGTACTATTTCATGACAAATGAAAATCGTATGAATTCAAATTCCAAAGTCCATGAACAAAGTTTTATTGAAACACAGCCATACCTCACTTACTTACATATTATCTATAGCTGCTTTCTTGTTACTGCGGCAGAGTTAAATTTGTGACAGAATGTTTTATCTGCAAAGCTAATAAATACAGGAACAGAGCAAAGAGAAAATAATACAGAACACCAGAGCACTACAATTAGGAAAATCCAGACTGTGAGAAAGTTTCCAGGGCAAACTACCTGATTTCCTTATTGATAATTGCAAAACAGCTCGAAAGCAACAGAATGAACCAAAAACAAACAAACAAACAAACAAAAGTCCACACTCAAATCCAAACTAACCAAGCTGCAGCACCAACACAAGAAAGGAGAAAGAAATCTGTATATTAAAAAAAAAACTTCTGGATTCGAGAGGAAGATGACAGCGTGAGTAGGGCAGCAGAACTCTTCCCAAAACCATATATATATTTGAAAATACAACAGGGGGAGAGATACAAGCCGTGGCCGGATGGAACCCAAGCGCTCCCCCGACCCCAGCCCACCAGCGGGAGGAAAGGGGTCAGAGTTTGGACGGAGTGGAAGCACAGGATTGCTAAATAACCAGCCTTGGTAATCCACACCACGAGCACAGACACACATTGCATGCTGTGCCAGATATTAGGAGAACAGAAAAGTAAAATCTGCGAGTGGTTCCCCGCAGCCAGAACTCCTGGGACAAAAGAAAAGAGTGCTTTTTGAAAGGGACAGGAGCTTCACAGCTGGATGGAATCGTCTCCGCACACTCAGCCCAGCATCTGGGAACCCCAGGGAACTTCAGGTACCCTCACCCCTGGGTGGCAATGCAGCTCCAAAGTCCCTCATGGCGATAAGCAGCCTGCCATGCACTCCCCCTCATGTGAGGGCCTGGCAGAGCAGGCTGGGAGGTGACCACGCCTACAGCAGCCACCCAGAACATCCTCCCAGCACACAGTCATGCAGGCCAGACCAGGGTCCGCAGCTGGCGAGCAGATGCCCGGTGCAAGCAGAGGCGCAAAGGGGCGCCGTACTCGCATGAGAGCACACCCAGCTCGCCTGCCTCTCCCCAACAGGGCTCTGGGATGCCCTGCCCGCCGCGGCTCAGGGGAGTAACCTGTAGCCTGTTCCCAGTGTGTGGATAACTGTCACAGGCAGCAGAGGAGGGAAGGGCAACCAGCAAGCAGTAAGGGACCTGGTTTTCTCCCAGGTGACACATGTGTCACCTGCCTGTGACCACTTTTATCACCATGAAAAGGCAGAAGAACCTTGTCCAGTCAAAAGTCAGTCAGACAACCTGAGAGGGCCTGCTGAGATAGATATAACAAATCATCCTGAAAAAGAATTCAAAATAAAAGCCATAACCATGCTGATGGACCTGCAGAGAAACATGCAAGAGCTAAGGGATGAAGTTCGGAGGGAGATAACAGAAATGAAACAATCGATAGAAGGCCTTAAGAGGAGACTAGGTGAGGTGCAAGAGGCCATTAATGGAACAGAAAGCAGAGAACATGAATACAGAGTAGCAGAGACAGAGAGAGATAAAAGGATCTCCAGGAATGAAAGAATATTAAGAGAACTGTGTGACCAATCCAAGCGGAAAAATACTCGCATTACAAGGGGGGTACCAGAAGAGGAAGAAGAGAGAAAAAGGGAAAGAAAGTGTCTTTGAAGAAGTAATTGCTGAAAACTTCCCCAAACTGGGGGACAAAATAGGCTCTCCAACCCTGGAAGCCCACAGAACTCCAAAAGCAAGTGACCCAACGGAGACAACACCAAGACAGATAATAATTAAAATGGCAAAGATCATGGACAAGGACAGAGTTTTAAAGGCATCCAGAGAGACAGAAAAGGTCACCTACAAAGGAAAGCCATCAGGCTATCATCAGACATCTCAACAGAAACCTTACAGGCCAGGAGAGAATGGCATGATATATTTAATGCAGTGAAACAGAAGGTCCTTGAACGAAGAATACTGCATCCAGCTCGATTATCATTTAAATATGAAGGAGGGATTAAACAATTGCCAGTCAAGCAAAAGCTGAGAGAATTTGCCTCCCACAAACCACATCTGCAGGGTATTTTAAAGGGACGGCTCTAGATGGAAGCACTCCTAAGGCTAAACAGATGTCACCAGAGAAAATAAAATCACACCAAGGAAAGCAGACCAACCAAATACTAACTAAAGGCAAAAAATAAAATCAACTATGCACAAATGCAGTCAAAGGAAACATAAAACAGTACACATTAAAACACCTAACATGTAAAGAATGGAGAAGTAGGAATGAGAAGGGAGAGAAATAAAGAATTATCAGACTGTGTTTATAAGAGCTTAATAAGTGAGTTAAGTTAGACGATAAGATAGTGAAGAAGCTACCCCTGAACTTTGGTAACCACGAATCTAATGCCAGCAATGGCAGTAAGTACATACCTTTTGACAAGCACCAAAATATAAACAGACTGAATGCACCAGTCAAGACACAGAGTAATAGAATGGATAAAAATACAGGACCCATCTATATGCTGCTTACAAGAGACTCACCTCAAACCCAAAGACATACTCAGACTAAAAGTCAAGGGATGGAAAAAGATATTTCATGCAAACAACAGGGAGAAAAAAGCAGGTTTTGCAGTACTTGTATCAGACAAAATAGACATCAAAACAAAGAAAGTACCAAGAGATAAAGAAGGACATTACGTAACGGTAAACGGGTCAGTCCAACAAGAGGATATATATCCATTATAAATATATATGCACTCAATACAGGAGCACCAACATGTGTGAAAGAAATACTAACAGAGTTAATGGAGGAAATAGAATGCAATGCGTTCTTTCTAGGAGACGTCAACACACCACTCCCTTCAAAGGACAGTTCCACCACACAAAAATTAAGTAAGGACATAGTGGCACTGAACAACACACTAGAACAGACGGACCTAATAGACATTACAGAACTCTACACCCAAAAGCAGCAGGATACATGTTTTTCTCAAGTGCACATGGAACATTTTACAGAACAGACCACATACTAGGCCACAAAAAGAGCCTCAGTAAACTCAAAAAGACTGAAATTCTACCAAACAACTTCATAAGACCACAAAGGTATAAAACTAGACATAAATTGAACAAAGAAAACAAAAAGGCCACCAACACATGGAGGCCAAACAACATGCTCCTAAATAATCAATGGATCAATGACCAAATTAAAATAGAGATCAAGCAATATATGGAGACAAATGACAACAACACAAGGACCCAAATTCTGTGAGATGCAGCGACGGCAGTTCTAAGAGGAAAGTACGTAACAATCCAGGCCTGTTTAAAGAAGGAAGAACAATCCAAAGTGAATAGTCTAAAGTCACTATTATTGAAATTGGAAAAAGAACAAATGAGGCCCAAAATCAGCAGGAGGGACATAATAAAGTACAGAGAGGAAATAAAACTGAGAAGAATAAAAGGATAGAAAAATCAATGAAAACAAGAGCTGGTTCTTTGAGAAAATAAACAAAATATCAACTGCTAACCTGACTTTTTAAGAGAAAAAGAGAATCTCCACATATAAACAGAATCAGAAATGAGGAAGGAAATATAACAATGGACCCCAACCCCACAGAAATACAAAGAATTATTAAAGAATACTATGAAGATCTATACAATAACAAGGTAGAAAACCTCGAAGAAATGGACAACTTCCTAGAAAAATACAACCTTCCAAGACTGACCACGGAAGAAATGGAAAATCTAAACAGACTAATCACCAGCAATGAAATTTAATCAGTAATCAAAATTACCCAAGAGCAAAACCCCCGGGGCAGATGGATGCACCGCAGAATTTTATCAGACATACAGGGAAGGCATAATACCCATTCTCCTTAAAGTTTTCCAAAAAAGACAAGAGGACGGAATACTTCCAAACTCTTTCTATGAAGTCAGGATCACTCTCATACCAAAACCAAGCAAAGACCCCACTAAAACAGAAAATTACAGACCAATATCCCTGATGAACATAGATGCAAAAATACTCAACAAAATATTAGCAAACCGAATTCAAAAATACACCAAGCTGATCATACACCATGACCAAGTGGGATTCATCACAGCAATGCAAGGATGGTACAACATTTGAAAATCCATCAACATCATCCACCACATCAACAAACAGGACAAAAACCACATAATCATCTCCATACATGCTGAGAAAGCATATGACGAAGTTCAACATCCATTCACGATAAAACTCTCAATAAAATGGGTAGAGAGGGCAAGTAGATCAACATAATACAGTCCACATATGACAAACCCACAGCCAACATCATACATAACAGTGAGAAGCTGAAAGGCTTCCCTTGGAGATCGGGAACAGGACAGGGATGCCCACTCTACCCCGCTATTCAACATAGTTCCGGACGTCCTCGCTGAGGGCAATCAGACAAAACAAAAAAAATACATGGTGTTTAGAATGGTAAAGAGGTCAAACTGTGACTCTTTGCAGATGACATGATATTGTACGTGAAAAACCCTGAAGACTCCACTCCAAAACTATTAGAACTAATATATGAATTCAGCAAGGCTCCGGGATACAAAATTACTACACACAAATCTGTTGCTTTCCTATACACCAATGACAAACTAGCAGAAAGAGAAATCAGGAAAACAATTCCATTCACAATTGCATCAAAAAGAACAAAATACCCACAAATAAACCTATCCAAGGACGTGAAAGACCTATACCCTGAAAACTACAAGACACTCCTAAGAGAAATTAAAGAGGACACTAACAAATGGAAACTCATCCCATGCTCTTGGCTAGGAAGAATATGGTCAAAATGGACATTCTGCCTAAAGCAATCTACAGATTCAATGCAATGCCTATCAAAATACCAAAAGAATTCTAAAACGAACTGGAAGAAATAGTTCTAAAACTCATATGGAACCACAAAAGTCCCTGAATAGCCAAAGCAATCCTGAGAAGGAAGAATAAAGGAGGGGGGATCTCGCTCCCCAACTGCAAGCTCTACTACGAAGCCACAGTAATCAAGACAATTTGGCACTGGCACAGGAACAGACCTACAGACCAGTGGAACAGAACAGAGGGTCCAGATAATAACCCAAAAGGATATGTGGTCAATTAATATACGATAAAGGAGCCATGGACATACAATGGGGAGATGACAGCCTCTTCAACAGCTGGTGTTGGCAAAACTGGACAGCTACATGTGAGAGAATGAAACTGGATTCTTGTCTAACCCCATACACAAAAGTAAACTGGAAATGGATTAAAGACCTGAATGTAAGTCATAAAACCATAAAACTCTTAGGAAAAAAACATAGGCAAAAATCTCGTCGACATAAACATGAACAACTTCTTCATGAACACATCTCCTCGGGCTAGGTTAACAAAAGCAAAAATGAACAAGCGGGACTGTATCAAGCTGTAAAGCTTCTGTACAGCAAAGGACACCACCAATAGAACAAAAAGGCATCCTACAGTATGGGAGAATAACATCATAAATGACAGATCCGATAAAGGGTTGACATCCAAAACATACACAGAGCTCACACACGTCAACAAACAAAAAGCAAATAATCCAATCAAAAAACAATCTCAGAGGAGCCAAACAGACAGTTCTCCAAAGAAGAAATTCAGATGGCCAACAGACATGAAAAGATGCTCCACATCACTAGTCATAGGAAAAAAGCAAATTAAAACCACAATGAGGTATCACCTCACACCAGTAAGGATCACCACCATCCAAAAGACAAACAACAACAAATGTGGATGACTTTGTGGAGTAAAGGGAACCCTCCTACACAGCTGGTGGGAATATAAATTAGTTCAACAATTGTGGAGAGCAGTGTTGAGTTTCCTCACAAAACTCAACATAGAAATACCATTTGAGCTAGGAATCCCACTCCTAGGAATTTACCCGAAGAATGCAGCATCCAGGTTTGAAAAAGACATATGCATCCCTATGTTTATTGCAGCACTATTTACAGTAGCTAAGAAACGGAAGCAACCTAAGTGTCCATCACTAGGGAATGGATCAAGAAGACGTGGTATATATATGCACAATGGAATATTATTCAGCCATAAGAAGAAAACAAATCCTGCCATTTGCAACAACATGGATGGAGCTAGAGGGTATTATGCTCTGTGAAATAAGCCAGGCGGAGAATGACAAGTATCAAATGACTTCACTCATCTGTGGAGTATAAGAACAAAGAAAAACCTGAAGGAACAAAATACAGAAACAGACTCACAGAACCCAGAAACGGCCTAACAGTTACCAAAGGGAAAGGGACTGGGGAGGATGGGTGGGAAGGGAGGGATAAGGGGGGATTATGATTAGCATTTATAATATGTGAGGTGGGGCATGGGGAGGGCTGTACAACACAGAGAAGAAAAGTAGTGACTCTATAGCATGTCAGTACGCTGATGGACAGAGAGTTTAATGGGGTGTGGGGGGGGACGTGGTGAAGGGGGCTGTGTAGTAAACAGAATGTTCCTCACGTAATTGTAGATTAAAGATACCAAAAGAAAAAACAAAAATACTTTGGCCAACTGCCTGCCATAAATGGACCGTGGGCCTGCTTGTAAATATAGTGTTAAGAAAAAAAAAATTAAACAATCCTGTAAATTTATTTCAGTGACGTGGGTGCAGTGATATTAAGGAATTTTTATTGAGGTGTGATAACAATATTATGGTATGCTTATTAAAAAAACCTTATACTCAGAACAAAGTAAAAACTGAAGGAACAGAGCAGCAACACTCACCTAACCCAAGAATGGACTAACAGTTATCAAACGGAAAGGGACTGGGATGGATGGGTGGGATGGGAGGGATAAGGTGGAAAAAGGGTCACTAAGATTAGCATGTGTAATGTAGTGGGGGGGACACAGGGAAGGCAGTATAACACAGGGAAGACAAGTAGTGATTCTATAGCATCTTACTATGCTGATGGACGGTGACTGTAAAGGGTTATTTGGTGAGCAGTTGATAATAGGGGAAGTCTAGTAAACTACAATGTTGTTCAGGAAAATGTACATTAATGATATCAAAAAAAAAAGAAAAAAAAAGCACCTTACACTCATCAATGAAAAATAAAAAACAATGTCTAACATCTGCTTTAGAACTGTTGAATCCAGATGACTATATTCTAGTATTTTGTTTTTGTGCAATGCACAGGTTTTCCATATTAAAAAGTTAAGTATATCTTAAAGTAAAGAACACTGCTTCTCTTTACTGTGAAAATTTTCTCCTCCTCCTTTTGGAGTAATTGTATAGAAAAAAATCCAAATATATATCCAAATATTTTTTTCTATGCTGCAGGAAAGAGGACAGTCTAAGAGGGTTTGAACATGTATTTTAAAGTTAGTATATTCAAACAAAAAAGAGAGTTTAAAATATTGAGATTTTGAGAAACTACAATTAACATCTATCCATTAATTACCTGAACTCTTTCCAAAATCCTCTGGGCACAAAGTATGGTAAACGAGAAGCAGCTAAATGACCAAAGATGACCTGAAGGTATCTTAAGACACCAATATTGTACTCTTTCTGATCTTCTGTCTTACTTAATGCTGGTTTGTCTTCATATTGTTGAGGACATCTAAAAACATCATCTCGCGGATCAACATTACTCTACAAACCAAAGAACATAATTTGATTAGCTAACCTCAATTTACAAGTAGAGCGAAGCTGAGACAGATACAAACAGTGGAAGAACTGCATTATTTTGTACTCATATATCTAAACCACAGAACTTTCAACTTACTAATATTGGTGCTTATCCTGGCAATTTCACAGATGAGTTATTAAAAAATAGAGTTATTAAAATATACTACCTCCAGTAGAGTTATGCTCTACTGGAGGTAGTATAATGTAACAATCAAAGATTTAGTTGACCAGAATGGACTGGAGACAAATGAATGCTTTCTCATCAGACAAAAGAGACAAAAATAGAACTTTCGGTAACAAAAATATTTAACCTTCCCATAGTTTTTCTCCAACATTTCTCATGTAGAGACAATGCATTCTTCATAGATTATATGAGTTAAATTATGTGACATGATTAGAATTGTTAACACTGGATAAGTACAGCCATTCAGAGTACTGCTGGTATAAACAGCATAAATCGAAGCTCTAAAGCTCTTAAGCCCTCTCTATAAAGCAGAATTTGACTACTTTACAGAGCGCTGAACATCTCTGCTCTGCTATGAGGCCTTCTTTACAGAAGTAAATATCACATTTGCCTTTGAGAAGCTCACAGTTCATAAAAAAGAGTAAATAGGCAGACAACTAGAAGAATCAAAAAGCACAGGGTGTCGAGTAGCAAAGGTGGAATATCTAGTTTCGAATTTCATCTTTTGTCTGAATTAGTCTCCTTTTGCCAAGAGGATGAGCGATCTCTATTTATCCTTAACCTTGTACCGTCGCACTAAACTGGGCTACTGAAATAGGATCTAAATTCAAATCTTTTTGTCAAATAGTGGTCCTCAACCAGGTACTGGTATAGTCACCATATATGGAGATTCTTAAAAAGGTAAACCCAATGACTGGATAGTGTTATTTATAAAATCTGAAAAGAGTGAAAGTAGATGTGTGTTTCAGAATCTAAGTGATGAGCTATATAATTTGAGAAACAAACTAGTTTTGGCTACAGAAATGTAATAACAACAGAAGAACCACTTACTACAATTAAAGTAGAGAAACACAGGAATAAGGGAAGAACCATTTCTACAATTAGAATATTCTCTACACCTTTATGAATTCTGAAAAACTTGTATAAAGGAAATAAAAGATAAAAATAGTTTCAACATAAATACAACTGAAACTTCAGAAGTTTTCCATTTGTAAGAGACACATGAGTTATATGTACTCTGATCTTCTAAAAACTGAAAATCTAACTTTTGTGTTTCTTTTTTCTACTCTGGAATATGCTTGGTAGGTAGTCTGATTATTATTATTATCTAATACTGTTAACAGACTGTGTAGCATTATATAAAGTAACGAATGCATTTGCTTCCTTATGAGAAAATTGTAATCTGAAAAAAATATTAAGAATATCCTAAGAATAAGCACAGACTATGGAACTGATAATACACAAGGTTAATAAATTAAATGGAATAATGTATGTACCTTAAAAAGTTGAATGAAAATAAACTTCAATTATTTGTAAGTGATTGTTTTTCATTTTACAAATACCAAATATACCTACCAGATTGCAGACATGATTACATTGAAATGCTGCTGCTTTAAAAAAGAAACAGAAGTTGTGATAAAGATTATCAACTGCATTTTATAAGATGGTAAGTATAGTAAATCAGAGATAGTAGCTAAGAGTACTGTCCTAATATCAAATGTAATTCAAAAAACTCTATAAGAAACACAATACTCTGAGAAAAACTGTATCTGGTATCAAGGTCTTGAAATATAGGGAAAGAAAAAAGAATTCATAATTAAAATTACCTCGTTGTCCTGCTTCTCTTCACTGAACATGTCATCATCTATATCACTACCAGTGCCTTCAACTGCAAGAATACTGTTCCTGATAGGAGGAATCATGTATAACTGCTGGATCACAGAATTCATGTAACAAGTGGTACCAGCATTTTTGAGGCCCACAAATCCTTCTGGAGGGCGAGGTCTAACAGGTGGTAGGTACTCCCACTTAGTAAGTGCTTCACAAGCTTAACGAAGAAGGAGAAAAGGATTTTCATGAAAGCAGTAATTTAGTCCACTTGCAGCTATGCTATGATGATGATGATATTAGGATATTCAATCATTACCTCAGCCACTTTGAGACAGTACTCTAAATTTTTATTTCAACACTTAACCATTACATAGGTACGTCCTTACCAGAGCCTATGGTTTTACTGTTATTAATTCTGTGACACTCTTCTCAGAAAGTCATTTAAGATGGTATAGTAGTAAATTTGTGTTTTCTTTTTCATTTAAGTACCTTTAATTCGTTGGGATCAGAACTTTAAAATAAATCAAAATGGCATATAGCTTTCTAAGTCTTAGTTATGATTCCAAATCACAGTGTCAAAACCTCCAAGTGAATCTGTTTGCCGGCTGATAAAACAGTAAAAGAAAAATTGCTTTGCTTATACCCACTGTCTTATTCTCAGGATATAACTGTATAGTGCATTGGAAAGGTTTTGTGAAAACTGTAGATCATTTCATATCCCTTTCTGCCTACCATAAAACCAAAACAACCATCAATCACTATCTTGAAGATGGATTGCATGATTTACAGCACAGTGAGCTGCAAATTATGTAGCCAATAAACAGATCTATTACTAATACATCTAATGCGCTGATAGATATATTACTAAGTGCAAAACTAGTGAAGAACACTCTATACAGTGCATTACTGTTCCTGTGTTAAAAAGACAAACACTGAACAAAGAGACATACATATGTACAATTTGCACTGAGACAATTCTGAACCAGGAATGTTGAATGTGTTGGAAATTGATAGATTTTAATAATCTAACCACAAAATTCATTAAGCTGAATAATTTTTTAAAATTAAGGTTATCGTTAATACATAATCTTCTAAAGGTTTCCCATGAGCAATATTATGATTTCAACATTCACTCATATTATCAAGTACCTACCACACCCCATTGCAATCACTGTCCATTAGAGTAGTAAGATGCCACAGAGTCATTACTTGCATTCTACATGCTATACTGCCTTGCCCATGACCCACCTATACTGCGAGTGCTAATTACAATGCACCTTAATGCCCTTCTCCCTCTCTCCCCACCCTTTTTTCCCAAACCCCTCCCTTTGGTAATTGCTCGTCCCTTTTTGGGAGTCTGTGAGTCTGCTGCTGTTTTGTTCCTTCAGTTTTGCATAAACTGAATTAAACTAAAAAAAAATTTTCTTTTGAAGATTTACTCTCTCTCTATACATTCCACAGCATAGTAAGTTTAGCTAGAAACTCTAAAGTGTGACTAAAGCGCTCAAGACAAAAAAGATAATTTGAGATGTTCTTAAAGGTTACTATTAATACTGTTACTCTTTTTTCATTAAGCTACTATTGATATACACCCTTATGAATGTTCCACATGAAAAACAATGTGGTGACTACATTCACCCATACTATCAACTACCCACCCATACCCCATTGCAGTCACTGTTCATCAGTGTAGTAAGATGCCAGAGAGTCACTACTTGCCTTCGCTGAGCCACACTGCCTTCTCTGTGACCGCGCACACACCATGTGTGCCCATCATGATACCACACAATCCCCTTCTCCAACCCTCCCCGCCCGCACTTCCCTCACCCCTGCCCTTCGGTAACTACTAGTCTCTTCTTGGAGTCTGTGAGTCCACTGCTGTTCTGTTCCTTCAGTTTTGCTTCGTTGTTACACTCCACAAATGCGCACTGCAAGTACTCTTAAAGATTTATACTAAATACTACTGTGTATTACATTCTCAAGCCTTGGTTTTTCTCTTTAAATTAAACAGACTTTAGGTTCTTACTTTCTGTTTTTTTAATGTCCTCCCTCCCTTTTGAGTTTCAGTTCTCTTTAAATCTAACATGGACATTAACCGAGAACGTAATGAAAGCACTTAAATGTTATCTTTGGCACATTGATATTCAAAAATTTAACTTTCTCAGGATGCAGATTAAAGTAACATTAAGCAATCTGTAAATGAAGGCTTCATAATCTTTTCAATGCAGACATTTTTAAGTTTTAAGTATTAAATTCTACACCATAAAATTTGGCTTATTATTCTGGAGACTGGATTTTACTTCATCTGAGATGAAATAAAACATTTTACCTAGTTACCTGAACTATCTACAGTAAGGCATTTAAATATACATGTGAAAATTTTCTGTATGAAGTTTCTCTACATATAATGGTCTTAATTATGTATCTGATTACTAGAATTACTGAACTAATTACTTGTTGGTAAAAACAAATGAACAAACAAACATACAGACCTAAGTTAGACACTTCTTTGTTGGTGGTGGTGGTGGTGGTACAAGAAAAACAATTTTAGTCAGAAAGCCAACCAGCTGAGAAGACGGTGAATTAATGTCCTAAAGCACCATCTTACTAAGTTAAAACACTTTCTAAAAGATAAAAACCCAGACTTTTAAACATGGAAATATTACCTACCAGGAAAAACAGCTTTACAGGTTACAATACTTACTAGTTATTGCTGTGCCTATGTAATACATTTCAGTCAAACAGTCTCCTATCTGTTTGAGATTTCTTACACAGCCAACAGCTAATGCTACGAGTAGTTCAAAACCAGCACTGATGGTAGCCGGTGAACTACATACTGGGAGAGCCTGTTTAGCTGGAAGTTCCCCATTTCTCATACATTGCAGGTAAACTTTGGAGGCAGTAAAGATGAAATCATCAATTAATTCCTGAAGAGTTTGAAAAAAACAGACACATACAGTTAGTAATAATAGATTTTTTAAAGATAAAACATTCCTTGGGAAGAACTATTTCTACAATCATCTGACAGAATTACATATCTCGTTACAGAGCAAAAATGATTCATATTTTCAAATAATAAAATTCTACTTCAAAATACTATTTGCCCTAAATAGTAAACATACTTTTCCAGATACTTGGAGGTATTTTAAAAGAGCTGATTGTAACTTAATATATATTCTAAAGAAATGTACTCCTTAAGTCAAATATGAAATACTTATTTTGAATAAAAATAAAACTCATTTTTATTTTATTACGAGGCATACCTAAAAAAGATCTATCTCATCAAGGAAATATGTAAAAAATGAAACATCTTGAATTTTAAAACCTGCTTAACTAAAAAGCCTAGACTTTAACTAAATAGTAAAATCAAATGCTGCTTAGTAACTTTCTAAAGACTGTATCTGAATTTTGATTAGTTTAAAAATCTCTTGAAGAAAGGGAGGCATACATTTTTTAATTACTATAACTTTTATAGAGATGAAGATTTTTGTAAGGTATAAAGAAAGGGTCAAGACGATGTCTCAAAGACAAAGTAATTCTAAGCTCAATGAGGCAGACTTGCTAACAAACATTTAAAAGGTCATAACAACAAGTTCTGCACCAGAATGTGGAACTTACTTTAATGAGATTAGCACCTCCTTTTTCACAACCAATACGATACTTCTTCTCAGTTGTTTGAAAGGCCAGTAACTCTTTTGTTACCCCAAGATGGCCTTCCAAGATCGGCTCTTCAACACCAGTTTCATCTGTATTTTTAACATTATCCTGCAAAGGGAAAAACAGTATAGGCCAAACCAGAAAAGAAAGAACAAAAGAGCTAAAGGGCAGTGACTTCTCAGAAGTAATTTGCCCAAACCACTCCACTCAGGTAGTTTATTTCTTCTGCAGAAATGTCTCAAACCGAGAACGTAATGAAAGCACTTAAATGTTATCTTTGGCACATTCTACCGCACATAAAATCAGCAATTCTACCGCAAGAGGACCCTGGCAATGTCTTGAGATGCTTTTGATTCACTAAGGAACCACCTACTGCTTGATGAGGCAAAGTTGCTCTTCAGTATCTTATTATGAATAGCATAATTCTGCAAAGCAAGGAATAACCTGGGCTAAAATGTCAATGACATGAAGGTTGACAAGTACTATTCTAGAGGTTTATAAATCAGTAGAAGTATGCTAATCTGAGAGCCAAGAAGCTACACATTTCAAAACTATATGCAGAAATATATTCTGTATAAATAAAAAGTATAATGTGGTTAAATGCTAATGCAAATTCTACTCTATCAGACTCTTCAAACTTAAATAAGAAACTTACATATATCCTAGATGGAGGTTCAAACAATGGCAAGGTACTTGTATAAAACTAGTGGTACTTTTTAAATTCATTAGTGGAAAGCATGGATTTTGTTCAGTTTTAATAAAACACACATTATCATTATACATATTAACATATGTACAAAAACACAGATTTAAAAAATACACTTCATTATAACACGCTTTTAGTAAGGCAGTTGATTTAACAGTGACATAATAATAAACTGAGTATTATACAACTTACCCTAATTCTTTTGAGCCAATCAATTTCATCATTGAGAAGAACATCAGCATTGGGTACATTAATATTGCTGTTATAAGCATAATTAAGAAGGTGTTGTAGAAGAGTGAAATAGTCATCTGAGTGTCTACCCGCCTCTCCTGCTGTGCTCTGAAAGGCAATAAATTGAAACAATATGAACTCGTAAGAACTCATAAGACTAAGTTCAGAATTCACATCGACTTTTTTAAAAATATGTATGTATGTATGTATCATTTTATTTTGGTATCTATGTATGTATGTATCTATTTATTTATGTATTATTTTATTTTGGGATCATTAATCTACAATTACATAAGGAACATTATGTTTACTAGAACCCCGCCACCACCAAGTCTCCCCGACATGCCCTCACATTGACTTTTTAAACTCAGAGATTTGGTAAATTAAGTGGCAATACTTCATATCAGTAATATAAAATAACATTTCTTAATTTATATTTTCCCCAAGTCATTTTTATCCTTAAGTATTTATAAAAAGCAGGAAAAGATGACATTATTTATTAAGCACAGCTGACTTACTTTTAATAAAAATGAAAACTGTAATTTCCTGAGTGTTTCTCATCTTAAGAATGAATTATATTCGTAAATCCATTAAAAAATGTCTCACCTCCAGAACGGTAAAGAGCAGAGTAATGAAGAAAAGCAGAGGCCTGTGTCCAATGCAACATCTGGTGCACATTAAAAAAAAATGTTCCTGTGCCAACTGACGAACAGTTCTGAAATAAAAACATTTTCTGTTTAATGTATTACTTTCATACAGAAAAACAACAATAAATCATTCCAACAGTGGGGGATAATTTAACAATAAAATATAAATTAACTCCTCCTTAGAGCTTAACATCTCTATTGCACAGTAAACCTTAACTATTTTTCACGGTATGAAACCTCAAATGGTAACCAAGTTAGGTAACAAATCACTAGGTTCGGGTCGCTTAATATTTAACCTCTCAGACTCTTTAATATGTACTGTGAATCAGGTGGGGCTGTGAGAAGGACAAGCAAACATGAATGAAACGTGGTCTTTATTTGCAAGATATCTTTGAAAACACCTCATGGAACAATCTGGAAATACACGTAGGGATACATAAAAGGTGACGTTTATAGTAAGCACTCTATATCTCGTTTTTTGGCCTCCCACATAACTCTTTTTAATGAACTGTGCTGTGAAGCAAACGACTTGTAGAAATTCCATATAGGTAAAGCTAGTCCTGATATTCTACACATTCTATACTCAATTCAGAAACTCACAGGGAGAGACCCAGTTGTCTACATTTTATATTAAGCAATCCCAATGACTCTGATGTACAGCAAAGTTTGAGGATCATCTGAATATTTTATTGTAGAACATCACCTCTTTGGAAAGGTTTGGGAAAATCTGTTTTATTCTTAGTATCAGGAACTTCAACTAATTTGTATTTATCTTTATGTTTTTAAAAGACTGTATAACATATTATCTCTCTGTAATATCATATTGAGTTTACCCCCATGGTACCAGAACCTACAGATATGAGGTTGACAAAGTTACCAAAGTGGTAAACATTACCTGTTTCCAGGCTAGAGGTCTGTGTCTCCCATTAGAAAATGATAAATTAAAACTTCTGAAAATTTAGGAACATACTGAGTCCTCTCATCATGATAAAAACAAAGGCAACACTATCAGTTTCAAATCTATTTAATGGGTAAAGGACAAGTGGAAAAGCATTTGCAAACAATACATATAGTGATAACCCTTTCTTTCAATAGGCAGCTACTTGGAAAACACTGAGTACACCTGGTCCAGCAACAGCCAGTCTCACTTGCCTCTCCTTAAAATGTCAGCCCACTGACAACTGTGCAAATCTGCCATGCCCCATCTCCGCAAACTACCTGCTTTGCTCAGAGACTGTGCCTAAGTGGCAAAGCTCTCCCTTACTATTTGAAGTGACAAATTCATTTTGTCTTTTTATATCAGTTATTAAGTAGTAATCTCACTAATCTTTCAAAAGCAAGCTATTCCAGACTTAATGTTGAGTCTGCAGCACCAAGAACAGAGTCCAAGACTGAGTGAGCGTCACAAATATGTTTCTGTCTTCTTGCTAGCTACTGAAGTTCTGAACAAATGTGTGGTCCAAAAGAAAGGATTTTAAATTCTATGTATTAAACTCCCTGTTGTTTTCACCTAATTAGTGAAGTATTTCCTGAGTGTCCTCATAAACCCAAACTGTAGACAATTACAAGGAATTGACAACATCCTTAAAAACAAAACTAAAAACCCCAGAATAATACCACCCACCACCAACAAAACCCCTAACACCTAGGAAGCCAACTTAGAAGGCTAATGTTCTAGAAGTATTTTAATCAGAAATTTTTTTCCCAATGGGCTAAAACATCATCTTCTTAAATGAAAAATTCTGAAAAACACTAATCAGTGCTCAAAAAATGAGAGAAGCCAAACGGCAGAGCAGAAGGCTCCAAGCTCCTTCCCTCCACAGAAACATAAAGCACTAAAAATTGTTAGCATTCTGGAAAACAAGCCTGAGACGTTCAGTTTATACCTCAAGTCGATTCCCAAAAACATACACAACATACAATAACGTAACAAGAAAAACAACAAAACCACAGCTAAAACAGATACTCTATGAAGTATCTGGAATCAAAATGTCATACATTTCAAATGTCTAGTTTTCTACAAAGAGCCAGGAAACTATGGTCCCATTCAATGGATAAAAAAAAAGTCAACATATGTCTATAAGAACAACCAGATGGCAGACTTTTAGATAGAGCAATTAAATGGCTGTCTGAAGGATGCTCAAAGAATTTGAGAACAAGAAAAGAGAGATGAACAAAATAAAGTATCAGTAAAGTGACAGAGAACAAAAAGAAGCCAAGGGGAAAACTTTGTGCCACAGAAATTTTTTAATGTAATCTGACCACGACCTTAAATGAGAAATACACTGCAGGGACTGAAAAACAGGTTTGAGCACTTGATACTTAAAAAAAAAGTTGGGAACATGAAAACACAACAGTTGTAACGATGTCAGGAGCAGGAGAAAAAAATTAATGAGTAAAAAGTGAACAGACCCTAAAGGCCACTGTGGGACACCACCAAGTGAAACAACATATGCACTGGTGGGATTCAAGCACAGAGGAAAGAGGAAAGCAGGAAGGAGGTTATTAGAGGAAATTGGGGCTGAAAATTCCCCAAATTTAAATAATAAAATGGACACACATTTGAAGACCTTAGTGAACTCAAAAACACTTATATGAAGCACACTACATTCAAACAATCAAAAGCCAAACAAAAAGAGAATCTTGAAAAGAGGAAGAGAAGGATCTAGTTAGGTACATGGCATTCTCAGTAAGTTTTCAGTGGATTTTCAGAAGGCTGTTGACAAATGAAAAGTGCTGAAAATTCTACACCTGACAAAACTGTATTTCATATGTGAAGGAAGAAGGTGAGACATTCCAGACAAATAAAAGCTGAGAGTTTACAACTGAATCCGGAGCTAAGAACATTTCTGTACCTGACACCAACAGGATTCCTATGTAATAACGGAAATCACTTTAAAGAACTAAACTTCCCAAACCTTAAAGAGCTCTGCAGAGAAATCTAAGACAACTATGAGACAAACACACCAAGAGAAATCTCAGCCTCTGATACCAACATCTCCAGGAGACAATAAACACAGCCAAACTCAACACATAAATGTAAAATATTACATTAAAGGGTCCATTTACCCCAAATGATGTATGTCCAGCTTAAAAAGAAAAGACACTGAAAGAAAAAAAAATGGACAAAACAGTTGGAAGGAAAACAGCAAACATAAAACAATACAGGCACAGCAGAAATGTTAAAATTACCACACCAGCAATTTAAAGCACATATAGTTATACTAAGGACGCAAATGAATAAAACAGACCTGTGAAAACACAGCAGTGTAAACAGAGCAATGGAAAGTATAGAACATAACCAAGCAAATGTTAGAGATCAAAACCAGTGTAACAGAAGAATGGCTGTATTGGGCTGATCGAAAGATTGAATAACTGAAAAAACTATCAGTGAAACTGATGAAATGTCAGCAGAAGCTCTGAAAACTGAAATGCAAAGATAAAACAAACATGAAACAGTTAATGTGAGACGAGTACAAAATAAGAAATACATATCTCATGGAGGTAAAGAAACAAAAAAGTCAAACAGTAACAGTGGAAAGGTGTCCAAAATTAAATACAGAACAAAAAAACTGACAGAAACCAAGAACGGTAATATGAAAATATCTACATGTAGCTACTTCACATTAAGTATAGAAAATCAAAGGAAAAAGAAAATCTTGAAAGCGTTAAGAGTAAAAAAACCTTACCTATAGAGGAGCAATAAGAGTTACTTACCTTGGGCATCCCTTCTGCAGCCATAAAAACAAGAAGAGAATAGAGCAAAATATTTAAAGTTTGGAAAGAAGAAGCCCCACCAACATAAATTCTTTATGTAGCAAAATTTTTCCTTAAATGTGAGAACGAAAAAAGGTTTCCAAACAAAAACTGATGGTATTAGTTGTGGATAGACTTGTCTTGCAGAGAATGTTGAGAAACACTTTACAGGAAGGAAAACGATGTAGCTCAGGAACTTGGATCTACATAAAGGAAGAGCATTATAGATAATTAAAACATTAAGAAAAAAATAGTTCTTATTCATACATAACAGGTAATACTGTCAAAATATTAATGGAACAGTGAATTGGACTTCCGGCTCAAGATGGCAGCATGAGTAGGACGGCAGAAATCTCCTCCCAAAACCATATATATTTTTGAAAATACAACAAAAACAATTATTTCAAAAAGATAGACCACAGAATACAGTACAACAGCCAGGCTACATCTACATCTCCGAAAACTAAGCATCTCACAAAGGGAATAAGATACAAAGCCGTGACCCGGCAGGACCCAAGCACTCCAACCACTCCAGCTTGCCTGCGGGAGGGAAAGAAGTTAGAGTTGGGAGGGAGTGGAAGCACAATTCTATTAAATAACCAGCGCTAGTATTCTGCACCGGGAGCACAGACACACATTGCATGGTGTGCTGGACATTAGAGAAATGGAAGGGTAAGGTCTGAGACGGAGACTGTGAGCCGGTCCCCACAGCCAGCTGCTCTGGAACGAGAGAGAAGTGGGTGCTTTTAAAACTCTTAAAGGCACAAGGGCTCAACAGCAGAAAAAACTCGTCCAAGCATCCTCAGCCTAGCAGCCTGGGAATCTTGAGGAACTTCGGGCCCCCTAAACCCCTGGGCGTGAAGCATCCCTGAAGACCCTCACAGTGGTAAGCAGCCTGGCATTCGTTCCTCCCAGCCGGCACAACAAACAAACCGGCTGACCCGTCACAGCTGAGGAGCAGCCGGAGAGCGGCCCTGCTCACAGCAAGCACAAAGTCTCCTCCCAACGCCCAGATAACTGGGACAGGCAGAAGCCGGAGCAAGGTCCGGATGGCGCAAAGGGGCACCATTCTCACAGAAGACACCCGGCGCAGCTGAACTCCCTGCAGTGCTCTAGGCTAGCCCAAGGGCTGGCTCAGCCCACGGCAGCTCAGGAGATTGTACCAGAGTCTGGTCCTGGGGTGCGAGGAACTGGCACAGGCAGCGGAGGAAGGCAAGGTGACCAAAAAGTAGGAAGGGACTTGGTTCTCCCAGCTGAAAGATGTGCCACCTGCCTGCGACCACTTCTATCACCATGAAAAGGCAGAAGAACCTTGTCCAGTCAAACATCAGTCAGACATCCTGAGAGAGAGGGCCTGCTGAGATAGATATAACCAATCTTCCTGAAAAAAGAATTCAAAATAAAAGTCATAACCATGCTGATGGAACTGCAGAGAAACATGCAAGAGCTAAGGGATGAAGTCAGGAGGGAGGTAACACAAATGAAACAATCCACAGAAGGCCTTAAGAGGAGACTGGAAGAGGTGCAAGAGGCCGTTAATGGAACAGAAATTAGAGAACACAAATAGAGAGAAGCAGAGGCAGAGAGAGAGATAAAAGGATCTTCAAGAATGAAAGAATTTTAAGAGAACTGTGTGACCAATCCAAGCAGAACAATATTTGCATTATAACGGGTACCAGAAGAAGAGAGAAAAAAGGACAGAAAGTGTCTTTGAAGACATAATTGCTGAAAACTTCCCCAAGCTAGGGAAGGAGAGTCTCTCAACCATGGAAGCCCACAGATCTCCCAACATAGGGACTCAAGGAGGACAACACCAAGACATAGAATAATTAAAATGGCAAAAATCAAAGACAAGGACAGAGTATTAAAGGCAGCCAGAGAGAGAAAAAAGGTCACCTAACAAAAGGAAAACCCATCAGGCTATCATCAGACTTCTCAACAGAAACATTACAGGCCAGAAGAGAACAGCATGATATATTTAATGCAATGAAACAGAAGGGCCTTGAACCAAGGATACTGCATCCAGCACGATTATCATTTAAATATGAAGGACGGATTAAGCAATTCCCAAACAAGCAAAAGCTAAGGGAACTTGCCGCCCACAAACCACCTCTACAGGGTATTTTTAAGGGAATGCTCTAGATGGAAGCACCCCTAAGGATAAATAGATGTCACCAGAGAAAATAAAATCACAGTAAAGAAAGCAGACCAACGAAATGCTAACTAAAGGCAAAAAATAAAAACAACTATCCACAAAAACAGTAAAAGGAAACACAAAAGAGTACTGAATAAACACCTAACATATCAAGAATGGAGGAGGAAGAATAAGAACAGAGACAAATAAAGAATCATCAGAGTGGGTTTACAACAGCTTAAGAAAGGAGTTAACTTACATGGTTAGACAGTAAAGAAGCTACCCTTGATCCTCTGGTGACCATAAATCCAAAGCCTGCAATGGCAACAAGTACATATTTATCGATAATCACCCTAAATATAAATGGACTAAATGAACCAATCAAAAGACACAGAGTAATAGAATGGATAAAAAAGCAAGAACCATCTATATGCTGCTTACAAGAGACTCACCTCAAACCCCAAGATATACACAGACTAAAAGTGAAAGGATGGTAGAACATATTTCATGCAAACAATGGGGAGGAAAAAGTAGGTGTTGCAGTACTTAGACAAAATAGACATGAAAGCAAAGAACGTAATAAGAGATAAAGGACGACATTACATGATAAGGGGGGGCAGGCCAACAAGACAATATAACCATTCTAAATATATACACACCCAATACAGGAGCACCGAAATGTGAGAAACAAATACTAACAGAATTAAAGGAGGATACAGAATACAATGCATTCATTTGAGGAGACTTCAACACACCACTCACTCAAAAGGACAGATCCACCAGACAGACAGTAAGTAAGGACACAGTGGCACTGAACAACACACTAGAACAGAAGAACCTAACAGACATCTACAGAACTCTACACGCAAAAGCGGCAGGATACACATTCTTCTCGAGTGCACATAGAACATTCTCCAGAATAGACCACATATTAGGCCACAAAAAGAACCTCAGCAAATTAAAAAAGACTGAAATTCTACCAACCAACTTCTCAGATAATAAAGGTATAAAACTAGAAATGAATTGTACAAAGAAAACAAAAAGGCTCACAAACACATGGAGGCTCAACAACATGCTCCTAAATAATCAATGGATCAATAACCAAATTAAAACAGAGATCAAGTAATAGATAGAGACAAATGACAACAAACAGCACAGAGCCCCAACTTTTGTGGGATGCAGCGAAGGCAGTTCTAAGAGGAAAGTACATAGCAATCCAGGCCTATTTAAACAAGTAAGAACAATCCAAAATGAATAGTGTAAAGTCACAATGATTGAAACTAGAAATAGAAGAGCAAATGAGGCCCAGAGTCAGCAAGAGGGACATAATAAAGATTAGAGAATAAAAAAACAAAATTGAGAAGAATAAAAGAATAGAAAAAAAATCAATGAAACCAAGAGCTGGTTCTTTGAGAAAATAAACAAAATAGATCAACTGCTAACCTGACTTATTAAGAGAAAAAGAATCTCCACACATACACGGAATCAGAAGTGAGGAAGGAAATATTACAATGGACCCCATACAAATACAAGGAATTATTACAGAATACTATGAAATTCTGTACGCTAACAAGCTAGAAAACCCAGAAGAAATGGCTAACTTCTTAGAAAAATAAAACCTTCCAAGAGTGACTAAACAAGAAATAGAAAATCTAAAGAGACCAATTACCAGCAACGAAATTGAACTATTAATCAGAAAACAACCCAAGAACAAAACTGCCGGTCCAAATGGATTCACCGATGAATTTTACCAGACATATAGAGAAGACAATAATTCCCATTCTCATTGAAGTTTTCCAAAAAATTGAATACGAGGGAATACTCCCAAACACTTTCTATGAAGCCACCATCACTCAAATACCAAAACCAGGCGCACACCCCAACACAAATGAAAATTACAGACCAATATCCCTGATGAACATAGATGCAAACATACTCAACAAAATATTAGCAAACAGAATTCAAAAATACATCAAGAGGATAGTACACCATGATCAAGGGGGATTCATCCCAGGGATGCAAGGATGGTACACCATTAGAAAAATCCATCCACATCATCCACCACATCAACAAAAAGAAGGACAAAAACCACATGATCGTCTCCATAGCTGCTGAAAAGGCATTTGACAAAATTCAACGACCATTCATGTTAAAAACTCTGAACAAAATGGGTATAGAGGGCAAGTAGCTCAACGTTATAAAAGTCATATATGACAAACCCACAGCAAACATCATACTTAACAGTGAGAAGCTGAAAGCTTTTCACCTAAGAACGGGAACAAGTCATGGACGCACACTCTCGCCACACTGCTTTTCAACATAGTACTGGAGGTCCTAGCCTCGGAAATCAGACAACACAAAGAAATAAAAGGCATCCAGATTGATAAGAAGAGCTCAAAAGGTCACTATTTACAGATGACATGATACTGTACATAAACAAACCCTAAAAGACTCCACTCCAAATCTACTACAATACCTGAATTCAGCAAAGTGGCAGGATACAAAATTAACACACAGAAATCTGTTGCATTCCCATACACTAACGATGAGCAAGCAGGAAGTAAAATCAGAAAAACAACTCCATTCACAATTGCTTCAAAAAGAATAAAGTACCTAGGAATAAACCTATCCAAGCAAGTGAAAGACCTATACCCTGAAAAGTACAAGACACTCTTAAGAGAAATTAAAGAGGACACAGAGAAATGGAAATTCACCCCATGCTCTTCGCATGGAGGAATTAATACTGTCAAAATGGCTATCCTGACTAAAGCAATCTACAGATTCAAAGCAATCCCCATCAAAATACCAAGAGCATAGTTCAACAACTGGAACAAATAGTGCTAAAATTCATATGGAACCACAAAAGACCCCAAAGAGCCAAAGCAATCCTGACAAGGAAGAATAAAGCGGGAGGGATCTCTCTTCTGAAGTTCAAGCTCTACTACAAAGCCACAGTTATCAAGACAGTTTGGTACTCGTACAACAACAGACCCACAGACCAGTGGAACAGGATAGAGTGTCCAGATATTAACCCAAACATATATGGCCATTTAATATACGATAAAGGAGCCATGGACGTACAATGGGGAAATGACAGCCTCTTCAACAGCCGGTTCTGGCAAAACAGGAGAGCTCCATGCAAGGGAATGAAACTGAATTACTGTCTAACCCCATACACAAAAGTAAATTCGAAGTGGGTCAACGACCTGAATGTAAGCCATGAAACCATAAAAGTCTTATAAAAAATCATAGGCAAAATCTCTTGGACATAAACATAGGCAACTTCTTCATGAACATATCTCCCCGGGCAAGCGAAACAAAAGCAAAGATGAACAAGTGGGACTATATCAAGCTCAAAGGCTTCTGTACAGCAAAGGTCATCATCAATAGAACAAAAAGGTATCCTACAGTATGGGAGAGCATATTTTATAAATGACGTCTATGACAAAGGATTGACACCCAAAATATATAAAGAGCTCAAACACCTCAACAAACCAAAAGTAAATAATCATGTTAAAAAATGGGCAGAGGATTTGAACAGACACTTCTCCACAGAAGAATTTCAGATGGCCAACAGACACATGAAAAGATGACCTACATCGCTAATCATCAGAGAAATGCAAATTAAAACCACAATGAGATATCACCTCACACCAATAAGGATCGCCTACACGCAAAAGACAAACAATAACAACTGTTGGTGAGGATGTGGAGAAAGGGGAACCCTCGTACACGGCTGGTGGGAATGTAAACTAGTTCTACCATTGTGGAAAGCTGTATGGAGGTTCCTCCAAAAGCTCAAAATAGAAAAACCATTGGACTAATGAATTTCACTCTTAGGAATTTACCCTAAGGAGCCCAGTTTGGAAAAGACATATGCACCCGTACGCTTATCACAGCACTATATACAATGCCAAGAAACGGAAGCAACCTAAGTGTGCAGCAGCAGATGAATGGATAAAGAAGATGTGGTACATATACACAATGGAATATTATTCAGCCATAAGAAGAAAACAAATCCTACCATTTGCAACAATATGGATGGAGCTAGAGGGTATTATGCTTAGTGAAAAAAGCCAGGTGGAGAAATATAAGCATCAGATGATTTCACTCATCTGTGGAGTATAAGAACAAAGAAAAAAAACTGAAGGAGCAAAACAGCAGCAGACTCACAGAACCCAAGAATGGACTAACAGTTACCAAAGGAAACGGCCTGGGGAAGATGGGTAGGAAGGGAAGGACAAGGGATGAAAAGGGGCATTACAATTAGCAGACAAAATGTAAGGTTGGGGGGGGGGCACAGGGAAGGCTGTGGAAGACCGAGAAGACAAGTATTGATTCTACAACATCTTACTATGCTGACAGACAGTGACTGAAATAGGGCATATGGTGGGAACCTGATGATGGGGGGAGTCTAGTAACCATAAAGTTGCTCATGTAATTGCAGATGAATGTTACAAAAAAAATAGAACAGTAAAATGGATAGCACGAGTTATGTGTAAATTGCAACAATGTTACAAAGACAAGGAGGAATTGGGAGCAGTATGTTACAAGAA
Organism: Manis pentadactyla; assembly: GCF_030020395.1. Taxonomy (NCBI): domain Eukaryota; kingdom Metazoa; phylum Chordata; class Mammalia; order Pholidota; family Manidae; genus Manis; species Manis pentadactyla. Next base: position 22,226,086 of record NC_080039.1, read on the forward strand.
ATCTGCAGTACTTCTGGAAGAGGACTAGTAATAGCTTCAAATACATATTGCAAAACAAGGTAAACACACTGTAAAAGTAACTAGAGTAGTGTTGACTGATATATTAAGGGGAGAGAAAAAAATGAAAGGAGATAAATGCTCAACTAACCCCCAGAGCAGTGGAGCCATGTCTACCTGATTTTGGCTAAGAAGTCTCCATGCTTATTCTTCCAATGAAAACAAGTGAGCAGACAACTACCTATCAATGAAAATAGCTCTGAGAGTGTGCTGGAGTGAAATGAGGTTGCGCCGTAATAAGAATGGCTACACAGAATATCATAGAAGCCAATTTCTAACATTTTCCTGTCCACAAATGAAACACAGCTCAACATCAGGAGACCACTCAGTTACATTTCCCCCTCACTTAGGGACAAAGAAAACAGGAGGAAGTCAGCAGTCCCTGTCACTGCTTTGTACAACTGAAACTTGAAACTTCTGGCACTAATGACTAATGAAGTCATCACCAATGCTAAGCCACCTGGAGATGTTGCCTGGACCCACAGTACACTTGCCCAGAGAGGGAAGTCACAGCAGCTGTGGAAACCAGAGAGGGAACCCACTATAGCTCCACTGGTAAAGAAGATGCTGTCACCTGCTGATCCCACCCAACATTTACAGCTTTGGCTTTAAGAAACTGTCTTTCCCAATGCTGACTTTAACCCACTAGAGTTCACAGTGCTCACACTCTTGGAGAGGGGAGCTACCACACCCCATCACCCCAGCACTCTTGTACCCATTCGATGTGTAGGTGACAGTCTTTCCACTCCGTAAAGTCTGGAAGAAGTGACTGCTCCTTCAGATGCAGACACATCAAGACACAGAGCTACTAGAGACATGAAAAATCAAGAAAGTATGACACCATCACTTAACAAAATAATATTTCAATTAGCTAACCCCACAGAAATGGAGAGCCGTAAGTTGTATGGCAGAGAATGCAAAATAATTACTTTCGTAAGACAGCTGCAAAAGTATATAAGCAATACAATGAATTAAAAAACAAGAACAAAACGAGTAAATCACAATAAAATTATTAAAAAGAACCAGATTCTATAGCTGAAGAACACAACAGATTCAATGAACAATGCACTAGAGAGCTTCAAAAGCAGGCTATCCCACATGGAACAATGTGTGAACTTGAAGAGAGGTCATCTATGAGACACTATAACAAGAACAAAAAATCCCAACAACACACACATGTTGGGAGTCTCAGGGGCTTATCTGAAGAATTATTGGAGAAAAAAAAAACTACTGGAGAAAAAGATGGTGAAGCAAGAAGGAGAAGGCAGAGACGTCCTCACCAAATCACACAGAACACCAAAATAGAGCAAATAAAACTAAACGTGAAAACGACTTGGAGATTGCACAACTGACTACACCTGGGGAAGAAGAGGAAAAAAACCTCACAGAAAAGGGTAAAATTGGCAAAGCCAAGAGCTGGCAGGACCCAAGCATGCCCTCCACCCCAACCTACAGGTGGAAGAGGAATAGAGCGGGGAGGAAGTAGGAGCCCAGGACTGCTTAAGAGCTGGCCCTGCAGATCTGCTCTGGGAACACAAACCCACATTACACAGTGCTGTGGTGATTACTAAGGCTGGACAAAAACGATAGGTGGAACACTCCAGGGGGCTGAAGATTTCAGCTGCTTTGGAGAACAGGCATCCTATACCGGCCCCCCAAGACAACAGCAAAGTAGGAGCTTGAAAGACTTCCCAGCAGTGGGAGGACCGCCAGAGGGGCAAGATTTACATAGAACTCTCTGTTAAGAAAAGGCAGGTCAACAGGTTTGGAATTCGGGAAGCCACAGGCGCTCCAACCCCCTCGCTGCCCTCAGCTCAACAGGTGAGGAATTCTGGGAAGCCACAGGCGCTCCAACCCCCTCGCTGACAAGGCATTCTTGAGGCTCCTTGGAGGCGAGTGGCCTGTGGCCAGCCAGCAGTACGGTCAGACATGCTCCCATATAGGCAGAGGGAGACCCTCCTTACTTTGTCAGCCCTGTTTCAGGCCAGCTGGGAAACTATGTGCAGGAGCCAGCCCCTGGAGTTCTTTCCTCCCAGGAGGATCTGTTCCCTCCAGCTTGTGCCCCACCATTTTTGCAGGGCAGGTGGAGGGCAGCTCTGGCCATGACTGCTCCAGCACTGAAGCATCGAGGCTCCACCCTGCACATGCCACCTGCAGTAGGCCTACTTTTCCTAGCAACGGAGGCAGATGTTGCAGTAAGAAACACAGAGGGACACCTGCCAAGATTTTGAAGCCTTTTTTTGGTTCAGCTGGGGAAATACTGCGGGAGTCAGCCCAGGGAGCTCCTTCCTCCTGGCCGGACCTGCAGCCCCCCACCATTGCTGTATGCCAGGTGAAAGGAAGCTCCGCTCACGGCAACTCCAGCAGTGCAGACGCATTTTCTTTTTGCACCTGCGAACAGCCGATGCCCACACAAGCTCAGCTGGTATCCGTGTACCACAAGACAGGCAGAAAGTCACCCCACACATTGCCCAACAACAGCTAGAACTCCTGCACAGTAAGGTGAAGTGTATTGAGTTTCTGGGCACAAGAAGGTGTTTCTCCATGAATCTATGACTCCATTGATAACACTAAAAAAATGAATCAGCAGAAAAATTTTGCCCAAACAAAACTGCAGGACAAAATGCAAAAGGGTTGAGAGAACCTGAAACAGTCTTCTTGATAAGTATTTCGAAATACAAGTCATAAACATGCTCATGGAGCTACAGAGAAATACTCAAGATGTCGGGAAGGACTTCAAGAAAGAGAAAGACACTGTGAAAGATACAGTATCTGAAATGAAACATACAATGGAGAGATTTCAAAGTGGATGACATAAAGTAGAGGAGATCGTAAATGAAATAGAAATCAGAAAACAGGAAAACAATGAAGCCAGAAAACAGGAAAAAGGGACCTCTAGGAATGAAAGCATAAGAGATCTGTGCAAACAATCCAAATGAAACAATAATCTCAATGTAGGGGTACCACAAGAACAATAGAGAGACAAAGGGATAGGAAGACTCTTTGGGGAAATAACTGCTGAAAATTCTCCCAATTGGGGGAAGAGAATAGTCTCTCAGGTCATGGAAATACAAAGATCCCCCAACACAAGGAACCCTAGGATGACACCACCAAGACATATAATAATTAATATGGCAAAGATCAGGGAGAGAATACTGAAAGCGGCCATAGAGGGGAAAAAAGACACCCTGATGTTGTCAGCAGATTTCTCAGTAGAAACCTTACAGGCAGGAATCGAGTGGCATGGCATGATATATTTAGTACAATGAAGCAGAAGGGCCTTAAACCAGGAACACTCTACTTGGCAAGATTACTATTTGCATTTGAAGCGGAGATTCAACGATTTCAATAAAAGCGAAAGTTTAGGGAATTCATCACTCACAAACCATCTTTACAGTGAATTTTCAAGAGACTGCTCCAGATGGAAGTACTCCTATGGCTAAATAGCCATCACGAGAGAAAATAATAAAACCACAGTAAAGGATGTAGACCAATTAATTACTAACCAATGCAAAATTAACTGGACTGCCCACCAAGTCAGTCAAGGACTACACACAAGACGAAGTCAGTCAAGGACTACACACAAGAGTACAGAATATGACACCTTAATATATGTAAGAGTGGAGGAGGGAAGGAAAAGGAGGAAGAAAAAAAAACCTTTAGATTGTGTTTAAAATAGTATAAGCGAGGTAAGACAGACTTTTAGAGAGTAAGGAAAGCTGCCTTTGAAAGTTTGGTAACTACAAGTTTAAAGCCCACAACGGCAGTAAATACATATCTATCAGTAATTACCCCAATTGTAAATGGACTGAACACACCAATGAAAAGACAAAGAGTCGCAGAGTGGACAAAAAATATAGACCCATGTACAAGCTGCCTAGAAGAGACTCACTTCAAACCCAAACACATATACAGACTTAAAGTAAAGGGGTGGAAAAAGATACTCATGCAAACAATAGGGGGAAAAAAGCAGAAGCTTCAGTCATTACATCATAAAAATACATTTCAAAATTAAGTAACAAGACACAAAGAAGGACATTACATGATGATAAAGTGGTCAGGAGTCCAACAAGAGTATATAACCATTATAAATATCTATGTACCCAACATAGGAGCACCCAAATATGTGAAACAAATATTGACAAAATAAAAGAAACAGAATGCAATGCAGTTATCTCAGGAGACTTCAACACACCTCACACTCCAGATCAACCCAACAGAGGCACTGAACAATGCATTAGGAACAGCTGAACCCAGCAGACATCTACAGAACAGTCCACCAAAGGCAGAAGGGATAACACATTCTTCTCAAGTGCACATGGAACATTTTCCAGAATAGGCCACAAAAAGAGATCAGTAAGTAAATTTTAAAAACCCACAAACACATGGAGGCTTAACAACATCGATCAGTGACCAAATTAAAATAGACAGCAAACAGTATATGGAGACAAATGACAACAACTCAACATCCCAAAACTTGTGGGACACAGCAAACGCAGTTTGAAGGGGATAGCACACAGCTATACAGGTTTACGCCAATGAACAAGAACAATCCCTAATGAACAGTCTAAACTCTCAAGTAATGAAACTACAAAAAGAAGAACAAATGAGGCCCAAAGTCACTAGCAGGAGAGACTTGATAAAGATCAGAGAATAAAAAAGTAAAGCTTAGAAGAATAAAACAATAGAATCAATGAAATGAGCTGGTTCTTCAAGAAAATAAAACAGATAAACCCCTAGACAGACTCATCAAGAAAAAAATAAACTATACACATGTAAATGCCATCAGAAATGAAAAAGGAAAAATCACGACAGGCACCTTGGAAATACAAAAATTGTAAGAGAATATATGAAAAATTATACACCAACAAACTGGATAACCTAAGAAATGGACGACTTTCTCGAAAAATACAACTTTTAAGACCGGCCCAGGAAAAACCAGAAAATCTGAACAGACCAAATACTAGCAATGAAATTGAATTGGTAATCAAAATATTACCTAAGAATAAAACCCCTGGACCAGATGGTCTCATACTGAATTTTTTTTATAAAGGTATCACTAAAATACAATCTTGTGAAGGTTTCACATGAGGAACATTGTGGTTACTACATTCCTCCCTATTATCAAGTTCCCTTCACGTAACCCACTACAGTCACTGTCCATGAGCACAGTAAGATGCAGGAGTTAGCAGTTGTCTTCTCTGTGCTATATTGCCTTCCCTGTGACCATCCATATTGTGCTTCACAGCTGAATTTTTAGCAAACACTTACAAAAGACCCAATATCCATCCTTCTTAAAGTCTTCTAAAAAGTACAAAAGGAGAGAATACTTCCAAACTCATTCTATGAGGCCAGCATTACAGTGCAAAAAAGGGAAAATTACAGACCAATATCCCTGATGAATGTAATGAAAAAACCCTCAACAAAATATTAGCAAACAAGATTAAAAACTACATCAAAAAGGTCATGCATCATCACCGTATGGGATTTATTCCAGGGATTCAAGGATAGTACAATATCTGAAAATCAATCAACATCACACACATTGACAAAGAGGACAAAAATCAACACGATCATCTCAATTGATGCTGAAAAAGCATTCTACAATACTCAACACTCATCCATGACAGAAATTCTCAATTAAAAGTGCATAGAGGATATGCAACTCAGCATAGCAAAGGCAATGCATGAAAAACCCACGCCCTACACTCCCCACTCTGCCGAGCACTCCCCAGGTTCACTCCCCCGTGCCTGCTGACTTGCTGTGCAGGTAGGAATGTTCACTCAAAAGCTGAAATATATTTCACTAAGATCAGAAACAAAACAAGAATGCTCAATCTCCCCACTTTTATTCAACAAAGTACTGGAGGTCCTAGTCACGGCAATCAGACAACAAACACAAAGATATAAAAGGCTTCCTAAGTGTTAAGGAAGAAGTTAAACTTGTCAGGGTTTTCAGATGATATGCTATTATACATAGAAAACCTAAAGACTCCACCAAAAAACTGAATGCAGCAAAGGTCCAGGATACAAAATTAACACAGAATCTGCTGCTTTCCTATATTGTAAGCATAAACTAGCAGACAGAAAATCAGAAAAACAACTCCATTAACAATTGCAGCAAAAATACCTAACCAAGCAGCTGAAAGACCTAAACACTGAAAATTACAAAACACTCATAGAGCAATTAAATAACAATAAATGGAAACCTATCCTCTGTTCATGGATAGGAAGAATAAATGTTGTCAAAATGACCATCATGCCTAACACAATCTACAGTTTCCATGCAATCCCTATCAAATACCAACGGCATTCTTCAACAAACTAGAACAAACAGTTCTAAAATTCATGTGGAACCACAGAAGACCCTGAAGAGCCAAAGCAATCCAGAGAAGGAAGAACAAAGCTGGGGGATTATGCTCCCTACAGAAACCAAGACAGTATGGTACAGGCACAAGAACAGACCCATAGATCATTAGAACAGAATAGAGCCCTGATGTAAACCCACACATATATGGCCAATTCATATATGATAAAGGAGCCATTGGTATAAAATGGGGAAAAGACAGCCTCTTCGACAATTCATACTGGCAAAAATGGACAGCTTACATGTAAGAGAATGAAACTGGATTACTGCCTAACTCCATTTAGAAAACTAAACTCAAAATGGATCAAAGACCTTTGTAAGTCACAAAAAGTAAAACTCTTTGAAGAAAACATAGGCAAAAATCTCTTGAATATAAATGTGAGCAACCTTTTACTGAACACATGTCCTTGGGCAAGGGAAACAAAAGCAAAAATGAACAAATGGGACTACATCAAACTAAAAAGCTTCTGTTCAGCAAAGGACACCATCAGCAGATCAAAAAGGCATCCTACAAATGTATTCCTTAATGACTTATCCCATAAGGGGTTAATTTAACACCCAAAATATGTACAGAAGTCAACAGGGAAAAACTTACAAAGACAGCAATCTAGTCCAGGTGGCTCCCTTCTGTTGCTCTTCTTAGCAAAGACAACAGAAACTCCCTTAATTTCCCGCTCCCCTACACGCCCCACTCTGCCGAGCACTCCCTAGGTTCATTCCCCAAACTCTTCACTCCTCGATTGCTCGCTTGCTGTGCATGTAGGAATGTTACAGATACAGAAGCAGAAAGATATATATTGCTCCCTTTGCCCCTGTTCAGGGCTCAGACTTTTGGGAGATTACTTCCCTCTGAGCCCGCCGGTGTGAAGTAAAGCCTCAACACTCCAAGACGACCGAGTGCCGCCTGGTTCTTCCGTCAATGATAGGAGTCTGGTACGGGTTTTTTCATTATTTTCCGTAACAAAGTCAAACAACTCAATACCCAAAACCAAGCAACCAGATGAAGAAATGGGCAGAGGATGTGAATAAGAGTCTTTTCCAAAGAAGAAATTCGGACAACTGACAGGAAGGTGAAAAGATGCTCCACATCGCTAATCATATGAGGGTGAAAGTAGTAACCACACTGTTTTTCTTGTGAAACCTTCGTAAGAGTTCACTTCATATCAATAAAAAATGCCGTAAGATATCACTTCAATCAGTTAAGATGGAGAGGGAACAACTGTTCTCTCCTCTCCGCAGTTCCTGATGCATAACTGGTTGGGTATTTTGGGGTGACTGCCAGTTACCACAGAGGCTAGCCCACAGACGTGCTCCTGGTGCAAGGGGCGGGGAAGGGAGAACAGTCAAGAGCAGAGAAGGGAAGCTTGGAGAGCCAGTAGGGAACAAAGTCTGTCAGAGGGAAGCGATGGAGCCCTGGCGCTAGGAGAGTATTAAGCCCATGCTGGGAAGCAGGGGGAAGCAGCGCCAGAGCCAGGAGAGACTGAGACCTACTGCCTTGAGAGTACAAACTCGTTTTTAAGCCCTACAACTTGCTCTTCTCTTTACTCGGTCTCAGCAGAGCAGGAATGCGTGCACACGTGTGCGTGCATGCGTGTGTGTCTAAAACATTACCTTGTGTACCTTATGTACATATACCTTTTAGTTTATCAAGGACACTTCAGTAAGGCAGAGGAAACCAAACAAAAATTCCTGTATCTGCTTTCTCAAAATTTTGTAATAAAAATAGAACGTATCAAAGAAGCTTATTACTCTGTAGTGGTAACTTTAGCACTTGTAACCATTTTGCCAAATTTGGAAAAAATTCCAAGTATAGTTAAACCTCTGTTAAAGAAACCTAATAATAACGTGATTGCACTTAAAGGAAAAGGAAAAAGAAGCAGAGAACGCAAAAGAAGTTACAGGGAAGAACCTATATGGAGAATTAAAAAAAAAAAGCAACGAATACAGTTGGTATTTATTCAAAATTAATCACTTTTAAATTCCAAGGTCAAAATACAACCAAATAAAAGATACGACAGTCATAGGGCATAAATACCCAACTAAACACTGGCATTTATTAAATGCCTTAAGAAATGAATTTTAAAGATGCAGTGAAAATTAAACTGCTTGAGAAGAAAGTTGGAGTGGCTATAATTCAGAGCAAAATAGAGAGCAAGGAAAATTATCAGGGAAAAAAAAGGGTCATTGTGGAGTAAGTGGTAGTTTCCAGAATTTACCGCCTGGCATATGAATGGATGTTTACTGCTGCAGCCTCAGGTGGTTCTGGGCAAGTAGTGGAGATAAAATGGCCATTCTCTCCTCCCCTCAGTTCCTGGAACCTAACTGGTCTGCTGCCTGCCATCACCAAGGAGCGGCTCATAGAGTTCTTCCAAGAAGGGGAGGGTGGGAAACCAGAGTGTGCTGTGGCTGCACGAAAACGGCGCACAGAAAAGCACTTTGCTAGCATGGAGTGCGGAGAAAGTGTTAGGCAGGAAAATAGATCTGGGCAGGGTGGAAAGAGAAAAAAAGGCCAGGGAAGTCCATTAAAAAGACCCAGAGTTAATGAATTAAAGCTTGAAAAGCCAAGAGCTACTTGGCCTGGAATGTTTGAATATTGCCCAGATAAAGGAAGGTACTTCGGCATAGCCCATCTTTATTATGTTAATCATCTGGGCCCAGTTTATTTTTTACCTTTACCTACATGCTGTTTTTCTCTCCTTTCACCACTGATCAAGTAGTTTGTTTCCTAGGCAATTCATTTACTATGCTGGTCCTGCCATAAACAACATAGTAAAAAGCAAGAAGGATTCTATCTTAAAGACTGTATTTTAATACCCAAGAAGTTAAGTAAGATTCTTAACTAACTCTTTAGCAAACAGACAATAACTCATCCCACCTTGGGGCACAGGGCAGGCAGTCTTAATTGATATGCTCCCAAACCAGTAAGCTGCTATCCTGGGAGGGGGCCAGAGCAGTAAACTTCTTATGTCAATTTTGAGAATTACCCAGAGGACTGGTAAGAGACTCTGTGTCTCAAAAAGATAAACATCTTGAGGAGAAGACCACTTAAGTTCACCCTTCTAGCTCTCTGTCACATTCCTGAAAAATCCTTAAAAGGAGGAATCCCCAACCTTTCAGGGCGCCTCCCCTCCCTGAGGTTGCCTGTATTTTTTCTCTCTGTAAGTAACTTTAAAACTTTCACTGTTTCACTACTGTGTCTCTGCCCTTCCAATTCTTTGTTCCAGGAGGGACAAGAACCAAGGAAAATACACAATGCCCCCCTAACAAAGGTAGTGCGGGAAAGCACTGGTGTTGAGATAGGTAGACAAATTTGTGTTGCGTTGGTGTAGACTTTCCGTTCTGCATGACAAGAAAACGTACTAGAGCTCTTCTACTTACAGGGCACAACCATGTAAATATATCTAACACTATTTACCTGAGACTTAAAATGGCAAATCAAATTATTTTATACTTTTTAGCATAGTAAGAAAGGAAGGATTCCATCTTAAAGCTAAGATTCCATTTTTAAAAGCCAGGAAGTTAGGAAGTAAGAATCTCCACATATTTCAGCAAACAGACAAGAACTCAGTCCACTTTGGTGGCAGGGCAGGCAGCCCAGACTAAGGTTCCCAGAGGGGAGCTGTTCCCCTTGTGAGGAACTTATACTTGTGTTAAGTTAATTTTGCAGAATTACCTAGAGGACTGATAACAGAAGTGACTTAGTGTATCACACTAGAGATAAGCATTTTTGAGGCCACTTTACAAGTTCATACCCACTGGCCCTTTGAAAAATCCTTAAAAGAAGGAACCCCTAGGGGATTCAAGATGGCGGCACGAGAGGTGAGACAGTCCAAAAACCACAGATAGTATGAAGATATAGCGAACACAACTAACTCTAGAACAGCAACAGGAAAGAAGGCTGCACCCGACTGCATAGAGACCCTCAAGGAAGAGGGTAACGTACCAAAGCCTTGATCCAGCAGGACCTAAGCCCTTCCACCACCCTAGTTCACCAGCAGGAGGAAGAGAAATGGAGCAGGGAGGGGGTGGAAGCCCAGAACTGCTGAACACCCATCCCCGGAGGCCTACTTTGGAAACCAAATCTACATTGTATGGTGCCCTGGAGGTTGGTGGGGTTGGGGAGCAGGGACAGGTGGAGTGCTTGAGAGACTGAGATTCCGGCCCTTTGTGCAGGGTAAGAATCCCCACCTGGCCGCTCTGGGACAAAGGAAAGGCGTGTGGTCTAAGAGGCTTCCTTGCAGCAAGATGGCTGCTGAAGGTGCAGGGTTTGCACGGAGCTTGCTGCGCGGGAGAAGGGAGAGGCAGACAAGATTGTCCGCGGGCGCTCTGCCCAGCAGATTGGGAACTTTGAGGAGCTTCGGGAGGTCCAATCCCCCTAGCTGGCTACTCAGCTTGGAGGCCCCCAACACTGACACTCAGACTGCTGCACCTTCTCCTGGCCTGCCGGCACCTGCTCACAGACCAGCAGTCACTGCTGGCATCAGGCCAGCCGGAGGGAGGCCCCTAGAGACGCCAAGCACGGAGGGTTACAACTGTGTGCTTGGCCCACTGGCTCTGACACTGGAGACGCACTGCAGCCGGAAAGCAGTGTCAATTTAGCTCTTTCCTCCTCCCAGGCTCCAGCACCACTCCCCTATGACCCCCATCCTCACGTAGTGGCTGAGCAGCTCCAGAGACTAGAGCTTCTGGACACTAGAGGGCACCACACAAAACTGGCCAAATGAAACTGAACTCACCAGTATTCCTGAAAGAGAGTTCGAAGTAAGAACTATAAACATGCTTACGGAGGGGCAGAAAAATATTCAAGAACTCAGGGATGAATTTAAGATGGAGATTCAATCATCAAGACACTCCGTACCTGAAATGAAACATGTGAGGGATTTAAAAGAAGATTGGATGTAGTAGAAGAGACGGTAAATGGAATAGTAATTAGAGAAGAGGAATACAAAGAAGATGAGGCACAGAGAGAAAAAATAATCTCTAAGAATGAAAGATCATTGAGACGACCGTGTGACAGTTCCAAACGGAACATTACTCTCCTAATAGGGGCACCAGAAGAAGAAGTGAAAGAAAAAGGGACAGAAAGTGTCACTGAGGAGGCAATTGCTGAACACTTCCCCAATCTGAGAAAGAAGACAGTCTCTCAAGCCATCGAAGTGTTAGGCAGACCTCCCAACACAAGGGATCCAAGGAAGACAACACCAAGACATAAAAAATAAAGTGGCAAAGATCAAGGATAAGGACAGACTTTTAAAAGCAGCTAGAGAGAGAGAAAAGATCACATACAAAGGAAAACCCATCAGGCTATCATCAGAATTCTCAACAAAAACCTTACAGGCCAGAAGGGAGTGGCATGATGTATTTAATGCAGTGATGCAGGAGGTCCTAGGACCAAGAATACTCTACCTGCCAAGGTGATCATTTAAATTTGAAGGAGAGATTAAACAATGTTCCGATAAGCAAAAGCTGAGAGGATTTACCTCCTACAAACCACCTCGACAGTGCATTTTGGAGGAACTACTACACATGGAAGTATTCCTAAGGCTAAATACATTTCACCAGGCAAAATAAAACCACAGCAAAGTAGAACAATTAATTACTGAACAGATGCAAAATCAAATCAACTACCCCCAAAGTCAATCAAGGGATAGACAAAGAGCTCAGAATATCACACCCAACATATAAAGAAAGGGAGGAGGAAGAAAAAGGAGAAAAAAACAAAAAACAACTTTTAGGTTCTGTTTTTATTAGCACAGAAAGTGAGTTAAATTAGACTGTCAGATAGTAAGGGAATTACCCTTGAACCTTTCATAACCACAAATCTAAAGTCTGCAATGGCAGTAAGTACATACCTATCAATAATCACCCTAAATGTAAAGGCTCTGAAGGCACCAATCAAAACACAGAGTCACCGAATGAATAAAAAAACCAGACCATCTATATGCTGCCTGCAAAAGACTCACTTCGAACCCAAAGACATACACAGACTGAAAGTAAAGGGATTGAAAATGGTATTTCATGCAACTAATAAGGAGAAAAAAGCAGGAGTTGCAGTACTTGTATCAGACAAAATAGACTTCAAAACAAAGAAACTCACCAGAGACAAAGGAGGACATTACATAATGATAAAGGGGGCAGTCCAACAAGAGGAGAGAACTATTATAAATATCGATGCACCCGAAAGGGGATCATCTACATACGTGAAACAAATACTAACAGAACTAAAGAGGGAAATGGAATGCAATGCACTCATTCTAGGAGACTTCAACACACCACTCACTCCAAAGGACAGATCAACCAGACAGAAAATGAGTAAAGAGACGGAGGCACTGAACAACATATTACAACAGACGGACCTAACAGACATACACAGAACAGTACATCCAAACGCAACAGAATGCACATTCTTCTCAAGTGCACATGGAATGTTTCCCAGAATAGACCATACACGAGGCCACAGAAAAAAACCTCAGCAAATTCAAAAAGACTGAAATTGAACAAACCAGCTACTCAGATCCCAAAGGTATAAAATTAGAAATAAATTAACACAAAGAAAATGAAAAAGCACACAAACACATGGAGGCTTAATAACATGCTTCTAAATAATCAATGGATAGATTATCAAATAAGAAGAGATCAAGCAAAATACGGAGACAACTGAAAAAAACAACTCAATACCACAAAAATCTGTGGGACAAAGTGAAGGCCGTGTGAGCTGCAAATATTACAATACAGGCTGACAACAGGAAAGAAGAACAGCCAGAAATGAACAGTCTAAACTCACTAGACCGTTTTTGAAACTAGAAAAAGAAGAACAAAGTGAGGCACAAAGTCAGTAGAAGGAAGGACATAATAAAGATTGAAGCAGAAACAAATCAAATAGAGGAGAATAAAACAACAGAATCAGTGAAACCAGGAGCTGATCCATCAAGAATATAAACAAAATAGATAAACCCATAGGCAGATTTACCAAGAAAAAATGAGAGTCTACACACATAAACAGAATCAGAAATGAGAAAGGAAAAATAACTATGGAGACCACAGAAATACAAAGAATTATGAGAAAATATCATGAAAAATTACATAGTAACAAACCAGATAACGTAATAGAAATGGAACCAGGAAGAAACGAAAATCTTAACAGACCAATTGGCAGCAATGTAATGGAACTGGTTATCAAAAATACCTAACAACTAAAGCCCTGAACCAGATGACTTCCCCCCTCCGAATTTTATCAAACATTCAGTGAAGACCTAAAACCAATCCTCTTTAAAGTTCTCCAAAAAGGAGAAGAGGAGGGAATACTTCCATACTCATTCTGTGAGGCCAACATCACTGTAATACCAAAAACAGGCAAAGACCCCACCAAAAAAGAAAACTACAGACCAATATCGCTGATGAACACAGATGCAGAAATACTCAATAAAATATTAGCAAACCGAATTCAAAAATACACTGAAAGGATCATCCACCATGACCAAGTGGGATTCATCCCAAGGATGCAAGGATGGTACAACATTCGAAAATCCTTTAACATCACCCACCATGTCAATACAAAGAAGCACAAAAACCACATGATCATCTCCATAGAGGCTGAAAAAGCATTATACAAAATTCAATGTCCATTCGTGATAAAAACTCTTAACAAAATGGGTAGAGAGGGCATATACCTCAAAATAATAAAGTCCGTATATGACAAACCCACAGGCAACATTATACTTAATGGCGAGAAGCTGCAAGATTTTCCCCTAAGGTCGTGAACAAGACAGGGATGCCCACTGTCCCCACTGTTATTCAACATAGTACTGGAGGTCCTAGCAATGGCAATCAGACAACAAAAAGAAATCAAAGGCATCCAGGCTGGTAAGGAACAAGTCAAACTGTCCATTTGCAGATGACATGACATTGCACAGAAAATAACCCTAAAGAAAACACTCCAAAAAACTACTACAACTAATGTCTGAACTCAGCAACGTTGTAGGTTACAAAATTAATACACAGAAATCTGTTGCATTTCTATACACTAATGATGAGCAAGCAGAAAGAGAAATCAGGAAAACAATGCTTTTCACAATTGCATCAAAAAGAATAAAACACCTCGGAATAAACCTAACCAAGGAAGTGAAAGACCTATACCCTGAAACTACAAGACTCTCCTAAGAGAAATTAAAGAGGACATGAACCAATGGAAAATCACCCCATGCTCTTCACTAGGAAGAATTAATATCGTCAAAATGGCCACCCTGCCTAATGCAATCTACAGGTTCAATGCAACCGCTAACTAAATACGAACAGCAGTCTTCAACGAACTGGAACAAATGGTTCTAAAATTCATATGGAAACACCAAAAAACCCCGATTAGCCAAAGCAGTCCTGGGAAGGAAGAAGAAATCAGAGGGATCTCTCTTCTGAAATTGAAGCTCTAACACAGAGCCACAGTAATCAAGACAATCTGGTACTGGCACAAGAACAGACCCATAGTCCAATGCAACAGACCAGAGGGCCAAGATATAAACCAAACATATATGGTCAGTAAATATACGATAAAGGAGCCATGGATATACAATGGGGAAATGACAGCCTCTTCAACAGCTGGTGATGGCAAAACTGGACAGCTACATGTAAGACAAGGAAACAGGATTATTGTCTAACCTACACAGAAAAGTAAACTCAACATGGATCAAAGACCTGAATGATGAGTCATGAAACCATAAAACTCTTAGAAAAAAACTACAGACAAAAACCTCTTGGACATAAACACGAGCAACTTCTTCATGAACGTATCTCCCCAAGCAAGGGAAACAAAAGCAAAAATGAACAAGTGGGACTATATCAAACTAAAAAGCTTCTGTACAGCAAAGGACACTATCAGTAGAACAAAAAGACATCCTACAGTATGGGAGAATGTATTCATAAATGACATATCCGATAAGTGGTTGTCATCCAAATTATATAAAGAGCTCACACACCTCAACAATCAAAAAGCACATAATCCAATTAAAAAATGGGCAGAGGAGCTGAACAGACACTTCTCTAAAGAAGAAATTCAGATGGCAAACAGACTAATGAAAAGACACTCCACATCGCTTGTCATTAGAGAAATGCAAATTAAAACCACAATGAGTTATCACCTCACATCAACTAGGGTGGCCAGCATCCGAAAGACAAACAACAGATGTTGGCGAGGATGTGGAGAAAGGGGAACCCTCGTACACTGCTGGTTGGAAAGAAAACTAATTCTACCATTGTGGAAAGCTGTATGGAGGTTCCTCAAAAAGCTCAAAATAGAAATACCACTTGACCCAGGAATTCCACTCCTAGGAATTTACCCTAAGAATGCAGCAGTCCCATTTGAGAAAGACATATGCACCCGTATGCTTATCACAGAACTATATACAATGAAAAGAACACAGAAGCAACCTAAGTGTGCAACAGTACATGAATGCACAAAGATGTGGTACACATTCAGCCATAAGAGGAAAAGAAATCCTACCATTTGCAACAACATGGATGGAGCTAGAGGGTATTGTGCCCAGTGAAAATAGCCATGCAGAGAAAGACAAGTATCAGATTATTTCACTCATCTGTGGACCATAAGAACAAAGACAAAAAAACTGCAGGAACAAAACAGCTGCAGACTCACAGAACCCAAGAATGAACTAACAGGTACCAAAGGGAAAGGGGCTGGGGAGATGGGTGGGGAGGGAGGGACAAGGTGGGTAAACGGGCATTATGATTAGCACACATAATGTAGCGGATGGGGGGACACGGGAAAAGCACTATATACAGAGAAGACAAGTAATGATTCTATAGCATCTTACTATGCTGACGGACAGTGAATGTAATGGGGTATGTGGGGGACTTGATAATAGGGGAGTGCAGTTGCCATAATGTTGTTCAAGTAACTGTACACTAATGGTATCAAAAAAAAGAAAGAATCCTTAAAGAACTGAATTCAGCAAAGCTGTTAAAGTACAAAATGAATAAAAATCATAAAAAGTGAATCCCACCTACATGAGCAGCAAAAAGGATAAAATACTCAGGAAAAGATAAACCTAATTAGTAAGATACACAGCAGTGTTTGAAGCAATTAAAGTCCTAAATAAACAAGACAATGTATACTCATGTACTGAAAGATTTAGTATTATTTAGATGTCAATACTACCACTCTACCCAAACAGTCTACATATGTAATGTTATCCCTTCCAAATTACAATGGTATTGACCGCCAAAATGTAAAAACCCATCCTAAAGTTCATATAAATAACAGAATTTAAAAATGAATAGAATTTTCTCTGCAGACGCACAAGAAGCACAAGAAAGGATTCTTGGAATCACTCATCACTAGGGAAGTGAAAATCAAAACTGCCATGAGATACCACATCACTGGGATGGCTTTTACATTTAAAAAAAGAGAGAAGAAGAAGTAGGGGAGAGAAAGTAGAGCTTTGGTACTTGACTGGTGTGAGTATACCATGGTGAAACTAATGTATAAGTTGGCAGGTCCTTAAAAAGTTAAGCATAGATTTACCATGTAATCTAGCATATTCAATCCAAGTATATACTCAAAGGAACTGAAAATGCATTCAAACAGTTATTTGTGTTCATAGCAATGCTCAAAGCAGTGTTTTTCATAATAGCCAGAAACAGAAACAATCTAAGGATCCACCAACAAATGAATGCATTAACGAAAACGTGATATAGTTGTACATCTGAATATATTCAGCCTTAAAAAGGAAGAGAATTCTGAAATATGCGGCAACACGTATAAACCTTGAGAACATTATGTCATGTGAAACAATCCAAACACAAAAAGACTAATATTGTGATTCCATTTATATGTGGGATTGACTGTAGGCAAATTCATCTAGATAGAATGTGGATTAGAGCTAACTAGGGCTGGAAGGTTTGGTGAAACGGCTTTTTCAAACCAAGAAAAGCTTATTTTCCTAAAGAAAAACAAATTAATTCTTTAGAAAAATTTGGGGTGACAAAAACTTTAAGAAATAGTGATGATGATAAAAACTCTCAGCAAAGTGAGTGTAAAGGGTAGATACCTCAACATAATAAAGGCCTTATAAGATAAACCCACAGATTACATAGCAATGGTGAAAAACCTGCCAACTTATACAATTTTCCTCACTGATTAGGATGAAGACAAGGATCCTGACTCTTAGCACTTTTATTCAACAGAGTATTGGAGGTTCTAGCCACAGCAATCAGACGAGATGAAGAAATAAAAAGGCATTCATATGGCTAGGGAAGAAGTAAAACTGTCACTATTTCCAGATGATATATTATATAGAGAAGACCCTAAAGAGTCCACCAATACCTATTAGGAAAATAAGTGAATTCACTATAGTTTCAGGATACAAAATTAAGCAGAGAAATCTGTTGCACTTGTATACACTAACAGTGAACTATCAGAAGAATAAAATAAGGAAAAAGAAATAGTGATGATGACTGTACAACACTGAAAATGTTCTTAAGGCCACTGAATTGCCC
Source organism: Manis pentadactyla (assembly GCF_030020395.1). NCBI lineage: Eukaryota > Metazoa > Chordata > Mammalia > Pholidota > Manidae > Manis > Manis pentadactyla. The sequence continues at coordinate 22,244,015 of NC_080039.1, forward strand.
CCTTAGAAGTTGTTAAAATGTCCAAATATCTTATGATTTTATACGCCACAACAATAAAAGCCCGGTAAAAGGAAAAAAATATCAGCACTGCCGTTTAGATAAGAAGAAAGTAGCACAGATTAAGTGAGACATGTTGAAGGTTTCATAAACACCAATGTGCCATGTAGACGAGAATAAGTCTCATTTGACTTCAAAGATGTTTTTATCAAAATTAATCTGTTTTTGCTCAAAATAATGAGGCGTGCCTTCCTTCCTAAAACACAAAACAAAACAAAACCCTAAAGAAAAAAATAATCACTTACTTGCTGGGACAGTGCAATAGTAAGTCAATGATAAATGTTTGCCAGGCTCTTTCTTTACTAAGTGCATCCAAAGCTGTTGGAAGTAGAGCAAAACATAACGTCATCACTTCGAATCCCTCACAGCAAACCTGTTCATCTTCTGTATCTGGCTCATTACTTGCATTGGTGATCTGTAAAATTACAATCAGGAGTCAAATTACCCAGTAATACATTTTTTATTTTCATTTTTTTTACTAAGGTATCATCCATATACATTCTTCTGAAGGTTTCACATTAAAAATAACGTGGTTACTACTTTCACCCACATTATCGAGTTCCCCCCATACCCCATTGCATTCACCGTCCATCAGTGTAGTAAGATGCCACAGATTCTCTACTTGTCTTCTCTGTGCTACACTGTCTCTCCCATGATCCTCCCCACACCAGGTGTGCCGATCGTAACACCCCCTAATCCCCTTCTCCCTCCCTTCCCACCTCTCCCCTTTGTTAGCAGCTAGTCCCTTCTTAGAGTCTGTGAGTCTGCTGCTTTACTCCTTCAGTTTTGCTTCATTGTTACCCAGTGATGCAGGTTCAGGAAAAAATTCTTAACCTGTATCTAACCTGTATTTAAATGTAGCTAACATTTAAAACTTACCTAATCTCTAAAGTGGCCTGTCTTCAGTCCCTTCATCTGCACTTCTGAGACCCTCAGAAAAATACCCCCAAAGGGGATTAAAGGTGTCTGATCACAAACACTAAGTGTCACTTGGGTGAGTGGTAAAGTTCTGCATCAGTCAGTATTCCTTCCTAAACAATCCCTCTGGCCCTGCAGTTTGTATTTTTGATTAGTGTGTAGTTTTTATCACACAGCTTACTAAGATGCAATCTTGTTTAAAAAATTACTTATCCCTATACCAATGTTCAAGAAGGCATTTCCAAACAAAAATATAATCAAGTAGGCAGCTAATCATTTGTAATCTGCCTTTACTCATTGAAAAATAGGTACAGTTTATGTCTGGCAAACAACATTTAAATATTCCAAAAAGGGAAGCTGTACAAGGCTATTACCTACCCACTTTGCTCTCTTAAATATTACAGAAGTGACTATCCAAGACAAGTAAATATGACTGGGGATTCAAAGAGCTAAACAAAATCTCATTTCTGCAAGTAACTGCTTAATTCAACAAAGCTTAGGGATAATACCAAAATGGTACACTTTTCCTGCTTTTGAGTGCTCTAAATGAGCCAAGAAAATACTTGTTAAATGTCAATTCCACAGCAGACAGTTACCAAAATTCATTCAGGACAAAAAAACTGAGAAAGAATTAAAGGGAACTAGGAAAAGAAAATCCATTATATTTTCAACCCAAGAAGTTAAAAAAAAAAAGTTTCAGAAAAAAGCTGTGTTATAGAGAAACCCTGAAGTCTTTTATTTTCAAAAATAATTCATATATATTCTCATCTGAACTGCATCTAGAAGTTCATTTTAAACTACTAGATACGAATGACTTTTTCCTTAAAAGACAGCAGACACGAAACTTTGGTCATATGTACAACTAACAAACAAGGAATATATTTTTGTACTAATTCTTACCGTCATCTCGTACATTTTAGTAATTTCTTCATTTGGGCTAAAGACTAGCTCTAATGCCCCACATCCTGATGCCCAGACGATTTTTTGTATAGCTCTAATTACACAAGTATCAGGCATATATCTTGAAGCCTGAAAAAAAAACCAGTAATTAAAAGTGCTGATAGAATATCAAAGTGAAATAATCAGAAAACAAAACTTTCTCCTTGTTAAAGAGGTAGTATAAGTGGTTGTAAATTAAGTGAATGCTTCACATTACCCTTAAGGTCCAAAGTAGTAATGGGTGCATTTTTAAATACCTTTACATCAAGTCATAAAATATAGTAGATGAAGAACAAACATTATTGTCAGCTACAGTCACAAAGTATGCTTTAGGCTAAGATCTAATCTGGGCTCTATAATACTTTTCATAAGAATTTTTAGAACATGGGAAAATCCAGCCTTTCATTCCTATGTATGTCTTCACCCAGAAAGAAGATGCACCCACAGAAGCCCTTATTTAATGAATTTTCAAAGTAGTTCTATTCCCAAAAGTCAGAAACTAGTATAATTCAAATGTCTACTAATGCAACAGGAGGAAAGCCCATAAAAAGTAGTATTACTCAAAATGGAATAAAGGACAGATGCAAAATATAACACTGATAATTTCAAAATTATGCTGATGGAAATAATGCAGACACAAAAGAGCATACAATATGATTCCAGTGATGTAAATTTAACAAAACTTAAGAAATTTACATGTAACAAAAAGCAGAATGGTGGTTGCGTGGAGCCAGGAGGAGAAAACTATTGGGGCTGATGGAAATTCACCTTGAGTGTGTCATTAAACATCTGTCAAAACTCACCAGATGGTTTATTTTGATCTAGTTTATGCAACAGAAAGTATAACTCAAAAAAATCTGTTTAAAAACTTTTAAAAAGCACTTTCTTAATACTAGTATTTAGATAATATTAACATGAAACTTCATCTGAAATAATAAGATTCACACTAGAGTGACACAGTCTCAATAACCTCAAGTTCAGCATCTTTATATATTTGAACAAAAAGAGACCGTCAACAGTAATACAAAATAAAACCACCCAAAATGCCAGAGTCTTCAAATTTTGATACTAACCTCACCAGATATTTGCTGAGCAAGATGTACGGAAACATTTCTAAGCATGTATTCAGATGATGGATTAGGCATGCTCTGAAGGACATTTTGTAGTATCACCATGTGATCGTGAGTAACTTGGTTCATCTGAAAAAACACAACTTTTTACTTGGAATAAACTTGCACAAAACTAAATTTCAAAAATCTGCAGTAACCAACCCAACAATATGCTACTTAATCACTGCCTCTGTCTCAGGATGTCATCTTTCTCCGTCTACATCAGTGTTCCTTATTTACAATAGAATTAATGGTGATCTGCATAAAAAGTATCCCAGATGCCCAACACTATAGACACCCTCTCTCACTTGCCTGTTAAAATATAATATTGCTCTGTAAACTCCAATTTCAGACTAATTCAATACTCTTCCTACAACAGGGTTCACTCTCACTTGAAGCAGGTGACAGCCCTCTGAACACATCTTTTACACGTCTCTGGGCAAAGCCTTTTCCTCTTTCCCAAAAGATTACTATGCTTGCTGTGAAATGACTGAGCAAAATGAGGGTACCAGATAAACAGACTTTCAATTTCTCATCCTCTCATCTTTAATTTATACCTCTCACTTTCTGTCACTCCAGTCTTTAAGCTGTTCCTTACTTTAGTTCAAAGGTTCTTTTGCTACCTGTGTTCTAATGTTTATCCCTCAAACTTGCTAAAAAGTCTGCACAGATTCACCACCCACCCTCTCTACCTTTCTTTCACAATCAAGTCTTGTTAAAGAAGTTCTTAAAAATACATGTTTTAAGGAATTTAAGACTTTGGGATGGTGGTTCCTGCTGTCACTAGTTTGGCAAATCATGTAGAAGTCTGATTTGGTGTAATGCTTCCTTCCAGTTACTCTCTTTAACGTCAATTAAGGGAAGCTGAAATTTTCATTTAATTTACTGTTCTACACATGTGATTTTCATCGTTCACAGTCAATACTTGAGGGTCTACTGGCCAGCTACTACTAAGTAAGATTTCAAATTAAAAAGATAGTATAGAGGACTCTGGGAAAAAAGATGGTGGAGTAGTAAGATTAAGGCAGAAACCTCCTGCAAAAAACACAGAGAACATGAAATTATAGCAAATATAACCAACCCTGAAAATAACATGAAGACTGCAGAACTACATACGCACATCAGGGAGGAAGGGAAGAAGAGGGGAAAGTGGCAAAGCTGATTATATGGTGGGACCTAAGCCCTCCTCCACAGGCAGGAGGAAGAGGAACAGAGCCGGGCGTGTGTAGGAACCCATGATTGCTGAACACCTGGCCCTAGAGATCTGGGAGCAGAAACCCACACTACATGGTGCTCTAGTAATTAGAGGGCCTGGACAAAACAGACAGGCTGAATGAACACTTGGAAGGCAGTGATTCCAGCTGTTTGTGGAGGATAGGCATGTTCTACTGGTCTCCCTGAGACAAAAGCAAAGAGGGAGTTGGAAAGGCTTCCTAGCAATGAGAGGAGCGCTAGATGGGTAAGGGTTACACAGAGCTCTCTGCTGAGGTTGGAAAAGGCAGGTGGAAAATACCTCCCCAGCCCACCCTCAGCCTAACAGCTTCGGAACTCTTGGGAGACAGGGAGGCTTTGTTCCCCTCCCCGGTAACTCAGCCCTGAGGCTCCTCCTTGCAGCACGTGGCCTGTGGATGGCCCACTTGGCTTGGAGGTGGTGTCATACTTTGCTGCCAGATAGGCAGGGGGAGACCCTCCCAGGTTTCATGGTCCTATACTGGGCCAGCTGAGGATCTGCCCACAGAAGCCATACCCTGGAGGCTACTTCCTCCCGGCAAGCACTGGTTCCACCTGCCTGTGACCTGTGCTTTTGCTGCAGGCCAGGTGGAGAGCAGCTCTACTCACAGCAGCTCTATTGGTGCAGTCCTGAGGCTCTTCCCTCCACATGTGGTCTGTGAACAGCCCATTTACCCTGACACTGGTGTCACACCTCACTGCTGGGGAGTCACAGGGAGATGCTCTCAGCTTTCTCAGTCCTGTTTTGGCCAGCCAGCCCCAGGGGCTCCTTCCTCCCAGGAGGCGCCTGCCCTACTTGCCGGCAGATCATGCTATTCCTGCAGGTTGGGGAAAGGGTCGCTCCATTCACAACAACTACAGCAGAGCAGCCCCATGGCTTCTCACTGTGTGTCAATGAGCTGACGGCTCACACAACCCATCTAAAATCAGGTCATTACAAGCTAGACCGAAAGGAACCCAGCCTACTGCACACCAACAGTTGGGGCTCCTGCACCGGAAAGCAAAATTGTTTAGAGATTCTGGGCACTAGAGGCATCCTGCATAAATCTACTACTCCATAAGAAACACTGAAAATATGAGATGACAGAGAAATTTGATCCAAACAAAACTGTAAGACCTAACATCAGGAAGAGGGCTGAGTGGAACTGAAATCACCAATCTTCTGGATAAAGACTTCAAAGTAGAAGTTGTAAACATGCTCATGGCTCTACAGAAAAATATTCAGGAAGTAAGGGAGCACACCTCAACAAAAAGACAACCTGCAAAAAAGTCACTCAGAGGTGAATAAAACAGTATCTGAAAAAAAAATGCAACAAGGGGATTTAATAGCAGGCTTTCACAGGATGAAGAAATGAAAAATAATCAGGAAATTAGGGAGCAAGTAAACAGTGAAGCCAAAAAACAGGAAAAAGGATCACTAGGAAAGAAAGAATAGTTTATTAAGAGAGCTTTGTGACAAAACCAAACGGAACAATATTAGCATAACAGGGGTACCAGAAGGAGAAAAGACAAACGGATAAGAAGTCTTTCTGAAGGGATAAAAACTCTCTTTGAAGAAGTAAGTGTTGGAACCTTCACCAATCTGGGGAAGGAAATTACACTCAGGTCACAGAAGAGAAGAAAAGCCCTAACAAAAGGATCCTTAGGAAGGCAACAACATGACATATAATAATTAAAATGGCAAGGATCAAGGACAGAGCACTGCAAACAGCCAGAGAGAAAAAAGGTAACTTATAAATGAAATCCAGTAAGGCTTTCAGCACACTGCTCAGCAGCAACCTTACAGGCCAGAAGGTAGTGGCATGATATGTTTAATGTAATGAAACTGAAGGACTTCCATCCAAGAACATTCTACCTGGCAAGAAAATCATTTAAATTTGAAGCACGAAATCAACAATACTCAGATAAACAAAAGTTGGAGGAATACACCACCACTACTCCAGCCCTAGAGGATATGTTCAAGGGACTGTTCTAGATGAAAATGTTCCTAAGTCGAAATAGCTGTCACCAGTGAAAATAAACTCACAGTAAAGGTAGTAGACCAGTTCATTACCAGCAAATATGAAATTAAATCAACTACTCACAAAACCAGTCAAGGAATACACAAAAAGTGAGGAATATGACACCTAGTATGTTAAGTGTGAAAGAGGAAGAAGGGAGGAAAAAAAAAGTACCTCTGGACTGTGTCTGAAATAGAGTACTCAGCAATTTAAGGCAGACAGTTAGATAGTAAAGAAGCTGCCCTTGAGCCTTTGGTAACCACAGATTTAAAACCTACAATGGTAATGAGTACACATCAATCAATAATCACCTTTAATGTAAATGGACTAAGTGCACCAAGCAAAAGATATAGAGTGGTACAATGGATAAAGAAACCAGAACTGAGAGATGGCTCAGCATGGTGGTGAGAGTAGGGCTGCGGAAATCTCCAAAAACCATACATATTTTTGAAACTACGACAGATACAACTATTCCTAAAAGAGAGAGAGACCAGAAGATATAGCACAATAGCCAGGCTACACCTACATCTGCGAGAACGCAGCATCTCACGAAAAGGGTAAGATACAAGTCGCGGCCCGGCAGGAAACGAGTGTTCCCCCGACCCCGGCTCACCAGTGGGAGAAAAGAAGTTGGAGTGGGGAGGGAGTGGAAGGGCAGGCCTGCTAAATAACCAGCCCTAGTAATCTGCACAGGGAGCAGAGACACACATTGCATGGTGTGCTGGACATTAGAGAAACAGAAGGGTAGCTTCCGAGACAGACACTGCGAGCAGGTCCCCACAGCAAGCTGCCCTGGGAAAAGAGAGAAGCGGGCCCTTTTTAAATCTCATAAAGGGACAAGGGCTTAACGGCGGAACAAAATTGTCCCAGTACACTCTGCCCAGCAGGCTGGGAATCTTGAGAAACTTCCGGCCCCCTAACTCCCTGGGGAGTAAAGCAGCCCCGAAGCCCCTCACGGCGATAAGCACCATGCCATTCATTCCCCCTGGGCAGCACTGCAGGGAGACCGGCTGACCCGGCAGAGCTGTGGAGCAGCCGGAGAGTGGCCCCGCCAACGTCAACCACGCAGAGTCTCCTGCAAGCATGCAGCTAACTGGGACAGGCAGCGGAAGCTGAAGCAAGATCTGGAAGGCAGGAAGAGGCGCTGTTCTCAGGAGAACACACCAGCACGGGTGTGAAGCCCTGCCCCTGCAGTCCTCTAGGCTAGCCTGAGGGCGGCCCTGACTACCGCAGCTCAGGAGATCATCCCAGAGACTGCTTCCCGATGATTAAACTCATATGTGGAGTATAAGAAACAAAGAAAAAGACTGAAGGAGCAAAACATCAGCAGACTCACAGAAACCAAGAATGGACTAACAGGAAAGGGACTGGGGAGGATGGCTGGGAAGGGAGAGACAAAGGGGGGAAAGGGGCATTATGATTAGCAGACATAATGTAGGGGGGAGGAATGGGGACAGCTCTACAACACAGAGAAGACAAGTAGAGATTGTATAGCATCTTACTATGCTGACAGACAGTGACTGTAATGGGGTATGGGGTGGGGACTTGAGGATGGGGGGGAGTCTAGTAACCATAGAATCTCAACATAATAAAGGCAATATATGACAAACCCACAGGCAACATTATATTCAACACGGAGAAGCTCAAAGCTTTTCACCCAAGATCAGGAAAAAGACAGGAACGCCCACTCTCTCCACTGTTATTCAACATAGTACTGGAGGTCCTACCCATGGCAATCAGACAAAACAAAGAAATAAAAGGACTCCAGATTGGTAAAGAAGAAGTCAAACTGTCACTATTTGCAGCTGAAATGATACTGTACAGAAAAAACCTAAAAGACTCCACTGCAAAACTACTAGAACTAATATATTAATTCAGCAAGGTTCCAGGATACAAAATCACTACACACAAATCTGTTGATTTCCTATACACCAAGGACGACCTAGCAGAAAAAGAAATCAGGAAAACAATTCCATTCATGATTGCATCAAAAAGAATAAAATACCTAGAAATAAACCTAACCAAGCAAGCAAAAGACCTATACCCTGAGAAGTACAAGACACTCTTAAGAGAAATTAAAGAGGACACTAACGAGTGGTAACTCATCCCATGCTCTTGGCTAGGTGGAATAATTTTGTCAAAACGAACATCCTGCCTAAGGCAATATACAGATTCAATGCAATCCCTATCAAAATACCAACAGCTTCCTTCAACGAACTGGAACAAGTAGTGTTAAAATTCGGGGCCAAAGACCCCGAAGAGCCGAGGCAATCCAGAGAAGGAGGAGTAAAGTTGGCGGACCTCACTTCCCAACTTCAAGCCCTACTAAAGCCACAGTAATCAAGACAATTTGGCACTGGCACAAGAACAGACCCACAGACCAGTGGAACAGGATACAGAGTCCAGACATTAATCCACACGCACGTGGTCAACTAACGTACAATAAAGGAGCCAAGGACATACAATGGGGAAATGACGGCCTCTTCAACAGTTGGTGTTGGCAAAACTGCCCAGCTACATGCAAGAGAATGAAACTGGATTATTGTCTAACCCCATACACAATAGTAAACTCGAAATGGATCAAAGACCTGGACGTAAGTCGAGAGAACTGTCCATAAAACTCTTAGGAAAAGACAGCCAAAAATCTCTTGGACACGGACATGAGTGACCTCTTCATGAACATGTCTCCCCGGGCAACAGAAACTAAAGCAAACATGAACAAGTGGGACTACTTCAAGCCGAAAAGCTTCTGTACAGCAAAGGACACCATTAGTAGAACAAAAAGGTAACCTACAGTATGGGAGAATGACATATCCAATAAAGGGTTGACATCCAAATTATATAAAGAGCTCACACACCTCAACAGGCAAAATGCAGATAAGCCAATCATAAAATGGGCAGAGGAGCTGAGCAGACACTTCTCCAAACAAATTCAGACCTCCACTAGGCACATGAAAAGGTGCTCCAAATCGCTAATCATCAGACAAATGAAAATTAAAACCACAGTACGATTATCAGCTCACACCAGTCAGGACGCCCACCATCCAAAAGAGAAACTATGAAAATGTAGGCGAGAATGTGGAGAAAGGGGAACCCTCCTACACTGCTGGTGGGAATGTAAGTTACTTCAATCACTGTGGAAAGCAGTATGTTTCCCACAGGAAAGGAGGTTACTCAAAGAACTCAAAATAGAAATACCATTAGACCCAGGAATTCCACTCCTAGGAATTTACCTTAAGAATGCAGCAGCCCTGCTTGAAAAAGACATAGGCACCCCTATGCTTACCACAGCGCTACCTACAATGCCTAGAATCAGAAGCAACCTAAGTGTCCAACAGTACATGAATGGATAAAGAGGATGTGGTAAATATACACAATGTAATATTATTCAGCCATAAGAAGAAAAGAAATCCTACCACTTGCAACAGCACGGATGGAGCTAGAGGGTATTTTGCTCAGTGAAAAAAGCCAGGTGGAAAAAGACAACTATCAAATGATTACACTCATGTGTGGTGAATAAAAAGAAAGGAAAAACTGAAGGAACAAAAGAGCAGCAGAATCACAGAACCCAAAACTGGACTAAGTTACCAAAGAGAAAGGGACTGAGGAGGATGGGTGGGAACGGAGGGATAAGGGGATAAAAAGGGCATTATCATTAGCAGATACAATATAGTGGGGGACTCATGGGGAAGACTGTACAACACAGAGAGGACAAGTAGTGATTCTATTGCATCACTACACTGATGGAGAGTGACTGTAATGGGGTTTGTGGTCGGCACTCGAAAATGGGGAGGAGTCTAGTAACCATGTTGCTCAGGTAACTGTACATTAATGATACAAATATAAAGGAAGAAACAAGAACCATCTATGTGCTATCTACAAGAAACTCATCTCAGATTCAAGGACCTACATGGAATGTAAGTGAAGGAAGGGACAAAGATAGTTCACACGAATTATAGGCAGAAAAAAGCAGGAGTAGCAATACCAGTACGTGACTAAAGAGATTTCAAAAGAAAACAAGTAACAAGATACAAAAAGGGCCTTACATAATGAGAAAGGGGTCAGTCCAACAAGAGGATGTAACCATTATAATCAGGCCCTCAAAAGAGGAGCACCTAAATATGTAAAACACAGAACCACAGAATTAAACAGGTGGACAGAATGCAACAAATTTGTATCAGGAGACTTTTAACACAGCACTCACACCAACAGATCAACTAGACAGAAAATAAAGAGACAGAGACTCTGAACACCACATTAGAACAGATGGACCTAACAGACATCTACAGAACAGTCTGCCCAAAAGCAGCCGTACACACATTCAAGTCCACGTGGGATATTTCCCAGCACAGATCACAGAGGCGGCCACAAAAAGACCCTCAATAAATTACAATAGACTGAAATTTTATCAAGCAGCCTCTCAGACCACAATGGTATGAAACTAGACATAAATTACACAGAGAATACAAAATAGTCTACAAACACATGGAGGCTAAGCAACATTCTTATAAATAATCAGTGGATCGATGATAAAATTAAGAGATCAAACAATATATGGAGACAAATGAAAACAAACAGCCCAAAACCTGCGGGATGTGGCAAAGGCAGTTCTAAGAGGAAACTACACAGCAATATGTAGGCTCACCTCAAGAAAGAAGAACAATCCCAAATAAGAAGTCTAAACTCACAAAGCAACCAGAAAAGAAGAAGAAGTAAGGCCCAAACTCAGTGAGAGGGACATAATAAAGATCAGAGCACAAATAAAAATCTAGAAGAGCAAACCACAGAGCCTATCTGGAGCTGGTTCTTTGGGGAAATAAAAAAGATAAACCCCTAGCCAGATATACCAAGAAAAAAAGAAAATGTACACACATAAATATAATCAGAAATGAGAAAGGACACCATGGGTACACAAGGAATTATTAGAAAATACTATGAAAAATTCTATGTCAATAAATTGAATGACCTACTAGAAACGGACATTCTAGAAAAATGCAACCTTCCAAGACTGACCTAAGAAGAAACAGAAAATCTGAACAGACCAATACTAAGATTGAAGTTGAATTGGTAATCAAGGAAATACCTAGAACAAAAATTCCCGGCCAGATGGGCTTCATGGCTGAATTTTATCAAACATTTAAAGACCTAATACCCATCCTTCTTAAAGCATTTCAAAAAGTACAAGAGGAAGGAATACTCCCAAACTCATTCTACAAAACGAGCATCACTGTGATACCAAAACCAGACAAGGACACCACAAAAAAAGAAAATTAGAGACAAATATTCATTATGAACAGATGCACAAATCCTCAAGAAATTATTAGCAAACAAAGTTCAAACACATATCAAAAAGATCAACCATCATGACCAAGTGAGATTTCTTCCAGGGAGGCAAGGATCATACAATATTTGAAAGTAAACCAGTATCACACATCACATCAACAAGGAGGATGACAAAAATCACACCATCGTCTCAATTGATGCTGTAAAAGCATTTGACACAGCTCAACATCTATTCATGAGAAAAACTCTCAATTAAATGGGCATAGAGGGTACATACCTCAACATAATTAAGGCCATACACAACAAACCCACGGTCAAAATAATCCTTTTAAGAGCAAAATGCTGAAAGGTTTTCCTCTAACATCAGGAACAAGACAAGGATGCCCACTCTGACCACTTGTGTTCAACATAAAAGTGGCTGGAGATCCTAGCCACAGCAAAAAAAATCACCAAGAGATAAAGGCATCAAAATTGATAGGGAAGAAGTTAAACTGTCACTATTTGTAGATGACATGGTGTTATATGTAGAGAACCCTAATGAGTCCACCAAAAATAGTTACAACTAATAACTGAATTCAGCAAAGTTACAGGATATAAAATTAATACACAGAAATATGGTACATTCCTTTATAGTAGCAACATATTAGCAGAAAGAAAAAACAGGAAAACAACCCCATTTACAACTGCATCAAAAAGAATAAAATACCTGGGAATAAACTTAACCAAGGAGGTGAAATACCTTTACTCTGAAAACAAGGTACTTGTGAGAGAAATTAAGACACCAATAAATAGAAATCTATCCTGTGCTCATGGACAGGAAGAATTAATATCGTCAAAATGGCCATCTTGCCCAAAGTAATTTACAGATCCAATGCAATACCTATGAAAATACCAATGGCATTTTTCAAGATCTAGACAGAATAATCATAAAATTAAGTGTGAAACCACAAAAGACCTTGAACAGCCAAAACAATCCTGAGAAGGAAGAACAAAGCTGTGAGGGATTACACTCTCTAATTTCAAGCTCTACTACAAAGCCACAGTAATCAAAACAGTTTGGTAATGGCACAAGAACAGACCCATAGATGAATGAAAAGGAATAGAGAGCTCAGAAGTAAACCCACACACATATGGTCAATTATAAGTTATGTTAAAGGAGCCATGAATATACAATGGGGAAAAGTCAGCCTCTTGTGTTGGCAAAACAGGACAGCTATATGTAAGAGAATGAACTGGATGATTGTCTAACATTATACACAAAAGTAAAACTCAAAATGGATCAAAGACCTGAATGTAAGTCATGATGCTATAAAACTCTCAGAAAGAAACATAGGTGAGAATCTCTTGAACATAAACATGAGCAACCTTTACCTGAACACATCTCCTTGGTGAGGGAACAAAATAAAAAATGAACAATTGGGACTATGACAAACTGAAAAGCTTCTGTACAGCAAACAACACCATCAGCAGAACAATATGGCATCCTGCAGTATGGAAGAATGTATTTCTAAATGATTCATCTGATAAGGAGTTAATATCCAAACTACGTAAAGACTTCACATGCCTTAACACTCCATAACATATAACCCGATGGAAAAATTGGGTGAAGCATCTGAACAGATACTTCTCCAAAGAAATACAGATGGCCAATAGGCACATGTAAGGATGCTCCACATTGCTAATCATCAGGGAAATGAAAAATAAAACCACAATGAGTTACCACATCACACCACTTAGGAAAGCCACTATCCAACAGATAATGCTATCCAAGAAACAACAAATGCTGGCAAGGACGTGGAGAAAGGGGAGCCTTCTGACACTGTTCATGGGAATGGAAATTGGTTCAACCACTGTGGAAAGTAATATGGAGATTTCTCAAAAAACTAAAACAGAGATACCATTTTACTCAGTAATTCCACTTCTAGGAATTTACCTGAAGTAATCAAGACCACTGATTCAAAAAGACGTATGCACCCCTATGCTTATTGCTGCACTGTATACAATAGCCCATATATGGAAGCAACCTAAGTGTCCTTCAGTACATGAATGGATAAAGAGATTGTGGTACAAATCCACAATGGATTACTATTCAGCCATAAGAAGAAAACAAATCCTACCATTTGCAACAACACGGATGGAGCTAGAGGGTATTATGCTCAGTGAAATAAGCCAGATGGAGAAAGACAAGTACCAAATTATTTCACTCATTTGTGGAGCATAAGCAGGAAGCAAAAGAGAAGGAACAGAACAGCACTAGACCATAGACACCATGAAGGGAGTTGTGGTTACCAAAAGGGAGGGCTGGGATGGGTGCGGGGGGTGAGAGAAGGGGACTAAGGGGCACAATAATGCAATCACGATCCATGTTGGTCACTGGGATGGTAGTACTTATGGAGAACACAGGTAATGATGTAATGACTCTGTAATATCTGAGTTCAATGACGAACAGTGACCACACTGGAGGTGGAGAGGACTGATAATATAGGTGAATGTTGAAGCAATGTATTGTGAATTTGAAACCATCACAAGATTGTGTATCATTGATGCTTTAATTAAAAACAAAAAGATCATATTATGTAGATTTAAGAACAAAAATATTACAAAAAATAAAAAGGAACACCAAGTTGAAATAATTTGTCACAAAGACATAACAATCATAAATGTAGATGTACCAAACAATACTTGAAAAATACATGAAAGGAAATTTGACAAATCTAAAGGGAAAAATAGACAAACCCACAATTACAGATGGAAAAATTTTTCTAATCTGTTCTTCCATCCTTTAACTATTTATTCATGAATATATGTATGTAAGAAGTACAGATTTATTATGAGTGTTCGTAAACTGAACACACCTATATAACCACCACCCAAATAAAGAAACAGGCTAGTTCTCCAGAAAACTCCCTTATGCCTCCTTTTAATCACCATCTCTGCCCCATTTTTTCCTATCTTACTGCACACTATAGGTCTTTAGCACCATGTGGATGATCTTGTTGGTAACAGATAGGCTAAGCCATTCTAGTCCTCTCACAACTGTTCAGGACTGGTGTTCTTCCATTTTACAGTTGGAAATGTTTAACATGACTCTTAATTATTGCTAGAATAAGTAGACCGAAAAAAAAGTTAGAAGAGCAGAAAGAATAGGTGCAGTCTGTTTACTCACTGAGCTATTCTGAGGTCATTTTTCTTATTTGGACCAAATTATTTTACCTCTTCAGATTTACACTTTTTAAAATTTTTTTAGATTTTAATTTTGACTTACAAAATAGGAAGTCAACAGTAGGCTATTAGTCAAGTTTTTGGTGGATCAAAAGTTACACACAGATTTTTGACTGTGTTGGGCTGGCAGGGGTATCAGTGCTCCTAAACCCCTGTATTCTTCAAAGGTTAACTGTGCGAATAACCATTAAGTACACATTACTTTGTTTCAATAATTATCAGTAAAAGGCCAACTTGTTTCACTGTATCAATACACATTAACTGTGCCTACCTCCCCAGAATTATTTTAGAAAATCCCAGGCAGTTTATTTTATTTGAAATGCCTTAGCATGATTCTTTCTTTGAAACAAAATCTACAACACTATAATCCTACGTAAAATAATGAAAATTCTAAATATCATAGGTGTAGCCATTATTCAAATTTCCCTAAGAATCAAGCTCATTTCTAAAATTATTCACCCCAAACCATTTTACCTTCAGCCGGTAATTTAATAAAACTTTCACTTGTAATGTAAATAAAAGAACTCAAAAGTTAGTGCGAACTGGACGCTACATTCTATCCACGCATTAAATCTCAGCATATCTTAAGAAAATTCAATGACATGTATCAAGGATGATACCTTGATGCATGTCCAAGAGTCTTTGTTAGTTGTGGTGGTTATGTTAGTCACGGCAGAGGAGAGATGGGCAACATGCTGATTAAATATTTCTGTTACCATTACTGTTTTTTAAATATCTTTCAGGTATGAATTAAAATATTCAGCTACAGTTTTTATGAGGCAAACAACTGAAGCTCAAAAAGGATGTAAAGGGATGAGGCGTCCTCTGAGATTAATATAATCCTTAAAGAATACCTATACATTTCAGTACAAATATAACAACATATTGACTTAAATTTGCATTCTCTAAAGAGCCACTGAGAAGTTAAATTTTAAAAAATTAAGTATTAAACACAACTCGTTTTAAAGATTTTAAAAATTTACCGTTTTTATGGTATCTGCACCATCTGCAGCTGGCTGACATGCTTCTGCTATAGCTCGAACATGGCCACTGCCAATGGCAGTTAACAACAGTTTAGCTATTTTAAGACTATTGAAGTAAGCACCTCTCCGAGTTTCCGTATCTGTATTTGGCAGGAAGTTATTACTTGTTAGCATACTCAGTACAAGGGATAAGCCACCACTTTTCAAGAAGTGAAACTGAAAGTCAGGGGAATCATCTGCCAAAGATGCACCAGCAGGCATTAACAGGACATAAACTACCTAGAAAGAAAAGGGGGCGTGGGATGAAAACTGCATTAAAGGGTAATAAAAAATGAATCTATAACTTCCATTTCCTTTATTGAAACTAAGAAATTCTTCACTGTTTCACATAATAATTTGAAACAATTAACTAATTCAAATTATTTCAAAATCTTACATATGTTCTTCATATCACTGTATGATGTAGAAATTATAGTTTTGAATAGGAAAAACACCAACCTCTGTTAGGTATAGCACTCTGGAGGCAGAAGGACCACAGAAAAGTGAATCAAGAGACGGTTCAAGGATATTTTCTCCAAGTTTTGCATGGTCCAAACAAACAGTTCTTAATTTTCCTATTGTTATGCTATCTGTCAAAAAAACCAGACACAGCCCAGAGTAAAATACAATATATAATGTTCTTTTAAAAACAATTTAATTAACTCTTCATTAAGGTGTCATTATTATGCACTCTTATGAAGGTTCCACAAGAAAAACAATGTGGTTTTTACATTTACCTTTATTACTGAGTCCCCCGCCATACCCCATTGCAGTCACTGTCCATCAGTGTAGTAAGGCAATACATATGTTCTTAACATCTCACATTTGATACATTCAAGAGTTTATTTTGAATATGGAACATCAATAAATATCATTTCTGAGATCAAATGTTACAAGACAACCAGTACTGGACTCCCGAATGATCAACTAGGGCTCTTTAATCACCAACCAAAATACAAAGGCAACAGTTTCCTATCTAGAGACCTCAAATCAACACGTGCTTCATCTACTGGAAAAAGAAAAAGAAAACAAAAACCCCACACTGAAGAGGAATTCGTTTTTGAAACTCAAATAACACAAGCTCCTCCCACCAAGATCTCAATGATTTGCCTCTTATGGTAACATTATGCTTGAACTGTTGATCCTTTAATGAAATAAAATTAAATAACTTTCAAGAGAAGATGTAACTTAAAAACAAAACAGCGTAAGAGACTGTTTCCTAAAGTATACCTAGAAGTTAGGAAAAGCTTGTATTTCCTTTCATATTACAGAGACAATTGGGCATAGAAAAACCCACAAACGCATAATCAGAAGACACAATAAAAAGATAATCCCCTCTTGGAAAAACAAATGATTCTGTATTAGAGATTACTGCTTACATACAATGCCCAAAGTGCAAGTAACAAGAGGAAAAATAAGTAAGAGGGACTATGTCAAAACTAAGTCTTTTGTGCATCAGAGGATACTACTTGGAGAGTGAAAACAGAACGCCCAGAATGGGAGGAAGTATTCGTAAATCAAAGAGGACTTGTATCTGAATGTATCAAGAACATTTACAATGGAGTAAGACAGATAATCTAATTAAAAATACAAGCAAAGGCTGTGACTAGATACTGCTCCAAGACACACATATGGCTCATAAGCACATGAAAAAATACTCAGCATCATTAGCCAACAGGGACAGATCAAAGCCATAACGAGAGGCCACTTAAAAACACAACTATGATGAGATGATGATATTAAAAACAGTGACAGGTATTGGTGAAAACTGGTGATACGAATTAGGACCCCTGTATCTTACTTGAGAGAACAGAAAAATGGGGCACCCACTTTTAAGTACAATTTGGCACTTCCCTGATGTCACACACAAGATTACTGTTATTGACCAGCAATTTCTCTCCCAAGTCTACATCCAAAAAAAGTGCAAGTATATGCCCAGACCAAAACTTGTGCAAAATTGTCCATACCAGCATTATTAATAATAGCCTAAACAGGGGAACATTAGGCATATGCTGACAGATGAATTGATCAACAAAAATTTGTTGCTGAGGTAGGGTAGGGACATGGGACTAGCATTATGATTAATTGTTTTTGCCTATACCTAAAAATGTATATATTTTGCAAGTCTTACTACACTGATGGACAGTGACTGCAATGGGGTATGGTGGGGGACTCAATAATAAAGGTAAATACTGATATATAAAAAGTACAGTAAGAACAAGAGAGAGTACATCTGAGGCTGATTCATTCTATTTTAAACACCAGTCAGTAAAAGGGGTTAG
Source organism: Manis pentadactyla (assembly GCF_030020395.1). NCBI lineage: Eukaryota > Metazoa > Chordata > Mammalia > Pholidota > Manidae > Manis > Manis pentadactyla. The sequence goes on from NC_080039.1 coordinate 22,262,077, forward strand.
ATTACTAACATACTTTATGGCAATCAGACAGTAACAGACTATTTTAAGGCAAGGCAAGCACTCCTAAATGACATGTCCCCACTGCTTGAGAATAACCACTATTGTAGAGAAGAACAGGATCAATAAATTCCTTGTGTTTTAAGTTTATCTGACAGAATATCTAGAGGACATTCTACAGACAACATAATGTCTCCCACAATAGACAGACATTCATGAGACCACTTGTCAAGCCTGCACCTCCACCACCCATAGTCTATTGCCCCACTCCTGAAACCCTTAAAAATCCGAATTCTAAGCCTTAAAGTGCATCTCCTCTTTGGGGTTGCCTGCACTCCCCTTTCTTCAAGTGTGTACTTTTGCCTGAAATAAAGACTTCTTACTGCTCAACCTAACTGTGTTTTGTCTCTTCACTTTTCCAGTAGAAGTGTTCTTGCCACTTCGCCATTTCACATCCTATTTTCTGGACTTCAGTACAAGTCTTCATGCTCCTTTTTTTTTTACTTCAAACAAGTAGGGAGGGACTACTGAGATCTCTGATTTTGACTTGCAGGTACTTGCCACCTGAGTGACCGGGACAGGGCTGCAGCTGTATGATCATGCTCTTTAGCAGCCTGCCTGAAAATCTCCTGATTGCCTTTTGTAAGTTATCAGAACATAATCTCACTACATCCAGTGCTCTGTGCCTCCCCAAAATCCTGGGGTGGTAGGGACTTAGTTCTCGTGCCATATGGATTCAGGATCACACCAGATACCAGGTGACCCTGGCTTTAGGAGTTAGCAAAAGATTTTCCATGAACGGAAGAGGAGTTCAGTGAACTTCCCTGTCCTCCCTCTGCTCTTCCTTCTCTCTGCTGCCTGTGTGGCTGCTGCTCTCGTTTTAATGAATTCCTTCCTTACCTACACTTGTCTGACCTGCTCAAGAGTTCTTTCCCGTTCAAAGTCAAGAGCCCTCCCCTGAACGGTTTGAAGTTTCCCCTAGTGCACAGGGAGCTAGCCCGAAATTACAAGCCTACAGTGGAATAGACTCAGCCTTAAAAAGAAAGGAAATCAAATCGGCCATACTTTACACATGGATGAATTTTAAGGACATCAGGCGAAATGAACAAGCCACTAGTCACATAAAAAGAGAGACTGTATGAGACCACTTATATAAGGTATCCAGAGAAGTTAAAACCTCATTAATTAAGTGGAATACTGATTGCTAGGAGCTAGGAGAAGAGGATAAATGGAGAATTTTTGTTTAATGGGTATAGAGTTCCAGTTTTTTAAGCGGGAAAAGTTTTGGAGGTTTCCTGCACAATAGAAATACACTTAATAAAAAATAACACATTAAGACGGTAAAGTTTTTGTTAAAGTGAATTGTACCAAAATATTTTTTAAATGACATGATAACGAGAAAGCATACAAAGCCCAATTCGACAGAATGTACAAAAAACAACTGGTTAGTTTTCAAAAGTATCAAAGATGTTAGACATTCTGATCTACATAAAGTCTTCTATGGATACATAAAAGAATATCCTTGTTCTCTGGAAACACAAAATGAGGTGTATTATGTTATGTAGCTTTAAATTTAGTACAATATAAAAAGTTGGCTTTGTAATAATGAAAAATTATTTCAGTGGAAACAAGTGGCCACGTAAGGAAGAGAACGAAACAAGAAACCTATCAATAAGAGCAGAAAACAAGTAATACAGCCTGTCGTACACAAACACACTTCTGAACACCAATTAGGTCATATTCAATTGGCAAACAGGGGAATAATGTCAGTATAATACAGAAGTTTAGCTTGTTCAGATAAGAGTTCCCTGAAGAAGGGGAGCCAGAACAGTGACACGTAAGTAACATTCAAATAAGAAGAAAAAAAGGCATTAGCTTGACAGCTACACTTGTTCAAGCTCTTTCAGCTCTACCATAAGAAAATTATTCCCATCTTTGTATTGCTCTTGACCCACACTTCCTTCTATGTCCCCCTTTTTTCAGATTTCCACTTTCATTCAGTGGCCTTACCTCTATGGTATTTATTCCTCTTTTACCATTTCGAAATGTTTAATACATATCAAAAGAGTACATATACAGTACACTGAGATTACTGAGTGGGCAGTCCAGGTTATCTCTAAAAGACACGAATTATTGTTTTTAGTAGTGCTTTGCTTAAATTTTATGTGGAAGGAATCCAAAAGCAACAGGATACACTTTCTTCTCAAGTGCACATGGAACATTTTCAAGAACAGATCATACACTAGGCCACAAGAAGAACCTCAATAAATTCCAAAACACTGAAATTGTACCAACCAGCTTCTCAGATCACAAAGGTATGAAACTAGAAGTAAATTACAGAAAGAAAATGAAAAAGCCCACAAACACATGGAGGCTTAATAACATGCTCCTAATCAATCAATGGATCAGTGACCAAATAAAAACAAGAGATCAAGCAATATACAGAGACAAATGACACCCATAATTCAAAAACACAAAATCTGTGGGACGCAGCAAAGGCAACGCTAAGAGGGAAATATATTGCAATACAGGCCAACCTCAGGAAAGAAGGACAATCCCAAATGAACACTCTAAACTAACAATTAATCAAACTAGAAAAGGAAGAACAAATGAGGCCCAAAGTCAGTAGAAGAAGGGACATAATAAAGATTAAAGCAGAAATAAATAAATTTGAGAAGAATAAAACAATTGAAAGAATCAATGAAAGGGGGGGCTGATTCTTCAAGAAAATAAATAAAAAAGATAAACCCTAGCCAGACTTATCAAGAAAAAAAGAGAGTCTCCACACATAAACAGAATCAGAAATAAGAAAGGAAAAATCACTACGGATAACACAGAAATACAAAGAATTATGAGAGAATACTATGAAAAATTATATGGTACAAACTGGATAACATAGAAGAAATGGACAACTTTCTGGAAAAATAAAACCTTCCAAGGCTGACCAAGGAAGAAACAGAAAATCTGAATAGACCAAATACCAACAAAGAAACTGAACTGGTAACCAAAAAACTAGCTAAGAACAAAACTCCTGGACCAGATGACTTCACCACTGAATTTTATCAAACATTTAGTGAAGACCTAACACCCATCCTCCTTAAAGTTCTCCAAAAAGTAGAAGAGGAGGGAATACTCCCAAACTCATTTTAGGAAGCCAACATCACTCCAATACCAAAACCAGACAAAGACCCCACAAAAAAAGAAAATTACAGACCAATATCCCTGATGAACACACATGCAAAAATACTCAACAAAATATTAGCAAACAGAATTCAAAAATACATCAAAAGGATCATCCACCATGATCAAGTGGGATTCATCCCAGGGATGCAAGGATGGTACAGCATCCAAAAATCCATCATCAGCCACTACATCGACAAAAAGAAGGACAAAAACCACATGAACCACATGATCATCTCCAAAGACGCTGGAAAAGCATTCGACAAAATTCAACATTCATTCATGATAAAATCTCTCAACAAAATGGGTACAGAGGGCAAGCGCCTCAACACAATGAAGGCCATATATGACAGACACACAGCTTTTCCTTTAAGATCGGGAACAAGACAAGGACGCCCACTCTCCCCACTTTTATTCAACATAGTTTTGGAGGTCCCAGCCATGGCAATCAGACAATACAAAGAAATACAAGGCATCCAGATTGGAAAGGAAGAAGTTAAACTGTCCCTGTCTGCAGACTACATGATACTGTACATAGGAAACCCTGAAGAATCCACTCCAAAACAACCAGATCTAAAATCTGAATTCAGCAAAGTTGCAGGATACAAAATTAATACACAGAAATCTGTTGCTTTCCTGTACACTAATGATGAAATAGCAGAAAGAGAAATCGGGACAACAATTCCATTCACAATTGCATCAAAAAGAATAAAATACCCAAGAACAAACCTAACCAAGCAAGTGAAAGACCTATACCTGCAAACTACGGGGCACTCTTAAGAAAAATTAAAGAGGACAGTAATAAATGGAAATTCATTCCATGCTCTTGGCTAGGAAGAATTAATATTGTCAAAATGGCCATCCTGCATAAAGCAATAAACAGATTCACTGCAATCCCTATCAAAGTACCTACAGCATTCTTCAATGAACTAGAGCAAATGGTCCTAAAATTCAATTGGAATGACAAAAGACCCTGAATAGCCAAAGCAATCCTGAGACGGAAGAATAAAGCAGGGGGAGTTGCACTTCCTGACTTCGAGCTCTACTACAAAGCCACTGTAATCAAAACAATTTGGTACTGGCGCAAGAACAGACCCATAGACCAGTGAAACAGGATACAGAGTCCAGATATAAACCCAAGCATATATGGTCAATTAAAATACGATAAAAGAACCATGGGTATACCATGGGGAAAGGACAGCCTCTTCAACAGCTGGTGTTGGCAAAACTGGACAGGTACATTTAAGAGAATGAAACTGGAATACTGTCTAACCCCATACACAAAAGTAAACTCAAAATGCATCAAAGACCTGAATGTAAGTCGTGCAACCAAAAAACTCTAATCTATTGGACATAAACATGAGCAACTGCTTCATGAACATTTCTCCCTGGGCAAGGGAAACAAAAGCAAAAATGAAAAAGTGGGAATATACCAAACTAAAAAGCTTCTGTAGAGCAAAGGACACCATCAGTAGAACACAAAGACATCCTACAGTATGGGAGAATATATTCATAAAAGACATATCTGATAAAGGGTTGACATCCAAATTACATAAAGAGCTCACACAGCTCAACAAACAAAAAGCAAACAAACCAATTAAAAAATGGGCAGACGACCTGAACAGACACTTCTCCAAAGAAGAAATTCAGTTGGACAACAGGCACGTGAAAAGATGCTCCACATCGCTAATCATCAGAGAAATGCAAATTAAAACCACAATGAGATATCACCTCACACCAGTTACGATGGCCAACATCCAAAAGTCAAACAACAACAAATGTTGGCGAGGATGTGGAGAAAGGCGAACCCTCCTACACTGCTGGTGGGAATGTAAACTAGTTCAACCATTGTGGAAAGCAATACGGAGGCTCCTTTAAAAACTCAAAGTAAAAATACCATTTGACCCAGGAATTCCACTCCTAGGAATTTACCCTAGGATTGCAACAGCTCCGCTTGAGAAAGACATATGCACTACTACGTTTATCACAGCACTATTTACAACAGCCAAGAAATGGAAGCAACGTCAGTGTCCATCAGTAGATGAATGGATAAAGAAGATGTGGTACATATACACAATGGAGTACCTCAGCCATTAGAAGAAAACAAAGTGTACCATCTGCAACGACATGGATGGAGCGAGAGGGTATTACACTCAGTGAAATAAGTCAGATGGAGAAAGACAAGTACCAAATGATTTCACTCATCTGTGGAGTATAAGAACAAAGTGAAAACGGAAGGAACAAAACAGCGGCAGACTCACAGAACTCAAGAATGGACTAACAATTATCAAAAGGAAAGGGACTGGGAAGGATGGGAGGGAATTGAGGGATAAGAGGGAAAGAAAACGGGGCATTATGATTAGCACACATAATGTAGCAGGGGGTAGGACACGGGAAATGTAGTATATACAGAGAAAACAAGTAATGATTCTTTAGCATCTTAGTACGCTGACAGACTGTGACTGTAATGGGGCATATGGGGGGATATGATAATAGGGGGAGTCTAGTAATCATAATATTGTTCATGTAATTGTACATTAATGATATCAAAATAAATTAAAAACAATTGTTTTATGTGGAAGGACAACCTTAAGAAGTGATGCAGGTCAGGCTCTGTGAGAGAATATGGAGAAGAATGCTAATAGAGAGGTAAGATTAATTATAGGATTAATCAAGTAAGAATACCTATGAAAGGATAAGATGGAATGAGGTTTGTCACTGCCAGAAGTTAAGTTTCAAATATAAAAAGAGAGAAAACAAAAGTAGACTCAAGTATTGGACTGTACTTAGGAGCATTGGTGTGATCGCATCATTTTTGTGTAGATAGATACACAGACTTTCATACAGCAGGTGAGAAAATGAGCATATGTATATATACATATATGTAATTCCTACTTCTGTTTACTGTGAGGAGATGCGAGTAGCAACATATATGTTAACGCAATGAACACTTAGCACCCACGACTTAGCTTCTACAGATCATTTAACACTAGTAGTAACTGGGTTTCAAAAAAATGGCTGATTCCAGAGCTGGAGTAGGGAAATCTGTTCATTTGGTAGATAAAAAGTAAAAGCCATTTAACTTTAATAAGGACATTAAGTATGGCCGATTGCAGCAGTTGAAGAAATATGTACACAGAAAATAAACTTCTTTAAAAGTATTAGTCTTTTGGCAAGAAAAAATTACAGAGTTGAGAGCATTGGAGATGTTGTAAGTTAAAAAAAAATGGCACTAGAAACAGTGGTGATCATAATATAACTGTAGAATATTGTGCATATAATCAATGCTACTCAATTATTCATTCATAAGTAACTGAATGGCAGATTCTGTCATACATATTTTTACCACAGTAAGAAAATAAAAACAAAAATGACTCATTTTTCCTGGTCCATGATGAGCTGATAGATTAATGCTGCTGCTCAGTAGTTGCTTAGGCTGAGTCAACGTCAACTCTTTAGTGACTAAAATACAACCTGCGTATAACAACTACGTAAGTAAATATTTTCAAGGAAGTTGAGAAAACACTACTTCAGTACAACATGAGTGGAATCTGCTAAAATGTTAACTTTGCATGGAAACAGTACATGTGAAACAGAAAAAGACTGAGGAAGAAAGATTTACAAAGCTTGTGCAATAAGGTATGTGTATACCATATAGTCATTCACTGACTGTACTATTAATTAGCAAATACTCTGTGGAAAGAATCTGACCCTATCACGTGTATTCAATCAGTAGAGTCCACAGTGAATTTCACTTACTTGTACGGGTGTAACCATCTTTAATTTCATGAATTTTTGTTGGAAATAAAATCTGTCTGAGTCTCTTGACTCGCCTTAATACAGAACAATTCAGTACTTTACAGCAATAAAATTTTACTGGTCTTTGTAACACAGGCTCTGGAGTGCATTTTTTTTTTAACAATATGAGGTTTAATGGATCACAAATGTCCTATCACAGCAGGAACACTGGAAATGTCCAAAAAAAAAAAAAAAAAAGAACCGGGACCATATGTGAAGTAACAGGGGAGAAAACCACAAAAACATTACAACAAATAGGTAAAAAATGTTGTTATATCAACTTAATTTAAAAAAAAAAAACGTAGAATAGGGGAGGCAAAATTTCATGCAAAATGGACTTAATCCCAATAGCACTTTCTCAAGTATAAAAAATTTCAAAAGCATAAATGAAGCATAAGTACATACAAGCAAAACACCAAAAAAGCAAACATTCACATGTGAAGCAGTTAGTCTTTTGACTGACAATGTTGAGTAGCCTCTCCCAGAAGAGAAAAAACACATACAAAAATCCATCATAAGATTTCAGAATTCAAGCACTTTAAAAAAGACTTCCACACTGATGGACAGTGACTGTAAAGGGGTATATGGGGGGAATATGGTGATGGGGGGAATCTAGTAAACACAATGTTCCTCATGTAATTGTAGATGAATGATACCAAAAAAAAAAAAAAAGGCTCCCAAACAGAAAGGAAATTATGGCTTCAGACTTCCCACTTCCCAAGGAACTGTAATGGAACAAATTTTCAATCTTCAACTCTATGCACAACACAAAGAAACCATACTACTACAAGTGAGGGTTTAACTGTATTCAGAAAAACTGTTAAAAAAAATCTGCTTCCCATGTACCCATTTTTTGGAGGGTGTGCCTTCACCAAGATGAGGACTGACTCAAGAAATACCTAAGACAAAAGAGCACCAGAGAATTCACCACAGGGAAGTTACATAAATTAGTCTCAGAGCAGTTAACTGTATCAAAGAGAACAACCAGACAGGAACAACAGGAGGAAATACCATGAAAACATGATATAACACATGCTAGCTATGCTATTTTAAGAAACTATTAGAAGGGATGTGAGAAATTTAGTAAAAAATTCACAGAAAAGCAAGCTAATCAAAGTGGAGGGAATTTTAAAATCTAGTATAAATAGGTCTAACATAGGATACTAAAACATACAGTCTTTCTTTTTTCAATGTTGAGAACATACTTTAAGCCCAATATTTTCATACTATTTGCACAATGTTGACAGTGTGAATTAATACATATTTAAGCAAACTTTCTGAGATGACCAGAAGGATGTGAGAGGATGTAACAAATAATCTCCATCTACATTAAACTAAATCAGCATTTAGTAATATCTAAATGGCATAAAAAATAATGGTATGAACAAACACTACTTAGAGAAAATGTGGTATAGGCAGTAAGTAGAGGCTACACGTTGAAAATGGTTCTCTCTTTAAAAAGAAATGGAGGGTGAGGATGGGTGAGGTAGAATATTATTTTCTTCAATTATAGCCTCTGAAGAATCCTAGATTTTTAATACATGCATTAGTTAATTAAAATTCTTTTCTTAAATTACATGCTCCTATGTATTATTTATCTATCTGTGGAAAATTTCGCATTATCAATGTTTATGGCTCACATGGTGATCCTTGTAACAGACTAGTATGAAAAATACCTCATGGGAAGTAATCTATTTTTAATCTACTTCTCAGCATTTAGGGGGTGGGAGTGGGAATCTAGGCAATTTTCTTACCTGGAGGCATAAGTTTCATAAGTACTCTTGCTCCATCTCTAAGAGGTAGCACATTCAGATTGCTACCTAAGTCTGCAACTTGCCAAAGGAAAGAGATATATCTGGGATGCAGTGACATTATCTGGAATATAGAATACAAAAAAATTTACCTATAAACTATGTCATAAAGTTCTTATTCAAAATTAATCTCTTCACTGTCCCTAAATGAATTTCCTATTTCTTCAGCACTTCTTTTGCATTTGCCATTTTTAATTCCTGAAATTATCTGCATTCCCCACCTTTTTACTTTTATAAATCCACTGATCTTTAAGTTGCAAATTTAGCAATTTATTAATCTTTCTAAGCTAATTAGGTTAATTTCTTTGTGACAAGTGTTCTGATTTTGTAAACAAACTATGGACCTTCCAAGCCCTCAGAGGCTATCTATGCAGAAGGCACTTCACCCCTTCAGGGGTAACTATTGCTGACTAGATTGCTAAAACAGTTACTGACAAGACGCAAATCACCCTGACATGAAGTGGCTGGTGTTGCTGTACCTGTAACAATTCATAAGGGAGAAAGGGGAACAGAGTATGAGAAAAGCATAAGTTGTTTTTTAGATATGAGAAAGACAGCAGATCACCTTTACAAACATTTCCAGAGAAATGACTGATGGTACAGTAGTATTTTCTACATGTGCATGTTTAATAGTAGTTTTTGTTCCACTGTAATAGATTATTTCTATGCAAACGGTATAATAACTATAAGGTAATTGCATTTTGAATTTCAAAAATTAACAAATTCATCAAAAGTTAATAGTTAAGAGTGATTTTATTTGATATTTGCCCATCTATAAAGTTACAAAGTCCTCAGAAAAAGTATTCTTTACATATAGTTGTGTTCCCAAAGAAGAGCAATGCCTTATATATATAGCAGCTACTTACTACCCCAGGCAAACAACTTTCCACTTCTGGACTGGGGCCATCACTGTAGTGATTATAATGGTTTCTAGGAGATCCAGTAGAAGAATCAGAAGAACTATCAGGGCTTGAAGGCATGTTGGAACTCACTTGTGTAAGTTTGGCTGTAATTACCTAGAAATCATAGTATAAAATAGTAGCAAAAACAAGAGAAAGTATCTTCAACAAAGTATGGCAATGATACGTAGATTCAAAAAGACTTTAAAAATTCATGCTTTAATTTTAGAAATATATTTTTTAAAAATCCTACCCAAGATAAGCAATGAGAAGTTTATTTTCTATAATACACTACTGTCACAATAACCTACGTTATACAGGATAATAACCCAAACACCTAACAAAGAAGACTGCACACAATAGATGCTGAAGAAACATCCAGTAAATACATGAGAAGTTTCAACTGTTTAACTTTTGGGGAAATATTTGAAAATTATATGTACTTACTGATTTATCTTTTAAGTGTAACTGTCCCATTAGCTTTCTGTCATCTTCAGAATCTATAAGCTCACCACCCACAAAGAGTTCAATATTTGTGTGGGCCACATTTGCTTTAATATGATTGAGAATGCATCGCCGTACTGAACCAACTGTATCGTTTGTATGGGACCGTATGTCCAAGTCATCAACCTGTCCGCCATGGTTTGGAAATTGAACTATAAGAAAAAGGTCTTTACCATGGAATGCTCTGGAAAAAAAATTTAAATAAGGGGACAAAAAACAATCATATTCAGCAGAGTGCCCAGAACATAAAGCTGGGAATTCAGTATTTTCACATTAAGTAAGAGGAAGATAAATACCAAACAAACAATTTTTCTTCTAAGGTACAAAAGTTTAATTCACTAACAACTTTTTAAATGTGGAAAGAGCTTCAGCTTGAGAGTTTGGACAGAACTGTGAAAATGCATGATTTTACTAAATATTTAATGTAAAAAATCTGGTAACAAAATTCATCCTGAAGTATTTTTCTTCTTCTCTCCAAGGTGGAAAATAAAAATCACATTCAAGAAGCATTTTTACATTTATAAATAATCACAATTTTAAAAATGTGATGGTTACCTTTTCTATAAACTTCTCCCAAACTAGAGATGCCATTTAAATTGTTACTACTGAGTTTATTTACTTACGTCTTTGTTATATATGTAATTCAGAATTTGTATATAATTTTATGGTTATGTATATATGTACGGTTAAAAATACTTGTTTTATCTACAGAATAAGCAGCTTTTAGGAATTAAGTGTTAAAAGTGTAAATGGGTAAGGAACGTTAAAAACACATCAACTACAAAATACCAGCACCGCATGTAATGGTGGTAACAGAATGGAACTACAAAAGATAGAAGTAGAAAGCTGTTCTTAGTGAGAATGAATTCCTCACAAAAATAAAGTTCAAAACTTTCTACTTTCAAAAAAAAAAAGGTTTAGGGTATTATGCTCAGTGAAATAAGTCAGGTGGAGAAGACAAGTATCAAATGATTTCACTCATATGTGGAGTATAAGAACAAAGAAAAAAACTGAACAAAACAGCAGCAGACTCACAGAATCCAAGAATGGACTAACAGTTACCAAAGGGAAAGGGACTGGGGAGGATGGGTGCGAAGGGAGGGACAAGGGGGCAGTGGGGGAGGGAAAAAAGGGGACACTATAATTAGCTTGCTCAATGTGGTGGGTGGCAGGGGGTTCGCACAGGGAGGACTGCACAACACAGAGAAGACCAGTAGTGATTCTACAGCATCTTACTATGCTGATGGACAGTGACTGCAAAGGGGTATAGGGGGGTGATTTGGTGACAGGGGGACTCTGGTAAACACAATGTTCCTCACGTAGCTGTAGATTAATGATACCAAAATTTAAAAAAAATAAGGGGAGTCTAGTAACCATAATGTTGTTCAAGTAATTGTACATTAACAATATCTGAAATGTCTGAAAAAAAAAAAAGGTCGTGTAACAATTTCAAATAAGGAGAAAAAAACCACAATCATATTCAGCACATTGCTGAGAACAATGTTTTCAAGTAAATTTTTAAAAGGCAGGACAACAAAATCCAGAAATGAAAAATTTCTTTAATATCCTTTTAACCCATGTATCATACATGGGGTTAAACTGGCAAAGAAAATAACAGCTGTTAAGTTTACTCTACTAGATAAATTTCTTACAAACCTTGACATAGGTAGAATTGTTCTTTTCTCATGATAATCACCGTCACATTCATTTATGTATTCCCTTAACACAGTTAATACTCGAACCATTCGAATGGCTTCCTGCGTTGCAAAATTAATTGTGTCTTCATTGCCACCCAAAGCACACAATGTGTCATACGAAGCTTTCAAACGATTAAAGCAAGACTGAATGAAGTCTTCATGGATAACTACCTATAAATTATAAATGATTGTCCAAATAGCTCAGACTGCTTTGAAGTTTAAACATAAAAAATTATATTAGTCCAATTAAAGACAATAAATCTCAACTTTTTGGTAACACTCAATCATATCATATTTGACAATAAAACACAAAAAAGAAGCTCGTAATAAGAAAATAAGCAAGCATATACCAATTGAAGTAAAAACTTCAGGACTAAATGTCAAATTCAGTCAATTTTTGATTGTCTCAACATACAACGTTATATTCAAAATAATCCTTACATCCTAATGAATGATTACCAAAGAACAATCAACTGAGTTACCATTTTGTAGGGGGCAGGTGTGGATTAAATACCTAAATACCTATTTTGAACAAGATTAATTTCTAGTTTAAAAATTAACCCTAAGTTTAAAAAGATTCTACTAAACACAAAATTAATTTCAATTTAGTTGTATAAAAGTTTTTATGCATTTCAAATCTTACCTGATTGACCTGTAATCTGGGCCCAAGTTTTGTATACATCTCTTTAAGGAGATCTATAGCTCTGCTGGCAACGTCGTCATTACTCTGAATCACAACCTAGAACCCAGAATTATAGTAATATTAGCATTCAAGTTGTATCTTGTTTTGGCACATAAGCTCTCATTCACTCACTATTTTTAATACAGTATTAGGCAATTTAACTTCGATAAAGTAAAACCATAACATAAATTTACATAAACTTGAAAATTAAGGATTAATATATAACCAAACTTCAAGTTTTTGCCACAGAGCAGTTTGCTTAAAAATGAAAAGAACAAAATGCACTTTAACCAATGTTATTTAACTCTGCAATTTGGTGGGTCAACTGAGATTTTCAAGGAGAAATTCAAACAAGGTAAAGCATTTACACAGAAAAACCATTTAACAAAAGGGCGATGCTGTCAAACACAGTTTCTGCACATTTATCAATTTGTCCAATTAAATCATTGGGTTTTAAACTATGTTTGGAATCCTAAGTCTTTAAGAATATTTCAGGGCTGACCCTTTAAAAGATTTAAGGAGGGAAAAGAAAGCAGCTAGTGGGGACTGAGCAGAGAAAAAGCAGGCTTTTATTTCTTTATCAGCTAGCATTATATCATTTTTTTTATTCACGGTGGTTAACTGTTTAAAAATGTCTGAACACCACTGATTCTGGTGAAACACCGTATCAAACATTTAGTCCATCTACAATTTGCAAACAAAAAATCCACAATGAAAATAAATATACGATGAAATACAACAATGTAATACGTTTGATTTTTAAAGGATGGCAACAGGATTTACTTATCAAAATAGAAATGTTAGCCTTAAACAGAATATAGAATTTCACTCTCCAGTTCTTAAAATGTATCATAAATTAAACAGTGTCAGTAAAACTATTAATAACTCCTTACAAATAATAGCCCTCTCTTCTGTCCATCAGTCATTTTGGCATCAAATGTACCATGGCCTCATAAAAAGTGGAAAAAATGACTTACGAGGGGAGGATGAAAGATGCAAGTTACAACTATCAGTGCACTTGTATATATCTCAAAAGATTCTAAATAAGTACAAAAGAAACATCAAGGCAGGTGGTAAAAGAAGAGAGAGAAAAAAAAACACAAGAGCCACTAGCAAAAATAGGTGACACAGGATGCTGAAGGTGAACAAATACTCCCCCTAGGTTCCTAGGGCAAGTACAAGAGCAGAATAAATAAATATAACCTAATCGTTAAATTATGACCCTTTAGCTATTTTTTTTTTTAAAAAACAACTCAGGCACAATGTTTGCAAACAAGAGTTCCTCCTTCTCACTTACCTTCCAAAGGTAGTCTAATCCTATCAATTCCAAATCATCCATCATGTAGGCTCTTCTTTTTGCTACTAGTTTCCCCTCTTGACAATTAACAGCTTTAAAGATTCGTTCAAAACATTTTATTCCATTTTCAGTTAACAGCGAAGGATTAAGCTGAAGCACACTACTTTCAAAGAAGTCCTTATTACTATCAGGATCTAAGTCTGGTTTATCCCCCATTAACTTGGAATACCACTTAAAACAAGCTTCACGGTCACAAAGGTAAACTGCATTCTCTGCTAAGCATTTCCATATTTGTTTTGCTTGAGGAGCACAGAGGCACAGTTGGCCATCTTTCAATAAAAATCTTGGAAAAATTTCAGAAATCAGTAATTAGTTTTATAAAATTTTATCCTCAAACACAATTTCTATATGCCTGAAATAATACATCTGTCACAACTACATTTTAATTACAGCTAAAAAGGTATTCTTTAAAAAGAACTTATTTCTTGGACACTTATGGTAGTAAAATAAGCACCAATATTCATTCATTTACCAACAAGCATGTATTATGGGAAAACTGCACCGTGCTAGCAATTCTGTTACTTACCCTAAGTATTTCTCTTTTCCCTTGCTCTCAAGAAGTTTAGCTTTTGAAACCAGATACTCGTTTTAAAGCTCCCTTCTTACATGGTGGCTTCACTGGAAAATGAGGTATTACCTTAAGTGACCGTCAGGGATAACTGAATGTTGTTAAAAAACCACGCTGCTTACAAAATTTAAACTTCTGAAGATATAACCTCAGTACCTGGCCACAATAAACAAAATAACCTACATAAAATTTTAGCTTTTTTCTATGTCAGAAGTCATTAGCATGTTTATCAATAATCAAACTGTTCTAGTCTGGGGATTTCTGGTTGTGTGATTATCAGTTCTGTCCACTAAAAAAAAAAGTGTACTGAAATTGAAGACTCCTCTTCAATTAATCCCTTCCCTCAGTTAGATTCTAGGTTCCCGGAGCACTTCTCCACCTACTCTGTTTCTATGAAAGACAGTAAGAGGAAACAGAAGCTAATTTAATTGGACTAATGATTTTTCATTGAATTTAATTCTTAGTTATCAGAATGTTAATACTTCTTATCCAACAGTGTGTTGATTATTTAATGCTAATGGGTTACTTCTTCTGGGTCACGGTTGTATGTCTCTAAAACCTCTGTATTTCTAGGTCTGAGTATGAAAAAGCCTTTTAGCTTTTAATCCTACCCAATCCCTCCTATGTTCAATTATGAATTAGGAAGATGAGACCCAGAATAATAAAATGCAGTAGTTTCAAATTAAGCTCTAAAATAAGTTTGAAAAAGCGCTGTGTCACAGAAAAGAACAGATTTTAAAGTAAGACACACAGTATGGGTAGTCTAGTTCAATTACATGCTGGTTGTGTGACTTCAAAGAAGTTAACTTTCCCAAACTGAATCATCAGTTTTCTTATTTCAAACTGGAATGTCACCTGCCTCACAGGGTTGCTATGAGGATAAGGTGATTTGTAAAAAATCAATTATACAGTAGGCATAAGTTCTTAGTTCTGTTTCCCTTTGATGAATTGCAGTTCTAGGTATTTATAAGGCAGGAACTATAAAAGGTCTTCTGATTCTAAACTTTAATAAAGTAATCCCTCAACAAGGTTTCTATTGCAATAAAAACCTAAGAGATACAGCACACACTCATAAAAAATAATGATCGACTACAGGAGAGTCTCAATATGTGGAGGCAAGTCCTTTTTTCCAGATGGTTTAAAAAAAGGGCAGTTTAAATAAACATCATAGAACTTGGTAAGATAATTTTTCTCAAGTGGAATTGATGTAAAACACCTGTATCTGAAAAGATCAGATCAAACCTTTGAGCAGATTATAAGATTCTTTAAAGCAACTATGGACTTAAAAAGATTTCATGTATAAATCTAAATATTTCCCATCAATGATTACACGGTTCATTGATAGCATATACAATGTACATAATTTAAAGAGAAAATTCCCAAGAATTAACCTAAATAATAAATAACTAGATTTCATGAAAAATTTTGTGTCCTGGAAATTTTGCTTATAATACTTATGATTCATCTATTCTTTTCTGCTATGATAGGTAGCTGCATTTCTAAGAAACTTCTATATATCCATATCCACATCCATGTCGTTAAAGCTAGACATTACTGGACAAATTCAGCCC
The DNA here is from genome assembly GCF_030020395.1 of Manis pentadactyla. Lineage (NCBI taxonomy): Eukaryota > Metazoa > Chordata > Mammalia > Pholidota > Manidae > Manis > Manis pentadactyla. The sequence continues at coordinate 22,278,141 of NC_080039.1, forward strand.
AAGACTACATTTAGCTTTGGCTTAAAAGATAGGCAAAATTTCTGTATTCCCCTCAGGTAATTAAAACTATTTAGTAATGATCACACAGGAAATGTTACATCACTTTTTGGCAATGGTTCTTATGTGTAAAACATTCATCTGCAGGGTGTAATGTCCATCAAACAAAAGACTAAATTCTAGAGAATATTAACACAGTACGCCTTTTATGTCCCTTAAAGATAACATTAATTGTTTAGAACCAACCTAAGGAAGTTAAGCCGTTCTTGGACTTCTTGAACATGACTGTATTGACTTCCAAATCTCACAGTCTGTGGATCACAGTTCTCATGTTCTTCAAAATAACAAAAACAATGGATTATACACATGTATATACACATCACTGCTGACTTTATCCAAAGTAAGTAAAGGCAATGAGCATTTATCATTAATAGGCAGCCTGTAACAGTGGTATTTATATATACCCAATTTACCAACAACCAACACTTTTCACATAATCTGAAGGAAAATATGATCTGCTCAATGTGCGATCACAAATAACTTCAGCATAATCCCCCTTCTATTCTTCACATTCACTGAAGCAATTTCTAAGTATAGTTTATAGTTTTTTTTCATTTTTCTTTCTTCTACTAAACCCTGTTATTGCAAGGAAAAAATTTTCTGGTATAGAAAATAACATTAAGTACTTTCACAGATAATTTAGGGTGACAGGAGTTCAAATGCATTTGATAAAGTTGTTGTACAATTACCAGATGAGTATCTGTTAACAGTCTCAAATATTCAAAAAACCTACACACCCATAATGATTATAAATTATTGGTAACTAGGCTTACCCAAGGCTGGAAATCCTTTATTTTTATAATATAAAATGAGCAAGTCCTTTGAACTTACTCTGTAAAAATTATATGCTGAGTGAAAAAATTCTCAGTTGTGTGTTATTGGAAAAGGAAAAGTCAAAAGAACGTAGCTCTAAAAGTACTATGTGTAGTATTTTTGTCTGGATGACATCTCACTTTACAGCACAGGAGTCTGTCTTAAAAAAATTCTCATTTGGTTGTTTATGTCAATATTAAGGAAAATAAAAGTCACAGAAGAATTAGATAAAGCTGGGTATCTGGAAAACACCGAATTGTTTATGGTGGCAGAGGAGACACAAGGCCTCCAACAAGGGCTGTGAACCACTGAAGAACCAAAAACATTTATTTCAAAAATTTGTAGTTTTGGAGAATTTGGAAATTATCTTCAACAAAAGGTACTGATATTTCTGAGATACATATCTTTTAACATTATGTATGTCAGTACTGATATCAAGGAATTCTACTTCTGTGAGCTTCTTTTAGAATTGGTAAAGGCAACCCAAGTCTTCAAAAATGACATTTTTCATATCAGAAAAACTTCAACTAGACATAAAATCTTGATTTCTTGAAAGACGGACTACACAGAACATTTGGTTATGTGTTCGCATTGGTAAACAAAGGTACATGCATTATGACCGTTTCCTATTTCCACATGTATGAACACCTATTGGCAGCCCTAAAATCATATTGCTTATTTCCTTAAAGTTGTCAATTACACCAAACCACACGCTCCCAAAATTGCAGGAAGTGACTTTCTACTACTTAAAAAAGTTTTGTCTTTTCTTCCAGAACACTGATTTTGAAGCACCTACTAAACTTTGGACTACCACTTTACCTGCTATTTTACCCCTTTAAAACCTTTTATCTAAAAACTTTCTCTGTCTGCTTACTTAAGCAGGATTGGGGGTGGTGAGAAAGGAAGAGCATGACGTAACATTCTTTTTTGATATAATTTCAGAGTTATACACAAGGCACAAACATAACACAAGGAACTATTCTTTAGCCAGGTATACCAATTATTTACATTTTGCCAATTTGTTTTATCAGTACATTTATATTCGTTTACATCAATTTTGTCAATGTAACTATGTTGACAATAAACTGAAAACATGACACTCTACTCCTCACAACTAGGTTTATTTCCTAATAACAAGGACATAACCATAGTATGTTCGATTTTAAACATGTCTGATCCACTGCTTATATTCAGGTTTCATTAACTATCCCAATAATGTTCTTAGGCTTTCCCTTCTCTCAGTCTATAATCAATCAAATCTAAGTTCACACACACTGAATGTAACTGTCCTCTTAAACCTAGAATTTTAATTTATCTGTTTGTTTCTTACCTTGATTATTTTAAAAAGTAAAGCTCTTTGTCAAAGGCCACTCAGTTTGGGTTTCCTTCATATTATCTCTAGTTCTATTCAGGTTATGGACCTTTCATAAAATAATACCATTAACTCCCTTACACTGTTATATGCTACCGGTCTGTCCCCATATTTAAAATGTTAATTTAGATCACTCAAGATGTTCCCAACAAGTTTCTCCACTAAAGAGTTCTTACTCTTCCCTTTGTAATTAATAATTTGTCGGAAGATGCGCTGGTACTATGTCCATACTCTGGTACTCATCAAACTTTCACTGAATAGTTTTATAATCCATTATTTTTCCTACATTATTAGTCGACACTTTCCTCAGCTTATCTACTCATGTAACGATTGACTTGAGGACCTATAAACTGGAAAGGTTATAATCCAGAGCATCACTATTTTGATGATAAATTGTCATAGATTTGGCTGGTGAGATATGACACCTATTATCCTTTGGACATGCTTATATATTGTCTAAATAAATTTTGCTTTCTTACCTAAAATGTCCAAGTCTCATCGTAAAACCTGCCTGAGATAAGCCTGAATATAATTCACTTTCCCAAAGAACTATTAACTTAATAAAATGAATACTAGTTATAAATATATTTTAAATTATAAGAACCCACAATATTTAAAAATACTTTACAGTTGCCAAGTAGAAATGAAATAGGTCTACCAAGTGAATTAGCATAAGTCAATGTCAGGATATTTATGTATTCTGATACTGCACTGTTGTTGAATCACACATATAAAGAATTCTTTTTATGTTAGTGAACGGTCCTGAAAATAATCAAATGTCATAATGAAAAGAACAGGAAGAGTAATGGGAACGGGCAGTCCTTACAAAACACAAGTTAAAATAATTAGTATGTCCTATAAAGCTTTTTCAGGAATCTGGCAACTAACACTTTGAGAAGAAAATGGCAACTAACACTTTGAGAAGAAAGAAACAAAATTGTATTATAGTTTATTGGTGCACCATTTAAGAAAGTTTTAAAAATGATTCAGGATGAAAAATTGTGGTTAGTGAACGAATTCACTAAGGAGTCAACAGAACTTGGTTTTGCCACATGTAAAACTCAAGAGGCATTTTATTCAGCTGCTCTAAGATAACATGAAAACAGAGTTGTTTTGCTGCCAGTGGGCAAATAATTTTTCCAAAATCAGAGATGACAGTAGAAATGGAATATAATCATGGCAAATGCATAATACTGATTAAATAAAACTGAGGAAAACATCAGTGAACTGGAAGAATCTTACTTTATCTTGAAGAGATTTATGCAACATGCTTCTTACAGAGATGCAATCACCATAATTTGTGTCATTGTTACTTCTATGTCACAGAATACATTTAATGTTACAAGTTTTAGTTGGGAGAATTAACATTATCCCTACATTGAAAAACCAACTAATTAAGCAACATTAGTCAGACTTGGAAAATATTCTACTGAGGAGGAAAAGTTTATGGGTAAAAGAAACAAGTAATACGAAATAAATGAATTCAGATGAACTCAATAAAATAAACATTCAAGTCCTTGGTATGTTGGCAAATACTAATCACAGCAAACTTAAATAACGTGCAAGTTATACAGCTATTAAGGGTTGGAGCTAGGCTTTAAATCTAGGCAGTTTAACTATACAGCATGCATTTGTATTTCTAAGCTTGCAAAAAAGCAATATAAAGGTAGAAATGAAGAACGCTGACCTTCCTGTGATCATGAGTGAGATAAAGCAGGAACACAAATACAACTTGTGCTCCCAACTGACTGCCTTGGCCATTTGGTCTTTATGAACTATGACATTGAAAGTAACATTAAATCATGCAAAAATGAGGTAAATAAAAATGATCACAGACTTAAGTATCTGACTCGACTTTTGGAAAAGGGTCTTAACTGTAGGTAGGGGGGCTCTGTACCACCAGGAAAGCTTGATAGCATAGAAAAGTTGAGAGAAGTACGTACAAACTTCAGGCTTATTTATTTTGGCTGCTCAAGCTAGAGAAAATTAATCAAGTTTTATGCCTATCCTGCCTTCCCTATCTAACTGTCTGGCTAAGAAGGAATCTTGGATTCCAATTGGTAGTACTGAAATGGGAATAATTATAGCACCTGATACTTAGCTGTAAGACCAGAGTATACAGAATGGGTAAAAATAAGAGTAACAGGATATAATTAGATCACTAGGAGTATCTGAAGAGTTGCTAATATTATCACTACATTTCTTTAACGTTTATATGGGTACGTGTGTGTTAGTAAAAAAGTGAGGATTTTTGTAAGTAACTTATTACTCAACTATATCATACCACAACCACTAAAGGTACAAGCTCATACACAGAATCCACTGTTCTAGCCAAATACTGAGGATTACAAATATTTATAATATGTTTAAACAATTTCAGATTCTGAGAACTGGTGAGAATATTTGGTGACTACTAATGTAGTGATTTTTACTACGTTTCTGTGAACAACGGAAAACATTAATTCAGGGTTATTAGAAGTGATTACAACATTATGAAAGATCAGACTTTGGCAGAATTAACAACAGGAGAATTAGCATCCAGTTTTCTTGAAAGGCAGTTAAAAGTTGTGGCAGTAAGAAAGCAAAGGTTCAAAGAGAGTTGTGCATGTCCAAAAGAGTAGCAACAAATACAGGTAAAAGCAGACAGACTTTCCAGATATGGGAAGATAAAAAAAAAATCAATCCAATGAAATAAACAGAGACACAGCCTTATACAGTGCCTTGAAAAGCTGGCCTAAACTTTATATTGTGTGAGATCTGGAAGGCCACGGTGGACACATAAATGAATACAAGTCATAAAACTAATTCAATTCCATTTCTTGGTCCTCTTAAAAATAAACATACTGTCATTCTGATGTAATTAAAACATGGAAGGACGACCGTGTTCATTCGTAGTAATTCATTTTAGGTTATAATACATACCTTTAACATACAGCCGCATGCTATTCATGTATGCTGCAAGGTTTTCTGCTACCAGAGCAACTAAGGTATGACTGTGCTGAAGTTGACTGATTAAATCATGACGATAAAACGCACGAGGACTTTGCTGAGTCTTACTAAAATGAGAACAGCCGAACAGTTTAATTAGGCCAGTGAACACTGTTATGACTAAGAGTTTACAGACTATAT